>NC_136857.1:32396568-32996568 GCF_951799975.1 Gobius niger
GATATGTACCTGTCTGGTCTTTGTGCCCGTGGAAGCGCTTCCAACTTCACCCTCCTTTGGGCTATAGGAATACATTGGGAGAGGCCAAATGTTAACAACATCTTTGGTCGTTTTGCGTGACTGAGGGCACACACAAAGACCAGACCAGAGGTACCCATCAACTCGTCTAACCTCAGGTAAGAACATATTTCAGTATGTCAAACGGTGGCCTGTTCCTTTAAGGATAGTGGAGTGTACGAAAGGCGTTTCATTGAGATTAACTTAAATACATGTCCCGGGGAAAAAAAGCTGACGTCATTTCCTGCAGAGAAATGGAGCTCCACTAATCACGTGACTCTCCATCGACTGCATCCAGATGCTTTTGCCTACACTGGCCCATAGGCGCCGACCCCGTGGGTGCTGCGGGGCTGGAGCACTCACTCAAATCTTTGGGCACCCAGGCGAATTTGCCCTAATTAAATAATGATTGCCTAACTTGTAACGCCACTACAACGTTATCTACAAATACACAAGCACAGGGCGGTTCATTAAGTTAATTTACGCAAGGCGGTGCCATTTGGTTACGCTCGTTTAGATTCATAGGTAGAGCGCCGGGCTCAACCACGAGACTGTCAGTTCAACCGACATCGACTTTTTCTTTTTTTTTTGGGCACCCACTAGGAAGAGCATAAATTGGCGCCTGTGCACTGGCCAAAAGCATTCTGCTCACAGAGCCCATTGCGGCCATTAAGATTTAGATTTGATTGCATTTAAATGTTAGCTTCAATAGCTTTATTAAAACAGATAAAAGTGAGAGTGGGATGGATTTGGTGATGAATTCCCCAAGAGCCTAGACACTGGTGATGGAGAGGTTGTGGTGGCTAGTGGTTCCGCTGCTGTGGTGGTGGAGATGGGGCGGAGGTTTCTCAGACAACACCATTTCATCCCAGCTTTTTGTGCTCTCCATCTACAGCATCCCCCTTTCAGCTCTTCTGTTTCCCACTGAGTCCACGGTCAGTGTCCTGGAAGCTTCAGAGGACTATATCGCATATATAGCAGGCTGTGATTGGCTGAGAGACAGAGGTAGCGAGCTGGGATTGGCTGAGAGGCAGAGGTAGCAGGCTTTGATTGGCCGGCGGTGATAGAAAGGAACAAGGAGGAAATAGTGTTCATGGCTAATTTATGCTCCTGTTTTGTAATATTATTATCAATCCTAGTTATAGTGGAGAGAGACCCGTTTTAAACTCCTTTTTAAAACATGGCTCTTTCCACAGGTTGAAAACCTCACTGAAGAGCAGAAAAATGGTAAGTTATCACTATAGAAATATCCCGTAACACTGTCTATGCAGTTGGGAGTGCAGTAGGAACTTTCAAATATTCAAATTCAAATATTGATATTACTGATTACTGTTGTAATGTTGATTAATTTATTTATCTAAGCATTTGACAGACCAGATGTATTAAGTGCTTTAGCAAAACTGCTTTTCACAACATTCTACATGTGGTAAATGATGACACTATTATCCAATCTCTTACCTGTCGTCAATCAAGCACTAATTATTGCTAGTGCACCTCCACTAGTTAAAGCTGTTAGCTTTCATATGACATTTGGCATGGCCATCTAAGGTGAGATATAGGTTTGTTTGTGTTAGAATCAGGTCAATAAGTTATAAAGTACTAAAAATAAACAGAAAGTTTAATTTAGTGTTTTCTGCACCTGTATTAATGAAGGAGGGCAGGAATGCAGTTACTCAAGTACATGTACGAGTACATTTTGAATGAATGGTAACTTTTTTAAGCCTTATCAAACAGAATTCTTCAGATGAGTAAATATGAGCAGTGAAGCTTTTACTGATTTTTTTCTGAATTCCTCCGTTGTGAGATCAGTAAAGTATTATTACTATTGGAAGATTTGTGTACCTTCCCTTGAAAATTCTCCCATATAATGTATATATATACAGCGGGAACCATATGTTTACATACATTTCATAAAAAGCGGGGTTTTTTTTCTCACTGTGAAACATTAATTCAAATGGCAGAAGAATGAGAGATAGAATTTTCTATCTGTCTATTTTTATTACATTTTATTATACCTTTAAACAGTTTAAAGCCCAGATGATGATGTCATGACCTTGGAAGCACAAGTCTGGTTCATCCTTGGGTGTAATTTACAGACACTTGAAGGTTCAGGTTCATATGTGAATATCAACCCAAGAACAAATGCAAAAGACCTAAGTAAGAGTTGTCATTATCTAGAGTGAAACAAGTCCTGTATGACATGGGCTGAGAGGGAACTCTGCAGGAAGAAGCTCTGACTCCAAAAGAAACATAAAAAAGCCAGTTTGGGTTTGCGAATAAAAAGATGATAAAGATTAGATTTTTTGGAGGCATATCCTGTGGTCTGACAGAAAAAAAATACATAATGTTAACTCTATGTGGAAATATTGGAGCAACATGTCAAGACTTCAGCCAGGAAGTTCAAGCTTGGACGCAGATGGGTCTTCCAAAGTCCTGATCTCAGTCCAGTTGAAAATGTATGGGCAGAGCTGAAAAGGCATAGGCATGCAAGGTGGCCTACAAATGTGTTACACCAGTTCTGTTTGGAGGAATGGACCAGAACTCCTGTCAACTATTGTGAGAAGCTTGTGTAATTAAATCCAAAAAAGTTTGACGCAAGTTATACATTTTAGAGGCAATGCCAACAAATGTTAATGAATGATACTTTTGACTTTGTAAAAAGTAATAGAAAATTGTGTCGAAAATTCTATCTCTCATTCTTCTGCAATTTGACAAATAGAAATATTTTTAAAAATTCTAATTGACCTAAAAAAAAGAAAAGTTAATTCTGGTTTCTTGTCAGACAGTGTCAGACATACTTTCATTGTAATATATTGCATCGTTTCATACATATCATATTGAGCCCTCAGTATCGTGATAATTACTGGATCGTGACAAAAGTGTATTGTCCCAGCCAGGGGTTAAAGTGGGCGGGAACAGTAAAGAACGGTGTTCCCGCAAAAAAAAAAATATATAGACAACAGACAATCACCAACAACAAATAAACAAAGAAGAAGAAGAAGTGCATATGGAGATTATTTTTAATTTGCTGAAGCTGCGCTGGATAGAAGTCCACTCTTCAGAGGGAAACTGGAGAAATAATCACATAACCTCAGCAACAGCTCAGTCCACTCCCCGGGTTTAATCCGCCTCAATCTAACAGCATTTATCATGAAATCATCAACTTTACAGACATGAACTAATCCTTAAACGAAGTCTACTCTTCCCAAGCTTTTGCCCACTTTTTATTTCTCAACAATCTGCCTCATATTTTGGGTTTTAAAAGAATCCAGGCTAAAGTTGAGTCTTAGACTCGTCTGGAGTCTGATTTCCTCTCTGCTCAGCACGAGGAGCAGCTACAGACAGAGGAGGAACAGGGGCGGAGCTGACACGGGCCGCAGAGGGACTTGGGCCCCACAGCAGAGGGGCCCCACTGGGAGCGGGAGGCACACAGGATTTCGACAATAAATAAATAGAATAAATAATAAAAGTAGTCTAATTGCAGCTATAAAAATCAGTGTTGCTTTTATTTTATTTTATTTTTAGGAATTCTCCCCTCGGGGAGAAATAAAGTCTTCTGAATCTGAATCTGAGTATAAGGCTAATTTAAACAACATATTCTTTACTTAAAAAACACCAGATATCTGTATATTTTTTCTGATTATTCAAACATTTCCCAGGGAGAACTGGCTGTTGATATAATGTTCAGGGAGTATCTCAAACAAGAGCACGCAGAGAGAAGTTATTCTGTAAAATGGTTGAAAACTTATTTTTGATATAAATCCATTTAAAGTAATAAAAAACATTCAATCAATACACAGCCTTTCATATATCGGCCTAATGTAGCGTTCAGAGTCTTCTAGATTAGAGACCACCACCTCCCGAAGTCCACTTTAACTTTAATTACATCTTGACTGGGGATTTTGGTCCATTTATTCATTCATGTTTATTGAAAAAGTTTTTTGCCGAAGAATCTGGCAACCCAAAGTGTGGGGCTCGTTCCACTTACTGATGAAGAAATGTAAACAAATAACTTATACAGTATGTAAAATGTTTTGTAATTATGAATAAGTCAACATTAGACTGGTAAGATAACATCCCACCATGAAAACAATTGCAAGTAGAAAAATAATAATCTTAACCGACATTTAAGGGAGCAAACTGGCCCCAAACCTGAAGAGTTTGAGTCGGCTGCTGATATTCGATGAGAGTTTATCTAACTGACATTATGTTTGAGACTGTCTTGCTCTAACGACACCATGCAGGACGTTGTTTCTAACCCGTTGTTCCCTGCAGAGTTCAAGGCGGCGTTCGACGTCTTCATCCAGGACGCGGAGGACGGCTGCATCAGCACCAAGGAGCTGGGGAAAGTCATGAGGATGCTGGGCCAGAACCCCACACCGGAGGAGCTGCAGGAGATGATCGACGAGGTGGATGAGGACGGTAGGACAACACAAGCCACACCCTTTCCATATGTCGTACATGCTGTCCATTTCTTCTTCCATAACCTTTTGCACATTTTGTGGCAACTGTACAAGGAGGGAACTAGCGTCTGGTTTTGACCGTGTTAGAGGGTGGATCTGATATCACTAAGTAATTAAGAGTCCAAGACCAATGTCAAAGTTGTTGGTCCAGGTCCAAGGGCTGATTGGCTGTAACACTGGTCCTGGACTATAAACTCATTGACTGCCAGCCATTTTCAAATCAGAGAACTCCCCACTGAGGTTTTTCAAGATTTTGACTGTTTTTTCAAGACCCACAGAAAATTTAGGTCTAGGTCTATGTGAACACGAAACCCACCAACAGAAAGATTGGACTCTCTTCTTTCATCCCAAAAAAAGTTTGTGTGTACCTCTTTCCATTCTTTAGTAATCGTCCGTAGAAAATAGGTGAAATCACCCAAAATGCTGTTTTCTGACGGAAAAAATGAGAAAACGAAAGAGCAATGCTGCCACCTTGTGACTCAATAAAATAACTAGTAGTTCTTTTCTCGAGTCACTAGGTGGCAGCATTAGGCAGCACAACTAAGATTTTAACATCAGACATGCTCAAGGCTTTGCTGCAGCTGTTCCCATTGAAAAACCTAATTGACGTCTATAGACGTCATTGGCAGTCAACATTCGGATTTCAATTGACGTCATTGGCAGTCAATGAGTTAATGACTTGGTGATATCAGATCCACCGTGTTAGAGATACTAACCCACCATGTTAATGGGTATCTTTATCTTTATCTGTATCTTTATCTTTATCTTTATCTTTATCATTGATTGGGGTCTTACCATGAACCTTTAAAGACCCCAGACTGGATTTTTTTTCTAGTCATGGAATAAAAAAGGTCTTGTCCTTCAGCGCAGAGTACTTTTACTGTGCACCTAATTCTAAAGCCTTTTCACTGGTGTGAACTAGCAGCTAGTTGTTTTTGTTGCATAACGGTGATCAAGTTGTAAGTTGTCCCTGTGGAGAACTGGGATGTTAGAAATGCATCAGAAAGTTAGGATTGAATGAGTTAGGACCACAACAAACAGCTTCCAACCCATGCTTGCCCTCTTTCACTATTTCTAAACAACAAAGTCAGGTGTAAGGCCTTTCATTTGTTTGAATCTGAATGAGCTCATGATTACTCTGGACATTTTACACTGATAAACTCATAGGAAAACTGTCTGTGTCGTACAGGTCCATACATACGTACATAGTCCATCCTAGATGAAGGCTGTTGACTGATCGACAATAGAAGTATAGGAAAGTCACATCGGTCAAAAAGCAAACATGTGGGCACTGCAGAGGTTGCTGATATTAGCCCATCAACACACATGATTGACACCACGCTAGATAAGATAACCAGCACCTCTGCAATGCCCACGTTCTTATTGAATACAGGACGTTTTTTGTCAACTGCATTAATAAAACAGTGACGCAAATACTGTTCAATGTCAGTGGATTACATTGGCCTCAACTAGGTGCCTTTCAACAACAGAGTACAGAGGATGACTCAAGAACCTTCATCTAGGACCAAGATGAAAATGTTAACACAGAAGTTTAGGAAGTTTTGCAAGACAATAATAAAAATAATCCCTCCCATTTCAGTCAATCCAGGTGGTGATGGTTCTTTATTAGAGCCCCTGTGGTAAATAACTCTGATTGATCCTGATTCGGAGCGGTACAGCCAACAGCTAACGTGGCAAACGTGGCGGCCATCTTGTGACTGGCCAGCTAAGCTAACCCCTATAACAATGGTTCCCAAAGTGAGGTCCGGGGCCCCCTGGGGGGACTCAGAGGCACTACATGGGGACCCCAAAAGCTTGTCTACAAAACAAGTACATTGAAATAAGTTCATTTTAAAAGGAAAAATACTTCTTGGACAAATGCACCAGTTTAGACTAGTATTTAGCCGACTGTCAGTGTCATTTTAGCTGTATAACAATTTCCTTTCAATAGAATGATGATTTGGGGGGCCCCAAGAGATTTTCTGATAAGGGGCCTGAAAAGGGGTAAGGGACTTTGGGAATGGCGCCCCTATAGCCACCAATGCAACATTTTCATTGATCCACTGGCAGAACGTGAGATACTTCTACGTCTCGTATCTTAATCAGGGTCAGGTCATTTCTTTGAAACATTGTTTTTTAGTCGTATTAGCTTTGTTTTCTCCATTCATTCCTAGGGCTCAGTGCTTAGCATTCACTGTATCACTGTCCCATGTTCAATAAATATTGGTGTTCAAAAGTACTGAAATAAAGTAGGAAACAAATGTTATGTTTGACATAATTAGAAGTGAATGATTTGAAGTGTTAAACATAAGGTCAGTCACAATGATCAAAGAATCATGGAATAATTCAAAACATATCAAAACAGTATGAAGGTGTTTCCATTTGATGACATTGCACTGGGTTAGAAGGGCCAGTCACCAGATGGATTGTTTGTTTTATTGAAGAGCTTTGGGTTCAGCCTTTCAGTGAGTGGGGATGATGCAGATGTGTAAAGACATCTATAGATTAAAGGTTTTCGTTGTTAATTTGAATCATTTCACCAAATAATGGCCTTTGATTCAGTCTTTTCATTTATCACTCTCAAATTTTGACACAAATAATGGGTTATATGACTGATTGGAACTAAAGAACCACGCGTGTTTGTATCAATGATAACGGTTGTATAACATTTGATTACAAAATGTAACGGCAATTTTAACAAGCCTTTGCAGTGAATGTGAAAGTAGCTGTGAAGCCATTACTGTGTAGCTACATAGATTTGTGTGCACAAGAATGAACGCGAGTGTCTGTCATGTGTACAGGATTAGCGCACAAGTAAAATGTCACGTTCTAAAAAAAGAAACTACAAAGGTCTCAGTCTTACACATAAAGCTCTGATTACACACAATGAAAGGCCGCACAACTCGTGCACTAAAATAACTTCTAAATATAGGCTCTCCTGGCCAGCGGGAGTCCTCGTATAAGATCTAAATGAACCCTGCTCTCAGTGTTACAGTAATCTGCCCAGTGCCTGCGAGCCCACAGAACAAAAGCTGACGTGTGTTGGATTGTTGTGCAGCCTGGACGTCTAATCTCAGGGGAAAAGTCACCACACACTTGTGACTTGACAGGAGTGTGTGTCATCCTAGACTTGTTCAGAGCACTTTGTCTATCTCTACAACACACAAATATAGATCATTACCATGCACACACAACACGTGTAATCACAGACACATCTATACTCACACATGTGGCTGTTTAGTTTAGTTTAGTTTAGTTTAGTTTAGTTTAGTTTAGTTTAGTTTAGTTTAGTTTAGTTTAGTTTAGTTTAGTTTAGTTTAGTTTAGTTTAGTTTAGTTTAGTTTAGTTTAGTTTGAGCAGTAATCGTTCTGCTCAAAAGGAGTGGACCGAAGCAAAAGCTTATGAGCGCCCACCCCCGAATCATTACAATAAAAATGTTCATATCACAATAGCACAAGTATTATTACAAAGTACAAGGAACCTACGAAAACAACATGTACACGTACACACAACATACACGATATGATTTAACTTTGTTCTATACTAAATGTTTTATCAATCACACGATCATATTTTGATTTGCCTCATTGGCAAAAGTGAACCTGTTACACTTCAAAGTGGCTGTTTTAACACAGATTAAAATTTACAAGGCATTGTTTGAATTGTTCATATAATTAACAGAAACAAAGCACGACTATGAAGCACAGCTACAACCTCGGTCTCGTTTCATGAGCGATGTCTCGTACAAGCAAGTGACAAAGACGGTCATTATTCCTCTCAGATGGTTACCAAAGCCAAACGTTGTGAACATTAGTCACTAGTTTGATGTTAAAAAGAAATATTAGTATACATATTATACATATTATACATATTATACTCTATGATCGTGCTGCTTCCCAGTTGTCATTCCCATCCTCAGTATAACACATTAATTTGTGTGCAATTTCCCCCCTTTTTGTAAAATGTATAATGTGAAGCCCACATAATGTAGTGCGTTAAAAAGTCAGGGTGTAGAGCAGGCCAGCTGAAGAGGGCGTTAGCTCCCCATCAACAAACCCCCACCCAGCGGATATTTTAGATGATGTTCCTATGCTTTGCGGTGCATTAAAAGACGAGGATTAAGAGCTCGTTGGGAGGTGGTCCCTCTCAACAGATCCATAGCTCACCTAGACCCTAATTCTCCGTTATCAAATGATCAATATGTATGTGAGCCCTATGAGGCGGACTTACAGTTTTATTACTGCAAAGCGAGTTTCTCCACCTGCATAGTAGTAGGATAATCAGACAGCATTTACAAAAAGCAGAGATGAGATCGTCCGGTTCCCAGACTGGACTGTTCAGTAATGAACAGAACCGGTGACAACTTGCAGCCCTGAGGGACACCAACATGCTCGAGGAACGGGTTTTACTGCCACTGATGAACCAAGCTCCTGTTCAAGCACTGAATATTTCAACCCAAAAAGATCAACAAATAGGGCACAATCAGAGGTGGTCAAAAACAAAGTTAATTTGAGTGATAGTAAGTTAAGTAAGTTATTTCTATTTTCTAATTGGTTCTACTATTGGTTTATTGAATGGCACTTTAGCACTTAGGCCTTGGTAGATAAAGAAATGAAAGAGATGAAGGGGGAGTCTGATATAATTGTTAGAGACAATATCTGAGTTACCCTATAGGCCCATATGCACTGGTGGTGGTGAAGAGGAGATGGAGAAAGTTTGTCTAAGGCTGTGAGTGGTTTACCAGTGTGTCATTAAAGGTGCACTTGCCGTACTCGTGTTGTAGTTTTCCCCACAGTTGTTTGTGTTCGCGTTCCAGGGAGCGGCACGGTGGATTTCGACGAGTTCTTGGTGATGATGGTCCGATGCATGAAGGAGGAGAGTAAAGGGAAGGCCGAGGAGGAGCTGGCGGAGCTGTTCCGAATGTTCGACAAGTAGGTTTATAATCGAAAAAAATCACAGAAACAACAAACCACGGACTCAAACAAAGGACCTTTCTTTCAGAAACGGAGACGGCTACATAGACCTGGAGGAGCTGAAGAGCATGCTGGAGTCCACCGGAGAGGCCATCACGGAAGACGACATCGAGGAGCTGATGAAGGACGGAGACAAAAACAACGACGGCAAAATCGATTATGACGGTGAGAGGAGTTGAATCTTCTAGTTACATAACATTTTTACAAACTAAAAAGTGAAACAAACTGTGAACACATTTCTGGATGGTTTTGAGGGTTCTGAGAAAGTACATATAAGTCAAGAGAAGGAACCAAATCATCTCTTCCGTTCGGGTTGACAATTTTCTTGACATTTTGTAAACTAAAATATCAATGTCAAATAAATGCTAGTACTTTACTCTTTATAATGAGTGATATATAGTATGCGATGTGGCTTTAAGTAAACAGAAGTCAAATACCTCAAATTAATAATAATAATGTAATACAATGTAGTGCTCAAAGATACTTTTTACAGCCACACTAGGGGGCGCCGTGACTTGATATTATTAATGAACATCATGTTTACCCTCCTGATTCTTCAGTTGAAACGAGGAAAGGATTTGTCTTGTTTGGGGGTTTGGCTATTTTTTTAACTGTCTGATGTTTTTGTAGATGATTAGATTCTGAAACATCTTATTTAGCAAAAAGCTAATCATTGACTTTGTGATTCAAGGGCCAGTGTTGGCATGAATCAATAAATCTGCTTTGTGACGACGACACTTGGGGCCGCCATTGTTGTAGTACCTCCACATAGCCACTAGTACACCATTGGAAAGCATTGCACTTTAGACACATTAAAAACAACTTCAAAGCCTGGTTTCTAATTTTCTTAAACTTTCTACATCTAGATATTCCTCCTGTGATAACGCTGGGTTAGGTACAATTAAAGAAACTTTTCAGAAATGTCGTACTAATGAGGGTCGAACTGTTTGGGTTGGAACAGCGCGAACTACACGTTACACAAGGGTAGTCTACAGTGAAGATCCCGCCCTTTTGCCCTTTTTAGGAACATGCTTCATCAGAGCTGGGGAAGAGGAGTCTGTAAATCCGCCATGATATCCCCCTTGAACATAGTTATTTTGTCAAATGGGGAGGAGTGAGTAATGACCGTCTATTAATGATGTGTGTATGGCATGAATGCTGCCTCTGGGAGAAAAAAGAATCATCTAAATGATATACCTAACAATACTATATTTTTGTTGACTTTTTACTAAAAATAGAATTGACCTCAGCTCAAAAATCAATATTTTGTTCAAACTCTTGCTTGGATCCTGTTCCAAAAGTCTGCAAGACAATCTGCAACAAGAAGAAAAGGGAGTGAGACAAAAACTGTTTTGAGAAAACCTTTGAATAAAACTAATAAATAAACTGAAATAGTCTGTTTTTGCAGCTGATCAAAAGTTTAGGACCACATGCTTTTACTGAAAGGCCAAATCTGTGTAAACATGTGGATTCAGTGTCATTTCTGTCAGGACTTTGTCCTGATGCAAAGACATTCTCATTATATCGTGTTTTGGTTGTGGCGCTGCATTATTTTCATTAAAGGGTTTACTCAAAAATGTTTGTCTCGCTATTTCTTCTTGTTGCCTATTGAAATTCTACTTCGAACCTTGTTGAGATCTGGGTTTTATGATGGAGAGTGTACTTTGAGATAACTGATAGACATACCTGTACATACAAACACAATATCCAGACAGGAATGAAGAAGAAGATATAACTCTTTTTGTGGATCTGGTGATTTTGTATTTTTACATGAATTCAACATGATTTCAACAAATAAATAAATGAAATGGAAAATTACATTTTAGTCATGATTTTTTTTGTGGCCAAAAGACTTATATGATAAAACTGAGAACATTTATGCCTTGGTGCTTGTATCACAAAGCTAACTACAATAAAGTATTGCCAAGCAGTGCAACAATAGTCCCCCCCAGTGGAGTTGAGGCGTATTACCTTTTTAATCACCTCCGATCCACACTGGTTTGACCCGAGACTCTTGTGTTGTTTCAGAATTCCTGGAGTTCATGAAGGGAGTGGAGTGACCTCTTCTCCTCTCTCAGCTGCTCCAAACGTCGCTCCTCAGTGCTGTCATTGTGAACCAGGACAATGTGAAACCCAACAACACACAATAAAACTGTTTACTCACTTCTGTTCACGCATCCACTCTGTCTTCAAATAGTATTCATCTAGAAAGGATCTGAACAAGGACTACACACAGCTCAGCACTGACAAAGTGTCTAAATATCACAGAGACATGAATAGTCTCAAAGAAATCATCTTCATCAATGCCTGACCCCAGTGTTTGAAGAGGACGGTGTTTAAGGCTGTCGCCGATATAAAGAAGAGCTTTTCAACATTGTAATATGTGAAGTATTACAATATTACATTGTTTTAAAAGTATATAGCAGAGATGCCCAAAGTGCGGCTTGGGGGCCAAATGCGTCCCTCAGACCAATTTTGGCGACGTTCAGGCTTGATGAATTGGCACACATCTCCAAAGGTAGTACTTTTTACAAGAAGTGCCATAATTCCACATGATTAAAACCTCAAAAACTGACATTTTATTGTGAGACAGAGCTGGCATTAAAGTTCCAAGCCTAAAAAGGCCAGAGACGGCGTTCTATCTTAACCTGGTTTGGAGCTATAGCGGAGAGGAGGAGAGGCTAAATGCTAAGGCTATCTCTGCTGTGTTTACGTGACTTAGGGCACGCGTGAAGACCAGACAGGTACAAATGAACTCATCTAAGGTAAGAACATATCTCAGTATGTAAAAACGGTGGCCTGTTCCTTTAAGCCTCTCTTAAGTGCCCTCTAACTTGTTTACTCTTATATATACAAGAGTATATATATATGGCCCTTGATGAAAAAGGTTTGCCCCCCCCTTGTGTCTAGTTTAGGTTTGCTCTGTTTAAAGCAGCACTAAGTAACTCATGCCCCTAAAGGCCATAAGCGCCACTACAGGTGTCGTAGGATGTTCATTAATTGTCCGTGAGAGTAAATACTACACTGACAGAAAAGATAAAGGGACAGAGGGATGTTGTACATTGTGCCACAACTCGATTACACAATGGAGATTTTTTTTTCCCCAATAAAACTGCTAAAGTGGCAGGGAGGCAGGAAAGTTGCAAGTGTGGTTTTCTGACCACCAGAGGGAGATGAAAGCCCCCGCAATCATCCCATTAACACTTGTATTAACCCAGAGGGACTACGGGAAGGATTTATTAAGGTACTTAGTTAAGGTACAAGTTACTTAATTCTGCTTTAATGCAGGCAGGCACAGGCCCCGCCCACTCTTCATACAGCCTTGATGATCTGAGTTTGTGATGGATGAATTTAGTGAATTCAGTGTGATAAAACAAAATCATGATACACAACTTTTTGTCCCAGCGCTCATTAGAAAAGCAGAAAAAGCAGAATGTAGGTTTAAGAATGCAGGGTTATGTTTTGACCTGACGACATGGGCCAGACCTTACGACTAAAGTCCTTATTAATGCTAGCGCAGCCTCCAGTAGGTACAGGTCGCTTCTCTTTTCTTACCTACTCTACTGCTTCTGGAGGATATTCTTTATAAACCTCCACGGACTTAACCAGCTCAACTTTACTTTGTGCTGGGACAAACAAACTTGTGGATACAATGAACACACGTCCAAAAATGCTTGTTAAAAGTAATTTATTACAAAGTATTTCATAAAATAATACAATCTTAAGACACGTTGAGTGCTTCTACAGGACATGCAGAGCTGTGTCGTGTTCAAATACAAGTGAAAATATTTGGGAAATGATGGAAATACTTTCATTATTTAAGTGACAGTAAGGAGATGACATGGTGAAGCATTTTGGTCGTTTATGTTGCAGCTATAAGGGGGCCCTATGCCAGATGCGGTTTGGAGGTATGTCTTTTATTTTGGGAACAACTTCCAAAAGCGTGACACAGGTCAAAGAAAACAATATAATTTCTCAGGGCCCCCACAGAGTAGTGGGGCTCTGTGCAGTCTGCTTAAAGCTAGAAACGGCCCTGTTAAAGGCCCTGTACCCTGTTTTTCTTGTTGTAGAAAAACTGATTTTGTATATTGTAAAAGCTGACCTATGTGAAGAAAGAGAGTGTATCTAGATCCTCACTTCTGAATTACGTGCTAGGTCAATGTGACAGTAAAGCTCCCTGAAAGTTGTAGACGCTAGAAGTGCATTGGGAAAGTTAGGATTGAGTTTAGACACAACTAAATGTTCAAACTTAACTCACACCCACTTTCAATGTTAGTAAATACACACACACAAAAACAGGTACAGGGCCTTTAATCAGAGTTATGGACGTCACAGTGGACTGAGAACACTATGGAGTATGGGTACATGAGAAATAAAAACATTCATTAGTATAACACTAACATTAGATAAGGCAACATCCTCAGGACTTAGCAATAGTTTTTGGTCTAAAAGTATTAAAAAGTAGAAAGTTGACAGTGAAAAAGTAACGGGAAATGTCCAGTGCACCTCAAAAGAGTCAAAAGTAGTAGAAGTAGTAGAAAAATAAGCGCCATATGAATCAAAATTGCAATTTTAAAAGTCATACTTAGTGAGACAAACTAACACTTTCTGATGTGGACTGAAAGCTAATCTTAATATGTCTAGAGGTCAACCGATATGGGATTTTCTAAGGCCGATGACAATTTTTTTGTGGGGGGATATTTATAGAGCTCCACAGTCCCACCCACGTCCCACCCACGTCACGTGTTGGGGTCCGACACAAAAAAATTCCATGTATTTTCAGCGTTGATATTTCCAAAAAGTCAATTATTAAGCGTTTAATGGCACAACTCCGGCTAATCAGCTATGTGCTAACGACAGACACTTGCGCGGGTATTTTACAAGAAAGAAACAAATACTTGACAATACAACAAAATTACTTTTATAATAATTTGTTCTAGACAAATCTTCAATGTTACCTTGTATGTTTCATGTCCGTGAGTTAGCACATAGCTGATTAGCCAGCGCCGTGATGTTAAACTCTTCATAATTGACTTTTTCAAAAAGTCATTGCTAATAATACTGATATTTTGGCCCGATTTTTCCAAATGTGTGGTGTATAATCCTGTAAAAACAAATGTTTGACAACTCCAGCAGTGGCAGATTTTATTTTATTACTTTAGGTGATTCCCAGCCTTGATTATTTTCCATTAGCTTTAGCATGCTGCCGTTAGCATTAGCATACTGTTGCTACTCGCGGCATTTTGTGCGCCGCACCAAAATGCAATTGTGGAGGTGAACAACGAACTCAGCGTTCTGTGCTTCAAAATGACATGTCCATGTCCATGATGACAGAGGTTTAGCGAAACTTGTATTAAACAAACTTGTAGCTAAGCAGTTTTCATTGTGATGTTTCTCTGTTCCCCTGAGGCCGAGGGAGTTGTGTGAGGACTCATTTTGAAACCCTGACTTTGCTCTTTCCAAGCAAAAAATGAAGTCTCCACCACTTTCGGTCCCGGAGATACCGCCTTTTTTCGGTGCTAGATTGGCCGATAGCTGATATTGTAAAATCCCCAAATATCGGCCCGATGTATTGACCGCCCGATATATCGGTTGACCTCTAATACTCGTCAGACAATTGCAATCAGATATTTCTACACTAAGATTGTTCACAAATTTAACGGCTCACACTGGAATGGCGTGATAAAACACTCGTGCGCACATGTGCCTTTGGATCGGTTTCAAAAGTGCTCAGAAAAAAAAACAAAGCCCCCCCCCCAAGTCACTCCCCAGTGTGAGACAGTTCACAGTTTGAGCCAGGCATGCTCGTCCTTGAGCCTCTGCTGCAGAATCAGTACACTGTCCATTTAAAGGGGCTAGATGCTTGTTAGTCATTTTATACTCACTACTGCCACCTCAGGTCATACGTGTAACTGCAGCTTCAATATTAAGCTCGTGCATGACGAAGTAACACCTTTCTGAGTGACAGTGCAGGATTTTAGAGGCAGGTCTGAGCTCATTCTACACATCAGGACATGGCTGGAACATGTAGGGGGAAGAAAATAGATAGTTTTAACATTTTTAAACTCCGTATAGTCCCTTTAAGGTTAGCCTCATCTAATTACCAAAGGCCCATCAAACTAATGAGAGTGAGGAGCTGCAAGTGAACAGGAAAACTTCAGTTTTGCAGATTGCCGACATAAATGGAAAACATTTATTGGATGTTTTCCTGTTTATATATTCCTTTAGAAAAAAGGTATTATAATGTGTAAAAGCGCACAAAAAACAGATGCTAGCATTTAAAATTCAAGGCTCATTTGTTTGACAATTTGGATACACATTTTTTTTTTTAGAATTGTTCATTTTTTGAGGATGAAGTTTTTTCCTGAAAAATAATCCGTTAAGTTTCTAACTGACGAAGCCTTGCTCTCGGACGAAATGCCAAACACTTCTGAATCTGAGCACTGGCTCACACTGGGTAATGACGGCCTCTTCCCTTTCTTTAGTAGCCCTTGTGGAATACTACAGTATAATAAAAATACTCCTTTGTGATTGTACCGACGGTAGAAAAATACAAGAGTTAAAAAAAAAGCTCGTATTCACAGAAACATGATTGTTCAGGTCACTTGAAGGCCGACTGCAGGTCTTTGAAGGCGGCTCGTCTCTGCTTCTGCTCCTCCGCCTGCACCTTCTTGGACTCCTGCTCCTGCCGGATCTCCGCCTCGAAGCGGTTGGACTCGCTGATGGCCTGCACCTGGGACACACAGGGGGGGGGGGGGGGGGGCATTTGGTGTCAGACTAAAGCCAGGGCTCAACACGTCACATGACACTGAAGTCCGATTTGAATGCCACAAACACAGAAAATGTATTCCTGATGATGCGTAAACATTTCATCAAATCGAGGAAAGAGAAATGGACATAACAGGAAACTTTTGAACTAAAAACTTCGGTAAATTCAAGCCAAACTGCAACTGAGTATATTTTAGACCATCATTTTGGTATTCTCCATTAACTTATGGAGTAAAAAAATATTGAGCAATGTCATTTTCCAAACTATTGAGACTTAATGCCAGTTTGAATCCAATTTAGTGCTTTTTAATGACTTTTAAGGCCTTGATTTTGACACAATTCATTTAATGAGTTTTAATGCTTGTTAATGCCCTGAGGAATCCCTGAGATTAATCCCATCGTCAGGTTTTAACACTATTCAAACACAAAGATATGAAAGTCATTAGTTACATTAGCTACATTTTCCCTCCAGGGACAATAACTAAACCTAAACCTTAACTTGAACCAGGAAAAGTTTAACATTTTGAAGAGGATTTCCAAAACTCGATTGGGGGGTTGTTAATTTCTGGACCAGGGTCAAACCAATTAAATTTATTTTTTCATATTTCAATGAAATATTTCAGTACATATTTCAATTTAGCTTCAGTGTTAGTGTTTTGATGAAAATCCTTTTAGTCTAGTTTTAGTCGACTAAAATTGCATGTAAATTTTAGTCGATTAAATTTGTAGACAAATTTAGTCAACTTTGCATATATAATGTTTCATATTTACATTTAAGTGAGGTCCTTCATGGAGCTTCTTCCACATGAACAAAGCTCAAAGCTGTTCCTTTAGCGGAGGATTTAAATGACATGAGGCTATTTCAAACTGTCTTTGAACGTTGATGGATGATATTAGTCTCTTCTTTTCATTTTTCTTGAGTCCTATTTTTTATGTTTTACTTTTGCTGTTTTTTAGTCTTAGAAACTGCTGATTTGTGTCTTTAAAATGAGTTCTCTCTGAAGAACTGACTGAACGGGAACGCTTTGAACCAGCGCCCCCTGCTGTCAGTTTTACAGTTTAGAAGCTTCATGCTCAGGATTATAGACCAGACTAAATGATCAGTCTGTTGTCTGCGCTCTCTGGGCGGCTGTAGACTGGTTTAATCCAGCCGGCAGGACTGGTTTAACCATGTACAATGTAAAAATATCAGTATGATGAAGATACATGGGTCAAATGAGGTGGAAAACAGTGAGTGTGTGATACTTCACTGGAGTGGCATGAAAGTATTCCAAGCCCTGAGCTGTTCCCTTTCATGTTTCTAATGACCTGGAATCTGAGCTGGTTTACGGTAAGTCATCACACTCCCACAGGCTACATGTTGTTGTAACCCCGGGGCGGCAGGGAGACACTTGTTACAAAGAAGACTTTGCATTTGTAACAAGTCTCGACTGTCAGCAAGACTAAAGCTGTTTCCCAAAGCCCAGATACCTCACCATGGCCGTTTCTCAATCTGTACTTGTGAAAAGTCCTGTTCCAATTCACAGTCCACTTCTCCGCAAGTCCGCGGTAAATCCTCTGTGAGAACTTGCCCCGCCCGTTTTACCGAGGATGCATCAGAGCAGACTTGTGCTCTCTCCACCAGCTATATTTCCCATAATCTGTTTCGTTTGACCACGTGGATGACCACGAGCCCCCCCTCCTCAGCACTGAGCCGCTCCAGCTGATCAACAGCTGATCGTGTGCATGTAAATAAACACAGCGATGTGACCCATCCTCAGAGAAGTGTCTCCTGCTCAACACAGTTTTTACTGGTTTTCTGTGCAGAAGACAAGCTTTCATTTTCTCACAACGATCAGCAATAGATTCATATAAAGTCGCATCGTCATGAACGGGTCATTGAGGAAAAAAACACTTGATTTTGACATTGTTTTGTTACGGGAGGCTCTTCAGACACATATACATACATAAAGTTTTAATTGTTTGTTTTTTCACAAGATTTTGTAACCTCTAAACAACCTATTTTTCCTTATTGTTTCAGTTTGCACATAATATGTATATTTTAATTATTTTACACATACATTTATTTTTGTTCAGTGCCAAAGTTTTTAACTGATAAACTAACTTCCACATGAATTGCAATGTCCCTGTCAAATAAAGAAAGAAAGAGCTGTGTGAAAAATGGGGAATGATTTGGGGAAAAATTAGGAAAATTGGAAATTGTGGCAAAAAAAGAAAGATAAAATAAGGAATAAATTGGGGAAAATACTAGTAATATAACGGGTCAAAAATTAGAGAAAAGAATTGGCAAAATGATATTTGAAAAATTGGGGAAAAAAAATAAAATAATCTTTGAGCAGAAACAACCAAGTCACTTGCTTAAATGCTGTCCCTGGGCCAACGCAGCAAAAATGTCATTTTCCCCCCGTTACCCGCTTTTGACACTTTAATTTTATTCGATACAAGACTTTGTTGTCTCATTTCAAGTTTAAAATGTCTTATTTTAAGCAAATTAATGCTTGTTCCACTGGCAATCTTATTTCAAGACAGTCCGGGCCTTCTCAAAATCAGTATTAGTCTGAATTCAAGCACATTTCAAGCCATTTTTCCAGTGTAGGCTGAGCGCCACTGACCTCTCTGACCTCCACTAATCTAAAGTGTCTGCATACAAGTATCAATGACTGCACTGTCAGGGCCGGAACAAACTGCCACAACGTAAGGCCCATGAACAAAGATCTCAGCACAGAGCTCTGACTAATAAACTTACTTTCGCCTCAAAGAAGGTCTTGGCTCCTTTGACGCCCTCTGCAGACACGTCGATCTCTGACAGGCGAGTGAGGATGTCCAGTCCACTGTCCTGGGCCAGCTCCCCCGCCGCGGCCTTCCTGAAGATCAGCAGGAACTGTGGACACACCATATCCAACAGGAGTTTGATGGCATGCTTTAAAAGGTACTGGTATCTGAACACTTAAAAGGGACTATACAGAGTTTAAAAAAAATAAAATTAAGTATTTTCTTCCCCCTACATGTTCCAGCCATGTCCTAATGTGTAGAATGAGCTCAGACCTGTTCACCACAACTGCCTCTAAAATCCTGCAATGTCACTCATAAAGGTGTCACTTCGGGTCTGAAGTGCCGTCATGCACGAGCTTAATATAGAAGGTGCAGTTACACGTGTGACCTGAGGTGGCAGTAGTGAGTATAAAATGGCTAACTTGCATCCAGCCCCTTTAACTTAGTATTTACAGTGACAGAATGATAATGTTCATACACTTTGAGCTGGGACCGTCAGGTAACTTTGTTTGAAGAAAAACTGTAACACCACTATGGTACTTTTTTTTAGTATCTTAAAACAGTCCCGGAGAACATCAGGTAGCAGCTCCTGTTGGTCCCGGAGTCAGGACTTAAAGGTCCTATATCATGCTAAATCGACTTTTTGGAGCTTTTAGCCATGTTGTTATGCTACTTCCTTATCAGAAACACCTCAGAGTGTTTTCTGGCTTTATTCACGCAGTTCTCAGCAATCCTCCTGAATCCTGCTCTCTGAGCAGCTGCTCCGCCCTCTGCTGGTGAACCACTGAGTTGTGACACACTGACGTTTTTTACGTCATAGTGTCAAACAGGAAGAGCACAACTCCTGTAATGTAATGCCTTACTGCCTGATTTTAATTTATAAAACAGCTTAAAAATTTTTTTTTTAAAAAGGAAGCGCTTCCAGGTCAGGGCTGAAAACAAACACAAAACAAACGCACCCCTGAGCATCTGAACAAATGTCATGTTTGCACTGAAGAATGTGAAGATGGAGCTCTTTCTAAACTATTCTGGACATGCCTGTTCTTTATTCTTACCTAACGAAGAGGACACTCGCTAGAAGTTGGAATGTTTCTCCGGGATTCAGCGACTATCACCAAAATAGTGTTTTTCTGTGACTGTCTCTGATGGATGTTTGATGAACCTTCTCAAAGTGGATTAACTTTTATAACCAACGCGAGTCCCCAATGTGATTGAGAGGCCAGGACAGAGCGGTGGTGAGTCAAAACACGTGTTAGCGTGTGTGTTAGCGTGTGTTTTAGCGTGTGTGTTAGCGTGTGTGTTAGCGTGTGTGTTAGCTTGTGTGTTAGCTTGTGTGTTAGCTTGTGTGTTAGCTTGTGTGTTAGCTTGTGTGTTAGCTTGTGTGTTAGCCATTTATCAAGCTGTGTTGCAGATGTCAACTCCTTATAACTGTATTGTGAAGTAACTATTGCTGTGATATTTATTATTTATTTTACTGCTAATAATGCATGGTCAGATCCGCTCGGAGAGAGGGGGCGGAGTTAACTGAATCGAAGCGTCTTGTCTTCTGGGTTTGCAAAATACCCCCAGAAAATACTTATATTTCTGACAAAAAATAGTACTCCATAGTGGTAGAGGTACAATATATCTAATAAATGCCTATACTTTACTTTGGGATGGCTAAAATAGCAGGATACAGATCCTTTAACACGGTGGGCCAACAGGAGTCGTCCCCTCCAGCTCTGTGGACAGGCTCTTGTTCAGGATCATTCGGATTATTGACGGCAACAAGCGCCTCATTCACAACACTGACAAACACAGCCATATTGAATGTTTCACTTCACATATTTCATGTACTGCATCTCTGCAGGCTGCATCCCCCACACTGAGTGTTCAGCTCCGAAGGCAACCCTCGACCCTCTGCGGAGCCGCCCCAGATGGTCTCACTCCTTACAGAACACATGGAGGAGGTCCGGAAGCAGGCTGATGGGGCTGCTGTAATATCTGGGTGCTTGGCCGGATGGAGCTCTCAAAGGTCAAAGTGGAAACAGTCAAGTAGAACAAACTCTCAAAGGCTCCACTACTGCTATTCCTGTCCCCACATCCTCTTTCACTGTGTCCACTGCACCAGTATCACAACGTACAACAGAGCCCTAAAAGTAATATTTGACAATAATGGGCCTCATTCATGACACGTTAGTACGCACAAGTTTGTTCTTAGCGCCTTCTTACTAAGGTTTTTGGCATTCACAAAAGCTGAAAGCGTTCCTCTGTAAAAACAGGAAAAGTCAGGAAAAGTCTACAGTTCTGTTCACAATCCTGCTCCTGATGGAAACCAAAATTTGCTCATATTTATTTGTACATATTAAATCTTGTGGTAATTAATTCCAGAAAACATGTAAATATAATTATAATAAATTACAGATACCCTGTTTATTCAGAAATAAGTTGGAAATACTTAGTCTTATTAATGGCAAGTAAAGTACCAATGTATTACTGCTCAAACTTGTTTATGCCACTGCTTATAAATGGCACTGCGATAACATTATTTGATAAAGACGAACGTCGGCCTCGATCTTTCAACCTCGAGTTGACAAATCGTGGCGCTCTCCTTGTTAAGCTACATGGACAGAACATCACACTGCCGCCGCACTAATTTAAAGGAACAGGCCACCGTTTTTACATGCTGAGATATGTTCTTACCTGAGCTTAGACGAGTTGATGCGTACCTGTCTGGTCTTTGTGTGTGCCCTCAGTCACGCAAACCGACCAAAGATGTTGTTAGCATTTGGCCTCTCCTAATGTATTTCTATAGCTCCAAACGGGGCGAAGCTAGAAACGCCCACGTTCTTCCACGTTCTTCCACGGGCACAGAGACCAGATAGCAGAGAGCAACTCGTCTAAGCTCAGAAAGAACATATCTCAGTATGGAAAAACGCGTCTGTTCCTTTAAGGGACTGACCCGCGAGAAGAGAAGGAAAACCCTTTTGTGAAAGAGGCGGTGACGTATGCTAATTAGTCCACACGCACACACACACACACACGGTTTTCCGGATCAGCTTCCTGACACGGCCTTTGTAAGTTCGGATTTTAAGACGTTTTTTAGGAAGATGTCCATGGATGAGGCCTGATGTTTCTTTTTCTAAAGTCCCTCTCTTTGCTGATCTCAGACATTAATCAGAATCCCCAGTGCCATCACTTTGACCAATCAGACGAGCTTTCTTGTGAACTGGCCTGTCAGGTCCAATCCGGAGCAGAACTACTTTCAAATTTCACTCTCTCCACTTTAAAGGCAGGGAATGGAGTTTTATTTTTTGTGTGGGTCTGTACATTCATTAATGAATTCTAACGAGGGCTTGATCTTCATTTGATAAATGAATTATGTGAATAACTTTGCTTTAAGAGCTTATTTGTAGTTCAAAACTCCACTTTATACTAATTATATATATACACACATAATACCTGCACAAAGCAGAATGCTCGTCTGTAAATGATATGGAAGTAGATTGCATCCTGTTCCTGTAGGTCAATAGTGTCTCTTTGCTTTGTTTATCAATCACAATAGCAAAAACATATATTCAATGGTTTTGAATATGAAAAAATGTTATCGAATCCAAAATTTAAAAAAACAATAATCCCAAAACAGATTTTGTTTTAACCAAATGACAGTGTTATTCCCTCATAAGTGTTCTGAACCATTCACACATGTTTGGATATTTGCACCGGAAGATTCAAAGATTACTCAAAGTGCCTTGGTGCCCGCTCCTCCACTTTCCCCACACCTCCTCCTCACCTCTCTGAAGTTGAGCTTGTTGTCCAGGTCCTCGTCCACCTCCTTGATCATGTTCTTCAGGCCCAGGTGAGTCTGAGGAGCCTCCAGCTTCTCCATCATCAGCTTCAGCTCCATCAGGTCGATAAAGTTGTCTTTACCCGTGTCGTATCTGGCAACACAGGCACGAAAACAGTCAAAAAGAGACCTGGAGAAAGGTTTTGTTCCATGTATCAGTGGTGCCTAAAGTACTTGATCTTATTACTTCAGAATCAGAAGTACTGAAACTACTTTCCATACTTCTGATTCTGAAGTAATAAGAATTTTATGTCTTCAGGACCAGGTCTGTGAATTAGCTGTTAGCTATACGGCATTGATTATTTGTAACAAAGCCTCTTGTTCTGTCCCGCTCAAATAAATATATAAATAAAAATATAAAAATATATAATATATAAAAATACTGGTCTGCAGATTTACTAAAAATAATGAAACCACAATCACAATTTTGACCACTGCAGCTTGTTAGACAGAAACAAATATAGACCAGTAAAGCCCCACTGCGGAATATTCCAGAATAAACTAAAATGAACTAATCAAACCAATACAAAGTGTGCTCCTATTGTTCTTATATCCAGTGAGTTAGTGAGCCAGGTCTGAGTAGGGTCGCAAAATTATGGAAATGTTCAATCTCTGACATTTTGAGAATCTGATTTGATTGTTAGAAATCTATCACAGGAGAGATGAAAAGTGGAAGAAAATCATTTTAGCCACATCTAAGCAGCAGGTTTGAAGAGTGCAGTGTTTCAAATTCACTTTATTTATCCGTTAGGAACTTCACTTGCAGAGGAAGTGCCTGTACAGGCCCAATAAAACAGTGCATACAACACAATCAATAAATACATGCACTGTCCAGACCAAATAAATCAAATTTGCTTTGCCCGATCCCGTCAGATCTGAAGCTAAGCAGGAAGGGCCTGGTCGGTTCTTGGATGGGAGACCGTTTGGGAACACAATGGCATGATCGGAGTTAGAGACAGGTGAATTTAACAAATCCCAATGTGATAAAACTAAATCATTAAGCTTTGCTGCGTGTCCCACTTAAAATGTTCAAATGAAGTATTTTCCTCCCCCTAAATGTTCCAGTCCTAATGTGTAGAAGGAGCTGTTAACCACAACTGCCTCTAAAATCCTGCACTGTCACTCAGAAACGTGTTACTTCGAGTCTGTAGTGCCTCATGCAGGAGCTTTATATAGAAGGTGCAGTTACACGTATGACCTGAGGTGGCAGTAGTGAGTATAAAATGGCCAACTTGCATCTAGTCCCTTTAAGTAGACTTTAGTGCTGCGTCCGAAACCAGTAAATTGGTAAGAGGTCTATCGCCAAACCGGATGTGCGTCAGCGTCCACCATGATAAGAAGCTTCCGAGATGGTCTGTCAGTTAGAAAGGAGTTGGGGAAAGGAGCCTCAATGCTAACTATCATAGCCACTTTAGCATAGGGACCTCTGATGCTAACTAACTGGTGATTAGGAGATATGTGTAATCCTCCCACCCCCCTTGGACCCACCATCGAGTGATTCATGCGCAACCACTGTTGATTGATAGGAGCACATTAAATAATACAAATAATAATAATAATAATAATAAAAAGATTCTGCACAAGCCAAACTTTATAAAAGTGACAAAAGCCATGTTGTCGTCTCCACAGCTCAGTCACATGTCAGTGTGTTAAAGAGAGGTCTCAGTAAACGGACTAAATGAAGACAGTTTTTGCTTTTGTTTTCATTTAGTAGAAACTTAAAGCAGTACTAAGTAACTCTTCCCCCTAGAGGCCATAAGCGCAACTGCATGTGTAGTAGCAAGTTACAATTTTTTTACTTATTAATTGTCTTGGAGAGTAAATACTACGCTGACAGAAAAGGCGAAGGGAGAGAGGGTTACTGTGCATCCAATTACACAAAGGAAATATTTTTTTTCACTCGAATTTGGCTGTAAATACTGTTTAAAGTGACGTTAGCCCGCAGTTAGCTTTGCCCGTTAGCATGTTAGCTTCTTCTTCGTGATTACATGTGTGTATTGCTTTCTCTGGACCGGTGGCAGTCAAGTTGCAAACATGGTTTTCTGGCCAGAGACACCAGGGGGAGATGAAAGACCCTCCAATCATCCCATAAACACTTGTATTACCCCCACAGGGACTACGGAAAGGATTTATTAAGGTAAACACGATTCTTCTGAGACACTGAACAGTGAAGAGGCACCAAGAGCCCCCACACCTGCAGCACGGAGGAGGCGTCACAAAAGGAGCTACAGGAAACAACAAAAGGGACCAACGAGGAGATGGCGATAGACTGTGGAGGGAGCTGTGCAGGAGGAAGAGGAAGGACGAGGTGGAGCTGACCAGTGCAGGACACCACGCTCTGAGGCGGGGACAAGCCCAGGAGGCGGTGCACCGTTTCAGATGATCAGAGGAGACAGAGGGCAGCTACAGTTTCTCCATCCTCCAAGGTCATGCGGGTGGAGTGGCTGAAGGACAACGAGATCATCGACCCGGCCGAGGACAGGAACTTCTACATCACTGTGGACACAACCTGATCATCAAGCAGGCGCGTCTGTCCGACACGGCCAACTACACCTGTGTGGCCAAGAACATCGTGGCCAAGCGCAAGAGCTCCACCGCCGTGGTCATCGTCTATGGATTTCCCATCAACCAGTGCTCCTCCTGTGACCAAAACAGTGAAGATGGCGGCCGCGACACAACGATCTTTCACCAAAGAAAAAAAAAAGAGTGGTGCGCACTGAATGGGTGCTGCTGCCGGATGCTCTCTCATCGAATGCAATTTCTCCATCTGTGAGATCAATAAAGTATCATCTATCTATCTTAGTACTGCTTTAAGCCACATGGATCATTTGCTGCTGTAGCTTTATGAAACAGTTGTTGAGATAAAATAACACTAAAGGGAAATGTATGGATCATTTGGATTTTTTTTTACTCCTTAAATGTCTTTGTTTGGACACTATGTTGTTGTTGGACACTGTACAGTAGGGGGCGACATGCACTTTTGTTTGGCCTGCCAATAACTTTAAAGAAGAAAAACAGCTGTTGGTGATGTCACTTCCCCTTCCCCTGGGTAAGGACGGTCGAATTGTGCAAAATAGCTCTGAAGGTCTAGTTCACTAACTGCATAGAGATCTAACAGTCAACCCCATGAAAGGTTAAGGATTAGTTGCTAGTGTTAGTGCTTAGAGGCTGTAATTTGATGGTTTCAGACACAGCCTAGGTTTAGGAAAGGTATGAGTCAGAGTGGGTGTGACATTACTCCAAACGCATGTTTTGTGGTTCAAAAACATACATAATGGGTAACTAATACTTCACAAATGGTTTATTCAACAAAAAAATGTTTATTTCATTGTTTCTAATGTTTTAACTTCCAGGCTAATGTTTCCATTGAAAGTTTACGGAAAATTTGGGGAAATTTATCATGAATTTCCCACCCTTTTGCAACCCTGGGTCTGAGAGGTGAGCCCCATAGTAAAGACACAGGCTTTTTTTTTATAACCAGTAAAAACATCAAACATTTCTGATGAAATAAAAGCTTGTATATAAGCTTGGCCAAACGTTGCACAGTGTAGTTTTAAAGTCTTGGCTTTCATGATTTGCTGATCTGCCATTGGTTGTGCAACACTCGCGCTAACAGGAAGTTGCCCACTCAGATCAGATCAGGCCCTGCATTTAGAGTGAGCTCATGTGGTTTCCTGTATTAGACGGACGAAAAGTGGAACATTACACAAATAACGTTACAAGTAATTACACTAAACTCACTTTCTGTGCTTTTAACAGTGTGAGAATGTAGTGCTTCCTGACGTTTTGACTGGCATTAACTTTGCAGCCCTGCCTGGACTCATTCTCATCACGAAACACAGAACGTGCCTCACCTACTTCTTATATGTAGCTCATATATGGCAGCTATCGCTTAGCTTTATCTAAAGTGCTGAACTCCCAGGGTCAACATGCTCAGATTGTAGGGCTGAATCATTTCTACTCACCTCCCACATACATGCACTATTTTCAGTTGTAAAACACACTAAAGCAGAGGTACAAGATTAGAAAGTACAATATGAGGAAAAACTGCGATATATTATCTTTTAACAGTTATCAAGTAACTGTTACAGTACATGTTTCCATTAAACTCAGACAAAAATGAGTCATTTGTTTTTTCATCAAATTGCGTTACATCAAAAATATAGAAATATTGGACTGTGAAATACAAACTAAACAAAATGTGGAATATCATGACTCACACTGAACCTTTGCATGGTTTGGAAGTTCCTCTGCATTTGTGTTTGTGTAAAACCTTTCCTTCAGCTGAACGACTTGGAAAAGCCTGTGCACGTCTTCATTAGCTCACATGACTCCTCCAGTTACCTCCATGTGGGTGTCACATCACTGCACTGGCTCAGGGTTCATTTCAATTTGTACTGAATATACAATTTGTATAGTTTTACATGAGACGTTTTCAATACGCCACGCACGGTGGTGGTAAGCAACGTGTGTAGCCAGGGCTGCCCTTTGAGGAAGACCGACAGAACGCAATGACCTCCATTCACTCACATATCATCATAAACTATTGTACATGTTTTTAGTGGTGGGGGACTCTGGAGCACGGGGAGAACATGTCAACTCTACACAGAAAGCCCAGTAATAATAAGAATAACACTTGTATTTCGCTTTACAAGCCTGTATTACCAAGTTTCTCAAAGTGTTACACTGTAGTCATTATCGTTCACGCTACACTCGTGGTGGTAAGCTACTGTTGTAGCCACAGCTGCCCTGGGGTAGACTGACAGAAGCAGTAGTACGCTGGTGTCTACAGGACACCTGCTGGAGTGGGGTGAACAGTGGGGGGCCTTTAGCTGCCCAACTCTGGTACGCTCCGTCATCACTGAAACGCCCTCATTTAAACTGAAAAGCCACCTGTTTAGAACTGTTTTGGACAGTTAAAGGTGCACTATGCAACTTTTTATGTTAAAAAGTTGCACTAATACGTATTTGTTGTTTCAGTGACCCAGTGGATGCTTGGGTGGTTAGCATAGCGCCTTTACTTACCATCCTGATGGCCTTTAGGACGCTGCTGATGAACTGTATCCATGGTTACATATACATTCCATTCTGAAAACCGAAAAAGCCTGAAGCCACCGGGATGGAATGCAAAGGCGCCATGCGAACCATCCATCCAGCCGGTGGGTCACTGAAAGGTCAAATATGCACTAATAACTTTTTTTTACATAACAAGTTGCATAGTGCACCTTTGAAAGGAACTTTTAGAAGGGAAAAAATAATCATAATATACAATCATAGTGAGCCAGCAGCTGTATGGGTGGTTACATCCCGGGAACCTCGAGGACGCTCCAGGATCACACTTTTTTAGGGTTTCTGATAAATCTTCTCTGAAAATGGAACTATCGCCATGGTTACGCATACGCTCCATCCAACCTACCAGAACCACTTGTATATTTTCACGATCTTGATCTTTTTTTTAGTACTGCACTTCAGCAGGTGCTGTTGTAAAGCACTATACAAATAAAAACTGGTGATATAGGGCAGCCCTAGTTTTTAGCTAACATTAGTCTATGGACAATGTCACCCCCAAAAGCCAGTAACGTTGAATTCATAACATTCGATGCTGAACCCTATTGAGCATAGTGTGGACTCTCAGTGTTAAAAGTATCACTACTGCACTATGTAAGGCCCACACCACGTACAGGTTGTAGCAGCGTTCAGCATTCCTCCACAGGTCCTCTCTCCACAAGTGAATTCTCCGCGAGTCCGGTCTTGTAAAAACGCTGAGTGCATCAGTTCAAAGTATGTCAGGCACTGTCATCCTCAAGAGCACATTCACCCAGGACTGAAGAACGTCCACACCAGAATATGACCCGGGACTGGACTGAACTAGGCATCATCCAAGGCCAGTTCAATGACAGACATAATTATTCATTTAAATCATCCACAAATTACAATGGAACTGATATTTACCCTTCAGATATTTAACCTACAAATGTGTATGTTGAGACTACAACTACTACTACAACAAATACTTTTAGAGCAAAGCATTCTCTTTCATTTGTGTTGCCTGCTGCGGTTTTTGCTGATTCTTGAATAAGATCTGGCTTTTTTCAAAATGAAGATCCGATTTGAACCGCCCAGGGCAGGGGCGTTTCTAGGGGGTGGCCAGGGCCGGTTGGTCCAGTAAGGAGATTTCACCACAGAAATATGAAACATTGTTCCAAACCTTGTAGTGCTGCTTTTGCCTGCTTGTTATTGTCATTATCACGATCATTATTATTATCATTTTGATGCAGCACATAACATATTACTAATTAAATTACACCTAAACCTGTAAAATAACTTGAACACTAATTTAGTATTCCTCAGACTGTATGTTGAACATCATAATAATAAAAATAAAAATTAAAAAATTAAAAAGAGAGAGCAAGTGATAAAAAGTGCGCCAAAACCCTGGTCCTCGTGCCACCCCTGGGCCACCTCACAAAAAAAAAACTGGCCCAAGGGGAGATATAACCAATAAATAATATAATATCACCAAGTATGAGGCCTTCGGTGGGCAACATGAATGTATCAAATACATAAAAATGCTTCTATCCATAACGCAGATTTTGGTCATTTTGTACTCACTACTGCCACCTCAGGTCATACACGTAACTGCAGCTTTTATATTAAGCTGGTGCATGACGGCATTTTGGACTGAAGTAGCACCTTTTGGAGTGACAGTGCAGGATTTTAGAGGCAGTTGTTGGAGGAGGAGGAGGAGGAGGTTATGGCATGGCTGGAACATGTAGAGGGAGGAAAATACTTCATTTGAACATTTTTAAACTCCTTATAGTCTCTTTAAATAAACAGCACCACTCGCTTGGATGATTTGGCTGTTTGTTTACCATACACACACAGCAGCAGCAGCAGCAATCCTCTATATTGTGTGGGGCCCCAATGCAAAAGCGTCTTGCCCCGGGCCCCAGAAGGTCTGTCAACGGCCCTGGAGCTACAAGTCTGAATCAATACTAAACAAAGTATGAATTAGGACAGGAACCTGGGCCGGACAGGAGCAGATCCTGTCACCAGGACTAGGCTAAACCCTACGGTAGTCAGTCGGGAAGAGGGAGGGGGGGGACACTCACGTCTTGAACATCTTCTCCATGTCCTTGATCTGCTTGCGGGAGAACTCCTTGAACTCCGTGTAGGGGTTGCACACTTTGCTCATGTGCACCTCTCCGCGGCCCTCGTTCAGCTCCCCGCGCCGCTGCAGCTTGGCGCCCAGCTCAGAGTCCGCGCTGTCGGACACGGGCTTGTCCTCCGAGTCGCCGTCGTCGCCCCCCCCGTGCGGATGCGCCAGCTCCACGGCCACCGGTTCCGCCGCCCCGTCCTCGATGAGCAGCCGCTTGTTCAGCTTGGAGGAGAGTTCGTCCGAGGCCATGGTCTATGACTGAAAAAGCGGGTAAAGTCGCCTGGTTATGCCGTGATTTGTGGAGAGAGAGAGAGAGGCTAAACCACTAAACCAAGAGCGCACGGGGAAAGGCAAGTTCAGCCCCGATAAGAGCGCATTGCTTCCTCTTCCTCCTTGTGAAGGGCTGTGGCAGCGCGTAAGGAGGACTCTTCTTTGGGGCTTTTGAGGCGAAACGAGTGGATTAGCGCAACGTTACCGCCACCCGCTGGATAGTGGCTACTTGAGTGCGTAAAACCGTCAGACTGTAATGATGGGCGCGCCTCGTTTCTCTTGTGTTGACTCTTCAAAGCTGCAGATCCTCCGCTGTGAGTCCCGCCCCTGAGGAGGAAGTCAGGCATGTCCTCAAAAACTAGGACAAAAGCGGGAATTTGTGTGACGAGGCAGTTAAACAGTTTGTCAAAATCACAGATTAATTAATGACAAATAAATAATGGCTTTGGTATTGTGCTTTCCAGGCTCATGTTACCAAGTTTCTCAAAGCGCCACACTAGAGTCATTAGTCATTCACACCACACTCAGCTGCCCTGGGGCAGACTGACGGAAGCGAGACCACCAATCTGCACCATCGGTCCCTCCGACCACCTCCAACCATCACTAACTCTCGTTCATTCTGGCCTGTTGAGTTGTAGGAGAAACCGGAGGAAAGCTACACAGACACGGGAGAACATGCAGACGCTGACCAGGTGGGACTCGAACCCGGGACCTTTTAGCTGAAGCACAAGCGCTAATTGAAGTGAAGGACATTTGAGCTTTTTAATGGTTCAGTTGTTATGGAAACTTTGTGATTGGTGCACACAGAGCCGATAGTCATAATGTTGACACATTGCTTTCAGTGTGGCACTGGTGAAGAAACTGGGACACCTGGGACAGAGCTTGTGAAAAACTGGGACAAATCAGCAGCTTAGAGCTGGGACTGTTCTGGGTTAACTGGGACCATCCCGGGTCCACTTGGAACGTCCCAGGTTTAACTGGGACAGTCATGCATTAACTGGGACCATCCTGGGTTAAACTGAGACGGTCATGTGTTAAGTGGGACTGTCCTGTGTTAAACTGGGACCATCCAGGGTTAGACTGGGACAGTCCAGGGTTAGACTGGGACCGTACCAGATTAACGGGGACCATCCCGGGTTAGACTGGGACTGTCCTGTGTTAAACTGGGACAGTCCAGGGTTAGACTGGGACAGTCATGCGTTAACTGGGACCGTCCCAGGTTAATCTCAGAACGTCCCAGGTAAACAGTGGTGCAGATGGTAGAGCCTCAGGATCATCATCTCCAATGTAAAGGTAATGTGTGGAATATGGGGAATGATTTGAGAGAAAATTGGTAGAAATTGTGGCAAAGAATAGGGGGGATTGAGTAAAAATTTGGAAAGAGGAAAAAATGAGGGGAAATAAGGAAAATAGATGGAAAAAAATTAGGGAAAACATTGAGAAAAAAGAAAAAAATGCATTAAAAAAATGGGTCAAATTATGTAAAAAATTGGGTGAAAATTGGGGGGTAGACACACAGAGCGCCAACTCTTTCACACCTTTTGCTCGTAGTAGTCACAGCTTCTTCCTCCGGGATCTTTAAAGGCGCATTATGGAGCTTTTTCTACAAGGTCAAAGTTACGCATAAAAAGTTCCATAATGCGCCTTCAATTCAAGTCTGTCGTCGTTTGGCACGTCAGCACGAGAGAGAGAAAACCCAGGCTGAATTTAAAAAAAAGACTTTAATATGCAGTTCTATAGTAATGATCCGCTCCAAAAGCAAAAGTGTACCAATAAAATGCTCATCATAAACTGAACACATTTCCACTGGGGGAGGATCAGAGAGCAGCGAGGGTCACCTGCTCCTACGATAACAGTGTAACATTGAGAATAATGTCAGTCACAGTCCAGAAGCTACAGTCCACTTTGCCCCCGGCGGCTCTGGTCCACTGCATGTCCGGCCCAAAAAAAACAACGAGGGCTGCACAATGTGACGGCAAATCTACAAACGGATAAGGCCTTTGAAAACTTTTACTCCTAATTCTGATAACACGCTTCACTCAAAGCCTTGTTTTGGATCAATTTTGCTTTATCTTTGTTTTTGAAAATACCGCAATAGAATCATCGCGATATTCAAAGCGCCATTTTCCGATCATACTGTGCAGCCCTGAAGAAGATGAAGACCAAGATACAGTCCAAAGTGGAAACGCCGAGTTCACATAACTTCATGGGTTTTTTTCCTCTACAACGGGGAAGTATTTAGGCACGAAAAGCTAATGTGAGAAAGTGCGAGAAAAGGAACTGTGGGGTTTTGTGACGAAAGCAAAAGTAAAAACTTGATTTTGTAAAAGGAAAAAACGCAAATAAAATGAGTCGGAAATGGAATAAACGGATGTGGAGTGCGTGATGTTCATGTCTACTTTCTGTGCGACCTGCTTTAGGCAAAGTATGGCCCCACCATCGATCTCATCCAAATCGCCATTTCGATTCCTTTAGTTCTGATCTTGTAGTCGTTTGCATTTCAGTCTTTCTCAAATGTTAAAGTGGACATATCACGCAAAAATAGTGTTTAAAACATTATTTAGAGAAGCTCGGCCTTGGTATTGTACTTACAGTTTAAAATACGAAACCTCTATAAAAAAATAAAAATAAAAGACTAAGGAGTGAGAAACTGGGTTGGTCCGGATTTCAAAAAGCCCAGGAGCTCCATCTGCAGGCAGCAGTGGGACTGACACGCTCTAAAACTGTTAAAAAGGGGGGTATTATTCAAAATGGACTTTTTGGCGCTGTTAAAAACAGGCCTGGAGACGTTTTTCTTTCAATCCTCTTTGGACCTTCTCCCATGGCTGTTCTTACATTACGTGTGCTACGCTGCATCTCTCCCTAAGCTTCATCCTTTCATTTCGGAGTAAAAACACTCGCCGAGGCTTCACTACAGCCACACGGGCAATGTTTTTCTCTCTTTATTGAAACTCCACAGCGAAGGGGAGGAGGGTGGGAGGGGCTTATGGGGAGATCGCTTGAAGCTTTATTTTAGCCGTTTTGGATCAATATTCCATTTTCTAACCAAGACAGTAATAAGGATATGTTTGATATCATGATCAAATCTTCAATACAAGCTTTCACTCTCATCTCATGACAGGCTAACAAATTCATGGCGCCGTGATGAGCACACTGAGTGCAGAAGGGGTCTAGTGAAAAATGAAGATTGTGAAGGACAGTTCAGGAAATAGAGATAAAAAATAAAAAAAACATATTTGCATGATATGTCACCCTTAATGCCCTTGGACGAGCTTAGAACATAAATCTAAATGCTGTACTCGTCATTCAAATCATTCGCGTGTCAGAGCCGACACATGCAGTGGACCCACGGGCTTTAGGCACACAGCCCCGCCACCAGGGGGCGCACAGTTGTCCAAAGTTTTTACCACCAAGAGGTCAGAGCGCAGAAGGCCCTTTTCCCGATGACGTCAGACGAGTTCTCTTGTTACGTCCACGCCGGGGATCCCCACTTCCTGTTCCGGTTCATTCCTATGTGGAGTTAGCGGCGCCTCGACAAACGCACGGTTATTTTGAGGTAGCACGGAACCTACAGAGAGATATTTACTGACAACGTGCTCTAAACTCTACAAAGGATGTACCGTTCACCAGTGCTCAGCGTAGTGGCCGGAGTATGAGAGTGGGTTTCCTCTGGATGCACAAAAATGGTCTCATAGATCACGAAACATGCTCAGCAAGGAAACCGCTTACCCCTGCCTGAACCGAGCACATTCTCTCCACTTCACCCAAATCTAAAAGCTTCTTGACTGTAGAGCAACAGCGTAATGCCTCATTCGAAAGCTAAGGCCTACAAAAGCAATTGTAACTTTTTTGTTGCATTGTTGGCACATTTTTGTCAAGTTTTTGTTGCTATATTGACACTTTTTTCAAGAAGCTTTTAGATTTGGATAAAGTCAAACTGAAGAAAATGTGCTCGGTTCAGGTGGGGGTTGCAGTAGTTTAAATAAAGCCTATTAAATATTTTTGAAAGTGATTTGCCTCGATACGACAAGCGAAAATATCGCGATTGGTCAGAGGCTCCATCCGCAGTGAAACCTCCAGAAGAACCCACTGGTGAAATATTTAGAACCCTTTGTAAAGTTTAGAGCACGTGGTCAGCGATTATCCACCTCTAACGTGTACCAAAAACATTTCAATGACTTTTGATATTCATTTTATTGTCTCGCTAACCCCTCCACGGGAATAAACGAGGAGGAATCGCTCATCCCCGGCGTTGGAGTAAAAACAGAACTAGCCTCATCCTTCGTGGGGAAAAGAAGCTCTGTTCTTCCAAGTCCTGCTGTTCAGAGCTCTACCACCGGGCGGCGCACTGTTCTCCGGTCACCAAGTTGCCGAGCAGTTTGCGGCGGCCGGCCTGGTAGTCTTCCTCGTCCACATTGACCAGCAGCTTGATGGCCTCGTGCCCCACGGCCTGTTTGAGGGAGTCGGTGATGAAGACCCCCTTGAGGGCCTCCAGTAACGAGCCGTTGATGTAGTCTCTCCAGAAGGCGTCCAAGTAGGTGAGCTCGGAGAACTTGATGTCGCAGATGATGGAGCCCAGGTCTCGGGACTTGAGGATGGTGTTGGCCTGGTTGAAGCGCTCGAACTGGCGCTCCAGGGCTTCCTGCTTGTTGGAGAAGACGTTCCCCTGCAGAGCCGACTCGTGCTGGCAGTACTCGGCCCGCACCCGCAGCCGGATATCTGAGAGCGAGAGAACAGTTACTGTGTGTGTTTACTGCTGGCTTTCACATGGTGTCACCCAACAGCCCCTGTTTCATGTTTTCATATAGGTGTTAATAAAAGACACACTCATAAAGGCTAAAAACTATCTCCTAATAATGGGGCGACAAGCAGGTCGTCCCACAACCAAGAGGTTAGAAGATTATAAAGAATAAATAATGACTAGTGTGAGAAACTTAATACACAGGCTTGTAAAGTGTAAGCCTTTTTTTATCATTAAGAGTATTAAAAATCTCATACACATTCATTGGAATGCCAATGATAATGACATTGAAACAAAAATAGTGGCTTCTTTGTCCATTATTACCTGAACATTTCTGTAAATTAAAAATATTTTGATTCATTTATAAAGTGGGCCCAGCTCAAGGCTGCTGATTCCCAGCTCCAACCATTTGCTAAGTGTCTCTCCCTACTCTTCATCCCCATTCACCCTGAACTGTCCCATTGGTTACGGCCTGAGACTAGTTTGGCTAAATTGAATCTCAATCACAATACGTGCGATGAATTGTGCAGAATAACTTCATGAAAATGTTTCTTTTTGGATAATCATTATAAAAATCAGATCTGACGCTGACATGCCTCTGGGCCCAGTGTTGCATTTCCACGTTGTCCGATCTGAAAACTCCTTACCGCAGGTCTGCTTCTCTTTGCAGTCGGCCACACAGTGGCTCCTCTTCCGTTTGTGCGTGGGGGAGGTCCGAGCGGGCTTTGAGGTGGTGGGTCCGACTTGTGGTCCGGCTGGGGGACAGCAGATGAGCGGCTGTGGAGCTGAAGGGACAGGGAGGTTAGTGAGGGGGCTACAGACAAAAGCATTTACAAACTACACTACACAAATCACTCTGTGCCCCACTGGTCAGGAAGGAATTGTATTTCTCTTTAGATTGAAGACTGAGCGCATTTATGAGAAATATTAGTGTCCAGTGTCATCAGCGGTTCTCCAATGTTTTCCCAATGCATTGTGGTCCATATTGACCCGTCCAGTGAACACCACTGCACTGTTCAGGGTGCAGTGTGTAAGTCAACTCATGATTGTGTCATGTCATGATTCTCCAGCATCGACATAAGACATTCAAAGAGCAACTAAAGACCAAACTCCACCCACATTTGCAATTTGAAATGGTGATGTGGGTCAGCTTGACAGACCGTGGGAGGAGCGGCCGAGTCGCTGACCTCTCCACGTGCACATACTGTAGTGCTAATGACACACACACCTGATGCTCTGGATGGAATACAGAAAACCTACACTTCCACTTCCTCCATCGCTGGGCGTTATTGGGGAAGGACTGACTTATCAGATCGCTGTGCGCTCATGACGTGGAGTTCTTTTTGCCATGAGATATATCCATGCAAACTATACTCGTTTACAGTAAAATGACAACAAATTAAGAGGGAACAGCAGATAATACCGCGGCTGAAACATCAATGCTCTGCTCAAAGCAGCTCTAAACGCTTCCTGTAGCACTAAAATAGTAAATGTGACATACTGTATATGCCAGCGTTTTGTTGTGACGATGTCCTGCAACGACAGCTCATGAAACTCCAGATGTTAGCTTGGCCCAAAAGTTAGCGGCCGGTGTTTATCAGCTGCTATGATTGGACAATGACCGCTTTGGGGCGGGCTTTTGTGAAAGGTTGATTACAAAAAACAAAACAGGTAACACAGATGAAGTATTTGTGTTTCTGAGTTGTGAATAATGACAGTGAATAGTGTTCCTGGATGAGGGCTGAGGATGGAAGAACACATGTACCTGCTTTCCTCTGGCCTGATGGGCTTCTGCTCTGCACACTCCCCTTTGAGGACTCCTCCAGGTACTTGTCCACCGGGTCGGGACACACTGGCGGAGACAGTCATGGTGGATAAGGATTACTGTGATCATATCGTGGACAACCCTCCTGATGATCGTCTATTGTGTCGTCTGCTCTTCACCATGTTTACATGCGGAGCACGTTCAGAGAGCTCAGAGCAGCTCTTTAGCTCCTCGTCACTAGAGCTGAGAACACTCCATACACAAACATTTAACTAAACCTGCAGAATCCAATTTAGGCCGTGATCACATCTGGTCCATCTACTGAGTTTGTGCAGGTGAACCAACCAATGCTGCCAATACTTGGCCAGTTACAACTCCATAACAGTGCAGAGAACATTTTGAATCTGTACCTCTGCAACTGTATTGTAAAAACATTGCAAAAACATAACGCTAGATGTTTAGGGATAACTGTGGCCTGTACAGTTTCATCAATTAAATAATCCGCCAAACCTTTTAGTATAAGCTGAAACTCCACTTCGGTGCTAAACTGAAGAAGAAAATCAAAGCAACTCGACAAGCTAGTCAGTGAAGAGATCAGAAGGTGCCGTGCAGAGGACTGCCCTTCCCTCAGGGCCCCACACTGACGTTTGGTTGCACCAGTTGTGTTTTTGAGGAGAATGAGGTCAAGGTGCTGATGGCGCTGATTTGCAGCCAACCCTCGGGCCTCTGTGGCTACATACATAGTTTACTACTGCCGGGTTGAATAAAAGAACAAGTAACTTTGACTGTCTGGAAAAGCACCTAATAATACAAAAGTATTATCTGTGCTTTGTGCCATTTCAATCCATCTTCTGTAACCTACATTTCACATAGTATCATTTGATAATGAATTTAAAGGAACAGGCCACAGTTTTTCCATAGTGTGATATGTTCTTACCTGAGCTTAGACGAGTTGATGCGTACCTGTCTGGTCTTTGTGCGTGCCCTCAGTCACGCAAAACGGCCAAAAATGTTGGTAGCATTTGGCCTCTCCCAGCATATTCCAAAAGCTCCAAACAGGGGTGAAGTTTCTTACACGGGCACGCACAAAGACCAGACAGGTACGCATCAACTCGTCTAAGCTCAGGTAAGAACATATCTCAGTATGGCAGAACGATGGCCTGTTCCTTTAACATTATACAGTTACACACTAATATTATTATGGCAACTACAGCTGGTGTTATATGACTTAAATGATGAGGGTTCAACTGGTTGCATTGGTGCAACCAAAGAAAATACTTGGTCGTTCTCTGGAGTTTTGCATTGTTTGAGCATGAACTCGATCAGGGGTAGGCAACGTCAGGCCCGGGGGCCAAATCTGGCCCTCCAGCATCGAACCTCTGGCCCCCAATATTATTATGTAAATAAAAGATCAAATTCCTGCTAAAGTAGTGTAAAAATGCAGGGAATACTGTCAGCATTTTAATTCCATTTTAATACCAAAATATTGTATTTTTTATATCACCAACAAAAAATAAGGGGACATTTTGCCATTCAGAAGCAAATTAGACACAACACAGGTTCAGCCAAACTGGAGCTGGATGTGTTTTAGACCAGAATCTTAGTGTTTTTTGAGGAAAAATAGTTGACCAATGGCTTTATTTTACAATAACTTTATATTTAATGTTTTTTATGACATTTAAAGGGACTATTTGGAGTTTCAAAGTGTTAAAATGATGTATTTTCCTCCCCCTACATGTTCCAGCCATGTCCTAATGTGTAGAATGAGCTCAGACCTGTTCACCACAACTGCCTTTAAAATCCTGCACTGTCACTCACAAAGGTGTTAATTCAGGTCTGAAGTGCCGTCATGCACGGGCTTAATGTAGAAGGTGCAGTTACACGCATGTCCTGAGGTGGCAGTAGTGAGTATAAAATAGCCAACTTGCATCTAGCCCCTTTAAGGCCTTAATTTTGGCACAATTCCTTTAATGACTTTTAGTTCCCTAGTCCATTATATTCTTCATGTATATAATGCACGACATTTGGCATTTGAAAACTTTATTTTGTGCTTCAATGGTGAGGTTTGGCCCTTTTTCATTTGGTGATGAAGAAAATCGGCCCTCTGTGACACAAACTTGCCTACCCCTGAACTAGATGATCCATTTGTTGTTGGCTGAGAAATTGTAAGCTGGACATTAGATTTTCTTTTTGCTTCTCACCGGCCTGGCGTTTTCTTAGGGTGACGTAAGGCAGCAGGTCGTGGCGCGTGATGATCCTCAGCAGCTGAAGCACGTGCCTGAAGTTGGACTCGTCGCATCGACCCTGACGCTCCAGAGCTAACAGGAAGTCCCGCCCGCACCTGATTCCTCCGCGCTCGTACTCGTCGATCACGTCCACGAACAGGAAGGACAGCACGCGCACGTCGCGGTGTGTGAGCTGGGAGCCCACGATGTCGAACATGTGGTGCAGCGAGTACAGTCCAAAGGAGTTATCCACCGCCTCCTCCGGCCAGGGCTCCGCGCGCCGCGGCCGTTTGGCACAGGGCGGGCCAGGGCAGGGGGGGCTCTCAGGGGACGACATCGCAGCTGCTGCCACCACCGGCGAGGAAACGATGCTCTAACGGCGGCACAAAACAGAACCTGTGTTAAAGCGGGTCACGTTTTCTCCACACGCCTTTGTATCTAGTGTAACAAAGATTAAAACAGGTAAATGTCGTTTTGTTTAACCTCTTAATCCCTATCTGAACCAGTGTTAATTTTGACAACATATTTTATTTTAGTTTTAGTCTTTGTCTTTTGACTAAAATGTAATTTAATTTTAGTCAAGATTTAGTCAAAAAAACTAAATTTTAGTCTAGTTTTGGTCGACTAAAATTGCATGTCAATTTAGTCGACTAAAATTAAGACTAATTTAGCCGACTTATATTTATAATATTCATTATAATCATATTTAATTGTGGCCCTCGACTTCATGGAGCTGCTTGCACATGAATAAAGCACAGACCTGAATTTAAATGATATGAGGCTTTTTCAGTAGAAGTTTGGATGATTTAGTCTCTCCTTTTCATTTTTATTTAGTCGACTAAAATATCTGGACATTTTAGTCATAGTTTTAGTCTCATGAGAAACTTTTAATTGAGTTTTAGTCCAGTTTTAGTCAGCAAAAAGATCACTTTGACTAAAATTAAGACTAAATACTTTAGTTGATGAAATTAACACTGATCTGAACCGAGCACATTTTCTCCATTTTGGTTTAACCCAAAACTGAAAAAAGTGGCGTCAAAACAGCGACAAAAAAGCCACAAAACACAACAATAAAATGACAAAAATGCAACAAAAAAGTGACAAAAAAGTGATGAAAAATGATGATGGAAAAAGTTTTAAAGAGTGACAGCAGCACACATCTTTCTAAACCGAGAGACATCGGTTTAGATCAGTTTTGTAGTTTTCAAATGAGGCCTTACACTGGCCTATAGGCTGTAAGCTCCAGTCAAGAGGCTTTTAGATTTGGGTAAAGCCAAACCGGAGAAAATGCACTCTGGAGGCAAGAGCTTAATCTTCCCTTCCTACTCATCAGTCTCCACCAGGCCCTGACAGCCAAGTGTGAACTTAAAGGGACTATACAGAGTTTAAAAATGTTTAAATGAAGTATTTTCCTCCCCCACATGTTCCAGCCATGTCCTAATGTGTAGAATGAGCTCAGACCTGTTCACCACAGCTGCCTCGAACATCCTGCACTGTCAGTAAAAAACGGTGTTCGAATTGCCGTCATGCACAAGCTTAATATAGAAGCTGCAGTTACGCGTAATACCTGAGGTGGCAGTAGTGAGTATAAAAATGCCCAACTTGCATCTAGTCCCCCTCTAGATCCCCCAAATCACAAGCAACGACTCTGGACCCCTCTGTAAAATCTGGTTCAATGATGTTAGTTTGGAGACTGTATTTTCATATTTCGCAAAAACCAAGGGAACCAAGATTTTCTTTCTTTCCTTTTTTTTGGCCCACATAAATTCCTGGTGCAGCCCTGAAGATAGTGAAGATATTAGTTCATTTTTGCAGAGAAGATGTTGAGATTTAACCTCTTACCCTCCGCCTTAAAGCAACAGGCCACCGTTTTTATATACTGTGATGTGTTCTTACCTGAGCTTAGACGAGTTGATACGTACCTGTCTGGTCATTATGTGTGCGCTCAGACGCGCAAAAAGACCAAAGATGTTGTTAGCATTTGGCCTCTCCTAATGTATTCTTATAGCTCCAAACAAGGGTGAAGTTGGAAGTGACCACGCTCTTCCACTGGCACAAAGACCAGACAGGTACACATCAACTCGTCTACGCTCAGTTCAGAACATATCTCAGCATGGAAGAACTGTGGCCTTTTCCTTTAAATTTGTTGGTTTTTTCGTCCGTGTGTGTCACCTTTTTGTCACTCTTTAGATACTTTTTTAAATTATTGTTGCTTTTCTGGTGCGTTTTTGTCGCTCTTTTGTGCTTTTTCATCTTGTTTTTTGTTTTGCGTTTTCATCCTCATTTTTGCCACTATTTTGATGCTTTGTTCAAGAAAAAGTCAATTAAGAGTTTAATGGCACAACTCCGGCTAATCAGCTATTTGCTAACTACAGACACTTGCGCGGGTATTTTACATGAAAGAAACAAACAATACTTGAAAATACGACAAAATTACTTTTCAGTTTATAATATTTTAGACAAATCTTCAGTTTAGCTTGTATGTTTCATGTCCGTGAGTTAGCACATAGCTGATTAGCGGGTGCCATGATGTTAAACTCTTAATAATTGAGTTTTTCGAAAAGTCAATGCTAATAATACATGAGATTTTTAAAGTTGGACTCCGACACGTGACCGGGAGTGGGTGGGACTGTTGAGCTCCATAACACACTGATATTAAACCCAGGAGGTCAAAACATTAGTATTTTGACATTTAAAAAGAATCTTGACCTCCACCTCCACACTAAACCCTAGGCTCCATAGAAAGTCATGAAGTCACGTGGTGTCAGACTCTTCATCTCTTCAGGGCTTGTTCTTGGCTTGTGTGTGCCGGTGTGACAGATCAACGTAGGGATCAGGTCAACCTAGGGAAAACAAAGCGGAAGTGCGCGACGTGGACGCGCAGCAGAGACGCACCACGCACCAAACAAACAATTCAAAGAATAATTCCCTTGGAATCAACCCATCAGAGAAACTTTGTGTGTGGTTCTTAGACCAAGGCATCATCCACTCCACACCCTGGCTGTTTAGAGTTTCTCCACGCTCAACTCTTTGGCCACCCAGGCGAATATGCCCTAATTACAAAATGATTCAATAAATATTGCGCGAGGCCCTACTCACTTTTCTACGAAAGAGCGGTCCATAACATAGCCTATGTATGTGCTGCAGTACATAATCATCTCGCTCGTGTAGTCACATGGGTAGAGCGCAGGACTCCCGTCCAGGAGATTATCAGTTCAATTCTAACCCGTATTCATTTATTTTCTTTAAACTGGGCACCCACATAAGTTGTTTGGGTGGTTATGAGGAAATGACGAGACATTGCCTTATACAAGTCGTTATATTACTGTAAGTGGGTGCCCAGTTCAAAGAAAATAAATGAATACGGGTAAGAATTGAACTGATAATCTCCTGGACGGGAGTCCTGCACTCTACCTATGTGACTACACGAGCGAGATGATTTTGTACTGCAGCACATACATAGGCTATGTTATGGACCGCTCTTTCATGGAAAACTGAGTAGGGCTTTATTTATTTATTATATTTATTTTATAATGTTGTAAATTAGGGCAAATTCGCCTGGTAGAGTTGAGCATGGAGAAACTCTAAACAGCCAGGGTGTGGAGTGGATGATGCCTTGGTCTAAGAAGCACACGCAAAGTTTCTCTGATGAGTTGATTCCAAGGGAATTATTGTTTGAATTCTTTGTTTGGTGCGTCTCTGCTGCGCGTCCACATCGCGCACTTCTGCTTTGTTTTCCCTGTGTTGACCTGATCCCTGATCTGTCATACCGGTTCAAGTCCCCACAAGGCTCTGACAAGCACACACAAAAAAGTGACGAAAACATGACGAAAGAGTGACAAAAACGTGCTGGAAAAGCAACAATAACAGGACAAAAGAGTAATGAAAAAGCATTAAAATCTGCAAGAAAGTGTGACAAAAATGACAAAACACGACATAATACTTGCTCCGCTGTAGGTCTTTCAAATGAGGCGCTACACTGGCCTGTAGGCTGTGCACTCCAGGGGAGAAGCTTTTAGATTTGGGTAAAGCTGAACTGGTGAAAATGCGCTTGGATAATAAAGCACATCTATGCATATTTTGAATACTTGCGTGTGAATATCGCTACAATGTTAGAGCCGATTCACTGAAGCGTTTAATTAGCGGGCGAAACGTCAAACTAGGTAAGTTACTGTATGTCCCCAGATCTGATCATGGTAACGGTGTACGGTTTCGAAACAACAAGCTGCTGGCATTCGTCCGATGTCTTACCTGAATATGTCTTGCAACGGGAAATCCAGACTACTGTGCAAAAAGACATCACACTGACTGCATTTTTTACCTTTCTATTCTTGGAGATCGCAGACGAGCCCGACACTAGCACAGCCGCACACAGCACAGCAGACCCACAGCAGACAGATCTGACGGGGGGCTAGGTTAGCTCGTCCCAAGCTAACACCGCAGTCCTGCTTCCACGAACAATGCGTCCGGGACAAACATGGCCCGGGCTCGTTTATATAAGGCCGCTTTCTTTTCGGTGTTGACCCTCCGCTACCCGCGCTCGGCCCTTGTTACTGACACATACGAAGCGTTTGGCCTGTGCACTTGCGGTAAAGGCTAAAATCCACAGATCAGCAGCACACTGGCAGTGAAATAAGTGCGCTTCCGGTTTGGACAACGCAAACATCCGGTAAGTAGCGCTACTGTGGCCAGGGGAAAGGGTCAGGGCGCCCCGTGTGGTAGAGGGAAGAACCTACAGAGGGTCAGGGCGCCCCGTGTGGTAGAGGGTAGCAACTACAGAGGGTCAGGGCGCCCCGTGTGGTAGAGGGTAGCAACTACAGAGGGTCAGGGCGCCCCGTGTGGTAGAGGGTAGCAACTACAGAGGGTCAGGGCGCCCCGTGTGGTAGAGGGTAGCAACTACAGAGGGTCAGGGCGCCCCGTGTGGTAGAGGGTAGCAACTACAGAGGGTCAGGGCGCCCCGTGTGGCAGAGGGAGGCACCTACAGAGGGTCAGGGCGCCCCGTGTGGCAGAAGGAAGCACGTACAGAGGGTCAGGGCGCCTCGTGTGGCAGAGGGAAGCACCTACAGAGAGCCTGATATTATTTATAGACTATTTCAAAGCTTTCGATTCTATTGAACACGATTTTTTATTTTCTACGTTAGAACATTTTGGATTCGATAAAACATTTTGTTCAGTGATCGAAATGTTCTAAACTGATATTTACAGTTATGTCTCTTTAAACCCAGGACTAACACCTAGATTAATATAACTTGCGGAATAAGATAAGAATGTCCAGTTAGTCCCAAAGTTGTTCATTTTATTTACTCAGCTACTAGCATATCTGATAATAAATCATCCAAATTTTCAGGGTATCAATTTTTTTGATTACGAATTTCGCATCAGTCAGTTTGCAGATGACACTGTTTTTTTCCTTAGGAATAAACCTATGGTTAGCAATGCATTGCAAATAATTTAAATTCTTTTTACAAAGCTTCAGGTCTTTGTTTAAATATGAAAAAGTGTGAACTAGTTTCGTTATATGAGTGTATGGATACAGATATAATGTCACACCCAAAGTAGAAGAAATGCAATTTAAAATTCTTAATAATTTCTATCCATCTGTGGAGACATTAAGGGGTAAATTGGGTTATTTTTTTTAGATAACAAACGTAAGAATATAATAATCAGCATCAATCCAAAATCCTAAACTTATTAAACCAAAATGCAAGGCTCACTGGAAATGCATACTAATATAAACTGGAAAAAAAACATGGATTCCAATACTGTATAAACAACAAAATAAGAGAAACTTTAAAAATTTCTACAATTTCTAATAATAAATAGATTATTATGAGGTGAATAATATTTTCAGAACTTGTTTGGCAAAAAGTGCATAAGTATCCGTACCCCTTTAACTTTTCAACATTTGGCACATTATGGCCCACAAACATAAATATATATAATTGAAATTTGTGAAAGAGTCAGACACACACTAAGTGACACACAATCGTGAAGTGAAATGAAATTTATACATGAATTGACCTAATTTATATATATTTTTTAAAACTGAAAAGGGGTGTGCAGAAGTATCTATACTCCCTGAGTTAATACTTTGTGGAACTGTCTTTTGCTGCAATTACAGCTGCAAGTCTGTTGGGGTTTGTCTGCACATGTCCTGCACATCTTCTTTGCAAAACAGCTCAAACTCAGTTAGATTAGATGGAGAGCGTTTGTGAACCGCATTTTCTGATTATTTCACAGATTCTCGATTGGAATTAGGTCTGGACTTCGACTTGGTCTTTCTACCACATGGACATGTTTTGTTTTCAACCATTCCATTGTTGCTCTGGCTTCATGTGTAGGTTTGTTGTCTTGCTGGAAGGTGAACCTCTGCCCCAGTTTTGAGTCTTTTGCAGACTCCAACATGCTTTCATCCCAGATTGCCCTGTATTTGGCCCATCCATCTTCCATCAACTCAAACCATCTTCCCTGTCCCTGCTGAAGAAAAGCACCCCCAGAGCATCATGCCACCACCATGTTTGACAGTGGAGATGGTGTTTTCAGGGTGATGTGCCAAACATAGCATTTTGTATTTAGGCCATTCTCATTTGTCCAAAGCACCTTCTTCCACATGTTTACTGTATCCCCCATGTGGCTTCTGGCAAACAGTAAACGGGACTTCTTATGTTGTTGTTTTTTAAATGGCATCTTCTAGCCACTCTGCCATGAAGACCAGATTTGTGCAGTGTACGACTAATAGTTGTTCTGTGGACAGTTTCCCCACCTGAGCTGTAGCTCTCCGCAGTTCATCCAGGGTCAGGCTTCTTGGTAACAGCTCTGGTCAGTGCTGTCCTTGTTCGGTCAGTAAGTTTAGGAGGACGGCCGGGTCTTGGTAGGTTTGCAGTGATGCCAAACTCTTTCCATTCCTGGATGGTGTATTTAACTGCACTTTGAGATGTTCAAAGCTTTGTAAATCTTTTTATAACAAAACCCAGCTTTATACTTCTCAATGACTTTATCCCATACCTGTCTGTTGTGTTCTTGGACTTCATGATGCTGTCTGCTGGTTCAGTGGTTCGGCAATGAAGAATGTTGCTCACTCTGCAATGCTCCCAACGCAAGCCTTCAACACATCTTGTCAGGCTGCAAGACTGCGCTCTCCCAGGGACGCTACAGGTGGCGCTAGGACCAGGTTCTCAGGAAGCTGGCTGAGGCGTCAGGGTAGCAATCAGCTACCATCAACAAAGAGCCACACCAACTTTGTCAAGGAAGGTGGACGGGCAAAGTTACACCAGGCCAAGAGAGACACTGCGGCCTTTTTCTCCCAACCAGGAGTGGGACATAAGGGTTGACCTTAACAAGCAGCTCCAGTTCCCCACTGAGATCGCCATCGTTGTTTGGTTTTCGAAAGGCAAAAGTTGTGCACCTCATTGAGCTCACAGTTCCATCAGAAGGGGAGATCGAGGCTGCCTACGAGCGCAAGAAGGCCAAGTATTCCGAGTTGGCTGCAGAGTGCCGGGAGGCTGGCTGGAAGGCCGCCATCTATCCTGTTGAAGTTGGCTGTCAAGGCTTCGTGGGGCCGTCAATGACACGCCTCTTGAGGGATGCAGGAGTCACGGGAGGGAAGCTGCGCAGGGCCACAAGAGAGATTTTGGAGGAGGCCGAAAATGGTAGCTTCTGGCTCTGGCTGAGGAAGGATAGGAGCTGTGGTAAAAAGCTGCAGGGAGTGACAGGGAGACGTCCTCCGCCACCATGAGACATTCCAGGATTTAAGGGACGAAACGTTGGTGATTGGTGGTTCCTGGCAGACGACCCTGCAACTCACCCATGGGCACTGAAGAAGTGTGACAAGCAGTAATGCTCAGCAGGAAATTACACCTACCTGTATGCATCAATCAAAAAGTAGACTCCATCACATATGATCATTCAGAAATCATCCGGCAACTTCTGAAGGTAATTGGTTGCAGTAAAAGGAAATGCTTTTGCACACCCCACTTTTCAGATTTTATTAATAAAACAGTTCACAATCATGTATACATTTCATTTCACTGCACGATTGTGTGTCACTTGGGGTGTGTCTTTCACATAAAATTTCAACTAAATATATTTATATACAATACTTTTTCAACCCAGATGATGTTGACTGAGAATGTTTGACAGTGCACTTTGAGCTACTTGTGGTTTTATACTGCAAATGGCAAATAAACAGACAGACAGACAGACAGACAGACAGACAGACAGACAGACAGACAGACAGACAGACAGACAGACAGACAGACAGACAGACAGACAGACAGACAGACAGATTAAATTAATCTAATTAAAAAACTAAAATAAGAATATTAATAAGAATAATACTACTACTGCAAATAATAATAATTGTATTAATACTTTTATTGTATTTATTTAATTTATTTTTTTGCCACTTGACTTTGTCCTCGCTATGATAAAGTGGGGGTATTATTCAAAATTGACTTTTTCAAGCTTTACATCATGTTATTATGTCATTCCCTCAATAAAAACATGCCTGAAGTGTTGCCTTGGCACATTCACGTAGTTTTGAGTAATCTGCAAAAACTCTGATGGCGGCCATTTTAGGGATAGGTTTGCCTGAGTCCTCCTAGGAACGCCCCCACCTCCTGGAGACGCCCCCAACCTTTCGTCACCAGCCGAGTAACCAACCACTGCTCCTCAGCAGAACCCCCTCCCCACTGATGCCACAGACAGCGTGTGGAGGGGGCGTGTCGGAAAGGGTCAGAGGTTCTTAAAGAGACAGAGGCCTATTTCAAGACATTCACTACAGCCATTTTGAGAGAGCAATTTTATAGGCTATATGCACAGTTTCCCCACGTGACAGCAACGTGTTACAAACATCATGTTCGCTGTGAATTCAGCACCCAAAGGAAACGCCAGCTGTCATAAGGTAGGAGCTTTTCTCTTAGAGCTAAAGGCTAGTGTTGATTTATGTAATTTAACATGTAAACATAAATATTATTTAAACTACTAACAGGACAATTCTTTTTTGCGCAGGCTCGTTCAAAACTTTGCACTAGTTTTATTTTTTATTGTGTTAGCCGTGTTAGCCTCAAGACAAAAACATCCACCGTTATGAACACGGAGGTTTCCTCCAGTGAAGTCGTTACGTCTCATGTAATATTTTTTAACCTGCTCCAGTCACATCTTAACTTTTACTCGCTGTCCTTTACCAAATCTTAAGCTATTGCATAATTTCTGTGGGACCTGCTAATTTTTAATGGGAAGAGATAACGAACAGGAAGGACAGCGTCTGGCTGGCTGTCCAGGCGGAAATCACGTGGGGTCACTGTGCATATAGCCTATACAAGGCAGTTATTTTAATTTACTGCATTTTCAGACCAACAGAAGGTTTCGTCATCATTGTAGTGTGCTATAGACTGGTGCTATGTGATTGAAAAAAGCATAACACCCCCTCTTTAACATAAATAATCTTGGGATACAGTACCGCTCTCACACACATGAGGGCAGCATTTCTACATGAGTGCAGCCGCCGTGGTCTCGGACAGCAGAAGAAGACCTCACTGTTGCTAGCATTAGCCCCAATGCTAACGACGCTTTCGAAATCAACCACGGATGGAAACCAGCTGCGTCTGCTCGTGTGTTTGAGCGTTTCTAACCGGAGAAAGTAACTAAAGTGCTGCTGTGGGACTCCTCAGCCCAGTCTGTGTCTTTTCTAACGTCCCCTTCGCAGCGGGGGAAGAAGAAGAAGCACCACCACCACAGCACAGGGAGTACTAACCCAGAGGGCGTTCGGCAGCTCTGCTCAGCCCCTGCCCCTCTACCTCAGGACGGACTAGGGGCATGATGATGATGGTGATGATGAAGAGGAAGATGACCGTGGAGCTTGACTGAAGAGTGAGCACATCTGCGGTGAGTAAAGGTGAAGGTAAAGCTGTCCGTTTGCCCAGTGTCTGCGGTCGCTAGCCCTGCGCCAAAAATGATGACATTCATGAAGCCCATTGCAAAGGGCGACTACCTGCCCTGACAGCCTCTTATTATCGGACCTGCACAGCCATTTGCCCCGGTGTCCTCGGTCTTCCATGGCATTAATAGTATCTAATATCCAAGTCTAATATGTGGGATCTCAAGCAATGTCATGACAGATATAGGGTCCGGATTTCGGCCTTAAAATACAGTCAGAGGAGCCCTGTCTTCCTGGGAATGTCCTGTACTAGCCAGTTCTCTAACAGGACGGAATACTTAAAGCCTATGGGTGTTTATGTGTGTTTATTCAGGGGCTGGCTCTCGGGGTGTTATGAGTGACCTCTTAACCCCCACCTGAACCGAGCATTATTTCTCTAACAAAAAAGTAGTAGTAAAACAACATAAACATGACAAAGAGGCAACAAAAATGTAAAAAAAAAAAGTGGCGGCAACAATGGGAGGAAAAAGATCCCTCTAGATGAGTTGTGTAGGTCTTAGCTTTCAAATGAGGTGTTACTTGGTTAAGGCAGGGGTTAAGAGGTAAACGTGAAATACAGGACTTTACAGGTGCTTAGTTCAAATGTTTGTGCTAATCTAAAAGTTTCTCGGAAAAAAGCATCAACCAGGTCCAGCAGTGAAAATGAGGATGTAAAAACGCGGCAAAAGAGTGACATAAATGTGCCGGAGAAGCAACAATGAAACCGTGAAAATCGGACAAAGAACGTCAACAAAATTAAAACACACGTCAAAAAAATGATTTAAAAAAGAGACACAAACGCTTCAAAAATGTGATAGAAAAAAACAAAAAAGCAGGGACAGCGCAACAAAACAGTTATGATCATTTTGGTAGGTCTTAGCTTTCAAATAAGGCGTTACACTGGCCTATAGGCTGTGAGCTCCTGTCAAAAAGATTTTAGATTTGGGTAAAGCCCTCAGTAGAACCCTGGTGAAGGGCACCCGGGGACTTGCTCTAAAAATAAAACGGTTCACTCTCTTCTTGCAATCTATTTTTGGATTTCTTGAATGCAGTTTCTGTTCTTTGCTGAGGGTTTGTTTAAGGGATTCACGGATCCAATACTGGTATCGGATATCGGAGCCGATATTGGGGGAAAAGTACGATGTCGGGTATCGGCTACAAATATCCGATACTGAACCGATGCTAGTTTTGGCTGTCAACTTTGACCATCTAAATCCAATTGAATATGGACATGCTGCAGCTTATATTGAAGCTCAGAGCCAGGGGAATTCAATCGCCGAGTTAGCTTTGCGGGAGCATGCTAATGCTAACAAAAACAAATCAAGGCTGGGTCAGAAACGTAGAAATACAGAATGTAGCCTACTGAAACAAAATCGACCACTGCTGAAGCCAAGTGTTTGTGTTTTAGTTTATGAGATAACTAATCTGTGTAATGATCAGATCATTTCATGTGAGTTGTATATATCAATGTAGCCTAAAGCCTGTCATATACCCAAGGAATTTAGTGTAGAAAAGTCCAGAGATCCTTGTTAAACGTTTATCATTAGATCAGGGGTCACCAACGTGGTGGCCGCGGGCACCCAGGGGCCCTTTGGGGCATGTCCAGTAGCCCTTGGGACTTTTTCTAAAGTGTAAAACACTTCATTTTCTTGAATCTAATTCTTGAAATTACAGTTATGTCGGTTCTTGTGACTCAGTATGAGTTTAAAATAAAGTTATTTTAATACAATATGGGGTCAATATCCTATAAGTGAACAGTGTACGTTTAAGTCTTTAGGATTTGTTTTTAACTGGTAGCCCCCGAACAACTTAATGCTCTTAAAGTAGCCCTCAGCTGAAATACGGTTGGTGACCCCTGCATTAGATACTGTATAATTGATAACTGATCTGTAACATCATGACAATAAAATATGACTTTATTGATCTTTAAATGGAGAAAAGAGTTGATACAAATTTTCACTCAGAAAAAGCCACTTTTAAAAAGTCTCTTGGTATCGGTAAATATCGGATATCGGCAGATACTCAAACTCCAGTATCGGTAGCAAAAAAGCTGGCTCGGTGCATCGCTAGTGTGTTCCAATGAAATGGTGTGATTGAGTCATTTTGATATACGGTATTTGACGTGGTTCCTCGTGTGCAGTGCCATGTCTGTGGTGTTCCCTCGAGCCAGTGTCAGCGCCGCACACAGTAAGAAGGACAAGCGACTGATGGCGGAGGTCAACGCTTCGCCGCTCAAGCACTTCGTCACCGCCAAGAAGAAGATCAACGGCATCTTCGAGCAGCTGGGCGCCTACATCAAGGAGAGCTCTGCTTTTCTGGAAGGTACAGCTCGTTGCCGTCGATTTTTCACTGATGATGAATGATCATAGTTTCCATGTACAAATGTGGGATATAAGATAAATATATAAAATGGAAGAGGGTAATGGTAGGGCATGAATCCAGGGTTCAATCATTGGTTATTCTGCTTTCAGTCCAAATAAATCAAATGTAATTTAGTTTAACTTCTTCACCTGCACCTGAACTGGGCACATTTTCTCCAGTTTGGCGTTACCAAAATCTAAAAGCTTCTTGGAAAAAAAAAAGTTAAAATAGCGACAAAAATGAAATGAAAACAAAGATGAAAATGCAACAAAAAAGCCACAAAAGAGCAGCAAAAAAGTGACGACAATGCAAGGATCCGTTTAGATGAGTTTTGTAGATTTGGGTAAAGCTGAACTGGAGAAAATGCGCTTGGTTAAAGGAAAAGGCCACCGTTTTTCCACACTGAGATAGGTTCTTGCCTGAGCTTAGACAAGTTGATACGTATCTGTCTGGCCCCATGAGGAGAGGAGGAGAGGCTAAATGCTAACAACATCTTTGGTCTTTCTGCGTGACTGAGGGCATGCACAAAGACCAGACAGGTACTCATCAACTCGTCTAAGCTCAGGTAAGAACATATCTCAGTATGGGAAAACGGTGGCCTGTTCCTTTAAAGGCGGGGTTTAAGAAGTTAAACAAAACTATAGAAATACCAAATCCATAAATTAAAAACAGAGTTGTCTGATTTGATCATATTTACTCGTCCCCTTATTCTTAGCCCAAAGATGGAGATGTATACCGTAGGAAGTCTGCTCAGGAGGAGAGAAGTTGTAAGAATGCTAAGAGAATGTGCCCTTCCCAGTCTCCTACTACCTCAGCTGATGATTGCTGTTGGTCTGTCGCCTACGGAGACGTACAGGCCAACAACACGGAGCTTCATTAAGCATCCCCTGCCTTGTCTCGCTTCAATCAACTTTCCTGAGAGTGTTGACTGTATGAGAGCAGTTATATAAGCGACAAATGCCTCGTGAATTGGACTTACCGACTTTTTATCCTTCTGCTGTTCTAGGGCTGCTCGATTATTGAAAAAATAATAATCACGATTATTTTTGTCATAATTGAAATCACGATTATTCAAACGATTATTTGCTGCCTTTCTTTATAAAAAGTCTTTATTTTATTTATATATTTATTAATAAAAAAAACCATGCTGAATATTTTCTGTTTTCTGAACAGTCATAAAAGTACAAATGATTTCAAGTTTGCCTCGATTAAGGAGAGGTCTCTGTTTCACACCTGCCCCCTGCTGGCCAGCCCTCACACCTGCGCAAGTAAACTGAGCAGCGCGGTCTGATGACATCATCACACAGCACCGTTTGTTTTTATGTCAGGCAAAAGCATGAGCCATGGCACGTGAAAGGCGAATATGCTGTTCACACCTTAAGTACATTTCCACTCCTTGAGCACAATTTCATGCCAAATCTCTCCTAGTTTTCAAAGTGGTCTTGATGAATATAAAGCTTTACATGATTTCTACAGAGTCAAAGAGCATAAAGATTTGAACCTGGTTTATAAAGAATGTCAATGTCAATTTTATTTCTATAGCACATTTACAATGCGAAGAGCCTAAAGTGCTTTACAATTTCACAGGAAAAAAACAGTAAAAACATGTGCACAAATATATATGTACTATTAGTAATAATAGGCAAATATCCAAAACAATAATAGATGGTGTTGGGCTCCACTCATGGTAAAAAGCTGGGAGAAAAAGGTACTTCTGAAGGAGAGATGTGGTTCCTTGCTCCTGGCCGGCCTGCACTGACATCGTAACAGCTCTATTGTGTCATAGTTGGCTCTGTTTAGAAGTGTGGGGGAGGTCAGCTCAGGCCTGTCGGTTAATGTGTCTTATCATGGTTTATGGCTAATGTGGATTTCTCATCCTTGGGCATAAAGCGAAAAGTGGCACAAAGTTCACAACGTTTGGATACTGTGAGCTCTCGCTCCTCGCTCTCGACTCGTTACTTGGCTGGGAGCGGGACATCCCCTGCTCATCGTTTTGTGTATAGTTTGGAATGGAGAACTTTCACTTCACTGGTGTCAAAGACTTGCTCTTGGTCCTTTAGCACAGTAGGGTCGAATGGTGACGGCAAAGGATGGAATATTATCTCTTATGTCACACCCTGTTTCCCCCTCGGGTCTTGATAAAGGTCCCCCTTCAGTTCAGTCCGTCACGTATCCACTGCACTTTGTTTGACTTTGGCAGAGACCTATAAGAATGAGGAGCTGGACCCGGTCACCACGGAGGAGCAGGTGCAGGAGGTGTGTGCGTGCCAGAGCAAAGTGACGGGCATCTCGGAGGTCCTGGCCCGCAGGCACATGAAGGTGGTCTTCTTCGGCAGGTACGGGGCTGGCTAACGTGTGTAGGGGAGAGCGGGGAGGGTTGGGTCATGCAAAATAGACTAGAAATGTACAAACCGTTAGATAGTAAAAAAGAGGTATCATAAAAGAGGTACAATGAGTAAAAGCAAAAATCCTAAGGGGCAGAAATATCAACAATAAGAAAATAAAAATAAAAATGAAATAAAGATTAGAATAGACTATAAAAGTAGAATATTAATGATACAGTCCTAGTGGAGGTTGTCAATGAGTGACGTTGGTACAGGGAATAAAATAGTGCACGTAGTTTTGCAAAAGCAGCACTATTCTCTGTATCAGCATACGGTGCCTTTTGTTTTATATGGAAACAATAAATGTCAGTAAACTTGCAATACTACCTTTTTAATATTTATGTCAGCAATCCTTAGCTGAAGTTTCAGATTGATGTTTCTAAATTAGGGATGTCCCCTTTATTGGCAGTTGACGATGTTTACAGTGAACCATCGTAGAGCAGCGCTGAGTCTTTATTTTAATAATTACGACTAACACATCATGTCTTCTGGCAGGCTACTTCAACTAGCGTACATATTAGTTATATTTGTGATTTATTTTACAGTGCAATCCATGCAAAGTTTGTAGGTTTACAAAGCCCACAGAAGATCAGGGCGTGGTTCTGACAGGAGGGGGTGTGGCTCTCCATCGTGATGTTGCTCATCCGTCGTCCATCGGAACAACTCTATTCTAAATGAATTGCCCTATTCAGTGTCTTGTTTTAAGAGAATAAACGACTACAATGAGATGTTGACATGTGCTCTACAGAACCAGTAACGGGAAGAGCTCGGTCATAAACGCCATGCTTTGTGACAAGGTGCTTCCCTCAGGGATCGGTCACACCACCAACTGTTTCCTGCGGGTGGAGGGCACGGACGGAGCAGAGGCCTTCATACTGACCGAGGGGTCAGAGGAGCGCCGCAGCATTAAGGTAACGGGACTCTCATGCCTGCATGGAGAGAGGGCCAGATGTGTCCTGTCTCAGTCTGGGACGATAATAACAAGTTAGTATTACCCCCTGCAGTTTATTAGTGTCATCTGCATCCAGCTTTTGTTTTATCCTTAATTATATTATAGTTTTATACCAGTGAAATGGCCATCTTATGAAAAAGGTTTGGAAAAAAAAATTATAACGTGTTGTGTGACTGTAGAATGTCCCTTTTTCATAATAATTCAGAAGGAAATGAGATTTTAAAGGAGACGCATGACACAAAGTGAACTTTTTTCGCTTTTAACCATGTTACAGCATTTTTCCCTCGTCAAAAACAGACCTGCAGTGGTATTCTCCTTAACTCACACAGCGAGAAAGTCTGGTAAATTTGGTAATTGTTCAAGCTTTTATTTTCTATTGAAGACAAACGCAGTCCTTTCCATTCACAGAAATGGTTAAGAGTTCTAAGGCTGTCAACGACCAAAAACATGCTCTGACCAACGATTACTCGACTAAAAGGGGGTGTGGCATGACACTGACAAACTACAACTTTTCTGACCCAAACTGCACTCATAAGGCATAAAAGTTTGGGAGCTCGTGCTATAAATACTGTTTATACATAGAAGCAACGTAAACGGTGCACTAAAAACATGTACAATAGGCCAGGATGAATAAGAGTGTTTGAGAGTGTGAGTGTGGGACAACGGATGGGAATTTGCCCAAGGTTGTCTGTCTGTAAAACTTTGATATATCTGTTTTTATTATGAAACATTAGCCCAAGGATAGACCTGCCACAGGCCTCTGGTGTTGTGTAAATTGAGCACATCTTAATTGTTGCAAAAGTGCGTGCATTTGTCGACCAAATTAGTCGACCAAAGTTGGCAGCCCTAAAGAGTCGTAAAATGTAAAATGCCAGTGCTGCTTCTGCGTTTCAGACGGTGAACCAGCTGGCCCACGCCCTGCACCAGGAGGAGCAGTTAGACGCAGGCAGCCTGGTGTGCGTCATGTGGCCCAAAGCCAAGTGCGCCCTGCTTCGGGACGACCTGGTGCTGTTGGACAGGTATGTCGGATCCTGGCTTTAACACTGGATTGGATTTGTAGCACCATGTCAGTTTGTCTTTAACTGACTGTGACAAAAAAAAAGAAATGTGATGATTGAAATGGTTGGCAACTATTTTAGCTGTTTTACACAGACTCAAAAAGGGATGTTTTTGATGATTTGTAGATTTCATAAATAATATCGGTCTCAGGACAATTATCTAATCTGAATTCAGAATAAGCTCCAAGTATGGAAATAAACGTCCTCAGTCCCAGCTCCTGTCCGCGATAAAGTCCCAGTCAGAGCCAGTGCAGCCTCCAGTTGTTACTGCTCAGTGTCTGAACTCTGGCAGTTCTTAGCTTTCAAATGAGGAATGGCCTGTTTCCTTGTGTTCATGTGCAGCAAATACAGTTTTCACAGCCAAGCAATTCATCGTAAAAATAATCTGCAGATTAATGTATTGCAGCCCTAATTGTATTCATCTATTTGATCCTTAAAGGCATAGGCCGCCGTTTTTCCATACTGAGATATATTTTTACATCTTCTTTTTGCGTGACTGAGGGTATCAACTGGTCTAAGCTCAGGTATGAACATATCACAGTATGGAAAAACAGTGGCCTATTCCTTTTAAAGGTGAACCCTGACCGCAGCGACAGAGGGAGGGATTTGAAATAGAACTGTTAGCCATGACCTTAACTTCACCCTTCTGTGAGTCCAAATCCTCCAGTTAATCTGCACGATTTACACCTTTCAGGCGCGACACAATCAACAAACTTGCTAATCTTTTTTGCACTGAAAGAGGAGGGTTAGAGCTTTAACATGAGCCCTCCCCGAGTCTCTAGCACTAGGCCTCCGGGAAGCGGCTTGTGTGTCCCTCCTTCAACAGCACTGCTGTTACACAATCGCCCAGCCATTCCAAACCATACTAGATAAATACTTTTCTTTTTTTCATTTTCAAAATGTCTGCTGTCATCTAACAGTTTATAATTCGCTCCCACTAACATACTGTACTGCACTGTAAGATGACGGCGGGCAGAGATGGAGGAATGCCAACAATGGGCAGCACGAGAGGTGTCCTTGGTAGGCTGTGCGGGGGCTAGGCAATTCTCAAAAAAACAGGTTCTGGGTTTGCCTTAAAGCCAACACCGATGACAACAGTATAGTCCAAAATGTTATGCAGTGTGTCTTTAAGTTTAATATAAAGTGACAAGTGAGGGTGAAGTGCCAAAAGCAGCTTGGTTTAAAGCCAAAGCTGAAGAAGTGGCTTTGCAATAGGACATTGTTTAACTATAGGCCACTTAGCAGAACAAAATACATCAAATGAAATCACTAATCATGTCGGTTTCTCTATCGGGGTTTCCGACCCCCTTCATTTCGGTATCGGACCACAAAAATCTGTATTCCTGCAGCCCGTGCTCATATAGTTGGAATAATGGTTGCTCCTGTTGACCTCCTGACTCTTTGACCCACAGCCCTGGGATCGATGTGACCACAGAGCTGGACAGCTGGATCGATAAGTTCTGTCTGGATGCTGATGTCTTTGTGCTGGTGGCCAACTCCGAGTCCACGCTCATGCAGACGGTGAGCTTCTGTGGAGCTCTTTCAGGCAATTATTATGGAAAAACTGTTGAAAAGCGAAACCACGTGTGCTCTTCGTAGTGATGTGGCAAGGCACTGCATTTTGGGGATTGGGGCAAAAGACAAAAGACAGCAGCCAGAGCTCATGTTAAACACAGCGGAGTTAGCAGCTAAATCTATTGCATGCATTTCAACCAGACAGCAGACTTTAGATTTAGTATCATGCACATGTTGTTGGATAACTATTAACTCAATATTCCTTTAAGCACTACAAGCAGGCTATAGTAATGCTGCAGTTCCATATGGCATGTTTCTATTCCGCACAGCTCCGTCGAAGTACTCTGCTTCTCGTGTATCTACTCTACCTAGTACACGCATAGGTTTCCAATAAATGGCCGCAGAAATTCTCAATTTTAACATATGCGTTTTTAGTTGCAGTAGAGAAGCTTCATTTTAATGTGTGCCTGCCACTAAAGTCTCCAGAGTCATGTTTCTGCTGCTGTGGCAGAGCGTAGCATTAGCTGCGATGACTCCAGTCAAAATCAGCTGCAGTGGCCTCTGCAGTGGTAATACAATTTACACCGGTGTCCAAACATTATGTTATAATATGGCCTAGTCCTAGTCTTCTGCACAAATCTAATGTGGGTCTAATGTCACTCTACAGGAGAAGTCCTTCTTCCATAAGGTCAACCAGAGGCTGTCGAGTCCCAACATCTTCATCCTCAACAACCGCTGGGATGCCTCTGCCTCTGAGCCCGAGTACATGGAGGAGGTCAGTCCCACACTCACTCACTGCTGTGTAGTGTAGACATGGTTTCAGGCTGAATGTGGGTCATTAAAGACAGCCAGGCTTCCGTCTCAGGTGTGACGGTTGTAGTGTCTCTGTATTCCAGGTGCGACGTCAGCACATGGAGCGCTGCACGGACTTCCTGGTGGAGGAGCTGCGTGTGGTAGAGCGAGCCCAGGCTGCTGACCGCATCTTCTTTGTGTCCGCTAAAGAAGTGCTGCAGGCGCGAGGGCAGAAGGCCCAGGGCATGCCCGAGACTGGTGAGATACAACTGAGCCCTTTTTCCTCTGGAAGATCAGGGTTTGAAAGATATTTGGTCTGGTGATAAGCTTCCAGTTATACAGTTATAGACCAAAGTTCTTCAGCTTCCCAAAGTTTGGTGCCGATAAAGCCGTGCTTCAACTCATGTTTAGCCAGCATTTATTTTGTCAGCAAGCTTCTTTTCTTCACTGGATTTTCTTCAGTGAATAACCCCTGATGGTTTTAATGTGATTATTGTGGACGTGTGGCTTGTGTTCCAGGGGGCGCTCTGGCCGAGGGGTTCCAAGCTCGAATGTTTGAGTTCCAAAACTTTGAAAGAAGGTTTGAGGTAATCCATTCAGGTCCATGTATGAAAATGGTTGTCATTAGTCTGCTTGGTGACTCATTTGGCCGGTGTGCTGTAGGAGTGCATCTCCCAGTCCGCCGTAAAGACCAAGTTTGAGCAGCACACGATGAGAGCCAAGCAGATCAGCGAAGCCCTGCGAGGCATCATGGAGTCTGTGCACGTCGCCGCGCAGGAGCAGAGGTAAAAGGATATGTTTGAACAGTCGTCTTTGACAGGAACTGATGGGTCTGAATCCCCCTTTGTGTCCACAGGGTATACTGTTTAGAGACCAAAGAAGACCGCCAAGACCGCCTAGAGTTCTTGGATAAGCAACTGGATCTGCTGACTCTGGACTGTAAAGTGAAAATAAAGAAGATCACGGAGGAAGTGGAGAGACAGGTGATGTTCCCCGTCGTGCTGTGCCGTTTGTGGTAAAGTGCCTGATTTATGCTTTTGGACCCATGTTATGAAGCTATACTATCGCTTCCAATACTGTATCGGTATCGGATCGATATCGGCCAGCGTGAAGTGCCAAAATATCGGATTGGGAGCTCAAAAAGGCTGATCAGGACATCGCTATTGGATGTTACTTTACATTACACCAAAATGCAGATCCGACTGACAGTTGTACGCATTGAAAGTCTCGACTTCAGCCAAAATCATTTCGTAGAGGCATCATTTAGCACTTAACATACTTAAAGTGCACCTTTTCTTATTGTATTATGTACAAGATCTTCCAAAAACTGTGACATGTGTTCTAAATGTTTAGAATGACAAAAGAAAATAAACTACTCCTACTACTACTGAACTACTACTATAAACATACCTAAGAACTATTCCATTAGAATAGTTCAGTAAAGCCTGACTCCGCCCTTAAGTAAGCATAAACACAGGAGTTCACCAGTTGATGATATGGCCCTCTGGAGTAGCATTTTGTTTACTCCCGCACGTTTCAGTCATGGTGCTTTATAGTCCAGCTCCCTCTTCTGCAGTCAAAACACCAGCCAACACTCTGATAATGTCATACGGAGCAATTCCTGATGTTTTATAGCTTGTTCTCTAGACAAATGACCAAAAGTTGCACAATAAGTCAAACAAAAGTCACACAAAGACCTGAATAGAGTGTACTGACCTTTTAAAGCTCCTCTGTGTGTTCAGGTGTCCAACGCTATGGCAGAGGAGATCCGGAAGCTCAACGTTCTCGTAGATGACTTCCACCTGGACTTCCACCCTTCACAAGTGGTTCTGAAGGTCTACAAAAATGTGAGTGAGGCTTTGGTCCATCTCATAATCTGCTGACTGGGACTGAATAGATCTATTCACCTTATTCCGGAGGCTCGCGTGGGCGCCGCCATGAATTGTGCCCACCCCTTTTCTCCTATCAGTTAACATGGGACTGGAGAAGTCCAGATAAAATCAGTTACTACACGAAAACAAAGCCGTTTTTCGGCCGTGCAGAGAAACGGTGCAGTGTTGACTTGTTGGTGCAAATGAACATTGGACATTTTACACAAATCAATCTACTAATCATCACATTTGAGAGGCAAACATTTTCCCTCGTTCTTGGTTTAAATGAACGGGCTTCGCGCTCGATACAACGGAAGTGCCGAGACAAAGCAAGAAGAGGCAAAAGTGGGCGGGGCGGAATAAGGTGAATAGAATGTGACCAATTGCAGCAGATGGCCTGTTTTCATCAAGCAACTCTTGATTGCGTTTGATGAGTAGGTTTTGAACTTTTCTGCCTCATGTATTGTGTAGGAGCTCCATCGGCACATAGAAACTGGCCTGGGCAAGAACATGTCCCATCGCTGTTCCACCTCCATCGACGTCGCTCTGCAGAGCACACAGACAGACATGATCGGTGAGCCCCAGTGTCCAGCCTTTTACAAACAGGGCGGCTTTGTAGACCGCACTATACCTGATCTTTTTTCTAGTAGTGGAATGGAATTTCTTAAGTATATTGTCAACTCAGACATTTGTGGAAAAAATGTAATTGTAATTTTAAACTATATGTATAAATTTCATGATACATTTCTGTAAAAGTGACCCTGCTAGTTATGAAATGTGCTGATAAACCTCCCTGTGAAATATAGGGATGCTACAAATATGTGAGGAAATGTGGGCTGGTGTGTTCAGTCAGATGACGCGCAGCGACTCTTCCCAGGAGTGTAGCGTTTAGAGACGCCCTCCTCGGTCTGTCTGTGGGAGTCTCCCGGTGTTTGAAGCCGCTCGGAGTGTGGCAGGGAGTGTGGCAGAAACTGTGGACCTTTCGGAAACTATTCCTTTGTCCCTTCCCCTACACCCTTCCACTCAGTCCTCCTTAGTGAGTACACCTTCAGAGGTTCAATCATCAGAGAAATTAGAGCCGTGACTTTCAGACACACCTATTAAGTCTGCATCATAGATATAATATACAAGAGATAACTGGTGTTCCATTCATTGTGATGAAAGTTGCATGGCTGCTGTTAGGGGGTAGGGTGAGGGAGGAGGGAGCGATTGATTTCGGAAAGGCCTTGGGTCTGTGGGGAATCGCTCGACGCTGACTTTGACTCTGTCCCTCCATAATATTTCGGCGGTTAGAAAATGAAACGCATTTACTTTGCACTTGAAGCCACGTTACAGCACGGGAGGGCATCCTGGTGCCCCCGCCCCGGTGTGCAGCAAACACAGCGGGCAGAGCTGGAGCCTAGAGCAAGACAGCGATAGGGTTTGTACCTGTCTGAGTTATTGTGCAGATGAGTGTTGAGCTGTTATTGTGTCTTTCTCACGTCCAAGTTCTTTCTTTAGAAGCAGCCAATTGTTTATGAACCAAGGTGCCTTGTTATTGGTAACATGACACAATACTCAGTATGACCATACAAATCTATAAAGTAGCCGCATCGTTGTGTAAGCCGCAGGGTTCAAAGCGTGGGAGTAAAGTAGCGGCTTATAGTTTGGGAATGATGGTAATTGTCGACATAAGTTCCTTTCCAGTGCTCTCAGTTGTTCTGTTTTTGAAAGTTCATGAAGATATTTAACCTGCAGAAGCCAGATTGTTGTTCTCGTGCCAAAATCAACAGCACATAATGTCAGTCTGGAATGGCTCCTGATCGGCTTGTCCATTGACAATATCACGTCAAAAACAATTCCAAAGCTAATCATATTCATGGAGAAGACGTGCCTCCTGTAGTCAGCTCATGGTTTTGGGTGTAAATAGATGTGTGTGCTATGTGGTAACCGCTGTGCTGCTTGTCCACAGAGGGCCTGAAGCCTCTCCTGCCCGCGGAGGTCCGGGAGCAGGTGGATAAGCTGGTCCCTCGTCACTGCTTCAGCCTGAGCTACGACTTGGCCTGTGACAAACTCTGCGGCGACTTCCAGGAGGACATCAGCTTCCACTTCTCCCTGGGCTGGACCATGCTGGTCAAGAGGTTCCTGGGCCCCCAGAACTCCAGACGGGCGCTCACCGGCTACAGCGAGGTGTGGAGACTGCACTGCTTCACCTGTGCCAAAATGAAGGGCACGTTCTTAAAACCAAAGGGTCACACTAACGCCCCACAATTAATGTATTTAAGCTGTCCCGGCCAAAGAGAAAAAAAAAAAAAAGAAAAATTAGAAATGAACCTAACTGTTCACAGTGGAAAAATGAAAGGTAGACTTTATGCCTGATATAAAGCATAACCCATGATGCACATGGATACATGTGAAGAATGTAAAGCAATGGATCTCAATCAAGACCAGCACAAATCTTGGGTCATAATCCAAACTAAAGCAGGTCTACTGTATGTTGTATATAATGTATAAGATTAGAAGGAGGCTGTAGATCAAAAGAACACTATCACTTGTAGCTTGTAAACTATGCACTTTTTGTCATTAATTGTTTTCCAATTTTTCACTGACACATCAGTTTAAAGTCTGTGTGCCTTTGCTGTGAGCGGCTCAGCTCTCCTAAGACGTGACTTTAACTTTACTGGGAGTGGAGACATCTCCAGCTCGTCTCCATGGAGATGTGACAAAAGTCAGCAGAATTGGAGATTTAAACAGGTCAGGGGTCTCAGATGGGCCAAATGCGGCCCGCGAGGTATTTTTTTACGGCCATGAGATGATTTCTTATTTATATTATATGCAGCCCGCCGGTAAATTGCATTAAATACATTAGAACTACATTTCCCATGAGGCACCAATGCTGCTGCGGACGCAAGACTGACAACATCGGACAGGGGAAGGGAGATGCAGCGCTTCTGCAGACCACTTATCAACTTTTTTCATCACTAGAAAGGGACTTAAATTTAAAAGCTCAGCAAATGTATGGCTGATTGGAAACCTCTGGAAGCTTCAAAATGTGCAGATAGGTCATGTGCAGTCTATTTTAAGGTTTATTATAGCAAACAATAAAAAGTTGCTAAATCATAATTGACTTAATAAAAAAGGCTTTGTCTGTTGCGGCCCCTGACCAACACTGGGTTTGCATTTTTGGCCCCCACTCCAAATGAGTTTGAGACCCCTGTGTTAGGTTCTCATCCAAATCCACTTTTTGATAACCCACTGCAGTTATAGCATTTTCTGTTTTTGTACTGATGGCAACAGTAAAGTCCAAAATGTTACGCAGTGTGCCTTTAAGTCCATCCCTCCATGGACATGGTGGCTACACCATTTGACGTGGCTACACAAAACGCAGCACACCGTGTAGAGCTCAACAATACTATGTCTAAAGATCAAATATATGTATGTATGATTTTGTCTGTGCAGGCTCTCAGTAATCCAGGAAGTCTTCAACATGGTAGATTTAAAACTCGACTGAAAGTTTTTTGTGGTTCTCCCCAGGTGCCGCGGCCAATGGCTCTGACTCCGGTGAACCCCAGCATGCCCCCCTTCCCCCAGGGCTCGGTCACTCAGGAGGAGCTGATGGTCTCCATGGTGACGGGCCTAGCCTCTCTCACCTCCCGTACCTCCATGGGCGTGCTGGTCGTGGGCGGAGTGGTAAGACAGAAAGACCTCATGTGTGTAGTCTGAGCTCAGAGCAGGCTCTGATCAGCTGTTGTCCGTCCGCACAGATCTGGAAGGCGGTGGGCTGGCGACTCATCGCTCTGTCCTTCGGTCTATACGGTCTGTTGTACATCTACGAGCGGCTCACCTGGACCACCAAGGCCAAAGAGAGGGCCTTTAAACGGCAGTTTGTGGACTACGCCAGCGAGAAACTGCAGCTCATCGTCAGCTACACCGGCTCCAACTGCAGCCACCAAGTCCAGCAGTGAGTACTGCCATTCTGCCAAAGCATAAGGGGTAGTCCAGGGGTAAAAGTTCTCTGTCGCTGCGACGGGTTTCCATCGTTTTGCCCAATTTGAGAAAAATGTTCATCACCTAGAATTGTATTTGTGTTATCTCGATGTGTCAATCCATGTTGTTCACCAGGAATCTGCTCATGCACTGCGATTACTGCCCATAGCGCAAAATGAAAGACAATTCCAACAAAAGGTCACTTGCTCTAGTAATTGGTTGTAGCGCCTTTAGCCTTGATTCCAGCACATTCTCTGGCGTTGTTTCAATAAGCTTCTGCGATGTCCAGAGATCCAGCGTTACATTCATTTCTCTCCAAGATCTTGTTTTGATGATGGAAGCCACTTGTTTTTTGGTCTGTGTATTTCCCTTCCAAAAGTCTTGCCCCCACCATTGCCCTGACCTCCTGTTCCTCTGCCCACAGGGAGTTGGCGGGCATGTTCGCTCAGCTCTGTCAGCAGGTGGACGTGACCCGGCAGAACCTGGAGGATGAAGTCACTGAAATGAACAACAAGATCGAGCAGCTGGACAGTCTGCAGAGCAAGGCCAAGCTCCTCCGGTAAGGAACAGACTGGGCTCCAGACGATTGGGGTTGGTTACACTGGAGCACTTAAGCCCTTTTCACACATGTTGGAGCGAATTGTGGGTCGAGCCGAGGCCGCCCCAGTTCCAACTGTATTTACTCCAAAGTTAGTTCAGTCCGTGTTCACAATCGCCCAAACCAAACGTAACAACGATCAGCTGTTCAACAAACGTATTCCCATGACAACGGGCGTCAATGTGTCGACAAGCACGCACTTCCCTGATGTTACACTTTGATCACTCCTCCCTCGTGCTTTAATACAATGAGGCTAATGTACACGCCCCTTTAGGTCGACCTAACTAAACGTGAAAACGCCCTAAGTTTATAGTATTCAGAACCAATATATAACGATACATTCACAATCCATGTCTGTAAAAGGCGCTATACAAATAAAGCTCTTCTTCTTCTATCATTAAACGTAGCTACATTGTTATTGATAACATGATACAATAATCAGTTTCTGTGGGGCATTAAAAACAATTCAATTATTTGTGCCCAAATCGAGTCCTTAAATGTCAGTGAAAAGCATTGAATTGGAATCAAACTGGCAAATCAAATTTCTTTAAAAAATGGTTGCACAATATCATAATTTTTGCTGTATAAGTTTTAGCTGAAATTGACCACATATTTTTGCTCAAAGATTTGCTGTTTTGTCCATTTTCCTCTGTTTGATGAAATGTTTGTAAATCTTAAGAAATGAAATATGTGCTGATATCTGCACTTGTGGCATTAAAATATAGTGTTTGGGCATTAAAAATGGCATTAAAGGGATATTTCAGGATTTTTGACATAGGGCCTCATTTCCTAGTTCTATTTCATCCCTCCTGACCGCCAGAGGCGGTGCTGTAAGCACTGAATGTTCCCTTCGCGCATGCGTAGTTCGAGTAATTAATACCAAATGAGTCACACCTGTGACCCTGGATGACGCCCCGGAGGTAATAAATCCCCCCGTCATCCGAGCCTCTGTTCCTTTTTTCTTCTCGCGTGTGGTTCGAACAACGTGGCTTTAGCCGTTCGTTTTTGGAGTTTTTCGCTGTCGCTGGATGCCCTGTCGTCGAATCTGGCTGGAGTAGCGGTGGACCGTCCTCCTTGGGCTGCGACAGTTGGATCTTCGCTATTTTCTGTAGGTATATTTGAGTGTTGTTGGTGACGATAGCGTTCGCGCCTCCTCTCCCAACTCACGGCGTTTGGTGTTGGTACACACCGGCGTTGTTCTTTTGTGCTCCCGGAGTGTGGAGTTGGCTAACGGTGTTAGTCTTTTTTGTTGTTTTGCTATCATTGGTGACGGTAGCGTTCGCGCCCCCTCTCCCAACGTTAGCCTGTCTTTTCTGTGTATAGTCCGGATTGTTACCCGAGTGGCCTTTTTTCGTTTACTGTTTCGCTATTATTGGTGACGGTAGCGTTCGCGCCCCCTCTCCCAATTTTAGCCTGTTTTTCTGCCGATAGTCCGGTTTGCTGCCTGAGTTTGCAGTTTTTTCTTTTTACTTCGCTATAATTGGTGACGGTAGCGTTCGCGCCCCCTCTCCCACTTTTAGCCTGTTTTGCGCCTACAGTCTGCGTGGCTACCGGTGTTTTTCCGGTTGTTGTTTTTTTCTTGGCGTCTCGTCCCACTCTCGTGAGTGGTGCAGACGGTTGCGAGGATGGATGGCTCACATTGCTGTGTGGCTTGTGGGACGGCGCTCCAGGCAGATGACGGCCATGACCTGTGCCCTGCCTGCCTTGGACCTGACCACCTTCGGGAGGCGCTGTCGGATCATCCTTGCATGAACTGCGGTTACATGTCCCGGGCCGTGAGGCTGGCTAGGTTGGCGCAGTTGCGCACTCAAGATGGTGCTGACCTTCCTCCTTCTGGGCAGGTGGTTCTCCCTGCACGTTCGAAACGCCGGAGTGAGTCCACAGCCATTGGGCCTGCGCCTGAGTCGAAGCAGTTGAGGTCTGATGAAGGCCTTTCCATGAGGTTTGAGCAGTTGTCTGCAGAGTTAGCGGTGATGAAGTCCCTGTTTCAGTCACATCGCTTGGATCCTCCCTTGGCTGGGGCTGGGTTCTCTTCCCCGCCCATGCCTGCTTTGAATAGGGAGTTAGAGGTTGTTGAGGAGGTGGAGGATGTCGGTCTCTCTGAAGATGTTTTGTCTCTGGCGGCCTCAGCCTCTCGCTTTAGGGATGACGGAGAGGCTCCATTGTCTGTGGCTGGATCGCGCTCTTCGACTCAGAGTACAGCTAGTGAGGCGGCAGACAGCTCCATGCAGGAGGTCTTGTGCATGGCTTTGAGGCGGCTGCGGGTGGATATTCCGCAGCCGGGAGAATCTGCTCCTGGGAGCGCCTTCTTCAGGCGCGTACAGGCTCCTGCCCCTTTTATTGTCCCACAATCGTCGGAATATCTGAGGGAGTTAAATGCATGCTGGCGCGACCCAGGAGCTTTTTCGCACCTCTCCGCGGATGGTCGGGTGTTGGCTTCTATGCATGAGGCGGCAAAGGCAGGCTTGGAGCGCATGCCAGCGGTTGAACCTGCCATAGCTTCACTCATCGTGTCACCAGATGAGGCTCTGCGTCGTGATGTTCGTTGCCCACGGGTTCAATGTCGCGCTACTGATGACCTCCTCTGTAGGGCCTACAGTGCTGGGGCACGGGCTGGTCGTCTTGGTAACTCGCTGGCGCACCTCATGTTTGCCCTCTCTGCATCCTTGCAGGATGAGGGGGGTGTGGCGGTTGCTACCGGGTTTAGTGATGCGGCACTGCAGGCGTTTGCTCTGATGACCAGGGAGCTGGGCCGTGTAATGTCTTTCCTCGTTCAGGCTCGTCGGCAGGTTTGGCTGGCTCAGTCTACGCTGACTGAGACATGCCGTAGGACCCTACGCAGTGTTCCTGTGGAACCGGGAGAGATGTTTGGTTCGGCTGCCCTGGAGGCTTTGGAACGGACCGTTCAAGCGCGACAGACGAGACAGCAGCTTTCAGGTCTCAGCCGGGTTATGCAGCCCCCCCCTCCTCGGCGGCCGAGGCGCCTTGTTACTGAACCCGCTGACCGCTCGCAGCCTCGGTCCCGGGCTGGTGGTTTTTCTCCTCGTGATGTTTCACGGAGGACCAGTGGGGACTTTCGTGGCACGGTCCGCCGCTCAGGAGGGCAGGCCCGAGTGTCGGGTTCTGGCCGCCGCCCCCCCGGGGCCCCTAGGGGCCGTGGGGCTAGACAGTGAAGCCAACAGGCCGGCCGTCGGACACTTTTCCCATCAGCAGCTCAGTTACTGGGCTGCTCATGCTGTAGACCCATGGGTGGTTGCCACTTTGACACATGGCTACAGACTACAGTTCCGACGCCGGCCACAATTTGCCCGCCGGGTCAGGATGACTACGATCAGCGACCCGGTGAAGGCTCAAGCCCTGGACCAGGAGCTTTCCGCCCTCCTGGCCAAGGGGGCAATCGAGGCAGTAGATCCTCTGCTGCAACCCAGGGGATACTATTCAACATACTTCCTCGTGCCAAAGAAAACAGGCGGCTTCCGTCCCATTTTGGATCTGAGGGGGCTCAATCGGTTTCTGAAGGTCCTGCCTTTTCACATGCTGACCACGGCAGAGGTTCTGCAGGCTATTGCGAGGGGGGACTGGTTCACGTCAATAGACCTCTCCGATGCGTACTTCCATGTGCCCATTGCGGTCGAGCACAGGTGCTTTCTCAGGTTTGCCTATCGGGGTCGCCATTGGCAGTTCCGGGTGCTTCCGTTTGGCCTTTCGCTTTCCCCAAGGGTTTTCACTCGGTGCGTGAAGGCGGCCCTCTCTCCTCTGCAGGCCGCTGGAATGAAGATACTGCCGTATCTCGACGATTGGCTCATGTGCGCCCCCTCTCGTGCGGTCGCGATTCGGGAGACCGGTCGCCTTCTGGCTCATGTGTCCCAGTTGGGCCTCAAGGTCAACTTGGAGAAGAGTTGTCTGTCCCCGTCTCAGACGACAACTTTTCTTGGGATGATTTTGGACTCGACTTCCATGGCGGCTCGTCCATCGGTTCGCAGAGTAGACGACATCCTCCAGTTGGTCGGTCAGTTCACGCTGGGCAGGCGGTTCCCCTACGTCACCTTCCTGCAGTTGTTAGGGAAGCTGACATCTGTCACTCGCATTGTACCTTTGGGCCTGCTGTCGCTGCGTCCTCTACAGTGGTGGCTCAACGGGTTTCGCCTGGACCCCAGGCGTCACAGGCATTGCAGACTCACAGTGACAGGGACATGTCTCCGTGCCCTGACTCCGTGGGGGGACAGGTCCTATCTCTCCAGGGGTGTCCCTTTGGGGGTAGTTGTGTGTCGCAGGGAGGTGGTGACCACAGACGCCTGCTCTACGGGCTGGGGCGCTGTGTGGCAGCACCGGGCCGTCCAGGGGCGCTGGAGTCCGAGGGAGCGCTCCAGTCACATAAATGTGCTGGAGCTGCGCGCCGTTCACTTGGCTCTCCGGCGTTTCCTGCCCCACCTGGTAGGCAGGCATGTTCTCGTCCGAACAGACAACACCGCAGCTGTCTACCACATCAACCATCAGGGGGGCACCAGATCTGCACCGCTTCTGGAGGCGTCCAGAGCTCTTTTGGTGTGGGCGGCCCCTCGATTGGCCACTCTGCGGGCGGTGTATCTGCCTGGGGAACACAACCGGGTAGCGGACGCTCTCTCTCGTCAGTCATCTGCTCCGGGGGAGTGGACCCTTCACAGCGAAGTGGTGCACATGATTTGGGACCTCTTTGGTCGAGCGGAAGTAGACCTGTTCGCCTCGAAGGAGTCGACTCAGTGCCCGCTGTGGTTTTCTCTTACGGGGGCATCGGGTGCACTGGGTCAGGATGCGTTGGCTCATCCGTGGCCTCAGGTCCTGCTGTTCGCTTTTCCGCCCCTTCCACTGATTTGGCCCACTCTTCAGCGGGTTCTGAGGGAGGGTCACAGGTTGTTGCTGGTGGCCCCGTTCTGGCCAGCACGGCCGTGGTTCCCCCTGCTGCGAAGTCTGATTCGCGGCAACCCGTGGTGTCTCCCGAACAGGAGGGATCTGCTGTCTCAGTTGGGAGGGCAGATTTGGCATCCCGACCCTCCTCGTCTTCGGCTGTGGGTCTGGCCGTTACAGGGCCCTTGTCACAGTTGACTGGGTTGCCGGCGTCTGTCCAGCACACCATTTTGAGTGCCAGGGCCTCCTCTACTCGTCGGCAGTATGATAACAGATGGCGTCTGTTTTCCCGGTGGTGTTCTGGTCGTGATGAGGACCCGGCTCTGTGTTCAGTGTCCTCTATTCTGGAGTTTCTGCAGTCGCTCTTTGATGAGGGTCGCTCTCCTTCCACGCTTAAGGTATATGTGGCAGCGATCTCTACTAATCATGCTGAGATTGATGGTTGTACTGTGGGGAGCCATAACCTTGTGTCTCGTTTTCTGCGTGGGACTCGCAGGTTACGCCCACCATCGGTCCCGCGGTCACCTGCCTGGGATCTGCCTGTGGTTCTCCAAGCGCTCTCCCGTCCTCCTTTTGAGCCTTTGGCGCAAGCGGAGCTCAAGTGGCTGTCATGTAAGACTGCTTTTTTGTTGGCTATTGTCTCTGCTAAAAGGGTTGGTGAGTTACATGCTCTGTCTGTTAGTCCCTCCTGTCTCCGGTGGAGTCCGGATGGCAGCGGTGTTACCTTATGGCCGAACACTGCATTTGTGCCTAAGGTGTTATCCGGTTCTCATTGTAACCGACCATTGCAGTTGGCACGGTTCCGGCCTTCCGGAGTGGCTGTGGAGGAGTCTGGCTGTTTGTGCCCTGTGAGGGCACTGGAGGCATACGTTGCGGCGACTGCGAGTTTGAGACGCTCGGACCAACTATTTGTGTGTTATGGAGGTCCTCAGTTGGGTCGCCCTCTGTCTAAACAACGTCTATCCCATTGGATAGTGGATGTCATCCGTCATTCCTACGAGGCGGAGGGTCACGCCTTGCCGATCGGGGTGAAGGCCCACTCGACTAGGAGTGTCTCCACTTCCTGGGCGGCTATGCGGGGTGTTCCATTGGATGCGATTTGTGCTGCGGCGTCATGGGCTTCCCCGAGCACGTTCACGAGGTTTTACAACGTCAATGTGGCGGCGTCTCATCCTCTGGGCCGTGCTCTCCTCCAGGGGCCTTCTGGATCCTCTGGGTAAGGTGGGTGCTCAGGATTCCTCGTGACGTAGCTGGTACTAGTCATTCAGTGCTTACAGCACCGCCTCTGGCGGTCAGGAGGGATGAAATAGAACGAAAGTTACGTATGTAACTACGGTTCTATGAATCCCGGATGACCGCCAGAGCTTCTCTGTCACTCAGAATCCTTGCGTTTTCGCGAGAAGATTCTTTAGGAACAGAGGCTCGGATGACGGGGGGATTTATTACCTCCGGGGCGTCATCCAGGGTCACAGGTGTGACTCATTTGGTATTAATTACTCGAACTACGCATGCGCGAAGGGAACATTCAGTGCTTACAGCACCGCCTCTGGCGGTCATCCGGGATTCCTAGAACCGTAGTTACATACGTAACTTTCGTTATCCAGAGTGTTGCTGATTTCTGGAGATATTTTTTTTGGTAATTCATGCAGTTCTTCTATTTGAAAAGTAACGTGGCGCTAGGCTAGTGCAAGGCTAGCGCATTTCTATGGTATCAGCTAGCCTGCATTAAAAACAGTCTGACCTGCTCCACAGAGCACCTGAGGCAAATCACTTATAACACCAGACTAACCATATAAATGTCTGTGTCCATAGAATCATTTTTGGAATATAACTGACCTAGCATCACATGAATGATCGCATTTTGAGGGACTATTTTCTAGCAGATCACTCCGCCGCTGTGTAGCTTATACAACCACGAAGCTGATGCTGCTCAAATATAAGGTCTTTTCAATGCAAAATGGTAAAAATTATCGACACAGACATTTATATGATTAGTCTGGTGTTATAAGTGATTTGCCTCAGGTGCACTGTGGAGCGGGTCAGACTGTTTTTAATGCAGGCTAGCTGATGTCGTAGAAATGTGCTAGCTTTGCATTAGCCTAGCGCCACAAAACTCTTCAAATATGAGAACTGCTTGAATTACAAAAATAATATCTCCAGAAATCAGCAACACTCTGGATAACTGGAAATGAGGCCCTATGTCAAAAATCCTGAAATATCCCTTTAAATTTGACTTGCTTCTGCCTGTATAAAGCCTGATGCAATATGACCATAAAAATCTATGATTCAAAGTGTGTGTGGAAAAAAAAAGTAGCAGCCTATAGTTTGGAAATCGCGGTAACCATTTCGAGCAACCTCCACACAGAAAGGCCCTTCCCTGTCCGGAACTCTCCCCCACTCATTTATTTTTTCCCCCCAGGAACAAAGCTGGGTGGCTGGACAGCGAGCTCAACATGTTCATCCAACAGTACCTTCAGCAGAGCAAGTGAAAGGCGCCCACTGGCTCCGCCCTCCGAACCTCACTGAACAGTTCGGACGTGGATGGGAGGCAGAGGACTAGAGGTGGCCTGGGGGGGGGGGGGGGGAGTTGTAGCACTTTAACTGATTTTTCTTCTTTTTTTTTGGGATGGATACAATCTCGAGGTAAATATAAGAAAAATGCGAGACAAGGTTTATAAATATAACATAACCTATTTAATTTATTGTGGGTGAACGGGCTCTGAGGAAACTAAAAGGATTTCCTTAGGGTCCAGTTGAATGCTGCTCACTGTACAGAGCAGTTAAAACAAAACAAAAAAAAATCCTAATTCATTCATAGTTTTCAGTGACATTTCATCAAAGGAAGTAACCATGGCGACGTACCGTAGAGCCATATTGCAGACGCCTGACAACGAGCGGCACAATCGTATTTCAAGTCTGTTCCTTTATAATGACACTGTAAAGATAAATATAACAGTGCAGGTCCCTCTAATGATGTCACCTGAAAACTATGAATAGTGCATATGGAGAAACGTGATCAAAAATGTTGGTGTCCTTATAGGTATAGATATGCCATCCATGCAGTCATGTCGCTCATACATACTTTCCAGAAAAATGAAATGTAAAGAGTTTAAATTAAGGCTAGACGCTATGCGACTACTGCCCACAGCGCTAAATGAAAGACAATTCCAATCCGGTGAAACACTTTTATAACATGTTGGTTTATACAGTCTCAACATTCTTTTTAAAACTCATATTATAATTTGTAAATGTCTGCGGGTTTTCATTGTATTGATACTTTGGCCAATATCAAACACACTCCTCCGTGTCATAATTTCAAGTCCGGACCACAGACATTGACCAGTGGCTCTTGGACTGATTCTCTGGTCAAAGTCTGGTAGAAAAAGGGACTAACCACTTGTACATCTTCATAAATGGCCTCTTGGATGAACACGATTCCCCTGGTGACCCATGCTGGGTTGGCACGTCGTTCCTGCTGTAGTTAAAAAGGGCATGTTGTAAAGTACCTGGCACACACTTGTGTATTCTGTCACCGCAGCCTCACTACTGAATAAAATCACCTGGAAAAATAATGTTGGCTTTTTGTGGCTCTTTTTAAAGGAAAGTTCTCTTTTAAGAGGGTACCAAAACTACAATTGAACCAGAGTTGCCTTGCTATATGCAAGTTGGTCATTTTATACTCACTACTGCCACCTCAGGTCTTAGGCATAACTGCAGTCTCTATATTAAGCTCGTGCATGACGGCACTTAAGACTCAAATTAACACCTTTTTGAGTGACAGTGCAGGATTTTAGAGGCAGTTGTGGTGAACAGGTCTGAGCTCATTCTACACATGAGGACATGGCCGGAACATGTAGGGGGAGGAAAATAAATCATTTAACATTTTTAAACTCTGTATAGTCCCTTTATAACCTGGCTAACACCAGACTGCTGTGTGCGCTCAAATCATTTGGAACTGCACAACAGCCTGGGGACCATGGCTGAAATTTTCGCATGGATTTGGGAACCAATCACAGAGCGAGGAGGGACGGCAAGATGATGATGAGCTATTCAATATACGGAAGCTTGTAGTTTATTTACGGATCAAACATGACAGCAGCAGACGCGATGGTATTTTTCGATCAAGCTTTAGACCTTGTTTTAAATAGTTTAGTTTTATAGCAGGTACGTCATACGTCATCTCATACGATGATACGATTGGCTGTGGCTACGTGCAGACGCATGATAGACATTCGTAGCGCCCAATAAACGACTATGGACGATCGTAAACCACACCTCTCCTACGAGAAAATGAATTGGTGTCCCCAGACTAAATATCAGGTGTTAGCCAGGCTAGTCCCTTTAAGCTGTATATTGCAAACACAAACCCAATATGTGGGCATGTCTATCTAACCTCATTTTATTTTATTGATTTGACCTTTATTGAACTAGGAACATCCCACTGAGTTTTGGAATCTGTTTTTAGGGGAGTCCTGGCCCCAGAAGGGAATCTATTGTACATGTTTTAAGCATGTGAACTCCACAGAAAGGCCCCGTCCAGTGGGAATCAAACCCGGGACCTTCTCTGGGGCACGAGCGCTAACCACTGCACCACCGTGCTGCCCATTTGAAAGCTAAGAACCTCCAGAAATCTTCAAAAGGTTGTCCATGAGTTTAAATAAATTGAATCCCCTTCCAAACCAGCCTTTTTCAGAGGTATCGTTTGGTATTGCTGCCTTATGTGTGGAGTTTCACAGTGTATCTTAAAGGTGCACTATGCAACTTTTTATGTAAAAAGTTAATACGTATTTGACCTTTCAGTGACCCAGCGGATGCTTGGGGGGGGTTAGCATGGCGCCTTTACTTACCATCCCGATGGCCTGTAGGATGCTCCAGGATCAATTATTTTTATTGAACCATATCCATGTACACATTCCATTCCAAAACCCTACCAGAAACCATAAAAATGAAACTAAAATTGATCCTGAAGCATCATAAGAGCCACTGGGATGGAACGCAAAACTCCAAGCTAATCATCCATACAGCTACAGGTCACTGAAAGGACAAATACGTACGAATATAAACTTATTTTTTTCATAAGTTGCATAGTGCACCTTTTAAATAGCAACATTTTACCTGGACTGTTCAGTGTGGCTTTAAAATGTTAATCAACCAGCTATTGACTTGGTAAACTGCTTCACTAAAGGTCTCAAACCTTCTACATAAATAGGACAGCACTATCGCACACTATTGGACTTTGCCAATATAAAATTAATGTGGGTGTCTTTGGACGGTTTACCTCAATGTTTGAAGAGTGAGTAATGAACACAGATCCCAACTGGAAAAAGATTACCCAGATCTATGCAGTGAGAAAATGCCTCCGACTTGATTCATACTGTACGTGAATGGTTTTACTTGGTTACGTTTATAAAGAAACTTGCAGACGCCGGTGTCAAAAAGGCAGTTTTATTGAAGTTCAGATGCAGTTGAAATGCCCTTTTCCATGTTCTAGTCTAGTCAATCATAAAACAACCCTGCGGAGCTACAAATGTCCAGGATGGGACATCCTACTTTAGACTACAGGCTACACACAGGTCACGCTACTGTTAGTATCCGAGATCTAAGGACGCCAAGGCATTGAGTGAATCACTCCCAATCCAACAGTTTCATTTGAAATTAAAAATATTATTAGCTGAGTTCTAGTAGAAAAAACCCTTTTCGGTTACAACAAAGGCTCAAATGTAGCCGCTGTGCTTAGCCTGCTCCTCCCAGGCGAAGGCAGACGTTCTGAGGGAGTCAGCAGCTTGGTTCTGAGGTAGTCAAAGGTACAAAGATCCATGTCCAATACACACACTTGAGCGTCTTCTAAAATGTCAACACTGCTCAACTGTTACATATTTCAAAACCTATTGATTTGAGATTAAATATTATACGTCATGGAGGTAGAGGTAGAAAACATGTCTAAAACATTACTGTAGCTATAGAAACATCTTTTTAAAAGCTACCGTTGTACTTTCAATCTAATAGCAAAAATAACTATACTCAAAGAGTAAGAATAACAAGTGTAACTGCAGATAGATCAAGTGTTAAGTGCTTAAACCTGATGAGGCACAAGGGGCAAGTGTAAGGCCTTCAAAACCCTCACCAAGGCACCGCGAGGTACGACCGCCCACTCCAGTGGAGTGTGCTGCCCCCTAGTGCCTTCTGAATCTGAGAAACAATCCACAGCTCAAACATATGTCCATATGAAATGGGCCATGGACAACAGGAGCAGGTCTGGAACAGCTGCCAAAGCCAGCCTACCACAGAGAAGTCACTGTCATCCATCCACGGGAGAGTTCGGACCTTTAGAAGGTAGAGCCAACAGGCCAAGGAAAGGAAGTGCATCTCTTGTTCAAATCTGTCAAATCAGCTGAAATTATTTAATTTTTTTCAGTCTATGGGGCAAACCACTGCATTCCCAGCATCAGACTTTGGCCTTAGTCCGTCTATAGTGGCCTTCAGTTTGGGCTGAGTGAGCAGGAGTGCTCTAGGAGGTAAGTGCCTTCTCTGGAGGTCCCTCTGGAGGTCCCCCTGGGAGGTGTTGTGGCTCGTGGCTGTAACACTGAGGTAATACTGTGAGGTGTTGGTTGTAGATGTGCGGGCCTCACTGAAAGGCCTGGTAATAGTGAGGTAGGGCGCTGGAGGGGCCGGAGCCCCCATAGGCCTGAGGTAGCTGGTTGTGGTTGTGGCTTCCAGCCGCTGGGGGCACTTGGGATTGAGTAGGCTGCAGGAAGAAGGGCCCTGGAGCCTGAGAGGTGAGCCCGGCAGAGGGCGAGGGTGAGGAGGAGCTAGAAGGGGGGTAGTTCATGACTAAACCTCCCATCCCCATGTGGGCACTGTAGGGCGGCAGGCCGAACGGCAGGAAGCCCAGTAGGTTAGTGGTACAGGACAGCTCCGTGGAGCTCTCGGTCAGGCCCTCCCTCTGAGGGGAGCTACTGTTGAGGTGGGGAGGGGGCGCGCTCTGCAGATCCAGAAGGAAGCTGTCCACTTCGGTGCGCGGGTATGAGGTAGATGGGTGCTGGTATCTGCTAACGCTGCTGTAGGGCTGCTGCGATAGGGGCGGCTGGGGCAGCGGTGGCTGAGACGGCCCGTGGCGGCCCATCCCTGAGGGCAGCGCGGCCTGTGTCAGGCCGTGAGGGGGGGCCATGGAGTAGGAGCTGTACATGTCCCTGCAGAAGGGGTCCAGGGGCTCTTTAGGCAGGGGGCCCATATCACAGGTCCTGGCTGTAGGTTCCTCCTTCACTGGACACAGGGCAGTGGTGGGCGTGGCCACAGGAGTGACAGGAGCAGGGGGCGGGGTCATGAGGCCGGGCTCCTGGGCGTGGCTTTTCTTCAGGTGGCGGGTCAGGTGATCTCTGCGGCCGAAGCGCTGGGCACAGCGAGGGCACAGGAAGTCCCTGCGGCCCGTGTGCACCACGGCATGGCGGCGCACGTCTTTACGGGTGTAGAAACGCCGGTCGCAGCGCTCACATGAGTACTTCCTCTCTCTGACCGGCACCACAGCACTGCCCTCTGGAGGAGGGGGCCGGTCAGTGTGGCTGCCCAGTTGTTCTAGCAGAGAGGGAGGGGTCTGGGGACACAGTGGGGCCCCTGCAGTGCCGTGTGCTGCCACCAGGTGTCTCCTAAAGCCCAGCTGTGTGTTATATTGTTTGCCACACTCCTGACAGTGAAAGCGCTGGCGGCCCTCCTCTGGTGGGCCCTCCTCTTGGGGGCCCCTTAGATGGCTCTGTGGGTTAAACATGCTTCAATCCCAAGAGCCGGACACTGTATCGAGCACATGCATTCATACTCCTCTGTCAGGGGCTGTTAGGGGCAGGGGCAAGGGCCGGGTCCTTCTGTGGGGAGGAAGCTTCTGAGAACCAAACGCTTTCTCTGAGAGCTGTTGCCATAACAACAGCCAGGACCAGGAGGCAGGACAGTGACACGAGTGGCAGGTTAGTTGTGTGTGGCAGGAGACAGGCCAGGGGACAGGTCAGCAGCGTGTGGACTCACAAAGGCAGTTCCACAGGCGTACAGTTCTAAAAACACACAAATATAGCAATTACTTTATAGCAGGGGTGAGCTATTAATATTTACACAGGGTCACATGAGTAGCCTGAATGGAGCCAAAGGGCCGCACCAATGATAACTTGAACTTAATTCCATTCAACTTTCTCCCATTGCAGAATAACAGAACTAATGTAAAGTTAACAAAGGGGCAGATAAAGATTAGTCTTCTTTCTGCTCCTTTTCATTCAAACTGCATTGACTTAGCAGTGTTGTTGTCACTTTTGACATAAATAAATAAATACAATGGAAAAATATAGAGCTATTGAGCCCTCTCTGGCAGGGGATGGTGCCTCCGATACACTGCTATGTATTTCAGCGTGGAAAAAAAAACATAAATTGTGCTCAGAGAGTTAAGGGCCAGACAAACTTGGAGGGCCGGATCTGGCCCACAGCCCGCAGTTTGCCCAACTCTGGTTTACAGGCTTCAGTGAACTTAAAATGCTATGGCACCATTATACTTTAACATGTTCAGTGTGGACTTCAGAGCACATACTAGTGAAGGATATGTGTCCTGCATGTACCTACTCCCCTAGTTTAAAGACAGGGGGTGCAGAAAGGTGGGGTTTGGACGGACCCTCAGATGTTTTATCAGCGCGGACAGCCATTTGCCACCCCTGATGAACACGCTTTGGAACGAGGGCCGTGCACAGCTCTTAGCGCCATCTAGTGGCCTGTCGCTGCAAAGAAGCTACACTTTTTCTTTACGCTTCTGTTGCGGGTGTAAATGATGGAACAAACTAGAGCAGGGCTGTTCGCGTGGGTTTGTATTTGTCACGAAGCGAATGCGCCATGAGCCGTAGGTCGCTCGGACCTGCTGCACTATGGCCGCTCCGTCCGCCCCCCCACCCCCCAACCTCGGGGTCGGTGCTACAAGTTTTTCTGTTCAAATATATGACCTTTATAGCGTCGTTAAACCGTCGCATGTCTAATATTTGCCGCTACTTTGGCCTGACTTTTGCTCACAGGTGCAATTGATCAAGTCAGTCCGGCTCTCCCCAAAGACTAGCGGTTCACCAAGTTGTGCAGGAGTTTGCGCTGCGGGAGCTAACTCTGTTTACAGCCACAAAAGCTGCTCCATCTGCCGCTTGGGCCGCAGGAAACGGCACGGAGCTACTCACCAGGAGAGCCAGAGAGCCAGGGGCCGTCCAGCCGTCAGCCCGGCTCCGCGCACGCATTTTGGGTTGACTTTGTCGGTTGTTTGTGGCTTGGGCCTGAGCTGGGGCTGGTGCTGTGAGGGGCTGCTGCTGCTGAGCGCGGTGTTGCACAGGGCATTCTGGGTAATGACGTCACTCCCCGCGAGAACGGACCCCCCCCCCCCTTCCCCGTGCAGTCCGTGCGCGTTGGGTTGGTGCGCCATGCCACCGTGCGCCACCGTGCCAATGGAGTATTGAAACGTACTTATAAACTCATTCTTCTCACTAATCGGGATGTTGTGCTTAAAGGCACACTGCGGAACATTTTGGACATACTGGTGCCATCAGTAAAAAACATGCTCCTAATGACCAGCTCGACACAGAAAATGCTATTTTTGCAGTGTGTAATCGAAGAAGAATTGAAATCTTAAATTCTGCTGCCTTCAGTCGACATCTCCATTGAGACGAGCTGGAGACATATATTTGAATATTTTTCAATGAGGAAAATACTTGTCACAAAAGGATGGATGGATGGATTCTACGCGGTGTGGCTTTAAGGAAAGGTTTCTGGTGGTAGTAGTAGTAATAATAATAATAGTAATTCACTTCAGATTCAGTTTATTTGGCATTTGCAGTATAAAACCACATTAGAAAAAAAGGTGCAAGTAGCTCAAAGTGCACTGTCAAACATTGATTCATAACACAAAAAGACAAACAAGCCACGTAGTTAAGTTAAAAGAGGTTACAATACAGTTTAAAAACGTAATTTGTGAAACGCAATTAAAAGGTAAAAAGTCATGGTAATGAAGCACCATTCAAAGACATCACAGCTTGTGGAAAGAAGCTTCTGTGGCGGCGCTTATCCATAGACTGTATTATCACACCATCCATCCATTTTCTTCCGCTTTATCCGGGGCCGGGTCGCGGGGGCAGCAGCCTCAGCAGAGATGCCCAAACTTCCCGATCCACACACACCTCCTCCAGCTGTTCTGGGGGGACCCCAAGGCGACACCAGGCCAGCTCGGAGAAATAGTCCCACCACCGTGTCCTGGGTCTTCCACGAGGCCTTGTCCCACTAGGACATGCCTGGAACATCTCCCGCGGGAGGTGACCAGGAGGCATCCGAAACAGATGCCCGAGCCACCTCAGCTGCTCCTTTCGACGTGAAGGAGCAGCGACTCTACTCCGAGCTCCTCCCGGGTAACTGAGCTCCTTACCCGATCTCGAAGGGTGCGCCCAGCCACCCTGTGAAGGAAACTCATTTCGGCCGCTTGTATTCACGATCTCGTCCTTTCGGTCATTACCCAAATCTCATGACCATAGGTGAGGGTGGGAACGTAGATCGATCGGTAAATCGAGAGCTTTGCCCCCGACTCAGCTTCCTCTTCACCACGACAGACCGATACAGCAACCGCATCACTGCTGACACCGCACCGATCCGTCTGTATTATCACACTTAAAGGGTTAATAGCACGATAGCGCCTCCCAGAGGAGAGAAGTTCAAACAGGTCCCTGCAGGATGCAGTGGGTCCTGCTAATGCCCGAGACATAAGTCTTTGTTTGTAAATGTCCTCAAGGACAGAACGTTCCACATCGATGGTCCTACTGCAGTGGTATAAGACTTACAGTGCTTTTCAACCTTTTTTGAGCCAAGCCACATATTTTTCATTGTAAAAATCACGAGGCACACCAGCAGCAGAAAATGTAAAAGAAATGTATTTATTTAAATGTAATTTATTTAAAAAAAAAGAAAACTAGGTGAAATTGCATAATTTCCCAAGGCACACCAGACATTATCTCACGGCACACTAGTGTGCCACGGCACAGTGATTGAAAAACACTGGTGAAGAAGTACTCAATATATTCATAAAGCAGTAACTCAGGTCAAAAACTAAACTAAACTAAAGTAAGTCAAGTCTACCCCAGATCCATACCCCTAAACTAGTTCTAAAGGAGCAAACCACTAAACCAAGTCTAAACTGCGACTAAACCAAGTCACTTTGAAAACAAAATACTTAAACTTTTAACCCAATTTAAAAATGTAGTGGGGTAGAAAGTACAGATACAGGCTCTAAAATGTAGTGAAGGAAAAGTAAAAAGTATGATAAGTTAGCCTGGCTAACACCAGACTAAAATCACAAGTGATATTTAGTCTGGGGACACCAATTCACTTTCTCGTAGGAGAGGTGTGGTTTATGATCGTCCATAGTCGTTTATTGTGCTGAATGTCTATCATGCGTCTGCACGAGGCCACAGCCAATCGTATCTGCTGTAAACATTCGAGCTAAACTATTTAGAACACGGCCTAAAGCTTGATCGAAAAATAGCGTCGCGTCTGCTGCTGTCATGTTTGATCCGTAAATAAACTTTTTTTTTTTAATCCGTAAATAAACTACAAGCTTCCGTATATTGAATAGCTCGTCATCGTCTTGCCGTCCCTCCTCGTTCTGTGATTGGTTCCCAAATCCATGCGAAAATTTCGGCCATGGTCCCCAGGCTGCTGTGCAGTTCCAAATGTTTCGAGCACACACAGCAGCATGGCGTTAGCCAGGTTAATGATGATACTTAAGTAAAATAAAAGTACTTGTACTTTTTACTTGTTACTTTCCACCACTGTCCTACTGGCAGAGCAGACAACATGATTTAAAGCTTTCTTTTCTTTCGCCGTAGCCTTTCGCCCTTTCCACACCATGATCGCAGAAGTAACAAGGCTTTCTGTACCACAGTGGTGGACATTTAAAGAGGGGGTATAATGCTTTTTTCAATCACATAGCCCCTGTCTATAGCACACTACAATGATGACCTTCTGTTGGTCTGTAAATGCAGTAAATTAGAATAACTGCCTTGTATAATATTGCTCTCTCAAAATGGCTGTAGTGAATGTCTTGAAATAGGCCTCTGTCTCTTTAAGAACCTCTGACCCTTTCCGACACGCCCCCTCCACACGCTGTCTGTGGCATCAGTGGGGAGGGGGTTCTGCTGAGGAGCAGTGGTTGGTTACTCGGCTGGTGACGAAAGCTCGGAGGCGTCTCCAGGAGGTGGGGGCGTTCCTAGGAGGACTCAGGCAAACCTATCCCTAAAATGGCCGCCATCAGACTTTTTACAGATTACTCAAAAATACGTGAATGTGCCAAGGCAACACTTCAGGCATGTTTTTAATGAGGGAATGACATAATAACATGATGTAAGGCTTGAAAAAGTCGAGTTTGCATAATACCCCCCTTAACATTAGCCAAAACTAATCATGGATGAAGTAGTCAAGGATTTTGCCTCCGGGTTCTCCGCGTGAGTTTAAATTAACTTCATATTTTGTGAATTGGACACAGCTGTTGTCACATCCGCTAATCGCTAATTGGTTTATTTCACTGACAATCTGCGCGCGTTAGGCCCGCCCATTCAAACTGCTCCAATTGCTCCGTGACCAGACTAATTTCCTGCGTGAAATGGACAGGGAATAGTATGGCAGAGAGCCAAGCAACCACAGGACGCGACTTGAAGCGTGGCTTGCGAATGATTGCCTAGAGTGATTCTAGTCAATTTGTTTACGAATCCGCGTGCGGTCTGAAAGAGGCCTAAAATAATGTTCTAGAGTCTAGCCCATCTTACATAATGATACATTTTACCAGTATCAATAAACTATTTTGGAACAATGCTCCATTTATTCTGGACGCTGTTCCTCTGTTGTATTGCCCTTTGACCTGCATGCTGCTGCGTTCCGTTCCGCTTGCAGACGCGAGAGGAGCGGAGCGCGGCGCGGCGGTGACGCGACGGTGACGCAGCGCAGAGCAGAGGCTTTGAAGCGCTTGGCTCCGCAGTGCCAGCAGCGCAGAGGCAGTGCTAGCTTTGGAAACAGCAACAACACACACACAAGAGGACATGAAGGACAAACAGAAACGAAAGAAGGAGCGGACCTGGGCTGAGGCAGCTCGATTGGTAACGTTGAATGAATCTAAAACGATCTATTGTTGGGGGATTTGTTTACACGGGGATATAAACAACATTGGGCTGGCTATTTCTCTCACGAATCACGGCTAGGTTTCTCTGACGGAAATAGCCGTTTCTAATTCTGCTCGTTCATATTTGTCACCCCAGAGACTGTGCAGCCATGGGGTGGAAGTGTGTGTTTGCTGTCCACTCTGGAGAACACCAAAAGAACGTTAAAATATGCACAGTTTTGTTAGTGTTAGCGCGGTTAGCTTTGTTAGCATCGTTAGCATGTCACTCCCCTACAGCTCAGATGCCTTTGTTTGCTACAGTCTTTAATAGGATCCGGTTTGACCATAGTGCGCTTAACAGTCCAGCAAATATCGGACACTTTATCATTCAACATGTTGCTTTACGTTTGGACCGTCCCGCGTTTAAATGTGGCTGTGTGTTGAAACGGTGAGCCTGGTGCAGCCTAGATTGTGTATGCTAACATTAGCCAAGCTACAGCTCAGCCCCCTCCGCGGTGAGGACTGCAGCCCGGAGCAGCTGCACATATGGACCCGCAGATTCGGTGTCCTCTGCTGTTGAATCCAGGTCAGGAGCCTAAAGTCAACCGTTTTCTCTATAAAAACGTTTCAAACGTGAGGTTTGGATCCTTATTACAAAACCGTAGGCCTCTAAATGGGTTGAAATACACCTGAGGAAGAGCAGGAGCAGGGTCAAGTAAAAACAATAGAACGTAGATCCATTATTTAATGAGTGGCATATATTTTAGGAGGCTCTTTAATAATGTTTGAATCTCTATAAATATTCTGGAACATGTCGTTTTTTGAGAAATTGGCTCTTTTATCTGGTTGCTCACTTTGCGCAAAGTGCAAGATATGTTGCACCAGGTCTCAGGGCAAACAACCTAGAATTAAAAGCTGAAATTTACAATTAAAATGATCAAATCTCTGCTTCATTCTTGATGTGTGAGATGTTATGCAGAAAATATTATGTTTTTTTTTTGTCCCACTTTATACAATCGTATGCAGATTACATAATATTGCCCTTAAAACCATGTTCATTTAATAATCTGAATTAAATGTAATGTTGCATCTCAAATTGCTTGTCGCTAGCCATCCCAGAACCATCAAGTAGATGTAAAGTTTTGCAAAGCCCATAGAATTCAGAAAATGATAATAATCCTTGCTTGTGCCAGAGCATCATCGTGTAAATTGTATAGAGCCAAGTGTAGTTTATATAAATGGTATACAGTATATCGCTTATCCACCTACTTTAGGCACTCAAAGCGCTTTACATCAAGGCACCCCTCTCATTCACCAATGTACGCAGATACTTGGAGGCGAGGTGGGTAAAGCGTTTGGCCCAAGGACACAACGATAGCAGGAAAAGGTGAACTGCCAACCTCTCGACAATAGGACGACTCGCCCACAGCCTCATAATAATAGTCAGACCGATAGCTGCAAACTCAGGGGAAAAAAAAAATCATATAAAATGAGAGTGTCGTGAATGTGCGGTCGTGAATCCTCCGCGCGCTCCGGTCTGCAGGCATATACCCTCCGCCCTCCGCGGAGTGCAGCAGAACAACACAAACGGCCTGGCGTGGTGTTTGTAGTCAAGGTGGCCTCGAATATTACCTCCTACACACGTGTCCCAGTCTCCTCTTTATGCCCGTGACAGATCAGATCGATCTACGCTACAAAGCGGCGCGCGGTCGCGTTGTTCGGGTGCCATTACGCACTCACAACATGGTGCGTGAGAGTGTATCATGCCATTTGAAATTCCTTTGTACGCGTGTGTTACGGAGGGGGGAGGTCCACACTGCTGCAGGAATAACACTACAGACCTCAAGTGCATTTAAGGTCACGTATTAGACATGGGGACAATGTAGTGCCAGGGATTTGAAACAAAAGGTGATGAATTTACATGATAAAGTATTAAGATGTCACTATAATAACATGCATAAATGGGGCTCGTTTTACACTCAAGATTTTCTCCGTTTTTGCTTTGTTTTGGTGATTTCGTTAATTTTAAGTCTTGTTTTGAAGCAATTTGATGAAGAAACAAAATGGAATGTGGAGTACTGTATTGAGATGGTTTAGTAAAATATCACAAAAATGTAGTTCGAGACATGTTTAGTTAAAAATGTCCTTTTCATGCATGTTTTGCAGCCCAAATATACCAGTGTTTGTGCTGCAGTCTTTTGTCTTAGAACTGAATTCATGAAGTGAGAGTCCTGTCAGTAATTCTACTGTTTCTTTGAGAAATATACATATTTGTCATTGGATGTTGGTCTATTGCCAGGGACTTCCAAACATTTCAGGCCATGACCCCCTAGATCATTCAGCCAACAACTCCGGGACCCCTTTCTGTAATACATTTAATTAGCATTTTCATTAATTTTAAGGTGCAAAACATTTAAAGCATGTTTTAATGATGTTTGTTTTGGAAACTGTATTTTTATATTCGGGTTAATTTCACTAAAATGTTTTCAATAAAAAAATACTTCAAATTCAATGTAAGAAATGTAGACAAATGTCTCAAAATCATCTTGCGACCGGACCCCAGACTAGAATCTGGGTAGCGGGCCGCAGCGACGCTCATGGTGTTTTTTGCATGTTTGTACAACGCGCGGGGACACCCGCGCCCGTGTACCGGGACACCGGGACTCACCTGGGCTCCTGATACGTGAATGTTTTTGGGCGTTTCATTCAAATGAGGCTAGTTTTTGTCGCCACATTTATCATCAGCTGCTCGTGCGTACGGGAGGATCGTACAGGTACAGGTTCATAAATACCACCCACCCTCTGGTGTATATCGCAAATACACCTTTTTGTACGCAAAGTTGGTAAATGAGGGCCAATGTGTCAAAACAGAAGAGTGTAGACCTGCAGCTCATTGGGCTTCTATTACCATGCTGCTGGCCCGTTGCTCTGCCCGTTGCTCTGCCCGTTGCTCTGCCCGTTGCTCTGCCCGTTGCTCTGCCCGTTGCTCTGCCCGTTGCTCTGCCCGTTGCTCTGCCCGTTGCTCTGCCCGTTGCTCTGCCCGTTGCTCTGCCCGTTGCTCTGCTATGATGTCACAATTTGATTCCAAAGAATATTACGCTCAAAAATGTTGAAGTCACTTAAAAATAGGGATTTCAAACATGTTTAAAATAAGTATTTACTCCTACAGTATAATCCAGCAGCCTTAGTTTATCTGGAGCACGCTGCTGGAGACATAGTTCTGAAGCTGTGTAATTTCATTTTTTAATTTAGTTTTAGTCTATTAGTCTTTAAACAAACATGTCATTTCATTTTAGTCAAACTTTTGTGATCATTCTTTTCGAGTTTAGTCTAGTTTTAGTACACTGAAATTCCATGTAAATTTAGGCGACTAAATCACAGATGAATTTAGTTTTAACGGTTTAACAGTTCACATGAACAATGCACAGACCTGTTCCTTTAGGAAATGGATTTATTTGATGTGAAGCTCTTTCAGCTGGAGGTTTTTAATGATTTTCGTCTCTTCTTTTCATTTGTATTTGTTCATTTTAGTCAATGAAAACATCTGGCCATTTCAGTCATAGTTTTAGTCTCATAAACATCTGTTATAAGTTTTAGTCTAATTTTAGTCAGCAAAAATGTTACTTTGAAAAAACTTTTTAACAAAATGTCATCGAAAGGAAATTAACACTGTTCTGAGTTTCTGCGGGGCATTAAAAAGCATTAACCGTAGGTAAATGTCATCAGAAAGCATCACATTTGATTCAAACTGGCAGAAATTTCATTTCTATTTTTATTGCATGTGTTGCGCTGCAGTTGTACACGTCTTTTCTGCTCATTGGCACATGAGTTTGCTTTTCAATATTGACATTCTTTTGTTTGATGGAATGTGTTGTGCTTCTGATCGTCTCTCAAATGGTAATACTGTTAAGTAGGGATGCACCGATACCAGTATCGGGTATTGCACCAATACCAGTATCGGGTAACCCGATACCACATGCTTGTGCTCATACCCGTACTCATTAATCTGGTCTCAATACCAGAAACTGATACCACTTGACGTGTGTCTGGCGCTCCTGCAGGGCACAGCTCTCCGCTGAGGCGAGAAAATAACAACAAACTGGAGAATAGTTTCATGTAAATCCAATATTCCACATAGAGCTGACTTTATTACAGACGACACTCCCTAAATCAGAGTCTGTGCTGGATTTAACCTGAGCTTAATGTTGTTGTGCTGCAGCGTGGAGTCTGCAGTGTTTACAACATACAGGCTAATGATGCTAATGTTGCTAAACTAGCCGCTATCTCGCGGCTAGCAGTTCTGGCGACTCTTGCGCTGTTTTATGCCCAGGGGCTTATTCATCTGAAAATCTAACCCAGCGACTAAAAAGTCCAAATAGCTCAAAATAAAGAGATACAACTGAGCATGTCCATAATGTGCGAAAAATAAACACATGAGAAGATCCACACAGAGCTGTAGAAGGTGAAAAGTAACCATCTCAGTACTATTGTTTAATAAAAATAGATATGAATAAAGTACAGGCATTGAGGAGCATTTGGACATGGGCAGTTCTGTCTATGATGGACAGTGCAATAAAAAATAAAAATGATATTGAACAAAAAATAAAGAAAAAATAAAATGGCATTTGTTCAATTCTGCTATAACTGCTCTTAAAATTGTAGCCAATTTTACTTAAGGTAAATTAACTAATTACTAACCAATCTGCTGTCTATAAACCGTCTATTCACTTCAAAAAGTGTTGAAGAAAAAGCCTTGTACTTGTATTGGTATTCGGTATCGGCAAGTACTTGTATTGGTTTTAGAAAAAGTGGTATTGGTTAAGTCCTACTACACTGCAGACGTTCTTTGTTGGTTTGAACTTAAACCGATTCCTGTTTTGCAGGTTCTGGAGAACTTCTCCGATGCACCGATGACTCCCAAACAAATCCTCCACGTGATCCAGACCAAGGGACTGAAGGAGATGAGGTCAGACACGTAAAGGGGATTGGGGAAAGTTAATTTTGATGACATATTTCAATTTGGATTAATGGTTGTCAGAATTGCTAGTTGGGTAGATATTTCAACTCCTGAGTTAGAGACGTCAATATGGCGGTGCTCTCCCTTAAGAGCAAATAACTTAATGACTTAAGTATTTTTGCACCTTTCTTGTGAACTTCACCCTTCAGTTGCCCACTGATTTACGCTCACTGTGATCTTGCATAGAGGTTGACTTAACAATCTTTTCTCTTTTGCCACAGTGACTAGAATTAGGTTCTGTTCCTTTTAACTCATTGACTACCAGCCATTTCCAAATCAGAGAGTTCCCCACTGCCAGAGTTTTTTCAGGATTTTGACTATTTTTTCAAGACCCACAGAAAATGTACGTCTAGGTCTATGTCAACACGAAACCCACCAAAAGAAAGATTAGACTCTCTTCTTTCAGCTAAAAAAAAGTTTGTTTGTACCTCTTTCCATTCTTTAGTAATCGTCCGTAGAAAATAGGTGAAATCACCCAAAATGCTGTTTTCTGGCCAAAAAGCTGAGAAAATGAAAGAGCAATGCTGCCAAGCTGTTCCCATTGAAAAAACCTAATTGACTATGGACGTTATTGGCAGTCAACGTTCGGATTTCAATTGACGTCTATGGACGTCATTGGCAGTCAATGAGTTTAGGAGAGACAGCAGGTCAAAAAAAACATTTTTCATGCAGTGGTCCATTTTCACTAATTTTCATTTAACATCTTGGTTTTAATGTCAAAGTAAATAAAAAAATAAACCAAGACCACAAAATGTTAGTGACTTTCTGCGGACTACTGTGCTGTCTCACAGAAACAATATTTTGAAGGTGTTTGAACCCTGGGTTTACAGGTATTTTCACTAACAACTCAATTAGTATTAGTATAGTACGTCTTCAACCTTTCAATGATCCAGCTGAAACTGTTCCATAATGCACCTTTAACTCTGTTTTCATTTTATGTTCTTGGACTGATGAACGGCTCCTCCTCTGTCCGCACACAGAAGGTAAGACACGTTTAGCAACAGCATCGTACGAACTATTGTCAGGAGACGGGCCCACAGGCCCAGGCCAAGAACATTTCCTTAACCTAATGGTTATAGTAAACGTCGCAGTCAGCCCTGAATGAGTTTGGAAAGTGGATCCCGAGATTGAGATTTGAATATGGTTTTGATGAAGCTTTCTGGACTAATTGACCTTTCGCAAAAGCCCTGCCCACATAGTTACTGTTTTACTTTGAAACTTTCTTATGCCGATGCTGGAGTGACTCGTGTTAGTGACTCTTATTGGAGCAATACCTTCGCGATATCCTCCAGAATGAGGTAAAAGGGGTTGCAATATGGGGCAGAGGGATATATTCAAGATATTAAACTATGTAACGAAGGGGACAGTACAACTATTGAGACTAAAGCGAAATCAGAGAAACCTCATGATGTCTTCCTGAAATACAACCAGCACAGGTTTGTGGACCAGTCCTGTTCTTGCACTGCAGGGTAGGCCCTCTTATTTTTGGTAGTATTGTTCAAAATATGAGTATTGCTTCAGGTCACTAAAGGTGGCTAATGCTAGCTAAAACTACAGGTGCCACAATGATAAAAGATGTTAGCTAGCTAAGATGTTAGCCCAGCCTTACCTTAGAACAGGACATATGCTTGTTTATTTTCGAGACATTTAGCTGAGAATAGGGTCTTCCACATTGTTTGATCCATTGTTTTGCAGTAGCCTGACAGACCTAGCTTCATAGTAACAGTTGCTAGGATGTATGATTGGGCAGTTACCATTTTGGGGCGGGGTTTTGGGAAAGGTCAATTGAAGTTGCTCTGAACATAAATACGTATAAAGGGGCCTATATCATGTTTTTTTACACTTTCAAGTCAACTACTAGGTCCATGTTCATGTTCTACCTTTGGCCAGGGTTGTCAGTTTTGGAAGCTTGGTACGATGTATGGGTTTTGAGAATCTATCGTATTTCTGCACAAACTATCATTCACTATAAATATGTCAATATCGCTGTAGCACCTCCGCAAAATATGGCTCATATCATCACAACCCATAACTACAGCACAGGCTCATGCACTGTCCCATATGTTACTTTACACACGTGCATGACATGACAACATAGACCTCACATAAGAGATGACCTCCACCTCCTCGTCGGAGTCATTCCCTTCTGCAGCATTTCTGATGTAGACGCTCTTGTACAAGTTTGCTAAAGTTATTGAGCGCAACAACATAGCTTTTGTAGGTTTGAAATCCGAACATCCCTTCATTCTTCACACTCTGATGCTTGGATAAGGTCGTTAAGGCTTGCAGTAATCAGTCGATTGCTGCATTTGGTTTGATCAGATTTACTTTGGAGAACATACACTCGCATGAGGCGTTAAGAATGAGCAAATATAATTAGCTAAGCCGTAATAAAGAAGCGGGCAAATTACCAGCTCGTGAGAGGTGAGACGGGGTTACATCTTGCTGACCAATCAAATGCCATGGCTGCAGCCAAGGCAGGAGGATAATGTGATAGTGGAACTGTGAAACTGATCCAGGGACGGTCTCTCCTTCTGGCAGCAGATATTACACCTACGTGAATATGGAGGCTCAGTCTGACTCCAGATCAGAGTGAAAGCAAAGTGCTGCTGAGAGGAGACAGTGCATTTAACCAGACTTTATCTAGCGCTCTGATATTATTGTACATTTAGGGCTTTTTTGAATTATTGATCATACATCGTACAGGGGTCAAAATTATCGTACAAATACGATAGTTTTCGTACGTCTAGCAACCCTGCCTTTGGCAGTATGCAATGCTCATGCTAAAACAATGTAGGTAACAATCAGGTAGTTGATTGAAACTCAAAGGTGAATCAAAACAACTGGACCTACTTTTTCTTTTTTAAAGGAGCTAACAGTTTTGTTCACCAGATATGGACTGGAAGCAGATAATTTCCCAGCCCATCCAGACAGCATCCTCAGGGCTGTTGAAGCTCAGATATAGACATGGTGGCCATGGATGGTGAATATCCAGTAACGTCCAGGACAAAGATCAGAAAGAGCAGCGGTGGTTTGAGAAGAGGGTTAAAGTAGGCCATATATGAGAGAGGACAACTCGCGTTCCAGCTGACCAAGACCTGGGATAGAGCCAGACATGGCCTGGGGGGGTCCTGTACTTACCATCCACGACCACCACGTCTATATCTGAGCTTCAACAGCTCTGAGGATGCTGTCTGGATGGGCTGGGAAATGATCTGCTTCCAGTTGTTTATGCCTCTACAAACATGATGTCCAGATGTGCTTCTTTTGAGGGATGTGTATTGCCTTATTCTGTTTTGAAATGCTCATCTACAGTGTGCCTGACCTTACTGTGCATGTGTCTTGTGTTTGCAGTGGCACAGCCCCTCTGGCCTGCCTGGTCACTATGCTGCACTCCCAGGTGCGAGGAGACCGCGTGAAGAACAGCATCTTCTTCAAACTCCCCGGGCGCATGAGCCTGTTCACTCTCAAGGTGTTTCTCTCACACATCCACATCTTACGCCTTTTAGGAAATGCATGGATTTAGTCAATAATGCTCTTTAGCTTTTGTAACTATATATATCATGCAAATTTAGTGGATCAAGGATATTACAGGATAGAGCTACTCGATTAACATTTATCGCATCACGATCCGCTAGCCTGGCCAGCCAGACTCCTCTGATTCTGTTCAAAAGCAGGAGAGTCGTGTGGTGCGGCTGACTTAGGCTTATATTATTGTAGTAACTTCTCTAAGTGGCATGGTCCATGTGTCTGTGTCGACGTTTTGCCCCGGGCAACCCGAGGCTTTGTAAGGGGGACGTGGTGTTAGATCGACATGGGCTTGAGAGAATGGCGGCTTACAGGTACATTTACTTTTATAAAAGTGTGTTAAGAACTCAAGAGCTAATAAAGTCATTTAGATTGTTCTTTAAACCTGCGTGTGTTCAGCTAAACTAAAGCGCTGTCTCACTGCAGCTCTTCCCGTGTGTGGGACCGGGTTAAGAGAGCTCATTCCAGGCAGTCTTATGATGAATTTAGCAGTGTTAATTCTGACAACATATTCTAATTTAGTTTTAGTCTTTTGATGAAAATGTAATTCGATTTTAGTCTGGTTTTAGTCAAAAAAAATATCTTCAATTTTAGTCTAGTTTTAGTCGACTAAAATTGCAAGTAAATTTAGTCGACTAAATTTTAGACGAATTTAGTCTGCATTGATAATATTCATTATAATCATATTTAATCTTGTTCCTCTGCTCCATGGAGCTGCTCCACATGAACAAAGCTCAGCTGATCCTTTGGCAGAGAATTTACATGATCTGAGGCTCTTTCAGACGGTTAATAGAAGTTTGGATGATTTTAGTCTCTCCCTTTCATTTTTATTTAGTCTTATTTTAGTCGACTGAAATATCTGGACATTTTACTCATAGTTTTAGTCTCATGAAAAACTTTTAATTTAGTTTTAGTCCAATTTCAGTCGTCAAAAATAACACTTTGACTAAAATTAAGACTAAATATTTTAGTCGACGAAATTAACACTGGAATTTAGCTTACGCCTCGCTCTTCCATAATTATTTTGCTCCTGCTATTTGCATCCTCCGGCCCAATCCACGCTGTGCAGCTGACATCGTGGGCTAAAGAGTCCACACAGGCTCTTTTTAATAAAAAACGTAACCACGTACATGCGCCGTCAATATTACTGGTTCAAATCTCTCCACAAGTTTCTGCACAGCACATTCATTATTTTTTATGCAGCTGTATAAACTGCGGTCCCAAATGCACCGTTATAGCCAACACAGTGAGGCATCCATGCTGTTTCTGATGTAAACGCAGAGCAGCACCAAATGCTCCGGTTATTTATGACCCCACTCAAACGCATAACCGGAGAATTCTTCATTTTGGCCAGAGGTTTTAGATGCCTTCGTTTGTGAGGTACCCTGCTACGTGTAGACTGAGCCTGAAGCTAAGCCCAAGCCCTGTGTTGTGCAGAAAAACGCGGTGCAGTGGACCAAGATGGCGGAGGACGCGGAGCTCCAGGCAGAGGCGGGCAGCTCCAGCAGCAGTCCCCACGAGGAGGCCGGGCCCTCAGATGCCACTGAGCAGGAGAGCTGTGACTCCACCGAGACCACAGCAGCGGTCAGCGGGGACAATGACGGTAACTTTCCTGTAGCTCAGAGCAGTGTTCATTACTGACAGTACTCATTCCAAAAGACACGGCTGAGGGCAGCATTGACCTCTTACCCCCGTCTGAACCAAGCACATTTTCTCCAGTTCGGCAGTACCTCAATCTAAAAGCTTCTTCTCTGTAGAGCAGCAGTGTAATGCCTCATTTGAAAGCTAAGATCTACAAAAGTGATCATAACTTTGTTGTCATATTGTCGCAGGCGTGTTTTTGTCATGTTTCTGTTGTTTTTTTGTCTCTTTTTATTGCGTTTTCAACACTTTTTTGTTGTTGCGTTTTCATCCTCGTTGTTGTTGCTATTTTGATGGGTTTTTTTTTTTAAAGCTTTCAGATTTGGGTAATGTCAAACTATTGAAACGGTTCAAGCGGAGGTAAGAGGTTCAAGGTACATTATGCAAAAAAGTTGATATTTGTCCGTATTTGACCTTTAGCGACCCAGCAGCTGTTTGAGTGGTCAGCATGGCGCCTTCACGTTCCATCACAGTGGTCTCTAGGACGATGGATTTATATATATTTATATATATTTTTTTTAGTTTTGAATTTTTTTATTTTTCATTTTATTATTGAATTTTGAATTTTATTTGATCACATTTTAAGGTGACACGGGCTCCGTTCATGATTTTGACTGACAAAGACAATATGTTTGTTGTTTTCCTTTGCATTGTCTCTAATGCAGAGTGACATATTTAGTGTTATCATGGACGTGTGGTAGATGAATGCAAGCCTTCCATTAAAGGGGGGGGTATTATGCAAAATCAACTTTTTCAAGCTTTACATCATGTTATTATGTCATTCCCTCATTAAAAACATGCCTGAAGTGTTGCCTTGGCACATTCACGTATTTTTGAGTAATCTGTAAAAACTCTGATGGCGGCCATTTTAGGGATAGGTTTGCCTGAGTCCTCCTAGGAACGCCCCCACCTCCTGGAGACGCCTCCGAGCTTTCGTCACCAGCCGAGTAACCAACCGCTGCTCCTCAGCAGAACCCCCTCCCCACTGATGCCACAGACAGCGTGTGGAGGGGGCGTGTCGGAAAGGGTCAGAGGTTCTTAAAGGAATAGGCCACCGTTTTTATATACGAAGACATGTTCTTACCTAGCCTTAGACGTGTTAATATATCCCCGTCTGTCCGTGCGCTCTGCCAGGCAAACGGAGCACATACGCAGCCTCTCCCACATGTCATATAGCTCCGAAAAAGCTCACAATAGAAGCTACCAAGCTCTTCCACGTGTTCCCTATTTAAATAAAGTTACGTGAAGTGTTTTCATGCGAAGTATATTTACACAGAAATGTAGCATGTCGATTTTATAAGCAAATAAAAAGGGGGACTATATTGTGAGGCGTAATGATACGAGGAGCAAAACGTCCGCACAGTAACTCCTAAAGGTTATTGACGGAAGTGAGCGGGGGAAGTCTTTAGGAGTTACTGCGCGGACGTTTTGCTCCTCGTATCATTACGCCTCACAATATAGTCCCCCTTTTTATTTGCTTATAAAATCGACATGTTACATTTCTGTGTAAATATACTTCGCATGAAAACACTTCACGTAACTTTATTTAAATAGGGAACACGTGGAAGAGCTTGGTAGCTTCTATTGTGAGCTTTTTCGGAGCTATATGACATGTGGGAGAGGCTGCGTATGTGCTCCGTTTGCCTGACAGAGCGCACGGACAAAGACCAGACGGGGATATATTAACACGTATAAGGCTAGGTAAAAACATGTCTTCGTATATAAAAACGGTGGCCTATTCCTTTAAAGAGACAGAGGCCTATTTCAAGACATTCACTACAGCCATTTTGAGAGAGCAATTTTATACAAGGCAGTTATATACAAGGCAGTTATTCTAATTTACTGCATTTACAGACCAACAGAAGGTTTGGTCATCATTGTTGTGTGCTATAGACTGGTGCTATGTGAGTGAAAAAAGCATAATACCCCCTCTTTAAGACTAAAGCCTGAGTACCATTTCACACAAACAGGTCTTTGTCCCCATGCTGCTTTGAGCCCGTCATGAATGAGGACCCTCTTGTGTTGCAGCGTCTGTGGATGAGAGCTCCTCCAGCCCCCTCTGCTCCACGGAGACTCCGGCCCCTGTCAATCACCCCCAGACCCGACTGAGCAGAGCAGCCCAGAGGCCGGACGCCCAGAGACAGCCGCCCCCGCACGCCCAAACCAGGCTGAGCCGCTCCCGACAGGTGTGTGTTCACAACATCGCCGACTACCGCTCCCTTCTCCCGCACTCACCTTTCCCCTCTCTGCAGTCGGGACGCCAGAGGAAGAAGGCCGTCATGATGCCCCGAGTGGTCCTCACACCGCTCAAAGTCAACGGAGAGCACGTAGCGTCAGGTGACCACCCACCGCTCTCTAACCGTGCACTCACTGCATCATTACATTAGCTTACACTCTAAGCAGAATACTAGGAGCATTGAGGATCATATGTTGTTTGACATGACCATATGGAGCCTCACACTTCTCGTACAGGTCATGACTCAAATACATGCTTTAAGATTCAAAAACATGGGATTGCTAAGTGATTATGTCATCGCTCTACATCCGGGACCAATGTTATTGTATAACATATCGGATATCAGCGCAAAATGCCTCGGCTAGCACCAGTATGCTAAAGCTAGCGGGAGCATGCTAAGGCGCATTGAGTTGCCTTGTGTACGAAATGCACGGTATAAATAAAGTTGCCTTGCCTAATGCTAACATCAACTAATCAAGGCTGGGTCAGAAACTATGACAGTTATTCTTTAATAGCATTTCATAAACTAAAACACAAACACTTAAAGTATTTCGGACATATATTTAATGAGCAAGTTGTAATGATCCGAGCCAGTGATCAAATGCTAAATCTTTTTCCATTAGTTTATTATAGGACTGGGCGATATGGCCAAAATGTATATATATTTTTTCAATCATGAGAAGCAAAAAAGCTGGATGGGTGCATCTCCAGTTATAGTGTGTGATGTTACCTCCATAGACGCAAACAGCAATCTGAATCTCCTGATAACGTCCAGCAACTCTTTTACACCCAGTTAGAATAATATACAGGTAGCTCACCAGGTAAAATTAAGATATTTTTATATTTAAAATTCATCGTGTTTGAACTAATTAGATAATTCATGTCAGAAAATACTTAAAAAGAGCCTGTAGTCAGCTCTGTCAAAATGCTTATATAACCTAACCTAACCTAGACGCACAACTCCCCTTCCTGGATAGTAATTTTCTCTTTATGGTGGTTCCCCATGATGTTGGCTCTCCAGGCGTTTTCACCCAAGAGTGTAGACACTTGAGTTTGCATAGGCTCTCGGTCATCCAGGAATTATCCATTGGACTGTTTTTTTATTTTTATTTTTGGTGAAACTGTAAACATAAAGGGCAGACCTTTAGCTTGTGTGTTTACCAGCCATTTTGACTATACGAGCAAGATGGAAGCAAAACATCCTAACTCAGCTGCTGCAGCTGCTGCAGCCGCCGCAGAGGGAAAAGCTCTGGGCTCTAAATCTGTCCTCTTCTCTCTGGTCTGCTCATATCTGCATGTTTCCACTCTCATACTACACAGAACCAGACCTTGGTCCACATAAAGACCCACATTTATACTGGACCAAAGAGTCCTCTAATTGGTCCGATCAGCGTTCAAATCTCGTACTGTTTAGTGTCTATGGTCTAAAGTCCAAGTGTAATTTGTGGCATAGCATATGTGGCAAATGAGCCTGTGTCTCCCCAGGCCCCATGAAGAGCCGCAGAGGGGGTGTGGATGTGGACTTTGAGACCCCAGGTTCTATCCTGGTCAACACCAACATCAGAGCTCTCATCAATGTCAGGACCTTCTCTGCCTTCCCCTCACACTCCCAACAGCAACTGCTGCAGCTCCTGCCCGAGGTGGACAGACAGGTACGGCCTCTACACTGTGTACAAGGCTCTTAGTTCGCTCTTAGTGTTGTCAATAAAAGGTCTTGTTATTATCTGCAAATGTTACACCCGCCCACTCATGGCAATACTGCGACGGGATTGGCCTAATCTACCGGTGGTTCAGTATTCCGTGGGAAGTCTTGCCGGCAAGGTTACTTAATGTGAGAACCACTGTTCTATAGCGAGATTCTATTTTACATATGTGCAGACACCCTCAAACTCATTTTCAGTATAAATTGGAAGTGCATTTGTCATCTTTCATTACTGAGTAATGAAGGAACCACTGACTAATGAGTAGTGGCTTTGAGGATTTGTTTGGTTAACTTTGGAGAACCATTCAAACCAAGTGATACAGCACCCTGTTCGTCCGTCCACTGACACAGCAGCGCTCCTGTACTCACTGCAGCGGTTTCCCTGTGTTTGAGCAGGTTGGAGCAGACGGCATGGCCAGACTGAGCAGCTCTGCCCTCAACAACGAGTTCTTCACCCACGCCTCCCAGAGCTGGAAAGAACGCCTGGCTGAAGGTACACTCATCAATGTATTACTGCATTACTACATGACATTACTACATGTACAAAACTAACTTTGTACTGACCTTTGGCGTCTAGGGGAGTTCACCCATGAGATGCAGGCACGCTTTCGTCAGGAGATGGAAAAGGAGAAGAAGGTGGAAGCATGGAAGGAGAAGTTTTTCGAAGAGTACCATGGGCAGAAGTAAGAGTCCCCATGATAATATGATAAATATGATAGTGTGCTTGTTCCTATTGCTAACCATGTGCTCTGTGTGACCTCCTCAGGCTGGGACTGACCCATGAAGAGTCCCTACAGCTCACCATGACGGAGGCCACAGAGGTGGCTGCCTCTGTGTTGGAGGATGGCGTGGCTGCAGTGGCGTCCAGCACTCCCAAGAGGCGCAGTGTGGGGCGGCGGAGGAGAGACGGGCGCATGAGGAGGCGTGCCCGGGCTGACCTCAGACGCAGAGCCCGCCGACCACTCTGCAAACCCGCTCCGGTCCTGCCGCCCACAGAGCCAGAGCCGGTCCCGGAGCCCACTGAAGCTCCAGTCGAGTCTGAGGCTCCTCCTGCCCCTGAGGCTGAAGTCATTGCGGTAACCACGGAGCTCCCAGCAGACAGCCCCCCCACAGAGCCAGAGCCCGTGGAGCCCGTCCCTCTGCCAGAGCCCCCCTCCAGCCCCAGTCCCAGCCCAGCCTCCACCAGCGCCAACGAGGACCCGGAAGTGGTGCCCAGCCTGTCTGTGGAGGAGCCCGCCGCCGCCTCCACGTCATCCCTGTCCTCCTCCTCTTCCTCGTCCTCCGCCTCGTCCCCTGCCTCCTCGCCCTCCTCTCCCTCGGACCCCTCCGACCCGCAGGCCTTTGGAGCGGCGCTGGACTCCTCCTCGTCGGTGTCCAGCGCTCCTGTAGTGGCTGATCCTCTGGACGACACCGCCTCTGTCGTCACCTCCATCACCGGCACGGCCACGAGCAGCCGCGAGAGCAGCCCCTCGGCCAGCCCTGCGCCCACCCCGACGCCCACCTCCACCTCCTGCCCCCAGGCCAAAGAGCAGAAGAGGAGGCCCGACAGCCAGGAGTCCCGCAGCTTCCCCGAGAAGAGACCCCGGCTCAACGACCAGCAGTCCTTTCGTACCACAATACCCAGTGTGTGTTCAGAGAAGCCGCAGCCAACAACCGAGGAGCCCAAGGTGCCGCCAATCAGGGTGAGTCTGTACACGAGGCGCAATCAGGGGGAGTCTGTACACGAGGCGCAATCAGGGTGAGTCTGTACACGAGGCGCAATCAGGGTGAGTCTGTACACGAGGCGCAATCAGGTTGAGTCTGTACACGAGGGGCAATCAGGGTGAGTCTGTACACGAGGCGCAATCAGGGTGAGTCTGTACACGAGGCGCAATCAGGGTGAGTCTGTACACGAGGCGCAATCAGGGTGAGTCTGCACACGAGGCGCAATCAGGTTGAGTCTGTACACGAGGGGCAATCAGGGTGAGTCTGTACACGAGGCGCAATCAGGTTGAGTCTGTACACGAGGCGCAATCAGGTTGAGTCTGTACACGAGGCGCAATCAGGGTGAGTCTGTACACGAGGCGCAATCAGGGTGAGTCTGTACGAGGCGCAATCAGGTTGAGTCTGTACACGAGGGGCAATCAGGGTGAGTCTGTACACGAGGCGCAATCAGGGGGAGTCTGTACACGAGGCGCAATCAGGGTGAGTCTGTACACGAGGCGCAATCAGGGTGAGTCTGTACACGAGGCGCAATCAGGTTGAGTCTGTACACGAGGGGCAATCAGGGTGAGTCTGTACACGAGGCGCAATCAGGTTGAGTTTGTACACGAGGCGCAATCAGGGGGAGCCTGTTCCAGTGGTTTAGCTAAGGACAGTTTCTCTGTTATTTTGACATAATCATGAGCTCTTTTTATCCATCATTAATGAATCTCTCATTATTTAGGTGTTTATTATTTTTGTTGGGAAATAATGTGAAATGCAAAGCGTTCCACAGTGAGGGGGGGCCCAGAGGCCCCGCTCGGACACAGAGCAGTCCTGCGTTTGGACTTTAGTTACTGTAACCTCTGGTCTGTACACGGCACAACCAGAGAGCGCTCTTGGGAACAGTTCTTTGTGTCTTATTTATTTATTTATTTTGTTTCAGATACAACTGTCCAGGATCAAACCTCCCTGGGTCAAAGGTCATCCTACCTACCAGATCTGCCCCCGGATTGTGCCCCCCGGCCAGGGCTCGCAGCGGTCGGGGACGGGGGGCGCGAGAACACTGGCAGACATCAAGGCCCGTGCCCAACAGGCCCGTGCCCAACGCGAGGCCGCTGCTGCTGTTGCAGCCTCTACCGAAGGACCCACAGCGAGCGCGTCTGGGGTGCAACATAGCCCTGGGGTACACCATAGTACCAGCGGACGAACCACACGTCAGTCCTCAGAGCGGACAGGGGGGTCTGCAGAAGGACGCTCATCTGCGCTCACTGATTCAGCTGGAACACAACTACTGCTTCCCAGTGTAGAGCCCACCCCTCAGCCCTCCCCCTCCACATCAGTGTCTCTGGACCCCTCTCAGACCCCCAGTCCCCAGGGGGACACTACAGAGGAGACGTCTGCGGGAGAGGACAAACTCTCACAGCCTGAGAGTGCTGACGACGGGGCCACTCAAGGCACCTCCCGGTCCAAGGCCGACACCAGCCACGAGCCCAGTGTTCACATAGAAGTCCACACAGATGTCCCAGAGAGCACCAGTCGAACCCTCACCCCCACCTCTATCCCAGACACTGTGCCCCGGTTCGGTGCTCAGGGTGTGGATGTGAGGCAGAAGCTGCCCTGCATTCGCTCAGAGGAGCCAGGCCAAGGAGTGATCCAGCACAGCTCTGTGCTGAGCCCCCCTGCTGTTGTGACCCCGCTCAGCGACCCACCCCTCAGTGTCAAGAAGGAGGACGATGGCGCTCACAGCGACTCTACGGAGACGGCATCAGACGGGGAGACGGAGGGGCCACTGCTGGACCGGGACTGGAGCTCCTCTGGAGACAGTCCATGTCCTCCCACCCACAAACCGGTCATCCAGTCCCTGGTGTCGGGACGCAGCGGGCAGACGGTCATCCAGCACTGCTTTATGAATGGCCTGTCCCAGACACAGGAACCCCTGAAGGACATTAGTGAGGTGAAAGTGGAGTCTCCTGACCCAGCGCTGCGCTCCAGTGGAGCTCTGTGCAGGAGAGGCCTCAGCACAGCCAGGTTTGTGTCCAGTGTGGAGGCCAACAATCCCCTGGTGACTCAGCTGCTGCAGGGCAGCCTGCCTCTGGAGAAGGTGCTCCCCTCTCATGGTGCCAACAGGTTGGAGCTCAGAGGAGTGCCCAGTGCCCTGCCCAAAGCCCACAGAGCAGACTCCCCTCCCTCCCCCAGTATGGAACCCCCGTCTGTGGCCCTACAGCAGCAAGTCCCGGTCATCACCTCGGGCTCCAGGTTTAAGTCTGAACCTGGCTCTCAGCTCAAAGACACTGTGTGTCCACAGCCCTCTCAGGGGGCCACACTGAACCGCACCATGCAAGCGACCAGAACCATGCTGAATGACCCCTCCCCTCCCCACGCTGACCCCTGTCCCAATGAGACTGTGCCCCCCATGAAGCCCGGCTCCTGGGCCCCACTGATCCCTGCTGTGAAGAGTGAGGGGAGCTTCAGACAGTCATGTCAGGACGGGGCCAGCTCCTCTCCTGTCCTGCCTGTTAGTATTACCAAAAAAGAGATTCTGAACTCTATGGACGGCTATTTGAGCGGCGGAGCCATGGAGGGGCTGCTCAACATGGAGCTGGCTCTGGCGCGCATGGCCAAGAAGGATCAGAACAAAGGCTCTCCCCCGGCGCCTCTGCCTTTCCAGCTGTACGGGAAGCTGCCCAAGCAGAGCGGCTCGGGCCTCAGCTACACGGCCAACGTGTCGATGATGGACAGTGTGTCTCGCGGGATGGCAGACGGCGTGCTCCTGCGGCCCATGCAGGGCTTCAGTGACGGCACAGAGGAGGTGGCTCTAAAGTGCTCCTGCCGCCTCAAAGCCATGATCATGTGCCAAGGCTGCGGCGCCTTCTGCCACGACGACTGTATCGGACCCTCCAAACTCTGCGTGTCCTGCCTGGTGGTCAGATAGTCTGCTGGCCGTCTTCTCTCATTACTCATGTCAGTATCGGAGCCTGACCAACAACATTGCCTTGTAAAATAGTGTTATTGGGGGGATTTTTGCTGTACTGGGTTGTTATTGATTGATAATATTATGGTTATTATTATTGTACATTTTGGGCATGATCGATTTGTAAATTGTGCCTTTTTGTGTTTACTTGGAAAACATTTACCTCATCTTTTCTCGCGCCATGTCTCGTTTCGGTTGCCAGCGTTGTCTTGGTTCCTTGTTCGCTTAACAGGGGCTTGTTATTTTCTTGTGCAAATAAATATTTTTTTAACCATTAAAAAGTCATTGATGGTAATTTGTGTAGACCTACCTGACGACACCATGTTTGTATGAAGTCGGGTTGGAGATCGCCGTTGGATTTCTTGGAGTGATTATTTAGAAGCTTTTGTGAACAGACTTGTCCTCGGTAAGTCCTGTGTGCAAAGTAAACTATCTTTCCCTTCTCTGACTCTGTGGGACGTTCTGTGGCCGGGCTCCAGTCACTCAGACAGTTAGTGGCAGCTTAAGCAGGTTTTCCGCAGGGCATTAAAAAGCATTTTTAAATAATCATTAAATTCAATGTATTCCAGCAGGCATTAAGTCTAAAATTCCTGAGAAAGAACAATATTGCTGGACTCACAGCAGCAGTTTTGGCTGAAATTTTACCGTTTTTTTCCATTTGAATTGAACATTTCCCTCCATTCCTATGTTTTCTGGAATGTGTGCAGTGTCTCGAGAACCAAATAAAGTGATGTTCTTTCATATACTTTTTTTTGATGGGCTATGTCATGGTTACTAAGTCACAAAAGTCTTACACACCTTAATAACGAAGTATTTATGTACTGTACTTGAGTTTTTGAAGATCTGTACTTGAGTAGTATTTTTGTTCAAAACAAGGTACTTTTACTCCGTTACATTTGAAAGACATGTATATTACTTTCTACTCCACTACATTTCTATAAAGGCTTCAAAGTCAAAAGAGTTGGCCATGTGTTTTATTCATTGTAACGCCTTAAAAGTGCACACTCTACAAACAGCAGATGGCGCAGTTGTTAATGCAGGGTTTCGTGGGGCATTAAAGCTTTATATATATATATATATACATATTTATTATATATATTATATTATATTATATTTTCCATCTGAAACTGCATAAACACGACCGGAGTTAAAATGAATGGTTGTTTTGATGATAATTTAAGTCTTGAAGGCAAATCTGCTGCTTCATAAAAAAAATACAATATCTTATACGCTGAATAACAAATGTTTTTATTTGGGCCGCGGCTCATCCCAGGGTAATGGTGGGTCTCGGACTCTTTCCTCTGTTTTTTTCTTAAGAAATGAAACTTGCGCTGATTTATAAAAATTGCATTATGAAGCATTAGGTTTGACTTTCTGCCAGTATAAATCTGACTTATTTAGAAGGATAACGTCTGCTGTAAGTATCCTTTTATTTCAGTGAATCAGCAATTTAAAGATGCACTTTGCAACTTTTTATTCACCTTATTCCGCCCCGCCCACTTTTGCCACTGCCAAAGGGGTGGGCACAATTCATGGCGGCGCCCACGGGAACCTCCGGAATAAGGTGAATACAAAGTTGATATTATTGTTATTTGACCTTTCAGTGACCTAGTGGCTGTATGGGTTGTTAGCATGTTGACGTAACATGGTTGGCATGGCAACAGTTTAGAATAGTTATCAGTCTATGTCACTTCCTGTCAGTGGCAAGGCAAGTTTATTTGTAGACAGTTCATGCACAAGGCAGTTCAAAGTGCTTCTCAGTTGCAGAAAATTACAAGAAAACAGATAAAAATATAACCGCATAGCAGCGATTATCGGCCTTCGCCGACCGCTCTGCCCAAAGCAATGTTCCGGTTTACGCAGGTACCATGAACTATATATATTCGGAAAGTGCTCGCGCATTCCCAGGGGCGGACTGGGACTGAAAAACAGCCCTGGACTCTGACTAGCCTGGCCCAAATTAGCGTAATTGTGCACTTCCACAAATACATATTTATTATTTTTTTGACTGGCATCATCAGCAAAAAGAACGGGAAAGGTGGTCGTAGAAACAGAAGCAAAATCATTAATATAAATAATAAATAATAATGGTCCCAAAATTGAACCTTGTGGTACACCATACTCCACGGAATTCCTTTTAGATTCATGTTTTTTTAAACTGGGCTTTACCCAAATCTAAAAGCTTCTCGACTGGAGATCAACAATGTAACGCCTCATTTGAAAGCTAAGACCTACAAAAGTGATGGGAACTTTTCGTCACGTCGCCACATTTTTGTCATATTTTTGTTATTATTTTTTGTAATTATTTTTTGTAATTATTTTTTCTATCATTTTTTGTTGTGTTTTTCTCACGTTTTTGTAGGTTTTTTTTCTGTGTTTTTCTCATGTTTTCATCCTCTTTTTCTCGCTATTTTGATGCTTTTCTTTTTAGCTTTTAGATTTGGGTAAAGCTCGGTTGAGGCGGGACCGGTGGCTCTAGAGCAAGTGGCCCTTCTGTGCTCTTCCAGAATGGACATATGACCAGTCCGCCCCTACCTCGTGGTCCTGGGTCACTGACGGGCACAGGGCTCTCAGTCGCCCATTGACTTTTGTGGGCTCTGTACAATTAGTTAGTTTTGCCTTATATACGGGACGTGCACGACAAGAAGAGCATAATGAATGTTTGAGAGGAGGCGCTCGGGTCTAATCAATAAAACATCAACATAAAATTAATCAATGACAGTAAAAGAGAGCCGATCAAATACTTTCAGTCATATGCACGGGCAATAAGAACTGTTTTCAGCCTGGATTGGAACATTGTCAGAGTTGAGGCCTGATGAAGACTGCTCCAGATTTCAGCTGCATGAAACTGAAAGCTGAAAACTGAAGTATTTTGACCACCATCGCTTACATGTGTTTGTATCACTCACTTGTTGTGGCGGGCGAATGACGACACGAGCACAGGTTCGCTCAGAGGCGGGGCTTCAGCCGCCGCCACACGCTTTATTAACATTAGACTCACAGCCATAAATAACACGTCATAGAAAATTCAACACACGAGCACTTTGTTCCTGACAAATAAAAGCTTCATTTCATATTGCAGTGTTCTCAAAAGAGATAAAGGAAAATAAATAAGAAATAAATAGCCTGTTTTAGAAAATTATTTCAAAAAAGTTAGAAAATATTTGCACATAAAAAAGATCCCAGCATTTCAATAAATAACTTATACAAAAGAACTCCTAGTTGGTATCTGAAAATACAGTATGTCCTCTTTGTTCGGCGTAGTGCAGAGAAGGTGATCCTCTCGTTTGTTCAGCAAGTTTCAAACACGTTAAAATGTTGTTGCCATAATAATTTACTGTGGATAATAAATATGTAAACAACAAATAAATAAATACATAAATAAATAGGATCATAATTCAACATTATACACAATAATAACAAGTAATGAGTCTACAAACTATTGGCGAAAACTAGTCACAGTTTGAACAGGTGGGAGCAGCCCCTTCCAAACAGATACACAGGCGCATTTCCACAGCGCACGTCCCACTTCCAAAACAGCACGCTTCAATAACCAGAGGGGGCAGTAGTGCGCTACAGTGACTCCGTACAACTCAATAGATGACATTTACTTTATATTTATTATTTATTTAGCTTAACCCAAAATGTCTTGATCATTAAAAATGTTTATTTCACCATTTGTAATTATAAGTAAGTTTTTTTTTTAATTTTGGCAGTTTTGGTCCTCCATACAACCAGTTCTCTTTAGGACAAACTGAAGTAACTCTTTGCTCTGCTTTATGACATATTAGAGAGACTTTATATATTTTCGTTTAGTCAGTTGGACTGCGTCACTACTTAGGCATAAATCAGACTTTTACGCTCAGTACTTGTATACTTCTTTTACTTGGGTGGCCGCCTTTTATTTGTACTTGAACAACATTAATGTAAAAGTAACATTACTCTTACTTGAATAAACATTTTGTCAACTCTACTCACCTCTGGTTATAGGCTAATATAACATGACTTTCATTTGTTTTTGCTGATTATCAAAGCCATAGCCTACTACTGCCACACCGGAAACGTACTTAGCACATAGATACAGACGGCAACTCGTCCTACTCGGGGCCGTGGCCTAGCGAGGAATCCTTATTTTTCACTCTTTTGTGCCGTTTTCTGTCGGATTAATATGGGCATATTTACGACACACAAATAAAGTCATAACAGGGTCCCATTGAACGTTTTGAGACAGCAGATTGTCCACCAGAGGCAAAAAAACGGCACTCTAAGATAGCGTTAGCATGTAGCATGAAGCTAACGTTAGTATTGTAATATTATGGTAAGCTTTCTCCGTTACTTATGTATTTATGGGCTGTTGAACCACTTTGCTCCTCTCCATATCTCTAAAACTGTATTTAGTAGAAAATATGTTCCTAATGTAGCATTTGTTAAAGTAGTTTTGGAATAATAGGTGAATAGTCGTTCTTTTCCCAGCCTTGTACGTGTCCGTTTATGGGCCATTCCAGAGAAGCCGTCTGTACCTATTGTGCTCAGTTTTTTTTTTTCTTTTTAAATTTCGTTTAGAGACCCTTATCCGTCTTTTCTATCAACTTTACCTAAAATATTCCATGGGCGGGAGTCCAGCTTGGCGCCCTGCATGGGGCACTTTCTCCCCCAGTGGAAATGCGTCTACACACACATTCTAAATGAACATGCAAACAGCAATCAAGTTCAAAAACACATGGAGTGGGTCTAAAAATCTGAGGAAGTGCCGAAAAGGGGGTACAGAGAGAGAAGTTAAAGAAAAGTGAGGGACAAAAGAGGGACCGCGGGGGGGGACATGAGGGAGGGAGGTGGGGCAGGGGAGTGACCGGGGGAAAGAAAGACAGGAGTGAGGTAGGAGTGACGAAGGAGGGTGACGGAGTGATCACAGAAAAGCCAGGGCCGATTTACTGCCTGGTTGATGGACTCCAGCAGGGGCAGTTCTCGGGGTGGATCAGGGCAGGGGTGATTGTGTTGGGGGGGGCGGGAGTTCCAGAGTGCCACACAGTGATGCCCTTGACTGCCTGGTTGATGGACTCCAGCAGGGGCAGTTCTTGGGGTGGATCAGGGCAGGGGTGATTGTGTTGGGGGGGGGGGGGGGGGGTTCCAGAGTGTCACACAGCGATGCCCTTGACTGCCTGGTTGATGGACTCCAGCAGGGGCAGTTCTTGGGGTGGATCAGGGCAGGGGTGATTGTGTTGGGGGGGGGGGGGGGGGGGGGGGGGGGGGGTTCCAGAGTGTCACACAGCGATGCCCTTGACTGCCTGGTTGATGGACTCCAGCAGGGGCAGTTCTCGGGGTGGATCAGGGCAGGGGTGATTGTGTTGGGGGGGGGGGGGTTCCAGAGTGTCACACAGCGATGCCCTTGACTGCCTGGTTGATGGACTCCAGAAGGGCACGGTTCTCCGGGTTCTGGTAGCAGTCTCTATTGGTGAACATGTCGGTGAGAGTATCCACATAGCGGTCGAAGTTCTCCTCAGACAGGGGCTCCTGCACAAAAGACAGCGGCGTAATGATTCTACTGCAGGGGTTCCCAACCTTTTTCTGTTTGGTGTTCCCCTAGAGTCTTTTGTTTCTACTCTAAATACCCCTTAACTCGAAGGTGCGGCCAATTATTTTTGAAAAAAAATATTTGTATTTAGTTGTGTATGAAGCTTAAAGGTACTATACAGAGTTTAAAAATGTTAAATTAAGTATTTTCCTCCCCCTACATGTTCCAGCCATGTCCTAATGTGTAGAATGAGCTCAGACCTGTTCACCACAACTGCCTCTAAAATCCTGCACTGTCACTCAGAAAGGTGTTACTTCGGGTCCGAAGTGCCGTCATGCACGAGCTTAATATAGAGCAGGGGTCTCCAACCTTTTTTACCCGACGAGCTACTTTTACACAACCAGAACGTTGGAGAGCTACTTATGCTTCAAAACCACTTGTGAAATGCGACTTAGGTGGACTACACCCTGGAGAATTAGTAGCCAAGATAGTATTTCAAAGAAAATGACTTTGAATTTAGAGCTTATACTTTACAATATTGACCCAACTGTTCACGGATTGTGTTCAGCATGTTCAGAACAAACAGCAAATGCATCTAAAAGTTGAGTTATCATGTGTATAGTTATGTAGAAAGTCTTTGGCGAGCTACCTAGAAAGGCCTGGTGAGCTGCTGGTTGGAGATCCCTGATATAGAGACTACAGTAAGACCTGAGGAGGCAGTAGTGAGTATAAAATCAGTAAAGTCAGTTGGTTTTTAGTTAGACTTTAGGTCAGACACCATGAGTGACAGCAACAGGACTCTAAATACAGTGAGCTCTTTGTTCATAACTCTTCAGTCACAGACTGAGAAGTGAAGAAGGAAGTCATGGAGCTTCTGCTTTAGAAGAATAAATACGGGATTTTCATAATAGTTACGAGGGAATACTTGAATTTCAACTTTTAATTCTTACATCCAGCAGTGTAATGTTCAAAAGCAAAATCTCCATGACTTCCTTCTTCCCTTCTCAAGTGTCATGTTACTGTGATTCACGGTGTCTGACCTACAGTGTAACTCTGAAGCCAATCAAATCACAGAGACTCAGTGTGGGTTGGGCTCAAATGTGCATCAAATACCAAGATCCAATTACTAAAATAATAAAACACACAGCTTAAAGGGTTAAGCCCCTCATTCACTGGCTCGGTTGTTTTCAGCTGTGCTGCGCCCCTCCTCCGCCTGGCCTCACCTCTAGTTTCTGTGCTCATCGAGGCTCGTTGTCCACTGGCCGCCTCAGACCTCATCCTGTCCCACCACCAGTGTCCAGACTCCAGAGAGAAGACTCTCTAACATTCATTCATCATATATTTCAGACCGTTGTTTCATGGTCTTCTATCGGGGTCTGAGCGCCAAACATGATTCATGTCCAATAAAACTCTTCTAATTCCGCTTTGTTTCTGTGAGTCTTTTCAGGTTGAATAATTTTTAAAAGAAAGCAAAAACACGGTGAAATTCAAACCGTTAACTGTTAATTAATACAATTGAAATACCATTTAATTTCACCATTTTAGATCTGAAATCAGGGACGGCTCCTCAAAACACTATGGGACACTCGCAAAGACCGGTGAATTATACAGATATTCTTTTCATTTCATTCGACTCTTTACAATGGGACTTTTTGCTGGAGACAGAGACTAAACAGAGACTCCATGCTACTGGGTGAGTGGTTTACTGTTTACTCCGCGATTGTGCCTGTGTACAGCACTGTTAACTTTTATCAGGGCATAAATGGCTCGTTTATGTTCTCATCATTGTGCTTAGGGTAAATGCATTGTTACTTAATAGTCTGCTGTTTAATATGACGTTATATAGCAGTTTGACTGCCGTTTAGAGAAAACGTTTGCCTTGTGTCTGTAGCCACACGTCTGATACTCTGAGTCTGAAGGAGAGCTGTTTGTGTCGTTGGTTCTGTGATTATTTGCTGATATGTGGTTAAATGCTTCTTTTTAGTCTGACAAGCAGCAGTAACTGTAAATCTGAAAAATGTACCAACATGTGTGCATTTATTGCACCAAAAGTTTACATCACCAGCTGCCACTGTCTGAAATAATTCTAAGTACCCCCTGCTCTACTGCAGTGTGTGCTCAGTGTTGATCTGATCCGGTTCTTTTTTCCCACAGGGGGTGTTCCGTATAGTGTTCCTACAATCAGCAGCACCCTTCACTTTAAATATTCTCAGGAGGCACCATGGGACTGCGGATGGAAATTAGCCACTGGCCGGCCAGTGTCTTCAAGGCTGCAGTAGGATGATCACCAGATGTCCTGCCTTGTCCTTGTACTTCCTGATTTTCACACAGTCAGTGAAGCTATGGCTACTTGGCGATGAGTGGATTGAGCTTAGCATTAGATCGTGGGGTGAAGGAAGTATTTCCTGGATACGTAAGGGTCAGGAGGAGCTGCCACCGGGAGAGATTCAAAGATTACTCAGAGATGTGCTAGGGGCTCAAAACAAAACTGCAGGTATATTTTTGTGAGGATGGTAACATGGTAAAAAGCTCTGAAATGATTTTTTTTCTTACAAAAAATTCAAGAGGAAGCTACTAAATAAAGTATATTTGTTTTACCACCATAGGACTACATTGTAAACGTAGCGTTTGTGAAAGATAAACTATTTAACTTCTCAGCACTATCACAGTCTTGGCTCCGACTAAAAGAGGGTCTGTGAGATCTAGAAATGTCAGATAATGCACCTTTGATAATGAAACCTTTAAATGCTAGGTACTAGTGCTTTTTAGTGCTGTTCCACTCTGGGCTTCCCAAACACATTTTGATAACTCACCAGAGAGGGCAGCCTGATGTTGGACAGGCTGTGGATGAGCGCCCGGCTCAGGCCTGACAGCTCCACGAACAAGGCCTCGTTCTTCTCCTCGATCTGCTGGTTCTCCTCCTCCATGTTCTTCAGGCTGATCTCCATCGAAGAGATCTACAGCACATCACAGTATTCAATCCATCACTGCTACCGTTTGCTATCGTCGCAGCCATGCAGCACGAGTGGCAGCAGTGTTACCTGAGTGTGCAGGTTGACCATGTCTGCCTCCATCTCAGAGTTGGACTCGCTGAGCTCCGTGATCTCCTTGTTCAGCTGCTTGATGTCCTCGTCGTTGTCCAGCACTAGATCAAACCAAGCGGAATATGAGTGAACGTCATTACCCGCGAGGCGCACTTTTGCTCATCGGCGCTGGTTCCTCACCGTCACTCGCTCTGAACTTGGCCGTCATGAAGTCGTCTCCCCCCAGCCTGGCTCTCTTCTTGTTGACCGACGCTCTGGGGCAGCCGGACAGACTGACACACAGAGGGACAACAGGTTCAAACTGCTCAGGCCTTTTTTGATTATCTTTAGTCTACTGTTTAGCTGTCAAAGGTCTACACAATGTACCCTCTCATCCCCATACAAATAAATAGGGAAGCCAGGTGCAATGCTAACGTATGGTGAGGTTTGTTTTGTTTCATTTCATTAATATCATTTATGTAGTTTCTTTATCATTAACATCTTACAAGATGATGTTTAGTGGATGTGTATCCGAGACACAAAAAGCAGAAAGTGAGGCTCAGAGGACACTTTAGACGCTATTTTGTATCTAAAGTAAATAGTAAAGTATCTCCAAAGGTTTGTACATTCGATGGGTTGACGACAGCTGAAAACTGGATCGTTCCTTATTTGTGATGATGATGGCCAATGCTTGCTAACTGCCCGCATACGGATCAAACGCTGCTTCTCCTTTTTATTTCTATGCTGACAAAACCATCTCCATGGTTACACATACAGTCCATCCAGAAACCGACCAGAAACCCTAAAAACAATTGATCCTTTAGCTATATAGAGGCTACTGATATGATTTCAAATTTTTCCATCAAAAGTTCCATAATGCACCTTTAATGCATCATTGTTGTGTATTTTCTTGTTAAATTCAAATGATTATATCAAATGATTATATCCTTATTCATTCTTATTTTTATTCATTTAGTCTTGTTTGATATTTTTTCACAGTTTTATCCAAAGGTTTTGCATTTGAACAGAAACAAAAAAGTGGAGGTCACATGTTTCAATGGAGCTTCACTCGCCCATGGACTGATCCCAGATTTGATCCAGGAACACTGTTGTTGTGTGTTTGATCATGGATGTGTGTGTGTGAAAGTGACCGGTGGCTGGAGAGGACCAGTGAGACTGGCAGCTCTGCTTCTGTCAGTATCTGACAGAGTGTGTGTGCAGCTGTGTATTTTGGTAGTCTAAAAGAGTCATTTTGATTGTTAGTAGTAATTATCATCAGAAATGATCTAATGCAGTGGCTCAATTCAATTAAATACTTTATTCGATCCATAAGGGGTTCTGAAGTATTATACATGCGCTTCCAATGAGTTCGCACATAGTTCTGGCGGCCATTTTGAATACCGAAGTAGAATTATGAAGTAATACAACATGTAACAATATCTCAGGATGAAAATGAAAGACAACTGATTGACAGTGGCATTTTTATGAACTCGTAATCACTGCTCAAGAAGATTAGAGTAAAAACACGTGTTTATGTGATTTAAGCAGCAAATGTGACATATGTAGCAGCTCTGTCTGTCGAGCTACAGAAGGATTTACTAAAGATCTGCTTCACCCCTCAGAATAAATGAACACATCAAACCTCTGACCTCTGTCACATGTTGGATCCAAGGCTAGATGTTTGTGGTTCAGGGCTTTCTCTTGGAGAGGTCAGAGCTGAGCTGTTGAAGCTAAATGCTAACCGGTAGCATGCTAACATCTTAAACACTGACTCACTGGTTTCTTCACATAAACATGTGTCTCTGGGGCCGTGTTTTTACTTTTTTCTTCTTGAACAATGATTATGAGTTCATAAAAATGCCACTTTATTTTCATCCTGAGTAGAGATATTGCTACATTTGTAGTACTGCACAGTTCCACTTTGGTATTCAAAATGGGCACCAGAACAACAAAGGTCACATGACTGAAAAGCATGTATAGCTTCTGGCCCCACAATTATACAAGGACACTCCACAACCCAAATCAAAATGTAATCTAGTTTACATATTTGGTTTAAAATATTGTATTTTCCACATCAATATGCCTTTAAGACTAAAATTATAATCAAAACAACACAATAATATTAATTTTAACAGACTCTGGTAGTGTTTCCACGCAGTTTCAGATGGAAACCTACAGGAAAAGGTTCCGCAACCCACTTTTGGGTCCCGATGCACCAGTTGAGAATCACTGATCTAATGTACATTGTACTTTTGCTGTGTGGAGTTCTCTCCTTGTGATAAAACTTGAGTTAGAGTTAGTTTCCCAATAAGATAAGGATGAGCGATCACTAGTCTTATTATTAATTATAGCACAATTAATCTGGTTTGCAGCCTCAAGTGAATAAACTCTGTGAGTCTCTACAATGGCACTTTGTTGTAAATATCACCACAGTTGTAGGAGCACTGTGCTGAATGCCAGTCTGTGGTACCTGCGGTGAGTGAGGAAGCTGCCGTTGGCGTGTCCCGAGCCGTCGCAGCCCGGTGTGGGGCAGGTGGGGCCCTCGGACTTGAAGGCCTTCCAGGAGAAGGGCATCCCGTTCAACAGGCCCTCCTTCTGCCGCCGCGCCGCCAGAGGACAGCCGTACGCACTGCGGTGAGTGGCGTACTTCCCACTGATGTGGCCCATGCTGTCACAGCCGGGGACGGGACACCTGCAGGGGGCAGCACTGGGTCAGCAGCATAATACTGACACATAGGTTTACTTTTGACCTCTTTGGAGAAAGGTCTTTTAAAACTACTGTATATTGCACATTTCTTTTCGTGACACACATCAATAATAACCTCCTAGAGCTCAGCAGTCCCACATAGCAGGCATCACACTGACTTACTGACAAATTCAAATATTAAGAGTTTAAAAGTACGACGTGCGTTCATCAGATATTATGGACATAAAACAGTAGGGCTGGGACAGTAAGTAATTATGATAAGTAACATGTTAACCTTAAAATGTCATGAGTTCAAAGTTTATAAACCAAATGACATTTATTGAAGTGTGAAGATTGAAAAGTGAATTAACACAAAAGGGAACAAAGTGCTGTGTAACTGTTACTGTACACAAAGGCACGTGTGATAAAAATAAGTATTGAAAGTATACGAGTGGTCGCTGTTATTGTTTACGTCCGTGTTTTCAGTGTCCGGTAGGTCAGAGCTGCTGCTGACATGTGGCGCCGCTCGTATTGCACGACTGGCGGGACACAATCTGTGCCCAGTAGGTGCTGGTGTCAGTATAATGGCTTTGTACTTCATGTACATGTTTAAAGGTTATGTTCAGTTCAGGTTCTATGTTTAGAGAGTCGACTGATGAGCAACACTCCTGCGTGACTGTATGTGACAGCAGAGTGAGAGCAAGACAACAGTAAAGATTGTTAAGTGGACATCGCCATGATTAACCTTTACTACCCAGTACTCAATGTATACACAAACAATGTTTTACTGTTTGCATGATTCCACCATAATAAATATTTCATTTCAAAACATGACTCATTAGTTCTTTTTAGGACATAAATCAATTTGTAGAAATTAAAAAGTCACCTTGGTTAAAAAACACTCGAAAGTAAACAAATCAAAATCAGATGACAATCTTCCTTAAAATGGTAACAACGACAACATGTGGAAATAGAGTATCGGCCTTTCTACCCGCCCAGTACTGCTTGTGGCTGTGAACATCCCGCCCACCTCCAACATGAAAAACAGAAAGAGGCACTGAATGAACTGTTCCGGAGTGTCAGTGGCCAGCAGACAGCCCGCCCAGAGGCCTTTCTCATCTTAGCTGGGGATTTCAACCACACAGACCTAAAAAGCGGAACCAGAAAAGGAGCATACAAGGCTCTCCCCCTCCCCACATAACTCTTCTGTTACTGCCGGCATACAGGCCACTGGTTAAAGTCACTAAACCAGTTCGGAAACTGACTCAAGTGTGGAGTAAAGACTCTTTAGAGGAACTCAAGGACTGCTTCCACACAACGGAGTGGGATATGTTCAAGGATTCTGCCACTCACAACAATATCACTGATCAACAATACCGCCTTTGCTCTGCTCAATCCCGTCAGATCTGGAAAGCTAAGCAGGGAAGGGCCTGGTCGATGCTTGGAAGGGAAACCGTTTGGTAACACCAGGAAGCCTGCGGTGAATGTGGTGTGTGAGTGAGTGGTGGTGGTCGGAGGGGCTGATGGCACCGACTAGTTGCCTGGCTTCCGGCAGTCTACCCCAGGGCAGCTGTGGCTACAACAGTAGCTTACCACCACAGAGTAGGAAGTGAATGAATAATGACGACAGTGTAGCGCTTTGAGAAACTTGGTAATACAGGCTTGTAAAGCGCATAATAAGGCATTATTATTATTATGATCTCCTGGAGTATACAGAGTCTGTCACTGCCTACGTCACCAAGTGCACTGAGGCTGTTATAGACTCTAAGACCATCATTATCAGGTCCAACCAGAAACCTTGGATTTACAAGTGAAGTCCTCAGGCTCATGAGAGGCCGGGATGCTGCCTTCAAGTGGTGACAAGAAGAAACTGCTGACAGCTAGGGCCAACCTGTCCCACAGCATCAAAAAAGCCAAGCAGTACTCCAAAAAGATAACAGATCACTTCAGAGACAGCAGAAACGACTATACCATCATAGACCATCATCTGACTCGAACTCACGACCCCTGCTCACAGAGCTACGGGAACAGTATGAAAACTTTACCAAGTACTGCCCTATGTTTTAGCGTCGCACTTCAATATGGACGTGAAAGAGACGCCTCTCACAATATCTACTGAATCATTTTGTAATCAGGGCAGATTTGCCTCACGGCTAAGGTTTTGGGCGGCCTGGGGCGGGCGCTCGAGCACAGCAGCACCCGCGGGACCAGCGCCTGGTGCATAAGTGACCAAATGAGCCATGGTGTTGCTGTCGTTCAGCTGGCGCCCCCTGCTGCTCGTTGCGTACGACACTACATGATACAAAATGCCACAGTGAAAGTGTTGGTCACGTGACTTTTCTTAAAATGATACGCTTGTGATACAACTCGGCCGAGGTGTTGCTTTCTGTGCCTGATCCGTGTGTCGATACCTCGGCTCATCTAGGCTAGCCCATCACTACTATAAACCTTGACAAACCTGTGACAGTGACACTGCTCTGTTGAACACTCTGAATGAATTCTTCGCTCGCTTCGAGGCACTCAACAGAACCCTGGCACAAAAGTCAAGATTTTCTCCATCAGAGAAGAAAGAAACTATCTCCAGAGAGTGTGAGAGGATCTCTGAGCAGGATCAACAAAGCACCGGGTCCAGACAACACACCAGGTCGTGTGCTGAAAGGTTGTGCTGATGAACTCACTGAAGTCTTCACAGACATTTTAAACACATCTCTGCAGCAGCTGTGGTCCCAACATGCCTCAAAGCAACGACCATCGAAGAAGTCACCCCCCTCCTGCTTTAACGACTACCGTCCAGTAGCACTCACTCCAATTCTTATGAAAAAAAGACTGGAACTCCATCCCAGCAAACAGAGAACTGTCCACATACTGTTTGAAAAAAACAGGTTCATTACACAACAGTCATGCAGTCATTAACCCCGGCCTGTATATGTATCCTATGACCCTTTTATTGTTTGCACTGTTGTGTATTTGTATTCACCTGCATAGTGCAGTGACTGTGTCCTACTTGGTATTTTATTGCACTGACCTTGAATCTTAGGGAGACTATTTACATCTGTCCAGGGACTACGGATGAAGAGTAGCCTTTTGGATAATTCCGGTACATTTACAGAAATGTTGATCAACCCCTTAACTCCCACCTGAACCGAGCACATTTTCTTCAGTTTGGCTTTACCCCAGTCCAAAAGCTTCTGGAAAAAAGCTGTGAAAATACAAAACTGAGGCGAAAACAATGATGGAAATGTGACAAAAAAGTGAGAAAACATTGACAAAAAAGTGACGAAAAATTTATGGAAAAGTGGAAAAAATTTCACAAGAAATTAACAAAAAATGGACGAAAAAATGACAAAAATATGACAAAAAATTGATAAAAATTGGACAAAAAAATGACAATAAACTGATTTAAAAAAAAATGGAAGAAAAAATGACCAAGATGTGACAAAAAATTTAAAAAAAAATGACCAAAATGTGACAAAAAAATGACAAAAAAGATACAAAAATGAGTTGAATACCCAACAAAAAAAATTATGGAAAAAAAATCTGTTGACGTGAGGAAAAAGATCCTTTCGGTTCAGGCGGGAGTTAAGAGGTTAATGTACAGTGTCCCTGTCAAATAAATAAATATGCACTAACGATACTTTTGACCAATAAATTTGACCAAACATTGAAAAATGTCTCGTCTATAATCCTGTGCATGGCGCTTCTAAACGTGACAACAGGGGGCGCTGTATGAGGGGCACAGGGCTGATTTATTCAGGATTTATTGGTCAGTTTTTGAGTATAATACAGTGGTGTGTCCATGAGCATGTGCCGGAGACCCAATGCAAACTGGACAAATGTTCTCAATAGGATTTGTAAAAGTTTTTTGGAGCTGACCTTATGAGCTCGGAGTCCTCTTTCTCGTCTCGGGTCGGGATGGGTTTGATCCCTCCTTTCTTGGCTCGCGGACACCCAGACAGGCTGTTACACAAAGAGGAAAAAATCGGCCCTTAGACATTTTCAGTAGAGAAGTTCGCACATGCCACTCCCCCACAGCCTGTCCAGCCAGGCTACACACTTCTCCTATTCTATACAAAGACATGTAGTTTGGGGCCGGATTGACCAATCAGAGAAACACATGCACCGTCCAACACAGCAGCTTAGCCGAGTGCAAAGATAAGGAAAACCTGAACAATAGGAAATACACTGAAGATTGAGAAACAGCGCCATCTTCTGACAAATCCCCAGAGCGAACAACCACACTCTTTCAATTACAGCGGAGAGAAGCTGTACGCATGTACGTGTTACAAATTTGCATCTGTGATCTTGACGAAAACTTGAATGGCCGCGAGCTGGGTCCCAGACGCGTCGGTTATAGAACGAGAAAGGAGGAGTGGCTTAGCTGGCCAGGGTCACAGGAACCAGTGCTGTAAGCTAAGTCAGTCCCTCTGTTCATTCAGGACCTATTAATGCTCATGGTGCACTGTATAAACCTACTGTCCCAGTGAAATAAATCAATCAATAAAAATGTACTTAACAACGGCATTGCAACTATTCCTTAACCCTGCATCTTCCTTGCAATTTTTTTTTTATTACAAACTTAATAAAAGAGGAAGGCACTCACTCAAACTCATTTCTAACTTTCCCAACATATTTGTCGCCTCCTAATTCTTCACTGGGACGGGTTTATACACATTTCACAACTTGCAGGGTCACTTTTCAGGGTCACTTTCGCCAAAATGCTAGAAAACCAGCCTATGAGTTAAGGAAATGAATGCAGTTTGTTTTTCCCACAAATGTAAATTAGTCAAGGACAAAAAATTGTTCCAAGTCTGGAAAATATATTTTTTTTTGGTATAATGCCTTTACAACAAGGCCTATTTTAAGTCTTTTCTTTTTCCCCAGAGTCTCTTTGGTTCAAACTGCTGTAAGATGCAAAGACAAGTACAATATATTGCTGTAGCCGAATCCAGGAGGGACTGCTTTACTGTTGAAGAACGGAATCAAAGTGAAAGGTGTCCAGCCTGAGAAGAGCCGGCGGCCTGTACCTGCGATGGGACGCGTAGTTCCCTGTGATGTGTCCTGAGCCGTCGCAGCCGGGCGTGGGACACCTGCACACACACACACACAGTTACTGAGGCTGTCCCTTTAGAACAGAGGGGCGTGAGGGTTAGATCACAGAAACACAGAAGAGAGCAGACATACTTGAGCTCGGCCGTGTGGGCCGCCATGAGCGTCCGCAGAGATTTATCAGCCAGAGGGCAGCCCGACAGACTGGAAGGAAGAGAGGAGAGAGCAGGAGAGGAGTGAGGAGGAGAGAGAGGTTAGTGACCGGCCTGCTGCTGTGGCGGGTATGAGTTTGAGACATAAAGCGCATCTCCTCCTCAGTGCCTTAAGCTTGTCAATATCTGCTCCAAAGCTGGGACTGGTTGATTGAAAATTCCACACATTTTGGGGTGATTTAAAAATTCCTCCCTGACATTGTTTTGGGTCAAATGAGACGGAAAGCGCAACATGTTGTGGCTAAGCCGTATTACCAAATGTATGGATGGTTTCAGACAATTGTTTGACAGCTGTGAGTAAAGAAGCCACGGTGCTTGAGCTGTCAGCGCCGGTTTCCTTTGGATCCGGACATTTGTTTGCATTAGTGAGAAGGCACAATGCGGCGGCTGGTGTCATGTGACGGGCAAAGACTGAAAAAGTCCTACTTCGAGCCAGTGCAGCCTCTAGTATCGGAAACTTCTTACAATCCGTACTTACGAAGGCAGTGTCGGGAAACTGCGCCTGATTCTCCACATGTTTTTAAGTCGGGAAAACACCTCGTGCATGTGAGGACTAATGATCATACAGTGGGAGGGAAAAGTATGTGAACGCTTTGGAATTTCTCACATTTCTGTCATAAAATGTGGTCTGTGATCTTCATCAAACTCATAAGAATGAATAAACAGTGTCTGCTTAAACTAACACCACCCAAACAATTACATGTTATCATATTTTTAATGTCCATGACATGTTAACATGGGCGGACAGGGAGGAAAAAGTAAGTGAACCCACAGTCCTTTAAAAAGACGCAGCGACGTGCTCAGCGAGTACAGCACACGCCTTTGTAATCACAAGGTCGCAGGACTGAGGCTGACGCTCGTCTTTATTGTCTTTTACAGACACACTAGGGGGCGCTGTGACTTGACATTGTTCCTGAACATCAGGCTAACATCCTGCTTCAGCAACAAAATGGGACCTTTTACTCCTAAATTCACCCGAGACTTCATCAACAACAATAGGGACAACCTGCATTGTCACAATAGGTTTTCCTGATGGTTATTAACGATTTATTGCAATAGGACAGTGGTTCCCAAAGTGGGGTCTGGGGCCTCAGAGGCACCACAGGGAGGGGGGGCCCAAGGCTGGTCTACAAAACCGGTACATAGAAAAATAAACCACTCATTTTGAAAGGAAATGAACCCTGACTTGCTAAAATGTTCCACTTTCAATCAGTTTTGAGCCACAGTCATTGTAGATGCTTTTTTCATGTAATTTTGTTTCCCCGGTTTTCTGCAATCGGCCCCTTGGCCTGTGGTGTGGGGGCTTGCGAGCACGTCTCGCCCCCCCCCCCCCGGGCTGCGTGGACTGCTGTCGCCGCGTGGTGTGTACCCGCTGAGTGTTTTCCAGTTGCCGTTTACAGTTTGGATTTGAGTTTGTTCGTGCCCTCTTCGGTCTGACTTTTTGCTAATTGTACTGCAGCTGTGTTTGGCTTTCCCTTTTTTTGTTAGTGCTTATCGGCAGCGGTTTAATATTCCCTGCTCGCTTTATTGGAGCAGGTACATAGAAAAAAATAATAATAATTTTGAAAGGAAATGTACATTGACTTGCTAAAATATACCACTTTCTATCAGTTTTTAGCCACAGTCACTTTAGATGTTTTGTTCATGTAATTTTAGCTGTAAAATATAGAGTAGATTATTATCAATGAGGGTTTGGATCAGTGGGCTGCGATGTCCCAGACTTGGCTTCAGTAGTATATAGAAAAGGAAGAGGGCAACTTCAAGTGTGTGGAAAAGCCCCGTTATCCTCTAGTTTCAGCTCTGAGATTGAATTGTGGAGGTTCTTAGCTTTTAAATGAGGAATGGCATGTCCATATGGAAATATTAAGTAGATCAAATCTTTTCCTTAACCAAGAAAGTGCACTACCTATGAGGCACTGTCTGTAAATCACTGTCTCTATAGTGAATTTCTCCATTGTGAGATCAATAAAGGATTATCTCATCTTGTCCTATTTACGCAAGAGCATGATTGAATGTGTTGAAGTCAATGTTTAAAAGACAAAGGAAATGAAAATGTCAATAGAAATGAAAAAGATTGTTCCTTAGAGACACAGCAGTCAGAGTAGGTTAATGGTTATACAGTACTTTCAGCCAGAACACAGCAGAAAACAGATCTGGTCAAAATCTTACACAAACATAACCAAATCATTTAGAGTGAACGTATGCAGCAAACAAGTTACCTCCGATGTGAGGCGTAGTTCCCTGTGATGTGTCCGCTTCCATCGCAGCCTGGAGTGGGACATCTGTCAAACAAATACAATAGCACAAAATGAGGCGCGTGTAATGTTGTCACGATGATAAAATTTCAAACTTGATTTCACGATACCGATTTTAATACCATGGCCAAAAGATGAATAAAAATCCCTTTTTTAAATATACGTACATTATATTTGCTATAGGAAACTCTTGTCTCTTTCCTTCTGTCCTGTGTTATCTACATTGCAGAACGCTCAACAATATATTAGTTCATTCATATTTACCATGTTCCTGAGACATTATCTCTCTAATTAGCCGTTTTGCATTTTCAGCTGCGATATTCATAGTCAAATGGTTACGATTTCACCTATAATATAAACTACTTACAGACTGGCTTTGGCTCATGACCATCAGATTAAACACGACCTGTTCTGCCTTCATGAACAGTAACAGTCACAGCTGTCACATTTAGGAGCAGAACAGTGCATTCATTCAGAAAAAACGGCTTAAAGCAGAACTAAGTAACTCATGCCCCTAGAGGCCATAAGCGTCACTGCAGGTGTTGTAGCATGTTACGTTTTTCTGACTTATTATTTGTCTGTGAGAGTAAATACTACGCTGATAGAAAAGACAACAACAGAAACAGAGAATATCACTATTATAGTCCATATAAGAGCTCTGGTCAGGCTGTGAAAAGTAGGAATAACAAAATCACTAACGGCCCGTTAGCCTGTTCACTGTTCCTCCTTTGTGCCTGTACATTTGAAATGGATATAAATGCTTTATACCTAGACAGGGTTTTTTCCCCCCACAAATGCAGACGTTTGCAATATACTAAAGGAGGACCAACACTAGACAAAAAGTATATATAGTGCCTTTAGGTAGGCTTTGTGTGGACAGGGAAGTAAATATGACAATTGATGTATGACAAAAAATTGTCATACTTTTGCATTTTGAGTGAGCAGCGCCGGAAAGATTGTTCGCCCAGGGCACCAAACAGGCCAGAACCGCCACTGTGTGCATACAATTTACAGTACTGCCTCTGAATGTCATCATCATCAGAGCAATCACTCCTGATGATGTGACCTAGGTATTTCACTTTTCCCACAACCGCCAGCTCCAAACTGATACATGTAAAACAATGGACGCCGCTAAGCTAACGTTAGCCACACTCGCTAATTCTACAGTTTCTATAAAAACGCCCGCTCCTTTCAACCTGGTTCAGCAGCAGTAATCAGATCATACACTTTGACAAGTGTAAGATCAGAGTATAAGTGAGTACTTCAGGGTTTAAGTGAGTACCTTTAACTCTAATTTAAGTTCTATTTCAGCCCTTCAGACCGCGGTTCTTCAAGCACCTAATGGTCATTCTTGAGCATGTGTAGGTCGAGAAACAATAAAGTCACTTGTGACAAAGCTCAGGCATTACACCTGGAAATTGTGACCTTGCTGGACAATGGCAGGATCCAGTTTTTTTTTTTTAAATTTGCGATACTTTCTGGTCCCAAAAAAGACTGGGGACCTGCTTCCCGAGTTGGACTTGAGAAGCCTCAACATGTTTTTAAAGGTGTTGCCGTTCCACATGTTACGCACCATGGAGGTGCTTCGTGCTATATTGATGGCCGTATGGTTCACCAGATCTGAAGGTGTATTTTCACATCCCGATCACTCCTCCTCATTGGAGGTTTCTGCGCTTCACGTTTCAAATACACCATTATCAATTCAGGGTTCTCCCTTCGGTCTCTCACTGTCCCCCCTTGTGTTCAGGTGGTTTGAGGCAGCGGCCTTGGCACCATTACAGGCTCAGGGTTTGAAGATACTGCCCTACATAGACGACTGGCTGTGCATCGTCGGGCGCACAGGCTATTCGGGACATGGAGACTGTCCTCCAGCACGTATGGTGGTTGGGGCTCAGGGTGAATCTCCCCAAGAGTAACTTGGTTCTGACCCAGGCCACGGTTTTTCTGGGAGTTGCTTTCAACACGGTCTCCATGACCGCTGGACCCTCCTATCGGCATCTCGAGGATGTCATGCCTCTTATCAAACACCTTCGGCTCCTGTATCAAGCTAGAGGAGATTTCCAGCGTGGTTCCCTTGGGACTGCTCCGTCTGCACCCCTGCAAATATGGGTGACCGATCAGTGTTTAGATCTGTCGCGGCTTGCACACCGGTGTGTGGTGTTGCTAGTGTCGTGTCAGTGTCGGGGGGCTGTGGCTCCGTGGAGGGAACGATTTTGGCTCGAGCACGGCGTCTGACTGGGGCCTTGTCCGGCTTGGCGAGAAGTTGTGTGTACGGATGCGTTGTCCAGAGGGGGTGGACCTGATTTGAAGGTCTTTCAGCAGGGCGGAGGTGGATCTCTTCATTTTGAGAGATACGACCCATTGCCTGCTCTGGTTCTCTCTGGCGGAGAAAACGGTCTCCTTGTTTTTGAAGGGCGCCTGGAGACTACATCCCCCAGGACGCCACGTGGTGTGTTCGTGGGACCTGGCTGTGGTGCTCAAGAACCTACGGTCTCTGCCTTTTGAGCCATTGGCAGAGGTCAGCTTTAAGTGGTTGTCCAGGAAGACAGCATTCCTCTTGGCGATGGTCTCTTCCAAGCACGTGGGGGAATTGCAGGCCTTTTCTGACGAGGAATCCTGCTGCCGGTGGAACCCGGATGGTTTGGGGGCTACTCTCTGGCCTAATCCATCTTTTGTTCCCAAAGTGCCCTCTACAACTCCCGTCGGCCCTTACAACTGGCGGCAGAGAGTGCGTCGTCTTTTGATGGCGGTTCGATTCCCGCAGGTGCACACTGTCGTTGTGTCCTTGTGCAAGACACTTCACCCACCCTCTAGTGTCTGAGTACACTGGTGTATGAATGAGAGTGTGAATGGGTGAGTGGTTCCTTGATATGAAGTGCTTTGAGTAGAAAGGTACTACTGTTTGTGTATTTCGCGGGACCTTGTGTGGGACCAGTGTTTGTCACACTGGATCGTCGATGTTATCGCTGAGGCTTATGTGTGGTCAGCCTACAGGTGTGAGGTGCCATTCCACCAGGGGCGTCTCCACCTCCTGGGCTGGTGTTCCACTGGAGACTGTTTGTGCGGCCGCTTCATGAATGTCTTCGAACACCTTCGCCCGGTTCTACAGGGTGAACGTGGTCACTCCATGTCCGTTAGAGGGCGTTCTCTCTCAACACCACTCTCGAGTGAGGTGAGTCTTTGACTCTGTGGCTTCCTTGTGACCTTGTCGACATTAGTCATTCACTGCTTAAGGCACCACCCTCTGGCGGTCAGACGGGATGAAATTGAATGGTATTTACGTATGTAACTATGGTTCTATAAATCCTGGATGACCACCAGGGCGCTCTGTCCCTCGGAATCCCCTCGTGTTGCGCGATAAGTTTGTGGGACTGTGTTTCCGGTGTCACGTGATTTTATAGATACACATAGGTCACTGCAGGTCACAATGACTTTGTTGTAATTCATTTCTCGACCTACACATGCTCAAGAATGATCAATCAGTGATTAAAGCGGCGCTGGTCATCCGGGATTCATAGAACCACAGTTACATACGTAACTTCTGAGCATAGCATGGTAGCACGTAGCATAGGTTTCTTTCTGTGCTTTGGGAGGAGGGGCCACGCTTTGCACAGCCCTGAGGAGAAGACAGAAGGTATCGCTACCTGCTTAAATGAGATATGAGATATTCATTTAAGCAGGTAGCGATACCTTCTGTCTTCTCCTTAGCTTCAATACCACTTTTAGCATCGATTTAGTATTGAGGAATATATTTTTTTGACAACCCTAATGCTGAGTCGACCACGGCCGTGCAGAGAGCCACAGAGGGGCAACGGCTCAAACTTCATTTTCATGAAATCTCATTGGTCCACAGCTCCAAAAAGCTCCAAATAACATTTTTGTCACAGATGTTCGATTGATCTCGCCAGTTGCTGCACTAAACTTAAAGGTCCAATTCCACGTTTTGATCCAACATTGACACACTGCCCCCCTTTGGCTAATGGTGTTACTACCCCGGATGAACATAATCTAGGCCAAGTGTGAACCTGTAAGCAGACCTTGTAACCGGTAACTATTTCATGACATAACTTGAAAACGTTGGAATCAACTCTCCTAAATAATCACAGCAATCGTTCCAATTGCAGCATGGTTCAGATGTTGTCTCATTTACAGACACTTACGCCAGAGACTCCTTGCGACTGTCCTTGCTCTGCAGCTTGAGTTTGAAGCAGGAGCTGGTCACCTCTCCTGGATACCGCCTGTCCTCCAGCACATCCTGGTCATCCTCGTCCAAGTCAGACGAGCTGTAGGACCGCACCACATACTCGTCCTGGAAAAAAAAAAAAATCACATTCAGAGGCAGGTCATAGTCAGTTCCGCAGTTATTTAAAATATGTCAATTTACATCTTTTTAGGCATCAATACTCTGACTTATGAAAAAATAGTAACTCTTCCCTTCGAAAAACGAAAGATATAAAAAGCAAGTACCAAATATATTTTTCTATCTTTAGAGACCAAGTTGATGCCTGTTGGTCCAGGGACAGCATTGACTTGGTTGTTGCAGCTCAAATAAATGTTAAAAATGTAAAAAAATAAATACAAAAAATGTTCTGTTTTAAGGTTTTCAATGACAAATATTTTAGTATAGGTATTGAAAAACGTAGAGTTCAGGTATCGTTATTGTATCGTTGAAGCACCGGATAGAAAAAATTTAAGGGTACCCAGCCCTACCCACAGTAAGTAACGAGAGCCTGTCTTGATATTTGGAAAGAAAATCATAACATTAGCATTTCCTATATGCAGGATTCCACAAGGATTATCCGTAAACAAACTACAAGCTTCCGTACGTCGAATAGGGCCTCATCGTCTTGCCATCCCTCCTCGTTCAGCGAAGTTGAAATGATTCGAGCGCACACAGTCGCGCCCTAACAGTCACGGATAATTTTGTTTCTAGGACGGTTTCTGGTTTCGACTAAACGACAATCTTCTGGCAAACTTTCAGGGGCTGGTTGTTTATAACTTATATTTTAGTGGTGCCTTTTTCTTTTCTTTTTGTTATTCCAGCTAACCAGACGCTGTAATGACTTATGGTGCTCTCACTCTTGGCCCTTTGTGAGAAAATTTAATTGAGTTCACCTGTACAAAACTCAATGGAGGACAGTGAGGGTGGAAAATAAAGCATCTTTTTATTGTTGATGTGATTGTGATCACAGTTTTATGCTTATTTGTCCAATAAAATCCTAAACAAATGTACACTTTAACAAAAAACTATCAATTTACTATGATCTGAAATCCATACTATGCTACAGACGAGCTGTTATTGAAATGCAACATTTTCCATTCTCATAACAGTCAATCATTTACATGATTGTGTTGAATAATGGTGTCAGACTGACTGGTTGTAAATGAGTTAAGCATGAGTGACTTTGGGATGTAAATATGGTTTTAAATATGGCTTTTGATATTGTATCACAGTCTGCTCAGGCACTGCAGATTGAAACTAAAGCTGAATCTAATGTAAAGCATGTTTTATTTTTTCCTTTAACCTCTTATCACCCACTTTAACCGAGTGCATTTTCTCCAGCACGGCTTTGCCCAAATCTAAAAGCTTCTGGACTGGAACTTACAGCCTAAATGCCAGTGTAATGCCTCATTTGAAAGCTAAGACATACAAAACGGATCTTTTTGTGCCACTTTTTTCATGTTTTTTTTTTTTCTTCTCATTTTTGTTGCTCTTTTGACGCTTTTCTGTTGTGTTTTCATCCTCGTCTTGTTTCTGTCGCTATTTTTGTTTCTTTCTTTTTTTTAAGATTGTAGATTTGGGTAATGCCAAACTGGAGAAAATGTGCTCGGTTCAGGTGGAGGTTAAGAGGTTAAATTGTGCATTAATCAGCTCCACCTGGTGCAGCAGGTGGAGCTGATCAAAGGCAGGTGGGTCAAATACATAAAGGCTCATTGCAGATGGTGTGAAGTTTCCTGTGGTCGTCAGTTTGTCTGCACTGTTTCTAAACACCTAAGAGTATCTGCATCATGGAGCTGCTGGTTTTCTCTCTCCTCCTGTGCGGCGCATGGGCCAAAACCAGTAAGTTCTTTGGTATTTGTGATTCTGTATAACACATGATTACATTTATGTTCACTTTTCTGTCAAACTGTGCAGCTACACCGGGTCCAGACCATGGAAATCAGACTCAAGCTGATGGAGGAGGTGAGTTCCATCAAACATCATTAGAAACTCAACATTCAGACTTGAAATTTCTCCTTTGACCTGTTTGAAAACTTAAACCAATCCCACTGAACTGCATTTCCCTGACTTTTTTTGTTCAAATTAAGTCCTTGATGATAGTGGGGAACATGTTGGTTCTTTTTTTTTACTGCTTAAAATAAACCAGAGTTTTTTTGTGTCTGATTTCAGTTAATAATTGGCAAACATTTAATGGCCGCAGTTTTCGATTTATCCAAAGTGCTATCACTTGGGCTGAAGCTCAGGTAAGTGAACACAATGTGGAGTCACTTTCTTCTACAAAATGTGTTAAACATTTTCTTTCTCCATCAGCAACGCTGTGTGTCCTTGGGTGGAAACCTTGCTACGATTCATAACCAGCAAGAGGGACAGTTTGTGAACGAGGTTGCAAAGGGAAGAGATGCGTGGATTGGCTTCTCAGATGCACAACAAGTATGTTTTAAACTGAATTATATTCTGTGATCCAAATGTTTACATTTTTGTATCATGTTGTGATTTTGCTTTCAGGACGGGGTCTGGCTGTGGATCAACAGTAAACCTGTGACGTTTACAGGCTGGTGTGATGGAGAACCCAACAATTACCATGGGCCTCAGCAGTGTGCCGTCATAAACTTTTCTGGTTTGTATCAGGGGTGGGGCTGCTTTAATTGGACTAAATGTAAATGACAATGCTGATCACTTTCCTTTTCTGCAGCTAACAAGTGCTGGGATGATGAACGTTGTCTCGCCCCGCGCCCCTTTGTCTGTGAGAAAGAGATGTAACATTCCTGAGAAACTCTTGTCTGCTCAAATGTATTTGCAAATACACTTGACTTTTCTGCTCCCTGTGGAATGTGAATAAATCACTCAAACATTTTAATACAAGTTTGTCTTTTCATATTCTTTTCCAAATCTCATTGTGTGCAAATATAAAATTCAATACTTTATAAAGCAAAGTTGGATGGTCGGTGAAATGTTGTACTTGAGATACTGACTCTAACTAAAGTCATGACCAACTTGCAGGGTTGGTCTGAGCAGTAATCCAAACATCCTCATGCAGCATGTATTCGCGCAAAAAGGAGGCGTTCGGCCCGAGATCGGCCACATTCAAACCAGAGGCGCTCCGAACCAGACTGGCTGTGAGACCACCTGTTTAGCTGCACTCTGAGCGGCTGTTTAGACCATAAAGTGCTGTGGTTGGATTCACTGACCCAAAAGTCCCTTTAGGTCGACCTAACCAGAGCCCACAAAATATATAGTGATATTTGGTGTGGGGACCATTTCATTTTCTCATTTTCTGTGGTTCACGATTGTCCATAACCATTTATTGGGAGCTACAAATGTCTATCATAGCCAATAGTATCGTCGTATCCGATTACGTATGGCTGTAAACTTTCGAACTAAACTAGAACACGGTCTAAAGCTTGATCAAAAGATGGCGTTGCGTCTGCTGCTGTGATGTTGGATCTGTAAATAAACTTTTTTTTTAGATCCATACATCCATTTTTTTTTGATTCTATGTATTGCCTCTGGGTTAGAGCTTAGATCGGGTCCAAAAAATCCAGCCCGACCTGACCCATAGAGCCTGCGGGGTAATTAACTTGAATTGTCGGCCCGAGCCCAAAACAAACCCAATGTAAATGATTTATTTAAGGGATGTCAGTGTCCTTCCTCTTTGCCGTCTCTCTCTTCTCCATGTTCATAAACGCTGTTCATCACGCTGCATTTACAAAAGCCTCTATTTTATAATAAGTATAATCACATTTTGTATCCAATAGACTCAGCCTATAGTTTGTATGTTTATTAGAGATTATAATGAAGCCCAACCCAAACCCGACTGTCAGGAGTCAGGCTTAGGCCTAAAACTAAACTCTAAACTCATAGCATCTCCTTCCACTCTGGACGATTGCCAGATTGCCCTTGAGAAAGAAGTACAGGCTCTCTGTGAACGTCCAGCTCTGGTGTCAGTTCTGTTGCACGATCTAGATATATATTTCTATACATTGTAAACCGGAAATTGTAAATTAATGTTTTAAAATGGATCCTGAATTCAAACTTGACAGCTAAGTTCGTTTGTCCAGCTTCTTCCATCTGAGGCAGTTAGCCAAAGTAAAGCACTTTCTGTGAAGTGAGCGTTTAGAAACTGTAATCCATGCCATCATCACTGCCCGCCTGGATTACTCTAATGCACTTTATTCATGAGTGAGTCACGCCTGCATTTCCCGACTGCAGCAAGTGCAAAAAGCTCTGCACATCTTTTAACTGGCCTATGGAAATTCAAGCACATCCCCCCAATGTTATCTTCTCTTCACTGGCTGCCTGTGCATTTTAGGATCCAGTTTAAATTGCTTTCATTTGTTTTCAGATGCTTAAATGGTGCTGCCCCTTGTACTTCACTGAGCTCCTCAAACCCGCCCTCCTTCTCGGCCGACTGGCTCCTCCTTAGCGTTCCAAAGAGTTGTGGAATGAGTTACCGTTATTTCTAAGACAGGCCCCTTCTGTACCTGTTTTTAAATCTCTTCTTACTTGTCCTTTTAATTTGGCACTTGGTACACCCTATGAGGCTCACAACTTCAAAGTTGTGTATTTGTTTTTAGTGTATTTTCAATTATTAAGTATTCAGCTTTTTTTGAGTTGTTAGACGTGAAAGAATGTAATATATGCGGATGTAGAAATAATACGTATGTAGAAATGAGGGTTGAGAAATAAGGAAGGCTTTCTGCTGTACCAGCCACAGAGGAAAACTAACCCACCTATGTCATCAATGAATGCATAGCTTTTATACTATGAGTGCTACTTGCATGTACAGTCCCAATCAAAAGTTTGGAAACACTTTTTATGCATCGGCTTTTCTTTATTTTCAACACTATTTCCATCATGTGATTCTCAATAAGACATTAAAGTATGACTGATCACATGGGATTCGTCCTTTGTTCTAGTAATTTTCTCAATGAGCTTCGTAAGGTCATCCCTGAAATGGCTCAAGAGTCTGTGAAGTCAAAACCATTTCTATGATGACATTGGGAAACTCACTGAGAAAGTGTCAAAAGTGCAAAGCGGAAGCAGAAGGCGTCTATTTTGAAGAATCTAATTCAATAAACAATACATAATTCCATATGTGTTCATGCGTAAATAAATGACTTCAGTGAGAATTTACAATGTAAATAGCCTTGAATACATAGAAAAAGCGTTTCCAATCTTTTGAACGGTACCATGTATGGCGGGGGGTCTGGGGGTCATTCCCTATAGAAATGTTGATTTTCAGGTTTTAAACACATTCTGGGTTCTATAATACACATAAATTTAAAGGATTAATTCAGTTGCTAGTTCATCAATTCCAGTGAAGAGGTGGATAGTACTCAGTTACATTTACTCTTAAGTAACTTTAGTTTTATCATACAGTACTTTTTAGCTCTACTTGAGTACTATTATAATGAAGTATCTGTACTCTTACAGTAAAAAAAGGGAAGAAAAATGTAACTCATTTCACGGTGAGTAAATCATTAAAGCAGTATTAAGTAACTCATGTCCCTTGAGGCCATAAGCTCCACTACAGGTGTCGTAGCATGTTGCGGTTTTGTACTCTTTTTTTTGTCCGTGAGAGTAAATCTTACGCTGACAGAAAAGACAAAGGGACAGAGGGATATTGTTAATCCAGTTACACAATGGAGATCTTTCTTTTTTTTTCACTCAAACTTGGCTGTAAATACTGTTTAAGTGGCGCTAGCCCGCAGTTAGCTTTGCCTATTAGCCTGCAAGCTTCTTCGGGATTCATGTGTATTGGTGACTCCTACCCGGTGGCAGCGAAGTCGCAATTGTGATTTTCTGGCCAGAGACACCAGGGGGAGATGAAAGACCCCCCAATCATGCCATTAACACTTGTATTACCCCCAGAGGGACTACGGGAAGGATTTATTGAGGTAAACAAGTTGCTTAGTACTGCTTTAAACAACAAATCTTATTTTTTACTTCATAACTATTCCTTTTTATATGTTTTTTTAATATATTACAGTTTTCACATTATTTCACATTATTATACTCACACTGCTTTTGGCACTCCCTTATTCAAATATATCCCACTCACTCTCGTTATTGACGGTTTCCTCACCTCGTAGCACACCTCCTCAGAGTCCTCCTCCTTGACTCCGCTGGATGTGGTGAAGTCCAGAGGCTCGGCCCACTCCGGAGCAGAGGACGAGGGGTGAGAGGAGGAGGGGAGAGAGGAGGAGGAGGGCGGCAGGGCGGGGGGAGAGGGGGAGGTCTCCGTGCTCGGCTGGTCCTCTTTCTTGCCCTTCTTCATGCTCAGGTCCAGAGTGCCATTCTCGTCCACCTCGATGTCCGAATCCTGCAGGTACAAAGAGAGTTCAGAATCCAAGGAAGAAAAACTCAAAAGTTAATACAAACATTTGCCGTTTCGGGTAGAATTAGTAATATTGTCCAGTAAAAACTATATAAATAAAAGAGAATGAGTGTTGCTGGTAAAGGCAACACTATAGTGTAGATCCTACAGTTTAAACCAGTTTGGGAATAAACTTCCTCAATCCCAGCTCCCGTCCCCGATAAGGTCTCAGTCAGTGGCAGTGCAGCCTCCTGAACTCTGGAGGTTCTTAGCTTTCAAATGAGGAAAGGCCTGTTCGCACTTGTGCTTGTGTTCATGTGCAGGTTAGAGCAAACCAAGTTCAGCTGTAAAGACATTTTTAAAACACTAAGAGCCTCGTATAAACAATCACTCTGAGTTGACTCCATCGGCACGTCCTCGAGGGGCGGGTCTTCACCTTTACGTGGGAAAAGCTTGAAATAATACAATGTTCATGCATCTTTCACAGCCAAGCGATTCATCATAAAAATAACCTGCACAATAGTAAATTACCAAAACAAAATGTTTGAAATAAAAGTGTATTAGCGATGGTCTTGCTAACCCCTCATAAGAAGGGGACATTAAATAAAGCGGAAAGCAAAACTGCTCCGTGAAAAGGGATGATACGACACCAGCTGCAGAAGTGCATCTTAAACATAATAGAGCCACATGAGCACTGCAGGAGTACCTTGGCAGCAGGCGGGGGAGGCGGGAGAGGCTGGAGGGCCTGGTGGGGCTGCCCGCTCTCCCAGCAGCGCGTGGACAGGTTGAGGATGGCAGTGGCTGCCATGTGTGCCGCCTCTGCGTCCTGGCTATAGTCGTAGTCAGAGGAGGGGTTCCCTACGGCAACGTATCCCGCTGACACGCCGGGGCCAGGGGACGGAGGCTTCGGGAAGGGTTTACCTGCGGGACAAACGCCAGCCTCAGTCAACAGATCCAAGACACATCCCCACATCCCCACACCCACATCCCCATCCCCACATAAACCCATCCCGCTTTTTGCGTTTGTGTGCAATAATAAAGAGCTCTAGCTCAGCAATGGAAACATGTATAGGGCCCTGTCTACTAAACATAATTCGAGGAACAACCATCGAAAATGTGCTAGATTGAAAACTTTTGGATTTATAGGCTGCTAACAATGGCAATTTTTGAATTTCGGATTTTTTCCCCCCAAAATATCAGGGGCTCTAGAAAAGAAGTGTACTGAGTGATCATCTTCATATTCTAGATTTGAGTTTATTAGGATAAAACCTGTCCTGCAGTAGAAGCAGGATGTCGATCAGATAAAAGATGGCATTTGTTGTAACCTGAACAAGAACTAAGGTCAAAGCCAGGACTGAAACTAAGGTAAGGTACTCAGGGTAAAGTGCCATTTTAGAGTTTATTCGTTTTAATTAGAGATTCCTAAATGTATGCATTAGTAAAGTATTTAAGTGAGATGTTTTTCTAGTTCAGTAATTAACCTAACCTAATTAAATTTATGCCAATTGTATAATTTATAATTTTATGTTTTAGTCCTTGGTCTAGGCTTGGTGGGACTAGGAAGCCAAATATCTTCGAAGCCATGCCCATACCAAGACTTAGCCAGGTGTAAACCCGGACGAAACCCGGTCCACTCCTGCTCCCTGACCGTGTGTGGTGCATGTGCAGCTCACTTTTGAAGGCTTTGGGTGAGCTCTCGCCGGAGCCTGGGACTTTGGGAATGAGCGTCCTCTTCCCAAACACCTGCACGTCGAAGCTTGCATAGTCGAAGGACACCTTGGAGTACTTCTCCAGCTCCTTGGCCAGGTTGGCCCGGGGTGTGGTGGCCGGGCCGGGCCGGTAGCTGCCAAACTGCGGGATCTCCAGCTGCTTCACAAAACACATCGGCCTGGAAAAAAAAGGAGAGACTGATCATCTCTGCTGTATGTACGCAGAAAACCAAAACAGAAGACGGAAACTGGTGCTGTCTCAATCTATTCATTTTCAAAATCACAGTCATCACACATCGCAGTTTCTTTTAATGATATTTATTAATAATGTAATAATTATCTTCATGATTTATACTAGGCCGATGTAAAATGCTCTAATTTGAAGCCTTTTCTCACATTTTATTAACAAACTAATAGCAAATTCATAAATCTATGTGAAAACCCCAACTGCTCACAATTTGTTCTTTATAATGAAGATATAAGAACGTGTGACGTCAAAATTTAGGCCATCCGAGAAACCGCTCATTCACTCCACCCTCAAAGGTTCATTATGGAACTTTTCATGCGTAAAAAAAAACGTAATATTTGTTCGTATTTGTATTTTTGTGACACAATAGTTGTATGGGTGGTTAGCGTGGCACCTTTACTTTTGATCACAGTGGCCGCTACAACGCTCCAAGATCTATTGTTTTGTTTTCTGGTGAGAGGGTCCGTCAGCAGTGAAGACCGACCAGAAACTCTAAAAACAATCCATCCTAGAGCCACTGTGATGGAAAGCATTTTTTTTCCACATAAAAAGTTCCACAAAGCACCTTTAAAATGGACCTCCATTAATCCATGATCTACCATTGTTCCTCCTGCTACAGTCGTTACTCATCAGCTTCTATTCCATACATAAACATTCATTTAAAATTTAAAATCAATACTGAGGTCCCCAAAAGCCACAAATACCCAATAAATATATTTTTTTCTACTTTAATCTTTAAAAATTCAATGTTTTTGCGCAGAGCGGACGATCATGGTCCAGTCCCTATTTTTCATGCCTACAACCAAAGCATTCATTTTGATAAAACGACATGACAGTACCTGAGGACGCGGTCAGAGTTGGACAGGTCACTGGAGGAGGGAGCCTGCTTGTCCGGACCAACAGTGCGGTTCAGCTTTGTTGCCGCAGCGATGGGGCAGCCGGACAGACTGAGACAAAGACCACAGTGACCAACATTATATTGGAACAAAAGCAACTGTTCATTTCACTTTAGATATTAGGAATAATAAGTCTTGTTAAGTTTCGGGTTAGGCTCACACCAGTGGCGGCTGCTGGTCTTTCAAACAAGAACATCTGTCTTTACACTCAGCCTTTTGTGCAGACAGGATTTAACTCATATAGTTGAAATAAAAATGTTGAAATTCAACTATTGAATTGGGCCAAATATTTAGGGGGAAATGCAGTATTCCTATATCACCAAGTCCAAACAGTAGCTACAACGCTAGGTTCCAACTAACACCAGAAAACACAGAATTACTCTCTACAGAAGTCTTTTATCCTTTGAAAGCTTCATAAAAATGTTGCCCATTACCAAAATGAAGTCCATTCTTGTCATGTTGGTCTAAGACGCTTTAGTTTTTCTCTTGACCGCAGCTAATGCTAATGCTAATGCTAATGCTAATCCTGCTCTCATGGACACAGAGCAGGAGGAGCAAGAGCTGTCAGTCAAAGCCTTCTATCCTCCTTTTTGCGGAGACAGCCAATCAGCATTCAGCTGGTGGGTGTTGCAACACATTCTTTGCTTTTCCCACAATAAGAGTTAGCCTGTTATCAGCCAGTTATCAGAGGCTGCTTTCTAAACAAAGAGCTTCAAAGGGATTTACAGGAGACTACAGGGAACTGAAAAACCTAATTAATAACTGACATTCTCACAAAACACACTCTGGTGGGTTTATCATGACATTTAAAGCAGAACTAAGTAACTTATGCCCCTAGAGGCCATAAGTGTCACTGCAGGTGTCGTATCATGTTGCAGTTTTTTACTCATTAATTGTCCGTGAGAGTAAATACTACGCTGACAGAAAAGACAAAGGGACAAAGGGATATTGTTCATCCAATTACACAATGAAGATAATTTTCTTCACTCAAACTTGGCTGTAAATACTGTTTAAGTGGCGCTAGCCCACAGTTAGCTTTGCCCGCTAGCCTGTTAGCTTCTTCTTCATGATTCCATTAGTGTGTATTGGGGCCTCCGACCCGGTGCAGGTAAAGCTGCAAGTGTGGTTTTCTGACCAGATGCACCAGGGGGAGATGAAAGATCATCCCATTAACACTTGTATTACCCCCAGAGGGTCTATGAAAAGGATTCATTAAGGTACAATAAAGTACTGTTTTAATAGCTACCTACATTTTTTTTGGGAGTGAAATTTTGGGGGAAGATCAGCTTAACTTGAAGAGCCGCCACTGGCGCATAGTTAGGTAAGTAGTAATAGAGTGACAGAATAGACCCTGAGATTAACCTGCGGTGAGTGTTGCGGTTACTGTTGACGTGTCCCTGTCCCGTGCATCCTGGCGTGGGACACTTGAGGACGTTCTCATGCATGGCCAGAACTGCACACAGTCAGTACACAGCGTTGTTAGTACACAGTTAGTGTGTGTTAGACCTGCCCTGGGACGGAGAAGGTGACCACTTACTCTCGGGGGGGATTCGGTCTTTATGGGGACAGCCCGACAGACTGCGGTGGTGCGGGTACAGGCCCGTCACATGACCCGTCCCATCGCAGCCCGGCGTGGGACACTTCACTTCTCTCTTCTCTGAGGGAGGAACACCCGACAGAGTCAGACACTGTAGTCAACAACAAACTGACCTTTTCAGATTGAAACCATAGGTGTGAGTCTGACAATGTGAGGAACTTGACATGTGATCTGAAGGAATTTCCTCACTTAGTTTAGAGAGGTAAACACTATAATAAGACATTGTCTGTCTGATATGTCCACTCTCGCCTGTAACTCCTCACTTACACAATCAGTAAATACATCTACCATAAGTTCGTTCAGCCGACCAAATTACTTCACTTTAATTAACATGGATTTCACATAAATGAAGAATGCTTGGGTTATTGCCTTTTTGCCTGAGAGAGGAAGACACTCTTCCAAACGAAATGATCTCATGCACAAACTATAGTACATTTACACGCCTGACCAAACAGTGGTTGTTATCAAAGCAAAAATAAATGGTGTGGTGATAGTCTTCTGAAGTGAGGCTGTTTTTAAGATGTGAGTGAAATAATGATGCTTCTGTGTGTATCAATCTGTTTATATTTGATGCACTTTTGTAAGTATAACATCAACCTGTCCAGGGACTGCACGTGGAAATTAGCAATTGTTTTTGCTATTAACTGACACATGACTTCTTTATTTAGACTAATGTCTTTTGTGCATTGTCCTTAATTCAAATTTAAGTTGTTTTCACTCATTCGTGTTGTGTCTCCTCCAACTCTAACAACGGATTAACGCATAGGCCCTGATCCCATGGGTGCTGCGGGGCTGGAGCACCCACTCAAATCTTTGGGCACCAAGGTGAATTTGCCCTAAATACAAAGAGATTAAATAAATATTGCTTATCCTGTAAAGCCACCATTCCATTCTCTGCAAATACACAAGTGCGGGGCGGTTCATAGGATTATTTCACGTGCGGCGCCGGCATTTCGCTCTGATCGTTAAGCTCCATAGGTAGAGCGCCGGGCTCCCAACCCACTGCAAGATTGATCCCGACCCCACATTTTTTTCTTTCTGGACTGGGCACCCACTGGGAAGAACATAAATCGGCGCCTATGCACTAAGGTCTATGTTGACCTGTCTAGTGACCATCGCTGCTTACTTTTCAGAATGCATTATGAGGGCACTACTTTTTCTCTGGACATTTGGACACAGCCAATGACATATGTTTATGAGTGCCCGCCTTGGCCGGTGTCGTACCTTTGCTGTGGTGGGACGTCCTACGGGGGCCTGGGAGGATGGGAGGCCCGGCGCTGTGTCCCTGGGCCCCCTGAACCTCCTCGGCCTTCAGCGCGATGGCCTGCTCCAGCAGCAGCAGGTTCCCTCGAGTCATGTCCCAGTCGTCTGAGTCGTCCGTGACCCCCGAGCCTTCGGTAACCCCGGACCCCTCTGTGACCCCGGAGCCCTCGGAGCCGGCGTCCTCGTCGTCTGCATCGTCGTCGGAGCGCACCTCGATGACCACAGTGGCCGGCGAGCTCTTGCTGGAGTCGTTCAGCTCTTCCGGCATGGGCTCGGTCTGCAGCTCCTCCTGGATCTGTGGGGAGCAGACCTTCTCTTGCAGGTCCATGTGCTGCAGGTCCATTTCCACATTGGACTGGGGACTGCTGGGGCTCAGCGAGGTGGGACTGTCCTGGTAAAAGCCATCCTCGTCCTCATCCTCGTCTTCGTCTTCGTCCTGTCGGCTCGGTCTCATGCCTGTGTCTTTGGGCCCGTGGCTGTAATCTCCACTGGAGTACTGATGGTCCGGAGGGCACTGCACCTGCTGCTCCGGGAAGTCCTCAGGGAGCTCCTCAGGACTCTCACAGCGCTGGGCCTCATCCTCTGGGCTCTCCTGGAGGTCAGGAGAGGGATGGGAGTCCGGTAAGAGCGGTGCATGGTCCTCTTCTGACTCCGGAGGGACATTGTTGTGGTGTTCCTCTAGCTCTTCTGGAAGTTCAGGAGACTCTGGATCCTGTGGAAGCTCTGGAGACTCTGGATCCTCTGGAACTAGTTGTTCTTGTAGAAGCTCTGGAGACTGTGGTTCTTCAGGCTTCTTCAAAACATGTGGAGAGTCAGGTTCTTGAGATTCCTCTGCAGTGTGTGGAACCTCTGGAGCGTCTGGTTCCTCTAGTTCCTCTAGTTCCTCTGGTTCCTCTGGAGCAGGTGGTTCCTCTGGTTCTTCTGGAGAGTCTGGTTCTTCAGGTTCCTCATGTTCCTCAGGTACTTCTGTAGCCTCTGGTTCCTTTGAAACCACCACTGTCTCTGGGGCCTCTGAAACCTCAGGAGCCTCCTCAGTCTCTGGTTCTTCTGGAGGATCTGAAACATGCAATAAATTGTATTTACTGATGAGTTAGAAGCATAGACTGTAAATGAACAATGGACAAATTACATCTCCCTTCTTCCTGAAGCTATAAGGAAATGGGGGCTGACTCTGGCATTTCCTAGCTCATATGTATGGAGGACCGTGGCTGCCAAAACTATAAATATATACATAAATAAATAAATAAATAAATAAATTTAAAAAAGATAAAATTTGCAAAGAAATGCGTGCAATTATGAGAATAAGTGCATTTATTTCTGTATTTATTTATTTATATATTTATTTATTTCTGTATTTATTTATTTATTTACATATTTATTTATTTTTGTATTTATTTATACATTTATTTCTGTATTTCTCTATTTATTTCTCTATTTCTGTATTTATTTTTGTATTTATTTATTTATTTATATATTTATTTATTTCTCTATTTATTTATTTATTTATTTCTCTATTTATTTATTTATTTTTGTATGTATTTATTTATTTCTCTATTTATTTATTTATTTCTCTATTTATTTTTTTATTTATGCATTTATTTATTTATTTCTGAATTTATTTATTTATTTCTCTATTTATTTATTTATTTCTGTATTTATTTATTTATTTCTGTATTTATTTATTTATTTCTGTATTTATTTCTGTATTTCTCTTAATGAGATGCAAATCATGGGGTGGGTCGGGATGCCTCTGCTGTAAGCTCATTGGTCAATCTTTTTCCTTGCTCCAGAGCTTGTCCAGCATAGACGGCCATGTTGAGATCACTGTGTTCTCGCTATAGCCATGTCAGAACGAAAAAAAAAAAAAAGCATTCTTCCATATGCAGCAATTGCATTGTGTGTGTGTTTTTTAAACAAATAAGTAAATTATCCTTTGCTCTGGGTCGCTGAACAGCCTCCATTTTGGAGTGGTGAACGGTTGCATGTTGGACCTCAAGCATATCTAGTTGGGGACTGCTGTGCTATGTTCTAATGAGCTGAGAAGACTGGCGGACAGGAGAATCTGTAGTGTTGACTATATTATTTTCCGTTTGGATCAGTCACGTAAAGTCCCGTCGCCAGACGTCAGTCTTAAGGCGGCATTAGTAGCCTACTACTATAAAGAACATATTTTTCGGTATTCGCGTAGCCCTGGCGCACACTGATCATTACATTAAACATAATCAACAGCAAATATGACCAGACCAACTACAGCTGTAACATCAGTCCTCGTGGCGGAAACGTCAGTAGGCCTACATGCGTTTCTCCGAGCTGAGCCTCCTCATCAACACATCCTTCTACTCAAACTTGAACTTATGAGTGAGGTCCTTTTCAAAAGCAGCTGAATGAGCTGGGCCTTGCGTCTGTGCAGAATACTGCGCCGATGCAACGAAAACACGTTTCCGAGCGTGGAAAACGACCGGACTCTGGGGCTGTAGAACGAGCGCCTGCACCCCCACACTCCCCTCCACACTCCCCCCCACTCTCGCGCCACCGTTTGTACCATGAATATGGCTCGGTCAGTGCTGTGGCCGCGTCCACTTTTCAGTCTCTCTCAGCCTTCACTGAAAGCTCCAGTGTCTGAGTGTAAAACGCACACTTCGAACGCGGGGACTTTTCGGCGGACTTCAGCGCTTTGTAGTAAAACACACACGAGCACCTGTCACTGCCTTTGCCTCTCACGAGCATCGTGGACTCTCGGGGCGGAGGATGATCGTTGATGCCCCTCTATCATATCACCTATATTTTATTTTGTGCCCAGACAACACGGGAGCCGTGCGCAATTGCGCACGAGCGCAGCTTGGAAGGAACCGTGCCAGAGAAAGAGAGAGAGGGATGAAATGCCGCCTTCGTGCTAGAGGAGGAAATAGTTAGGCTACTTGTTGTGGAGTTTGGGCTGGTCTAATCGGGCAGAAAGCGCGAAAGTAACACTGTGCAAATGAGTGATCTTTGCCCAATTTGTAGTGGTTTGTAGTGGGCACACGCATCTTGACAGCATGGCGCTTCTCAGCGCACGCCTGTAATGTACATGTACGCACTTTGCGCGAGAGCTCGTCGCGTGCGGTGTATTAAACCGATTGAAAGCGCAAAGTAACACTTCGCACATGAGTGATACGTATCTTGGCCCGGTTTGTCGTGGTTATCCGGCCATCCTGCATGTTTTCTAGTGGTTATACCCGTCGCTATGGGCTGGCCATACGGGGCCATGCCCGCCCCCCCTGACACAGATGTGGTGTAGTAGACTACGTGATACGCAGACATACGCCGTATAACCACGAGAAGGCCTGCAGAACTGCTGTACAACCACTACAAATTGGGCAAAGATCACTCATTTGCACAGTGTTACTTTCGCACTTTCTGCCCGATTAGACCAGCCCAAACTCCACAAGTAACCTAACTATTTCCTCCTCACGGAGAGAGAGGACCGGCGGCATTTAATGCATGTAGGCCTACTGACGTTTCCGCCACGAGGACTGATGTTACAGCTGTAGTTGGTCTGGTCATATTTGCTGTTGATTATGTTTAATGTAATGATCAGTGTGCGCCAGGGCTACGCGAATACCGAAAAATATGTTCTTTATAGTAATACTAATGCCGCCTTAAGACTGACGTCTGGCGACGGGACTTTACGTAACTGATCCAAACGGAAAATAATATAGTCAACACTACAGATTCTCCTGTCCGCCAGTCTTCTCAGCTCATTAGAACATAGCACAGCAGTCCCCAACTAGATATGCTTGAGGTCCAACATGCAACCGTTCACCACTCCAAAATGGAGGCTGTTCAGCGACCCAGAGCAAAGGATAATTTACTTATTTGTTTAAAAAACACACACACAATGCAATTGCTGCATATGGAAGAATGCTTTCTTTTTTTTTTTTCGTTCTGACATGGCTATAGCGAGAACACAGTGATCTCAACATGGCCGTCTATGCTGGACAAGCTCTGGAGCAAGGAAAAAGATTGACCAATGAGCTTACAGCAGAGGCATCCCGACCCACCCCATGATTTGCATCTCATTAAGAGAAATACAGAAATAAATACAGAAATAAATACAGAAATAAATAAATAAATACAGAAATAAATAAATAAATACAGAAATAAATAAATAAATAGAGAAATAAATAAATAAATAAATAGAGAAATAAATAAATAAATGCATAAATAAAAAAATAAATAGAGAAATAAATAAATAAATAGAGAAATGAATAAATACATACAAAAATAAATAAATAAATAGAGAAATAAATAAATAAATAAATAGAGAAATAAACAAATATATAAATAAATAAATAAATACAAAAATAAATACAGAAATAGAGAAATAAATAGAGAAATACAGAAATAAATGTATAAATAAATATAAAAATAAATAAATAAATATATAAATACAGAAATACAGAAATAAAAAAATATATAAATAAATAAATACAGAAATAAATGCACTTATTCTCATAATTGCACGCATTTCTTTGCAAATTTTATCTTTTTTAAATTTATTTATTTATTTATTTATTTATGTATATATTTATAGTTTTGGCAGCCACGGTCCTCCATACATATGGACTTTCCATTGAAGAGTTTTTTATTATTAATTATGCCAATCTGATCGAACCATGTTCTAAATAATGGATCTGGCCAAATTGCTAGCATGAACAAGCTTCGGTTAGCCCATGCTGAACACTATGTCCATTCTTAATTTACAGTCTATGGTTAGAAGTTGCCTTGCAGTTGGCCTGTGAACATTACAAAAATCGATTCCCCAACACCACCACGGTCAATGCTTTCTCCACCACCACACAAGCAGTTCTGTCACCGGCACTTACACCTCATGAATGCACTAAACCTTTTCACAACTTATGCCTCGCAAATACTCAACTGTATTCAATCAGTATGAAAGGGATGTAAGACCAACTTTTGATCATTAAATAATTGTCACACATCTGAGACAAAAGAGTGCGAAGAATTAGCTCTGTGTAAGAATTAGCCCTGCGTCAGAATTACAGTGACCCAGTATGTTGGTTTTGTGGGCCAGAGTATTTACCTTTACCTCCTTCTCTAGACTCACCACCATAGAGATCACAGAAGTAGTCTTGACCATCTATTGCTATAAATGCGTTTCCCTCGGGTTCCCAGAGTTGTCTTTTATTTTATTTTTTTATTTATTGTCAGAGTCAATGGTCAATCCAGTCCCTGTATAAATGTATTATCATGCATATTTCAGTACATTACATGTTTTCCCATCAAAACAGGAAGTCCAGGATATACAGTTGTGCTCAAAGGTTTACATACCCTTTTTGTTTTTACTATTTTTCAAAGAATATACCATAGACGAATTCAAGCTGTCACTGATGTTAATCCACAGTACTAAAAACTGGGGTATGAAAACCCCAGTTTCATTATAATATAAAAATGGCAAACTCAACTTTTTGTGTTTTCTTTCATATTTGAAAAATAGTCAATATCCAGCAAACATAACTCCATAGTCTGCAGGGCCCTCACACTCACCCGCACTGGCCGCCTCACTCTCCGCTCCTTTCACCTCTGGGCTCTTCTTCTTGGGCGCCGACTGGTCCTCCTCCTCGTCCAGCTTCCTCTTCTTCACCAGGGGGCAGCCTACAGCGCTGCATCACAGAAGGGGGGTACTGCGTGAGCGCATGGACGGGGACTTTTTGATGACTTTACGTGTAGGGGAGGGAGATTACCTTCTGTGACGCGCATATCGTCCGCTGACATGGCCCTTGCCGTCGCATCCAGGCGTGGGACAGCTATTGCTATTGAAGACAAATGACAGGAGCGAATGAGACAGGGTGAAGGTGCAGAGGAGATGTGCTGGTGAGGAAGGGGAACGCACCTGTCCTGTTTGAGCTCCGCGGCCCCCGGGTCAGTGCTGCCTGAGGGGGCTGGGGGACACGCAAAACAACATCAGCAGATGACATCGGCCACAAATGCTTTGTAGTGAAGGTTTTATTTTGTTGACATTAGCAAGGCCGTGGGAACCCAGGGTGCAGAGGGCACTGCAGCACCCCCTGGTGGATTGTCTATGCATTACAGGCAATATTTAATCAATAGGAAATAAGCAAAGTTTTGGGGGGCAATCTTGTCTCTCAGCATCCCCTAGCCAAAATATCTTCCCACGGCCCTGCCTATTAGCTACAAAGATTTTTCAGAGAAGATTGTTGATTATATGCGTAAATATGAATTCTAGTTGTTGTTTTTTTGCAGTTCAAAGCTCAATAAATCAGGCTGGGAATTAGATATAAAAAAAATCCCTCTAATAAAATGTTTAAAATATTTAGTCCAAGCCTGGCAAGTTTGGAGGCCACAGAAGCAGCTGAAGTACAGAAAACAGCACCATCAGTCGCCTTCTCGTGCTACACGTGGATACCAAACATGTCGGTATTTGTGAACCATTAAGAGTGGGAAAGACCAGGGATGCCGTCACGTTTTAGCTAGTTTAGTTAGTAGTTTAGTTTCCTGGATATCTCTGACTCAAAGCGACAAAACGTCAGAGAATAACCATCGCAAACGGAGAGTTCAACTGCAACGAGCTGGCATTGACCGCTGCTCTCTTCACATGGCCTTAAGAGAGATACTGATTGAATATGCAGGATTACTCAAACCAGAATGAATAAAACAAGCCCTTACTTTAAGGAGCAACTTAAGTGTATCTAAAGATAAAAAGATAAAAACAAAAAGGTCCTGCAACATAACAGAAAAACATTATAATAACATGTATTTGGTGAGGTTCTTGCACATACTGAAGTGCAGATTTCCACTTTCTACATAAGCAATGGACAACAGGAAGTGCTATTTTGCCTTTAGGGTGGGCTTATCATGCATAATTCAGGCAACTCAGCTGAAATCATGTCTGTTACTAAAAGACGCCGTTAAGGAGTTAGAGACGGACTGCTCAGGATTTGACTTTGCCTGGAGCTCCCTCTTAAGGCAGCAGTGGGAATGACACAGCGGATACACTCTTTCAGACGGTTTCACGGTTTCCTTTATTATTTTTTTAGCGAGCACTTTTGGGGAACTCGGACTCACCGCGCATGGCTTTGGAGCGGGTGCGTGTCCCCGCGGTGTCCTGACTCATCTGCGAGAGACAGAAAGACAAAACCCCATCAGAGAGGGACAAAAGGACAAGCAGGGACAAACATAAACAGAGAGACAGACAGAAGGAAACAGAGTCAGTGACAAAGTGAATTTACTCAAGTACTGCACTTGAGTCCAGTTTTTCAGGATCTGTACTTGAGTCGTGTTTTAGTTGAGAACTTCTTTTACTCTCCTACATTTGAAAGATAAATATAAAACATAATGCTATAAAGGCTTCAAAGTAAAAAACTAAATTTGTCCATGTGTTTGGTTCATGGGAAAAGCCTTGAAGCGCACACTCCAGAACAGTAGGTGGCGCTGTGCAGATGTGCAGTGAAATGTCACTGACTCACAACAAGGAAGAAAGTTTGTCCCCGTCGTGTTGCCGTTTTGTTTTTATTGCAAACAATAAAAGAGGAAGCCACTAAATCAAAATATTAGTATAGCTTCCAAAAAACGAATGGTTGATGTGATTGTGTCTTTTGTGTTTTTCTGATTTATTCGTTTAATCAATGGCATTTGGTGAGTACGGAAGCGTCCGGATCTCACTTGCCTATGTGTTATTTTTTTGCTGGTGTCACCTTATTTCAAGATATTCTTATTTTTGTAGGATACAATATACAGTTCATAATAAAACATATCAGGTTATTTCATGAGACGAGGTGACCATGATTGGTTCTGGATGCTAGTGTGTGCCTGCCGAGCGGCCCGGGTCTTTTAATACAGACACATTCTTTTTTCGTTGTAGACTTCTTTTGCACTTTTTACGTTCAACGTATCAACAATGACAAGCTGCAATATCTTTTCCAAAACTTGTGGCTAATTGTTTGTTTGTTATTGCACCAGAAGATGGCACCGCATCACGCCACGGCATGTTCTGACCACTGTGGCCCAACACCCTCCGGCATGTTCTGACCACTGTGGCCCAACACGCTCCGGCATGTTCTGACCTCTGTGGCCCAACACATCACTATGAGGTTAATTTGTGTTTTTATTATCAATGTGTTTTTATTTTTTCACTGAATTTATGTATGATTTTTTTGCCTCTGTATTTCACCAACCATATTGAAAAATAATTCTGTGTATTTTTTTTCGTTGCTGAAAAAAAAAAGTCAGCGATCAGTGTATTTTTTTTCGCTGCTTCAAACCCTATGACGGACAGCCAATCAGATCGTGAGCTCCCAGAGCGCAGCCAGGAAGGAAACTGACTGCGTCCAAAAGTCAAACTAGGCTTAAAAGTACTCACTTAAACCCAGAATAAAATTCTAAAACTAAATGCATCCATTGTCGAAGTGTGGGATCTGATCACTGGTGTTGTACCAGGTTGAAAGGAGCTGGTGTTTTTATAGAAACTTAAGAATAAACGAGTGTTAGCTTAGCGCTCACTCATTTCTATGGGTTAGCCTAGCCTAGCGCCGTCCATTGGTTTACATGGAACAGTTAGCATTGGACAGTAAACCGTGTTTTCTCCTAAAAATTCTCAACAAAATTGAATAATCCCAATCTCAACAGTTACATGTGTCCTATTTGTACATGACATATATATATGTATGTATGTATGTATGTAGGCTATGTATGTATGTATGTATGTATGTATGTATGTATGTATGTATGTATGTATGTATGTATGTATGTATGTGTGTATGTGTGTATGTATGTATGTATGTATGTATGTATGTATGTATGTATGTATGTAGGCTATGTATGTATGTATGTATGTATGTATGTATGTATGTATGTATGTATGTATGTATGTATGTATGTATGTATGTATGTAGAGAGAGAGAGAGAGGCATTTTAAGGGCAAGTTTTAACATTGTTCAGAGTGAATGAATAAATGAATGCACTGTTCTCACACTACATCCACCAGGGCTTCCTGGTGTTCCCAAACTGTCTCCCATCCAAGCACCAACCAAGCCCTTCCTGCTAAGCTTCCGAGGTCTGACAGGGCATAGCAAAGGCGGTATGGCCTTTTTGTCCTATTTAATTAAAGTCGAATGCTAAATTTATGCTAGGTCATATAAAGAACAATATGAACCACTGCACTGGATCATCACTGCTGTCACATTTAGGAGCAGAACGGCACATTCATTCATTCATTCATTCATTCATTCATTCATTCATTCAGAACAAACAATGTTAAAACTCATGTACAAACATGTAACTATACAGTTGAGATTGGGATCATTCAATTTTGTTAAAATTTTTAGGAGAAAAAACGGCTTACTGTCCAATGCTAACTGTTCCATGTAAACCAATGGACGCACACTTCGACAATGGATGCATTTAGTTTTAATGTTTTAATTGTTTTTTAGTCAACGTCAATGTCAACTTTATTTGTATAGCACGTTTACAACAACACTGCCCAAAGTGCTTCACATACAGGTACACAATATACAATTACAGTACAGTGAGTACTTTTAAGTCTAGTTTGACTTTTGGACAGTGAGTTTCCTTCCTGGCTGCGCTCTGGGAGCTCATGATCTGATTGGCTGTCCGTCTTTGACTTTGAAGCAGCAAAAAAAAAATATGGTGGTGAAATACAGATGCCAAAAATTCAATTACATAAATTCAGTGTATAAAAAACACTTTAATAATAAAAACACAATTTAACCCTCATACATCACGGAATGTTCTGACCACTGTGGCCCAACACATCAGGGCATGTTCTGACCGCTGTGGCCCAACACATCAGGGCATGTTCTGACCACTGTGGCCCAACTCATCAGGGCATGTTCTGACCGCTGTGGCCCAACGCATCAGGGCATGTTCTGACCACTGTGGCCCAACGCATCAGGGCATGTTCTGACCGCTGTGGCCCAACACATCAGGGCATGTTCTGACCGCTGTGGCCCAACGCATCAGGGCATGTTCTGACCGCTGTGGCCCAACACATCAGGGCATGTTCTGACCGCTGTGGCCCAACACATCAGGGCATGTTCTGACCACTGTGGCCCACTCCAGTTGTGATTGTTGTGGGGCACTTCAAGTCCAGTCATGGTTAAACTGCCTGATTACTGATACTCCATTTAGCGTATGGGTCATTATAAGAACGATCGGTCATCAGTCAGTCACCTGTGCCACAAGAAAGACAGAACTGGCCCAGGCACGACTGCTACCTGGGTTGGTAATGATATCATGAAATAACCCGTCATTTTTTTTAAATCATGAAAACGTGATATTTTATTCATGATAGTGTGTTATCATGAAATAACGTGATCCTTATGTTGTGTGAATATGAAATTATCTTGAAATAACGTGATACCAAATAAGTGAGACCAGGACACTTCCGCAGTTGAGCGCACATTTCACTGCACTGATAATAATAATAATAATAATTTGCAGAAAATTAATATTTGGTTGCGTTCACATTCTAGAAGTCTATTTCAACGCAACTCTACAGAAGAGAAGCAGTTTTTGAAAGACATTTCCAAAAAGCAAATGTCCCAATGTTTTCCCCGATCATTTTTTGACAGTGATTGGATTCACAACCCTTCCACTTTGGACGCCTCTATATTGAAATAGCTCAGCCACAGTTCATTTGAGCTGGTAGAGAAGACTTTGAACTTCGTGACAGGTTGTGTCTCATGTGAATTGGCACAGATTAGCAAAGACTAGGAATCTGCATTTTGGAATTTTCAGCTGCTCTGCCTCAATTTTAAACTATAGGTTCTTTAGATAAAATGGTAAATGGACTACAGTGCTTTTCTACCTTTATCAGGCCCAAGGCGCTTTACAGTAAGGAACCAGTCACCCATTCACAGACACTGGAGGCAACTAGGGTGAAGTGTCTTGCCCAAGGACACAACGGCGGTGTGCATTTGTGGGAGCTGGGATTCGAACTCACGATCTTCCGATCACGAGACGAGCCGCTCTGTCACTTTTTTCCCTTCTGCCACATTAATGTTGATACAAAAAACACCATTAATAACAATAGGGACAAGCACTCACTTTATCGGTTAATAAAGCAATAACATAGCCTATAATGAAGGAAGCAAGAACAAGGCTACTACTATTTAAGCTTTCATGTCCTGTCTGTGCGGCTCTTGTGGGACGTTGTGTGGATGGAGCGGTGGACTAAAGTGTGACAACCAGCCCCCATGTTGGAGGTGGGGGAGGCGGTGTACAGCCTACCTCGGTGCGCGGCCTGGTCCCGGTTGTCCCCGTTAGAAGCCGGCTCGGTGCTGCAGCTCATTCCCTGGCGGAACCAACACAGTTTTAGTTTCAAAAAATCTTTCACGTTTTGCGAAAGAAAACAAGACAACACGGACAGCTCTAAACGTGACCAAAACTCCTCACGCGCACACGCGCGCACGCACGCACGCACGCACTGTTTGACAGCAGCGTGAACGCGCAGCCCGTCAACCATCGCTTCTTGTTGTTTACATTCATACATCGATATGTTAGAAAAATAAAAAAAAACGAGGCCTGGTTTTGAGAGTCGTTGTTTTAGTTGTACATCGCGCGTAATGGACACGACAAGCGCGAACACGAACATTACGCGCGGTGCATAACAGCCTTTACGTTACAATCGGTTCAAAGAGATCGCCTCGGTGTCAAACGGAGGCCGACACGACAGAGCAGCGGCACAGCTAACGCCAGAGCTGGGCCCTGGACCCTCCTCGCCGCCGCGCTATAAAACACTGAAACCCCCCTGTCAGTACCGCTTTCCGTGGTGCTCAAAAAGTAGCTCCTCGTCTCGTCGTGCATAAGCCCACAAGCCTCGGATTGGGCTTTCGCGAGGCCCAGGCAAAAGGTGGAGGAGGCGGAGGAGGAGGACGACGAGGAGGAGGAGGGGGACCCTACGGAGACCGTCTTTTGTTGCCGCACAGCCGTTACCTGTCTCCGCTCGGACGCCCGCGCACCCCAGCTCCTCGACGCTCGTTCGCGGCGGCAGACTTCACCGGCCAGGTCCCATCATCACCGTCACCACCATCCGCAAGCTTTGGGTCCAGCCTCGGGACGCCTTCAGCACCATGGACAGAACCCCCCCCTCGCTGTAAAGGCTTGCAGCGCCCTCCCGCGACACCGGCCGGGACTGCGAGCGGCGCGGCAGCCAATGAGCGCGCCGCTATCCGCTGTCACGTGATCAACGCAGGGGCCACGGAGGAGATGATAATAATAATAATAATAATAATAATAATAACAATAATAATAATAACAATAACAATAATAACAATAATAATACCGTAATAAAAATAATAATCGGAAAATAAAAATAGTACAAAAGTTCTTTATTCAACCATTAACAGCCCTCTTCACCGTGATCCCAAAGCTTTCCGTGAAACTCCCTCAGATTCCCTTTGTGAGGAGTTTGCTTCACTTCAGGGGGAAGATAGACACTATCAGATGTAATATTTTAAAGTAACACGGTTCTAAATACATCTGATTGTCTATTTGTTCCAGAGGAAACACTGGACAGTTTTGTCCTGGTTAATGCTGAGATGCTTTTCTCCTCAGTGAGGCCCACCACACAATTAATTGATAGTTAACTGTTATTAATATTTATTTTGTTTTTGATTGATTGTTTATTCCGAGTTCAATGTCCAATATTCTTTACACCATTTTTTACATTAACATGTGCAGCTTTTGCAACATTTTAACATGCATTCGTGACATATATACTATGTATATATATATATATACATAATGCTGTACATAAACTCGAAAAGGAGTGGGAGGAAGTATAACTTATAAATTCCCACCCCTGTTAACATATTTACATTAACGTTGTTGGAGCCATAGCAGAGCAATGCATAACAACCTGATGGCAACAGTCAGCACAACGATCCCAGCCAATCCCAGCTACAACAACACAACGGCACACCGGCAACCGCACACCATTTTATCTGCACTCTTGCCTTTTACTGTAATTGGTTAATTTTTATATTGATGTTTTATTGATTTGATCTGTTTTCTTGTAAATGTATGCAACTGTGAAGCCCTTTGAATTGCCTTCTATGAATTGTGCTCTACAAACTTGCCTTGCACCCCTCAAACACACTTACCCCCCGCCCCGGGCCAGTATACCCCCATGAGCCTCTAACTCCACAAACATCCATTTCCACTTTGTTCACCTGCTTTACTAGTTTCGATCACTTCCTGTGATCTTTCTCAGAAGCGCCCCCTGGTGGTGGAGGTGACATATTGTAGGCAGCTTACATGGATTTTCTAGTCAGTAAAGAGAGCTTAGAACCCGCACTTTTATTTTGAGGTGACCACGGATGCGCCTGAGCCCGGTGTTTCCTGGTGGCCGCCCATAACAGGGCTGCTCCTCTTCGGCTCTGATCCTCCTGTCCTCTGACTGGCCACACCGCTTGCACATTTCTGCTACATTGGTTGAATGTTGTTTTGAATAAATGCTCTACGTTAGAGCTCAACTCTTTCTGCTGCGACCCTTGAGTCAAGGCCGAAACGATTAAACATCTGAGAGCCGTGCGTTAAACACTTTTAATGAGGCGGAGTCAAGAACAAAGCCTTCCCTTCCTGAGGGTTTCCGCCTGTGGACGTTCTGTGGACGAGCAGTGACTCGAGTAAATAAAAGGTGTGACCAGCCCCGCCCGGTCTCTCCTAAAGCACATTTCAATCTTTGACAGTAGAAAATAGCCCACCATCTTCAACATCAGCATCATCATCAGTAACAAACAAAAGTCAAACTATTAAAGCCATAAAACTGCATTAGGATGAACATAATGACCACTGGACTGGTCTCTAAACTGAAGCAACAGTCGCTGAAAACACATGACGCCGTAAAGCTCAATAAAGCGTCTAAGCTTATTTACAATATTTATCCGTCTGTCCATAGGTCCAGGTCCTGTACAAATAAATGATGAAGCCAGGTCCTATAGTAAAGTACAGCCCATGGAATTTTCATCATTTGTGTGTGTTTTAATTCTTCTTTTTTACATATATTAGAAGATGTGTATCCAAACCCACAAATAGCAGAAACTTGACTATGATGCTTTTAGACTCGTTTACACTCGAATTGGTAATTAAAGTCAAATAAGATCTGCAGATCAACAAATCTTTATCACCCAGATTTAATCAATGGTTGAGCTGGGAACATCTGAATGGTTCATAATCTGCAATGGTTATGGTTAAACGCCAGCAGTTATAGGAAAAACACATGGAGCTAAAGGTCGACCGATGTGGGTTTTTGTGAGGCCGATTCGCACGGACGATATTTTTTGAAACATTTTTAGACGATTTTTCCAAATGTACTGTCTGCAATCCTGTGTTTGAAGCTTCTTAACAGCAGGGGGCACTGTATTACGGGCTTATTTATTAAATCATTCCTTTTTAGTTTCACCTTGAGCTTGTTTTAAAGACTAAAATCTGCAAATTCCTCTTTTGATTCCAGAATTATAAGAAAAAGTCTGAAACATAAGATTAATGCTTAAAAAAAAAAACTTGACAAAAGTAAAGTAACACTCACTTTTGGTCCCAGAGATATCGGCTTTTTTCGGCTTAGATAAGGCGATATCCAATATTGAAATATACCCAAATATCGGCCCAATATATCGCTCGACCTCTGGCTTAAGAGACTTTGAAGAGTTTCCTGGACGAGCGGACTTCTGAACTGTCCACATGCATTAGGAGGATCTTAGAAAAATAACCACTGGGAAGATTCAAAGATGAGTCAAAATGAGTGGAAACCCTCCTCCTGGTCTGTGTGTGACGACAGAACTCATTTATAACCCGGTAAAAAGCTCTGAGAAGTAGATTTAGCTCAATACATCCTTTGATCATGTTATGAAATAGTAAAAAAGTGTAATGATTAATCTGCAGTGATGATGTGAGCAGGAGAAGTTTGTCCATCACATCTGGTCGAAGACGACGTCAGTGCGTTCTTCTTCAGGGCGGGCTCTGCGTCTCCTGGCTCTCTGTGCTCTCTCGCGCCCCCTGGTGGCCTGAAACGACACCGCACAAAAGAATTAGGGTTCAGCTTCACCAACTCGCGGTGCACGGCCCTGTGTGTAACCGCGGTAACGAGGAGACGAGGACACAGGTTCAGGAGTTAGGACGTGAGCTCGTACCTGGCGGTAGAAGAAGTACGGGATGAAGTTCAGTGGCATCAGCAGGAGAAGGACCAGCGCTCGGACGAAGGTCTGGAAGTCAGACACTGAAACACATGGGACACACGTCACTAAACCGGGACAAACCAGGACAAACCGGGATGAACCGGGACAAGAGATCTACTTTTATTGCAGTAATATCTGATCAGTCGCATCAGTCGTTTTATCCAATAATCGTACTTTGACCAGCGAGGAGAGAGTACGATGGAGCAACATCTACGTCACTGAGAAGGTTAGCGCCCCCTTTGGGTGAAACAGAAAAGCCATTGATATGAATGGGCAGAGATCATCTGTGAACTTAATTTACGAATGAAATGTTTTATTCGTTTTATTTATTTATGGGATGTGAAAAGCATGTGGAAGTGACCTGTCGCTTCAGAGGAGACGGTTTCTCTTGTTTTATGTTGTGATTGCAGCTTCAGCATTCCACCTTCCATTGTTACTAAATGAAACATCTGACGCCAACAATGTACTTTTTAAAATCTTTCTAGAGCAGATGGTTCATGGTTCATTCAGGAGCTGATCTACTGCTGCTGTTGCTAAGGTCAATGTGTCTTTTAAAACCAAGTTTAATAAGTCTGAAAAGTAAAGGCCCATTACACGAGCCTGGCCACTACAGACTTCTTTCGCTGTATTATGTTCAAATATAGTTTAGAATAAACAGAGAATATGTGGCTGGCCAGGCTAATGAAGAGGAGCAATCGATAAACTCGCTTATATATTTGAGCGAGTGTATACACTCACACATTCATAATGTCCCGGCTTCCATGTTCCGGGAAGTTGCTCCATCTATAAAGAACTAGTGAGTGATTATGGTCTTAACTGTGTTCCAGACGGAGCCTGTACCCAAGGCCTTACCTCCTGGATGGATGTAGATGGAGCTGTTTAAACACAGGTGTAGTTCCTTTGTGGCCTTACCTCCTGGATGGATGGGGATGGAGCTGTTTAAACACAGGTGTAGTTCCTTTGTGGTCTTACCTCCTGGGTGGATGTAGATGGAGCTGTTTAAACACAGGTGTAGTTCCTTTGTGGTCTTACCTCCTGGGTGGATGTAGATGGAGCTGTTTTATCACAGGTGTAGTTCCTTTGTGGTCTTACCTCCTGGGTGGATGTAGATGGAGCTGTTTTATCACAGGTGTAGTTCCTTTGTGGTCTTACCTCCTGGGTGGATGTAGATGGAGCTGTTTAAACACAGGTGTAGTTCCTTTGTGGCCTTACCTCCTGGGTGGATGTAGAGGGAGCTGTTGGAGGTGAAGCTGTGGTTGAACACTTGCAGGAGGTAAACACAGGTGTAGTTCCCTTTGTGGGCGGGGCCCACGTCAGTAAACAGGAAGTGGGCGGAGTGATTGACGGCCAGCAGGGTGAGGTTGAGAGTGGGAGAGAGGAGCTGGAAGGAGCCTCCCGGGTACTGCGGCTCCACGGAGCATTTGACCCGGAAATGTGCCCCTATCTGCACCCAGACCCCGCCCTCTCCCGGCGACGCCCATTCACCCTCCTCTGCCCGTGGCCCCCAGAGCTCGCCCTCTGCCCGCGGAGCCCACATCCCCTCAGACACAGACACCTTCGGGACTCCGTTCAACAGATCTGTGGAGCAGAGGTTACATTAATTGTACAGACAAAATGAAAACAATGTTCAAATCCTACTGTAGCTTCTCTACAGCACACCTTTACTCGAACTATAAAAAGGAACTTTGCAAATGTGATGTGTGGTGGTTAACTTTAGTTGTCAACATTGACCTTTCACGGTTTTCGTTGCGTTCAGTTGACTAACAGTTTGTACACATTAACGGTCAGTTGGTTGACAGTATTTTCACATTTAGTTTCCAGGTACATCACAGTTTGAGTCAACATTTTTGGAGTACAATGTCCAGTCCATTTAAATGGGTTCTGTAAACAGCTTTCAGGATCAAAATACAAAAGAAGGGGAAGCAAGACAGCAGCATGGATCCACCTTAAACGTAAATAAAGGGGTTAATTTAAGCATAACCATAACCAGGGGTGAGGCAAAGTCGCAGGCCCACATCAAACCCAACTCAGCTGGCCCGGTGCCTCGATAGTGCTCACACGAGGACCCCAGCAGACCCCAGACCGCCATTACTGAGCAGAGCCATGGACGCCACGGGGTGGTGCCATGAGGCTCTCAACCACCCGCGACGCTACAATAAAACCTATGTTAGTGACTAACAAGCTCTATGAATGAGGAATGAAAGAAAAATAGCTACATGGACCCATCAAACAAAATGTACGCCCTGGAGGAAGACAGAGGAAGTACAAGTGAACGAGGGAGGCTTTTATACTACTGGTATTTGAGCGGTGACGCCATCTGCTGACCGTTTCAATATTTAAAATACATACATTTAATACAGTTATTAAAAATACATTTAAATAAAACTGGTAATGCCACACAAAGGCTGCAGTTGACCTATAATGACCTCTGCGTGAGCTCCTCAGGAGCTGAGATGGACCAGTTTGAGTCAGATGTTTGTCTCTCTGGAATAAGCATGCTGTAAGCCACACTGCGGACGCTTTATCCTGCAGTCTCACATTATTTCCCAACATAAATCATAGCTTTATATCTCTTTAAACGCCTTAAACATGTGTACAATGAGAGATGAATGAATGAAGGGTAAAAGCAGCTGATGACAGATTATGTATGAGCCTGTCCTTCAAAATGAGAGAAATGATGCAGAGCAAAAGGTCATGTGACTAAACTGACCAATGGGCCTCAATGGGGCCTCAGTGTTCACAGGAATAAGAGTCAGGCTTCTTTAAGTAGATTTAAAAGTACTGACCCAAACAGCTACTCCAGTAAAAGTACTTGGTGAAATACTCGAGTAACCGTTGGAGTAAAGTCTGATTCATCTTTGTTTCATGTTAATGAGACAGAAGAACAAATAATGTGAAATTCACTGTTTCAAATAATAATCCATAAATTTTAGCCAAAGGAAAGTCATGTTACATACACAATATATAAGATTGTGTAAGTTTTTTATGTGTACTGTAACTTCAACATAAACTACTGCAGTAGAAGTAAAAGTACTGTGTGATATTCTATGTGCAGTTAGTGGAAACAGTTACATAAAGTACTTGAGTAAAAGTAACCGAGTACTCCCCGCCTCGGCCAATGGGAGCAGAGGATTATCTGTGTCCTCCTCTAGGGGGCAGCACCACATTCACTGAACTGACTCTGAGCAGAGATTGCGAGAAGAAGAAACTCTGGATTAAAACCAACCTGAACAAATAACCTGGAAGGGACGGTGGGCAACAGATGACATGCCATAGTAGACACAGTCTCTCACAGCAGAGTTCTTCATCACACAGTCAGTCTTGACGACCCACACGTCACCCATGACAGACTCGTCCCTCTGTTCTGTATAAACAGCAGAGCCACAGTCCAGGCCTCGACACACGACGGCCGCCACCTCCAGGTCCCAGGGATTAAAGGTCACCACTCGTCTCCACTCTCCACTGAGCTCCGCCTCCACCATCCCCTCACAGCGACTGGTCCCTCCCACCAGCCTCAGCAGCTCTGGACACAAACACAGGTGAGCCCCACCCCTCTACAGGCCCCCCCCCCCTGGCCCCGCCCTTTACCTGCACAGGTGAGGTTGAGAGTGGGGCAGGTCTCTGGGCCGGTCCTGGTCTGGGGACAGTCCATCAGTTTAGACTCATTGCCCTCACAGTGGATCGTCTTCCCCAGAGGAGAGAGCGCCCCCTGGAGGAGAGGAGCCCCACAGCCCAGCTCCCTGCACAGCACCTCTGCCCCGCGACGGTCCAAGGCCCCCTCACAGACCCCGGCCCAGGACTGGTTCAAGGACTGGTCCTGGAACTGCAGAGATCCTGAACACAGGCTCCGCTCCCCGACCAGCCGCACCGAGTCTGAGGGTACACACATGAGGTCACAGTATGAGGGTACACACATAAGGTCACAGTATGAGGGTACACACACGAGGTCACAGTCTGAGGGTACACACACGAGGTCACAGTATGAGGGTACACACGGTCTGTGGTGCCATCAGTGGTAATAAGATAAGATAATCCTTTATTGATCTCACAACGGAGAAATTAACTTGTTACAGTCGTCGGAGAACTTCTGGAGATGACAACTGTACGTGTTGTATGTGAAGTCCGATGTGTAGATGTTGAAGAGAAACAGTGAGAGGACGGTGCCCTGAGGGGCCCCGGTGCTGCAGACGACCACCTCAGACTCACAGCTGCGCAGCCGCACATACCATGCAGTCCATGCAGTGAGATGTTCATCCACTCCCGCGTCCTCCAGCTTCCCCCGCAGCAGCGCCGGCCTGATGGTGTTGAAGGTGCTGGAGAAGTCAAAGAACATGACCCTCACAGCTTTCCCGGCGAGCTCCAGGTGGGTGAGCTAACACCTTTAACTTCAATCAATCAAATCAAAGTTTATTTCTATTCACTTTATTCCAGAAGTTCTCGTGGGCGTCTCCATGAATTGGCCCAGCCCCTTGTATTAGTTACACAAGACGTGAGACGGTTCTACTCAGACACAAAGCTGTTTTTATCCCGTGCAGAGAAACAGTGCAGTGTCGACTTGTTGATGCAAATGAACATTTGACGTCACTGAAAACTATGAGTAGGATTATTTATTATTGTAGTATTTCAGACTCACCTGAACAGTTCAGCTCTAGATTGTTGTAAGAGCGTCTTGTGTTAGAGTCAAAACAATCGATCAGTGAAGAGTCGAGACAGAGGGGAGGATTGAGAGAAACTGCTTCTGTGGATGAACCTCTTTTCCCCTCCAGACTCAGAGCAGAACCACAGTTCATCTCTGCACACGCTCTGTTTCCAAACCAGAGAGGGGTGTCCTGTGGATCCACTTCAGTCCAGTCCTGTCCCGCCCTCTGCACCTGCAGCCGCCCCTGACACCGACTGTTGCCATCGACCAACCTCAGACTGTACGGCTCTGAAACAACAGTGTGGCAGAGTGGTTAGCTGTGTGGCGGAGTGGTTAGCTGTGTGGCAGAGTGGTTAGCTGGGCGGCAGAGTGGTTAGCTGTGTGGCAGAGTGGTTAGCTGCGTGGCAGAGTGGTTAACTGTGTGGCAGAGTGGTTAGCTGTGGCACAGTGGTTAGCTGTGGCACAGTGGTTAGCTGTGTGGCACAGTGGCTAGCTGTGGCAGAGTGGTTAGCTGTGGCACAGTGGTTAGCTGTGTGGCACAGTGGCTAGCTGTGGCAGAGTGGTTAGCTGTGTGGTGTATTTACCTGTTGAGTTCCCGTTCGCAGCAGTGGCTCCTGAAACAGAAAAGTCACATGAGTGCTGTTGGTCACATGATGCAGACTTAAGATGGCCGACTTCTTCAGACGTTGGCTCAATCCGAAACCATCAAATTGTAGCCTCTAAGCACTAACACTAGCAACTAACTCCTTAACCTTTCATGGGGTCAACTGTTAGACCTCTATGCAGTTAGTGAACTAGACCTTCAGCAGCATTTGAACAATCCGTCCATCCTTAAACAGGGGAAAGGGAAGTGACATCACCAACAGCTGTTTTTCTTCTTCTTTAAAGTTATTGGTGGAGTGCAGGCCAAACAAAAGTGCATGTCGCCCCCTACTGTACAGTGTCCAACAACAACATAGTGTCCAAACAAAGACATTTAAGGAAAAAAATAAATCCAAATGATCCAAACATTTCCCTTTAGTGTTATTTTATTTCAACAGCTGTTTCTTAAAGCTACATTATGCAAATGATCCATGTGGCTTAAGTTTCTACTAAATGAAAACAAAAGCATTTAATCTGTTTCCTGAGTTTCCTCTTTAACACTGACATGTGACTGAGCTGTGGGGACGACAACATGGATTTATCACTTTTATAAAGTTTGGCTTGTGCAGAATCTTAATTTTTTATTATTATTATTTTTATTATTAAATGTGCTCCTGTCAATCAACAGTGGTTGCGCATGAATCACTCGAGGGTGGGGGCGAGGGGGGATTTGGCGCAGTGGCTTGTGGGATGGCACATAGCTCCTAATCACTGGTTAGTTAGCATCAGAGGTCCCTATGCTAAAGTGGCCATGATAGTTAGCATCAAGGCTCCTTTTCCTAACTACTTCCTAACTGACTTACCAATTCGGAGGCAACTTGCCATGGCGGACGCTGACGCACATCCGGTTTGGCGTAAGAGCTCTTAGCAATCTGCCCGTTTCGGAACCAGCCTCAAACTGGCTTAAATCTAAATTCATTGTAAAGATGTGACTTTGAGGAAATGTCTGACAAGTATCTTTTGTTTTCATAGAAAAATAATGCATTTTATTTAAAAAAAAATAAATCTTTTCTGCAACAAAACTTGAGTAAAGGTAACTTGAGTTACATGAGCAATTCCACATGTGTCCAGTAGGGGGCGCTGCAGGTTTAAATATAAACCACTTAAATAGAGCAGAGTATTGAGTGAATCTATTCCTTTTATTTGAGTTACATGAGTATTTCCACATGTGCATGCTTTTTATCCTGGAAAGCGCTCTGGGCACCTTCTGGCTGTTGTTGGGCGCTATAGAAATAAAAATGTATTGATTGATTGATGTAAATGCACCTCTGTCTTGTGAAACATCCAGAGCATTTTTAAAATATATCAGTTTCTTTGAATCCATATTTACAATAACAGAAATATGGAGCATTAAAGGGGCTAGATGCAAGTTAACCATTTTATACTCACTACTGCCACCACAGGCCTTTCGTGTAACTGCAGCTTCTATATTAATCGTGCATGACGGCACTTCAGACCCGAAGTAACATGTTTCTGAGTGACAGTGCAGGATTTTAGAGGCAGTTGTGGTGAACAGGTCTGAGCTCAAGGACATGGAGGAACATTTTTAAACTCCGTATAGTCCCTTAAACGGGCAAAGCATCATTGCTTTCATGTTTTCAGAAAGTGCTAGAAATAGGCTCCCAAAGTGGGGGAGCCTCAGAGGTTTTACAAGGGGGGCCCCAAAGCTTTAAAAAATACATTTATCTGCTATAATGTACGACTTAAAGGATCTATATCATGCTATTTTAGCCATTCCAAAGTTAAGTATAGGCATTTATATGATATATTGTATCTCTACCATTATGGAGCACTCATTTTTGTGATAAATATAAGTGTTTTCTGGAGGTATTTTTCGAACCCAGAAGACACAACGCTTCGATTCAGTTAACTCCGCCCACTCTCTCCGCACATACAACTTTACCGTAAGATAAATAAACAGCAATAAGTGAAGATACTTCACGATGCAGTTATACGGAGTTGACATCTGCAACACAGCTTCATAAATGGCTAACACACATGCTATGTTGAATGATGACCAAAGTCTTATAAATGATGAACAAAGTCTTATAAATGATGAAAGTCTTATAAATGATGACCAAAGTCTTATAAATGATGAACAAAGTCTTATAAATGATGAGAGTCTTATAAATGATGAACAAAGTCTTATCAACGATGAAAGTCTTATAAATGATGAACAAAGTCTTATAAATGATGAACAAAGTCTTATAAATGATGAACAAAGTCTTATCAACGATGAAAGTCTTATAAATGATGAACAAAGTTTTATAAATGATGAACAAAGTCTTATTAATGATGAACAAAGTCTTATAAATGATGAACAGTCTTATAAATGATGAAAGTCTTATAAATGATGAAAGTCTTATAAATGATGAACAGTCTTATAAATTATGAAAGTCTTATAAATGATGAACAAAGTCTTATAAATGATGGACAAAGTCTTATCAACGATGAAAGTCTTATAAATGATGAACAAAGTCTTATAAATGATGGACAAAGTCTTATCAACGATGAAAGTCTTATAAATGATGAACAAAGTTTTATAAATGATGAACAAAGTCTTATAAATGATGGACAAAGTCTTATCAACGATGAAAGTCTTATAAATGATGAACAAAGTCTTATTAATGATGAACAAAGTCTTATAAATGATGAACAGTCTTATAAATGATGAAAGTCTTATAAATGATGAAAGTCTTATAAATGATGAACAAAGTCTTATTAATGATGAACAAAGTCTTATAAATGATGAACAGTCTTATAAATGATGAAAGTCTTATAAATTATGAAAGTCTTATAAATGATGAACAAAGTCTTATAAATGATGGACAAAGTCTTATCAACGATGAAAGTCTTATAAATGATGAACAAAGTCTTATAAATGATGGACAAAGTCTTATCAACGATGAAAGTCTTATAAATGATGAACAAAGTTTTATAAATGATGAACAAAGTCTTATAAATGATGAACAAAGTCTTATAAATGATGAACAGTCTTATAAATGATGAAAGTCTTATAAATGATGAAAGTCTTATAAATGATGAACAGTCTTATAAATTATGAAAGTCTTATAAATGATGAACAAAGTCTTATCAACGATGAAAGTCTTATAAATGATGAAAGTCTTATAAATTATGAAAGTCTTATTAATGATGAACAAAGTCTTATAAATGATGGACAAAGTCTTATCAACGATGAAAGTCTTATAAATGATGAACAAAGTTTTATAAATGATGAAAGTCTTATAAACGATGAAAGTCTTATAAATGATGGACAAAGTCTTATAAATGATGAACAAAGTTTTATAAATGATGAACAAAGTTTTATAAATGATGAAATAAAGATGGAGAAAAGCTTTGACAGCCTGACAGTTTATCGCATCACAGTGAGTTATGTCAGAATGTACTTCTCTTAAAAACATTTTGATCTGCTATTACAAAAGGTGACTCTTACCGTGTCCACACAGAGACAGAACCAGGACCAGGACCAGGACCAGGAGAGACATGTCCATCAGCGTCTGAAGAGCCACTGAAGACGGGCTGCTGAGTTTCCTGTTTTTCAACTCTTTATTATCAGCTTCATCTCCTGTGGTTTTTCTGCTGAAAACAAGAACTGCCTCAGAATCAGCATCAGTTTAGTCAAAGGATCTTTTTGACGACTAAAACGAGATTAAAATTAAATAAAAAAGTTGTTTCTGAGACGAAAACTGTGACTCAAATATATAAAACAATATGACAAATGCACAGAAGAGACTAAAATCATCCAAACTTCAGTGACAGTTTGAAGCAGCCTCATTTAGATTCACTGCCAAAGGAACAGACTGACTTTTGTTCATGCGGGAGAAGAAACATGAAGCCGAGGAGCACGTCAAATAAATATTATCCATGTAAAGTCAAAAAGTTTGTCACATTTTTTTGTTTTCGTGGCTGTTTTGACATCGTGCTCAGTTCAGGCGCGTGGGCGTGAGACTCTGACTTTGAAAGTGCGTAGGAAAGTAACGCAAAATTCTGTACACAAAGTTTGTTTCCGATCTATAAAACCCTGCGTATGCGCCCGTGCCACAGCTGTGGACATCAGGACACGCCCTCTGCCCGCCGGGACAGAGAGGGATTTAATAAAGAGTGAACTCTGCTTCTCTGGTCACGCGTATTGGCCAAAAAGACAAGGTTTATTACGACCAAAAAAAGTACACGGATAAATATGAACTTAACATTTTAGTTTTGCATGTATACATTTGAGCCTCAAAAATGCTGCAGATTCGTAGCAAAGGATTCTAAAACCTCGGGCCTAGGTGAAGATTTAGCACTTCTCCCACAGAGCGGCCTGTTTGGGTTACTTTTGAGTTTCAATATAGGGTCATTCTCCCTGATCGGTCAAATCAGGTCTACCTGTACTTTCCCCTGTCTAATTGAGGTAGCGAGAGGTCAAATGAGGTACAGTTAGTTGAAATTGGTTCACAGTTGCATAAAATTACAAGAAAACAGATCAAATCAACAAAACATCAACATAAAAATGAACAAATAACAGTGAAAGGCAAGAGTGCAGACCAAATACTTTCAGTGTCATGTTCACGGGTAAGAAGAAATGTTTTCCGCCTGGATTTGAACATTGAGCAGCAGTAGGAGAAGGAACAGGAACAGCAGTACATTTAAGGGTCAGCTGCTTCTATAAAGGTCACTGTTTTAATGAAATGTGTCATTGCTTTTTAGCCACAAATCCTACATTAATATAGATACGGGGCTGGTATTACAGTTTCCTCATCTCATGGTCGTGTTCAGTCATGAACCAGAATGTCATTTGCATAAGACCTTTGGTTCTGTCAAAGGTCACGAAAAAAAATACAATATTTCTTTTTAAAGGGGGGGTATTTTGCAAAATCGACTTTTTCAAGCTTTCCATCATGTTATTATGTTATTCCCTCATTAAAAACATGCCTGAAGTGTTGCCTTGGCACATTCACATATTTTTGAGTAATCTGTAAAAACTCTGATGGCGGTCATTTTAGGGATAGGTTTGCCTGAGTCCTCCTAGGAACGCCCCCACCTCCTGGAGACGCCTCCGAGCTTTCGTCACCAGCCGAGTAACCAACCACTGCTCCTCAGCAGAACCCCCTCCCCACTGATGCCACAGACAGCGTGTGGAGGGGGCGTGTCAGAAAGGGTCAGAGGTTCTTAAAGAGACAGAGGCCTATTTCAAGACATTCGCTACAGCCATTTTGTGAGAGCAATTTTATACAAGGCAGTTATTCTAATTTACTGCATTGACCAACAGAAGGTTTGGTCATCATTGTAGTGTGCTATAGACTGGTGCTATGTGACTGAAAAAAGCATAATACCCCCTCTTTAAGCTACTTTTTTACCATTAAAAGTGCACTTAATGGAATTTTGCCATTTTCTGACTCTCCTGTGGAGGGAAGATGATTTTAGACCCAATTTTAGATTGTATTACATCCTTTGCTTTAATCAAATATTGTTTTTTTCCTCTCGTTTTGACCACCAAATGACAAGTATTTTACTGTGTGTCCGTTGGAGTTGACACTTCAGAATCCTATTTATTAAATACTTAGAGGCTGTTCTGCTGAATTTCATGTCATTCATTTAAATCATGAAAATGGTGTTTCTGTTAATGTCCGCCCTTTGGAAACGATAGACCATCAAAAACATATGTTAAAGATTCAAAAACAAAGTCGTCACTGTCCCTGCAGCTGCTGTTGGAGTTCTTACGTGTAAGGTCAGTCTAAGTCAGCGATCGGTCAGTCTGGTTAGAAAGTTACTCACACTCTGTACTATTTATGTGACAGAAGTAAATCCATTGTGTGTGTCATGTGTATGTGGTAGTTCAGGTCTGTAAAGCTCTAACGGTGCATTCGAGAGAGATTTGAACAGTATACGGGGGTTATGTGTGGAAAATGCTGCGTAAAGATTGAAAATAATTTGATTTGGTTTTAATAGTGCAATAATTCTGTCCAGAAGCTCCACAGAAAGGCCCCGCCCAGGTGGAAATCCAACCCAGGACCTTCCAGCGCTGACCCAGGTCTTTAAAAGCATATTTCTATTACAATAGTAAAGGTTTGTTCTGGGAAACTGAAAGTCTTTAAGTGTGAGTGAACTGTTCAATGTTTGAACCAAAGAGAAACTAGTTTAGCAGCAAGACACAAACGCATTAATGACAGAGATTCTGTTTGAAGAGTTTGGAGAAAGTCAGTTAAACTGTAGAAAAGATCTGATCTGAGATCAGTGCACCAAAGTGACGCCACAGGACGATTGTATCAGTTCAGAGAAACGGAAGCTTCTTATCGTTCATTCTGATCAGTGTGAGCTCAGAACTCTGACCTCCCGCCTTTAACCCAGAGCATTTTCTCAGTTCAGCTTTACCCAAATCTAAAAGCTTCTGGTCTTACAGCCTACAGCAGTGGTTCCCAAACCAAAGGACAAGTCCAACAATAAACTTTATTTATAAAGCACATTTAAAACAGCCAAAGTGCTGTACAGTAAAAAGCAAATATCAGTAAGAAATGTAGAGTTTACACTTACAGCAGCTACAACAATGCAGGACACATCATTGATTGGCACCGAAAGCCAGTGAGAAAAGATGTGTCTTCAGAACAGATTGAAAGTGATAAAGTGTCTGTGCACTTGGGAACAACCAGGAGCAGCTGGTCAGCAGACCGTAGGGCTCTGGTCAGGACATGATGCTGAAAATGTTTAAGTAAGAGGGGGCCGAGCCGTTCAAGCTTTTAAAAGCAATCAGTAATACTTTAGAATCAATTCTAAAACACACAGATTTAATACAACTGTGTATTGGTTTAGCAAAGGGCTTTTTCTCTTCCCACTTACACCGTGTCCCCGTTTCTCTGAAAATTATTTTAAAACATCGATTTTCAACACTCAAAATATTCAATATCAATATTGTTCCAGTGACAGGGCCAGCTCTAGAGCTTCTCTAATCAACGGTTTCTAATCATCAGTGACCCTCTGACACAATGCACCATTAGAACACTGTCGAAAAGGAAAGGAGCCGTTTTCACCCGGAGGGGGCGGGGCCTCGGGAAAAGAGCCCGGACGTTTCTCAGTCTGTCGACTTTTCCAAAAGCAAAGCCATCAGTGAGGTCCAGGCTCAGGAGGACGGATCGGCCCAGTCAAGCCCACTCCATCTTCACTTTATGTATTTATGAACAGCTTTCATAACACCGTCTGATAAACTTTAGCAGGTCGAGGGTATTTAGTATTTGAAAATCATTTTGTTAAAATATTTGAAACACAAACCCTGAGTTCCGTGGTGTAGTTGTGGTATACTGTCATTTAGCTGATAAAATGTTGATAAAACGTTGATAAAACAAGTGTTGATAAAATGAAAACATGAGCTGCCGGGAGTGGAACATGGTTTTATTCAAAAGATAAAGATTACTACAGGGGCACAGTCGAGTTTAGGAAAATTGGCCTCAGTTGAACAAAAACAAAACTTGTCTCAGCTGCCTCCATTCAGGCCATGTTGTTCCAATAATATTTCAAACAGTGGTGTTGGTGTCGAGAGAGAAGGATTCGGATCAACACCATCATTTCCAGACCTTTAGCTTTTACAAAGGTGCGGCTGATCATAGATTTTTCTGGTCATGCTGAATATTGTCAAGCGTGGAGTCGCTGCTGCCGGCAGAGCTTTGGCTTCACTGAACACACGTGTTTAAACAATAATATAATCCAAGGTCTGAACACTTTAACCCTCGTCTTTCATTAGAAACACAACCCTCACATCTTACGTTAGCGGCTTTTCATGCCACTGTTTAACTGATGTAACAATATTGTAGATCAACATTTTTTAAAACCTCCCATCATTATGTTAATCCACTTCCATTCTGCACAAAACAGTTAGAAAAATCTAAACATTCTACTATTTTAAAGCCAGTTTAAAAAAAAAAAAAAAATCACACACAAAAAATGGCTAATTTTCCATATAAAAGTGAGTTTGGGCAGAATTTGGATTTACTTTAAAAACACCATTGGGTCAAAGATCATTAAAAACTTTTTGTAAAGTTGAGTTTTCACTAATCTCATGTTAGTGGCATTTCCTGCCTCATTGACCCTTTATAAAGTCACTTTATTCTTCTGCAGTCACACTTTGAAATCAGATATTATTATTTGTGATTTCTTCTGATCAGAGGAGGAAACATTTGTGCTGGGGGGTGTAGGTGTGGGGATATACCGGCCTGAGGTGAGTATAGGTATGGTGGGGGTCTAGGGAGTGTAGGGATATACTGGCCTGGGGTGGGATGCAGTGTGGGGGATATAATGGCCTGGGGTGGGGTGTAGGTGTGATGGGGGATGTTGGGACTGTGTGGGTGATTATACTGGTCTGGGGCGGGTGTAGGGGTGTTGTGGGTGGGGGTTGGGGGATATCCTGGTAGGTGGGGTGGTGTTGAGGGTGTATGGGGGATATCCTGGTAGGTGGGGTGGTGTTGAGGGTGTATGGGGGATATTCTGGCCTGAGGAGGGGTCTTGTGGCGTGATGTACCAGCCCGGGGCGGGGTGAACGTGTATCGGGGGTGTGTGTGTATTTTTTAAAATCTGTGCTTAGGTGTGTTTTATAAAGAACTGCTTAATTACAGCCATATTTGTAAACATGTTTGTAAACAGAAACACCTGACAACTACACCCACCACGGACAAACACCCACAACTCAAACCCTCCATCACCTTCCCACAGACCTCCCCCAATGCCCCGTACAAGCGCCTCATAACTCCACTGTGATATTAGGTTTATCCCATAGAAATGCTTTTTCACGGTAAATGCTCGAAATTCAGTTTGAACAGTAAAAATCACAAATGCTTCCTCCTCTGTCGGAAGAAACCAATAAAATAAATCGGATTTTAAAGTGTGTCAGAGCCATGAAAAGTGAGTTTATAAAAAGGGAGTCAATGGGGCAGAAAATGACACTAACATGAGATGAGGGAGAACATTTGTACAAAAAAGTGTAATATGAGCCTTCATAACAGGTGATAAAATGCATAAAATGAGACTAATGACCCTGTCGGTCAGAATAAAGAGATCCCCAAGGAAACCATCCTAGTGATTGTGGGCGTGTACCTGCGCGTCACGTAGACTTCACTGACAGGATTGAACATAAGAGCTTTATCAGACGCCGATTTGGGGCAGGGTTTGATCGGGGGTGACCGTTTACAGCGCGTCTTATGACGAGGTGAGGGTTACTGTACACAGCCCATGACGTGTATCTGCAGCGAGTCCATGTCCGGAGCCTGGCATTTGCACTTGGGGCAGCAGAGGCCGGGCAGCTCCTCTGAGTCCGAGGCCTGGTCCGAGGCCTGGTCCGAGGCCTGGTCCGAGGCCTGGTCCGAGGCCTGGTCCGAGGCCTGGTCCGAGGCCTGGTCCGAGGCCTGGTCCGAGGCCTGGTCCGCCCCCGACGACAGGCCCTGAGCGCAGAACCAGGGCGGAGGCGGCGGGAAATCTGAGACACAGCAGAAAGCGTTACCAGAGTACATCTAGACGACATGTTCATCTGGCTTTAGTCTGATGAAACGTGCTCGACTTTACCTGGGGCCTGGGGAGTGTGCGAGACTCGTGCCAGGATGTCGTCCAGGTTCCACGGCTTCATTTCCACAAACTGTATGCTGAAACACAAGCATTTGATTCATGGAGGATTTTCAGAGTCACTGGTTCTCAACCTTTTCTCCTCTGGGGACCCCTGGGAAAGAGCTCTAAGGAGAAGTCCTGTGTGTGGAACTTAAGGGCTAAAGCCAATAACGAAAAGGGATGAGACTAGGGATGGGACGATAATGAAATTTGGGGTCACGATTATCTTGGCAAAAATAATTGGGATTAACGATAATATCACGATATTAGCCAATAGTTTAAAAAAAATGAAATGGGGATTGGGTAATTATTAATCATTCCTCTTCATCGTCTGATTTAAATGTCATATTGAGTGAGACGTAAAGTAAATATTTAAGGTCCTATATCATGCAAAATCGACTTTTTGGAGCCTTTAGCCATGTTGTTATGCCATTTCCTTCTCAAAAACACCCCCAGAGTGGTTTTTGACTTCACACAGTTCTCAGCAATCCTCCTGAATCCTGCTCTGACGTAAAATACACTGCTCACAAAAACTTAGGGCACACTCAAAAAACACAATGTAACTCCAAGTCAATTAAATTTCTGGGATATCAGACTGTCCAGTTAGGAAGTCACGCTTCTTGTGAATCAATTTCACTTGGTGTTGTGGAAATTAAACAGACGACAGGTGGAAATGAGAGGCAATTAGCAAGATCACTCCAAAAGAGGAATGGTTTTGCAGGTGGTGACCACAGACCATTTCCCTGTCTTCATCCTTTGGACCGTATTTTTGGAACACTTTTGCATTTTGCAAAGACTGAACACAAGTTTCTCGCTCACATGTCTTTCTTCTTCATTATGCATTTTTTGGCTGGTGCGACTTAAAATCCGGAAAATCCGGTAGAAACTTCTGAACTGCCCCAGAACCTCAGGCTTGGAGCTTGTGTGGACGAGCATCAAATACATGGTAAAGTTTATTTGGCTTTTTATATGAAGTGATTGGTTTTTCGCTCTGTAATAATTCTAATCAGACATGGACAGTCCTCGAGCGGAACAATGGTGCAGAGCAAACACTGGTTTGTGGAGAACAGGAGCTTGTACGATGGTGTGTGTGAGTGTGAGGTACCGGGGCATGGCCTCCTGTTTGAGGCGCTCGATCTTGGCCTCAGCCTGGTTCAGCTGGTCCTGCAGCTCCTCTTTCTGCTGGTTCAGTTTCTCTCGAGCTTCTCTCTCGGCCAGAAAGTCTGCCTTGTAGATCTCCGCCTGAAGAAGCGAAACCAATATCATCGAGAGAGTAAAGCAAGTCATGTGTGAGGCTTTTTAAAACTGTTTTAATGCACGAATACAAAGCTGTGTCATTTCTTAAGGTCTGGAAACATTTCATCAAACAATCACTTTCTTTGTCATTCGCATGTGATGGTTTTGAAGCGTTTTTGTAGTTTTCTTTTTTCATAACATTTTGTAATTTTTTATCATTAACCATTAGTGTTTGGTATTGATCTCGTAACTCCCACCTGGACTGAACACGCAAACAAAACCTCCTTAAAAATCCAAAGATTTGTATGTGAGATGCTGACATGTTATTAGTAGAGCTCCTTATGGGGAAGCTGCATGTGGTACTCTCAAATACATAAACCTATTGACTATTGAATATGGAGTCAGCGCACATACAGGTGAAACTCGGGAAATTATATTGTGAAAAGTTTATTTCTGTAATTTAAACTTCAAAATCTCAGAAGATTGGAATATTACATGAATACAATAAAAAATATTTTAAACAAAGAAATGTGGGAGAAATGTGAAAACTAATCTTGCATGTGTACTTAGTCCTTTTACTTGAATGACTACCTTAATGTGGTGGCGTGTCATGATGTTCTCAGCCTGTGGCTCTGCTGAGGTGTTATGAAGACCAGGATGCTTCATCTGACGCCCATGTCCAGGATCCGTCTGTGTGGAGGCTCTTGATGTTCTGACTCCAGCCTCAGTCCTCCACACTTTTGAATGGCCTTTTCCTCACAGTCCTCTCCAGACTGCGCTCATCCCTGAGGCTGTAACATTTTCTTTCACTTCACTTTCTACGAATGCAGGTTTACAGCATTCTGAGAACATCTACATTTTCCGAGTTTCACCTGTAAGCTTCCTTACTCCTTTTGGGTTTCCATTATTCTGTGATGTCAATTCTAAAAGAAAATAAGTAAGCAGCTTAAACAAAGTAAAAAGAAACTAAACTTAAATACCGTATTTTCACAAGGTCTAAAGAAACTTGAATATTTTGCACTAGAATTGATTTTGATACAATACGGCAGATAGTGTCATTGGGCTTTAAGGAATTGTCAGCAAAAATCAATATTGTATTTGAAAAAAAACAAAAAAACTTAGCCAAGGGCATTTTCTCCACTTCAGCTTTACCCAAATCTAAAAGGTTACAGCCTATAGGCCAGAGTAACGCCTCATTTGAAAGCTAAGACCAACAAAACTCATTGAAGGAGGATCCTTTGCCTCGCATTGGTGCCACGTTGCAGTCACTTGACATTTTTCGTCACCATTTCTTCTCGTTTTTGTGGCTATTTTGACTTTTTTCATGAAGCTTTTAGATTTGTCTGAAGGAGGTTAAAGAGCAGCGTTTTGTACCTGCGCCGTGAGAACAGGCACCATCTCCAGAGCGCCTTTCTGCTGCTCCACCTCCTCCTCCAGTTTATCGATCAGGTCCTGCTTCAGCACCAGCGCTCGCTCCGCCTCCTCCAGACGCGAGCACAGGTCTCCTCCCTGAAACCACCAGAACCCTGAGGAAGGAAGACTTTAAACCATGACAGCCTGAGAGCTGCAGTCACCTCGCTCCTGATCTTGGAGTCGTAGTCTCTGAACAGACAGGTGTAGGCGTGCTGCAGCTGCAACAGCTTCTTCCTGGAAACAGAGGCCTTTGGTTTAGAATCGGGCCACAATCACTTAATCCGAGCACAAAGTCAAAAGTAATGCTTTATAATGTCATTTTAAAGCCCAGACAGTGTTTTTATTGCCACCGGTGCAAAACATTCATGCATGTGTCATATTTAATGACCTGTAACCTTTTCCCCAAACATGAATGAGGGGAAAGTTTGGTATTTAATCCTCGCCTTAACCGAGCAAGTTTTCTCTAATTTTCTGTCCACGTTTTCATAGAAAAATATTGCGTTTTGTGCGTAAATATGGCCAAAACCTAAATAATTAAACAGTTACATTTAAAAGTACAGTTTTATTTTGTGACATATTAAAGAGGAATTTTAGATCGTGTTTGGTTTTAGTATATTTTGTATAATTTCAAATATTGCCTTGTCAAAGCTCCATTAATCAGGCAGGAGTAAAGAGTAAAACTCCTAATAACTCCTAAAGACTTCCCCCGCTCACTTCCGTCAATAACCTTTAGGAGTTACTGCGCGGACGTTTTACTCCTCGTATCATTACGCCTCACAATATAGTCCCCCTTTTTATCTGCTTATAAAATCGACATGTTACATTTCTGTGTAAATATACTTCGCATGAAAACACTTCACGTAACTTTATTTAAATATGGAACACGTGGAGGAGCTTGGTAGCTTCTATCCTGAGCTTTTTTGGAGCTATGTGACATGTGGGAGAGGCTGCGTATGTGCTCCGTTTGCCTGGCAGAGCGCACGGACAAAGACCAGACGGGGATATATTAACTCTGCTAAAGTGAGGTAAGAGCATATCTCAGTATGTAAAAACGGTGGCCTATTCCTTTAAGAAGGTAAATGTTACAGGTGTGAAGAGTGCTGGGCTTCAGAGCGCTGTGGGGGCGTCTCCTCCGTGCTGCTGTTCGTTTGCTGAAAACACAAAGAAACAAGCTCCTGATGTTACAAACATAATACGATTAGTTAACCTCTTAACCCCCGCCTCAACTCAGCACATTTACTCCATGTTCAGCTAAGCCCAAATCTTAAGCTTCTCGACTGGAGAGTCACGCCTCATTTGAAAGCTGAGACCCACAAAACTGACCTAATCTTCCTTGTTCCGTCGTTTTTGGTTGTTCAAAACATGTCAAATAAGCGACAAACGAGATGGTCGCCCCCTTTCTGTAGCTTAATCCCAGATACAATAGAGTTAAACAAACGGCCAAAATGCTACAGTAAAGCAGTGAAAACTTGACAAAAATGTGGCAAAAAAAAAACTTGACAAAAATGACTTAAACGTGATAAAAACAAGGAAGCTTTCAAATGAGGCTTTACACCAGCTTGGAGGCTGTAAACTCCACTCGAGAAGCTTTTCGGGAAATCTGGGGAAAATGTGCATCAAAATAGCGACGAAAACGGGGATGAAAACAAAACAAATAAGCGACAAACACACTTAATGTGACCAAAACTCTGCAACAACGTGACAATAAAGGTCACGATCACTTTTCCAGGTCTTGCTGCTTTCAATGTAAACTAGGCCATTTTCAACTTATTTCTTTATAAAGAATGTCCCTGGTTGGAAAGGCACGAGCTGAAAGCTCTTCATGCATCGCACCAGCTGCAAACATTAATTGTAACCATGTTGATTGTATCGACCCTCTCTGCTCTTAGCATCCCAAATGGGGTTTATTTATTTATCAGGGAGAAAGGGGCAGGAGCACATGGTTCTGTTAACTCAAGCCATGTGCTCCTGAGATGATGACACGTCGTATGTCAAGCCTTTGTTACAAAGTGACGATTTTGGATCACAGCTTGTAAATAACTAATTCCAAATCTCAAAATCAGCAGCTAATGAATCCAAAACAGCTGCAAAAGCTCCCTGAGACTTTAAATATTCTCAGTGGTTCAGTAGTTCATCATGGGTTCTGACTGCTGACCTGACAGTTGTGCAGAAAACCATCACTGACAAAAGCCTCAAAAGGTCAGAGCAAAAGAAGTTGGATGTTCTCAAAGTGCTGTATCAGAGCAGAAAGTGAAGTGAAAGGGAAAAGTTTATGGATAAAAAAGGTGCACAAGCCTCAGCCTCAGTCTGGAGAGGACCGTCAGGAAAAGGCCATTCAAAAGTATGGAGGACCTTCACAAGGAGTGACTGAGGATGAGTCAGAGCATCAAGAGCCTCCACAGACAGATCCTAGACATGGACTTCATATGTCAGATTCCTCTGAAGCATCCTGGTCTTCATAACACCTCAGCATCTAGGCTTTTTTTTATTGATTTCATGTAATATTCTGTCTGAGATTTTGAACTTGGGGTTTTTACAAGTTTTAAGACAAAATAATTACATAAAACTTGACATGTCGTGAGTTTCTATCAGTTTTGCATATTAAGTTGAACTTTTTCATGATATTCTAATTTTCACCTGTATGTGCAATTCCACAGATCCCGTCTGTGTAAAGTTCACCTGAGCCAGTTTGCTTTGCAGCTGGTCGATGAGTGACCTAAAGGTGAAATATGCACAAAAAGATTTTTCTTTTAAATAAAAAGTGAAAAAAACATAGTGCACCTTTAAAATTCTGCCCTTTTGTCGTTTTCTTGGTTGTTTCACCTCAAATGATATAAAGGCATAAGAAATGAAATGGAAGGAAAATGAATGACTTAACATTATTAATGTGTTTTCTGGTGGTCTCTGACAAATAATTTAGTATCAGTATCGAAAACAAAGTATCGTCAAAGGACCGGTATCAAAAGAAAATTAAGGGAACCCAGCCCTAGTCAAGAAACCTTCAGATTTGGGTAAAGTCGAACTGGAGAAGAAGAAAAATGACGCTTCATCGTTATGGAGAAAGTCGCCAAAAACATTGACATTAATTTTTAGTCCCTTCAAAGTTAACCTCTTACACAAAAACAGCTTGTAAGGCGTTACTGTGGCCTCTAGGCTTAAGCTCCCGTCCAGAAGCTTTAAGATTTGTGTAAAGCTGAACTGGAGAAAAAGGTGCTCAGTTAAAAGTGAAGCTCAGTGTGTTCAGGAGCGTCTCACCAGGCTGCCAGGGGGCGTGGTCTTCGTGTTCTGATCCATCTCCTCCATGTCTGACTCTGAACACACATCAGTAAACGGTCAGTTTGTGCCGGAGCAGAAGGAAGAGGAGAAACAACTCACTTTCTTTTTAAAGGAGACACATTCGCCTTTGGTTTGACGGGTCCTAGAGCAGGAGGAGGAGTCCGTGGGAGACGTCCTCATGCTGCTCTACCCAGAGATGTTCCAGGATTAAACAAACATCTCTGAAGGCTGAAGAGCGTCAAGCACAAAGACAAATACAGGGACGACGCCTGTGCTCACATCTCATGGAGAACAAAGCACTGCCCTTTATTCAGACAAAACGCCCACATGAGGGTTTTGTACAGACATGTGTCAGTCAGGCTTCGTGTATTTATATAGTAGTTACTGGAGCTTCTAGCCTCTGTATGCACATCACATTCCCCCTATGTAGGGCTGGGTGATATTGGCAAAACACAACTCAGTTTGGACCATTACTTTGAGCAGTTTTCTTCATATGAAAGATCAGGAAACTTTTCAGAGTCCTGCTCATTAATATTTCATAATGTTGCTATAATTAGGCCATTTTGGATGACAGCCCGCGAAGCGGGAATACGCCTCTATTTTTTACTTCGTGCAAAATCTCCTCCTACAAGCTAATTTTGGCTGGAAAATAATCTTAAGTAGAACTTTGAAAGTCATCCAAATTACTTTTCTAAGTCTTAGTTTTTTTTTATGCGGCGAAGCCGCAAACTGGACGAAGTATTTTGCAATTTTTCGCTATCACGCCAACCAAATTTTGTGCGATAGCCCCCTTTAAGAATTATATGGAGTGTACAAATTTTATTTTACGAAAATTAAAATAATTTACGGTGTTGCCGTAGCGATGACCAGAATGTCCCATTTTACTATGATGGAAAAATGTTAAACTCCATAATTCAGCAACATGTGCTTTTTCTATCTCCTCCGAGGAAAACCTGGTGAAGATCTAGAGAAGTGAGGAACCAAAGGTTATCCAAAGTACTTGGATAAACTAAGTATTTTCAACCCTAAGTAAAATTTAAAAATATGCTTCAGTTTGCAGATATAGTGTGATAAATTCATACACCACGCTCCAAAATTATGCAAATTGTATTTCAGTATCAAAAAGGTTAAAAAAAAAAAGTTTCAATGAAACTCATGGATGGTTTTGTGTCTCAGGCTCTTTGAATATGATGGTCAGATGGATGGAGTAGTGGATAGTTGGTGAATGGCCACAATGTCCCAACAAGGCTGTGACGTCAGTAAGGAGGGGGCGGAGTCATGTTTTGGCCAGAATCATAGTGAGAGAGCTGGTCGGCCCCTTTAGGATCCCTGAAGGTGTGAAAATGACCTGACTGACCACTTTCTTCTATGGTACAAAACGAAGAGCCGTGTTTTCCCGAACAAAATCATCTTCATCATGACAACGCACCATGTCCTGCTGTAAAGAATACCTCTGCATCACTGGCTGCTATGGGCATAAAAGGAGAGAAACTCATGATGTGGACCCCATCCTGCCCTGATCTCAACCCTATTGAGAACCTTTGGATGAAAACTGCCTCCCACCCTCATAGACGTCTTCTTATTGAGGCTTCAAACAGCAGCTCTGGGAGGCTATTCTAACATCCTGCAAAGAAATCCAAGCAGTAACTGTCCAAAAACTCACAATTTTAATGGATTTTAGAATTTTGAAGCTGCTCAAAGAAGGGCTCCTATGTTAAAATACAACTTGACCAATTGAGATGTTTTTGATTGAAATAAGATTTGATTTCAGTTAATATGACCTCCTAATGCTACAAATTCAACAAATTACCATCTTCAGTTAATTACAAGCTTTAAAATGTATTGAAACAATTATTTGGAACTGTAGATTGAGTTTACCATATTTATTTTTGAAAAAAAAAAAATTACTGGGAGATTTTTTCAACCACATTTAAATGATCCTCTACCAGTTAAAGACTTGAAAATGATGCTGACTCTCATGAGTTGACAGTTTAGGAAATCAGAGAAAAATGTCATTTGGATAATAATTTGGAATGCGGACAAAAACTTAGTCAGATACCGAGAGGGCACATTAGCGCATTCCAAAAATCCTAAAACTAACCGTAAATTTAGATTGAGGGAGACAAAAGGGGGCTTTGGGCAGGGCGGTCGGCAAGGGCCGATAATCGCCGCTTGCGGCTATATTTAAGTCTTGTTTTGACTTGCTCTGTCTTGAGCACTATTTTTACTTGCTTGTTCACACAAAGTTACCCAACCTCTTTTGTCGCTCATTCTCCTCTGGACATAAACATAAAATTAACCAATTACAGTAAAAGGCAAGAGTGTAGATAAAATACATTCAGTCATATGCATGGGCAAAAAGAACGGTTTTCAGCCTGGATTTGAACATTGTCAGAGTTGAGGCCTGTCTCACATCCTCGTGAAGACTGTTGAAACTGAAACACAGCCTCACCGTGTTTATTATTGACTCTGGGAACCACCAGGAGGCCCCTTCCTGAAGTTCTCAGGGCCAAGATGGTTCATGCGGCTGTAACATGTCAGAGATGTACTTTGGAGCTAAACCATGAAGACTTGTAACAAGCAGAGCTGTTTTAAACTCTATTCTCTGAGTGACAGGAAGCCAGAACAGAGGCCGGAGCACTGGACTAATATGGTCGTTTGTCCTGGTTCTTGTCAGGATTCAAGCAGTAGCGTTCTGGATGATCTGCAGCTCTGACAGCTTATTTAGTGAGGCCAGTGAGCAGCTGTTACAAAAGTCTAACCTGCTGCAGACAAATGCATGGAGTACAGACATACAAGCTGAGCAGCAACGTTATGAAACAAACACAAAAAAGGGAGAACAGTGATTTCCCAACCACTGGGTCACTGAAAGGTCAAATATGCACTAACATAATAGCTTTTTATTCCCCTTGTGAAATAATATACTATTTCTTCACATAAAACGTTGCAGAGCGTACCTTTAACAAATAAACAAGTCTTATTTAAATGTCACAAAAGTTGGCAAAATCATCATAGATTCTTACTTAGACACAGTGAATGAAGGCAGGAGATGTGCCTGGACAGCATGATGACCGTGACATTATGGACTGGGATATCCCCTTTGGCAGCCACAGTAAACCACAGACACTCTGGATCAGCCTGGTATACATCTTAAAGTGTCAAACACGCCCTGAACACTAATGTAGACGGAGTATTGTTGGACTGTCCCTGTCCCCTCAGCGTGGGTGAGGACATGTCCACATCAGTCCCTCACAAAGTTACGTTCACAGTGGATTCTGGAGGGATTCACGCTGTGGATTTATTCTCATTTCATTGTGGAAGAGTCTGACACTGAAAAGACTCACATGATTGTTTTATTCTCTCCTCAGTCTCATTCAGAGGCCGTGTCTTTCTGCATCAGTGAAGGGATGGTATTTTCCACAGACCTAAACTTTATGAATGTTCAAAAACAGCACAGCTACAAGTGAGAACAGTGGAAAGGCCGTAGTCGCTGTGAAGGGTCTGATTAGTTTGGATTTCTTCTTTTTCCCCTACCTACCTAAGTTTTTCACTATTAAAAACAAACGTATAGGACTTAGAGCCAGACTGCTTGTCATCCCCAAGACAGGCACCATGATTGTATGAAAGGGACAAACTCCTCTTCCCCAAATACAGACTGGACTTCACTCATTTGGCAGGACAACTTTTTTATTTTTGTCATTTTTTTGTCGTAGTCTGCCAGGTAACCTTTAAGTCAATACAACGTATAAATATAAAATTACATAATTTATACATTTTTTTTACTTAGCATCTATATACAAATCTACAAACACATTTTAAGAAGGTCTTAATTTGTACAAAGCACAGGACTTTTATATTCATCATTTTTCTTTTTTTTTACTTGCACATGGTTTTAAGATTTGAATCCTGTTTTAAAAAGGCTTTAATTTCAACATAATGATCTTAATACACAATGAAAGTACTTTACAGTTCTAGTTTCCGTAATGTAAATGAATCTCTTCTAAACTCCAAATACCAACTTTCCACAGGCTGAATTAGCACCTCTCATTTCACCTCAAACTAACACAGAAGTTTTACCCAACATTGAGCTGCGTTACTTTGCGCACACAATAGCTTGAACATTAGTTTAGCACGGTTCATAAAAACACAAATACTTACCAGCTGTACTTCAGGGCTTTGGCAGGAGCTTGTGTCGACACAGCCGGTCAACTCAGTGGGATTTTCCTCTGGACTTTGTGTCTCTGTGTATTGTGCTCCAAAAGGCACCAGGTGAGACCAATCAACTATTAATCAGTTCCACCTGTGCTGCCTGTGCCCATGCTGGAAGGGAGGGGCAAGCAGAGAGGGGAGGGGAGGAGAGGGGAGGGGAGGGGAGGGGAGGGGAGGAGGGGAGAAGGGAGAGAGGAGGGGAGAGGGGAGGAGGGAGAGAGGAGGGGAGGAGGTGAGGAGAGGGGAGGAGGGGAGGAGGGAGAGAGGAGGGGAGAGGGGAGGAGGGGAGGGGAGAAGGGAGAGAGGAGGGGAGGAGGGAGAGAGGAGGGGAGAGGGGAGGAGGGGATGAGAGGGGAGTTGAGGGGCCTTTCCGAAACCATTCCCTCCTCCCTTCCCCTACACCCTTCCATTCAGGCCTCATTGAGGGCACCTCGAGAGGTTCACTTAACAGAGAAATTCGAGCTGTGACTTTCAGACGCACTCTCCCTCTTCCCCACGAACTGCACAGCCCATAATGTGGCAAAAATAACTTTTTTAACTTAAAATAACTATAACTTTTAAATACATAAAAGGTTCTCTTATGAGTTTACAAAGTAATTCAGATTCAAATATGTCGTATTTACATTATATAATTTAGCTTCTTCAAACTCACAAGTGAGAACTTTTCTTCTCCCAATAAAATCATATTAAGTCTCACTGTCGTTTTGTTTTTCATTAATACATGTCTATATGACGATAAAGTTGTTCAAATTAACACTTAGATGCTCCTAAATAAACGCGGAACTGAAGTTGTTCGGTGTGTTGCTCGTGGGACTGCTCTGCGGTGTAACACACACCTGTTAAGTGTGGTGTCGATGCAGACTTGCTGAGAAGGAGCTGTTCTCCCACTTCCCCATCTCCATGTCCCTCAACTACGAGGCACTAAACCAGGACAAAACCAGGTCTAAACCAGGTCTAAACCAGTTCTAAACCAGGACTAAACCAGGACTAAACCAGGTCTAAACCAGGACAAAACCAGGTCTAAACCAGGACAAAACCAGGTCTAAACCAGGCCTAAACCAGGTCTAAACCAGGACTAAACCAGGACTAAACCAGGACTAAACCAGGTCTAGATCAGGACTAAACCAGGACTAAACCAGGTCTAGATCAGGACTAACCTCTGGTGTGTTTTGTGACAGAGACGTGAGCGTCAGAGGAAACCGATCAGACGAACTCGTTGCAGGACGTCTTCAGCTGAAAACAACGCGGTCCAGATGATTACTCTTTAAAAACCTTTACAAAGAAAGAATTGGAGTTCATAAGATCGATGGAGATAATGAGCCGTGCGGTAACTATGGGGATCATAAAAAAAAGTTTTCTGCATTTTCTCATGAATAATGATGTCATGTTTTAGTAACTTTGTGTCTTTAAACTTTTATGATTCATATTTTTGAGAGGATTTACAATAATGTGTATTTTATTTCTGTTTAGTACAGTGTTATTGTCAGTTCTGGTTGTTGTTAGGGATTCACCGATCCAATACTGGTGTCGGATATCGGAGCCAATACTGGAAAAAATGGATAAAAGACGGCTATTCACTCAGAGACACTTTTAATGAAGCCTCTGGGTATCGGTTAGTATCGGATATCGGCAGATACTCAAACCCCCAGTATCGGTATCGTAAGCAAAAAGCTGGATCTGTCCATAGTTGTTGTAAAGAGCTTTTATTGAAAATCTGATGGAGGAATAACATAAACAAATGTAATGTCGGATTATGGACTTTTGGGGTTTTAAAAATAACACAATTATAATCAGGAAGTCCAGAACGAAGCGCTGACGCCGTAGAAGAAGAAACAGCTAAATTTAACAGTTTTGTCCGAGGATGAACTCAAGACAAAGTGAATGTAGTGAAATACTGAGGGAACATGCTCAGAAAAGTGGATTTTGGAGGATACGTTGACTTTAAAGCTTTGTGAATGTTTCCGTTTGCTTTGTGTTGTGAAGAATAAATAAAAGTGTAAAACTGCATCACGTCCTGTTGAGTCTGTTGCTGCCGTGGAGTTGTTTATGTCGTCACCAGGGGGGGGCAGCACTGAGCTACTTTTACATCACGTTTGTTATATTCAGCTGCTGCAGGTCTATAATCAGTGTTGCCACAGATTACTGAAAAAGTAATCTGACCAATACAGTGACTTTACTGATTACTTTGTTTTGAAAGAAACTAAGCTGTATTACTCATGACTCTTTATTATAGTAGGTTTAGTTTAGTGTTTATTATAGTGACATTAGTCTACTGTAGTTTGTGTATCTGACCACTGGAGGGCACTCTAGTGGTCAGATTCACATACACATTACTGTTATGGGCTATTTGCACAGTGACCCCGTGTGATTTCCGCCTGGACAGTAAACCCAGCATTGTCCTTCCTCTCCGTTATCTCTTCCCATTAAAACTGAGCCGGTCCCTCAGAAATGAAGCATCAGCTCAATATTTGGTAAAGGACAGCGAGTAAAAGTTGAGATGTGACTAAAGCAGAACGCCCGAATTCGGACGCTTCTTATCATGGCGGAGGCTGACGCACATCCAGTTTGGCGTAAGACCTCTTACTAGGGATGCACCGATACCGATACCAGTATCGGGTATCGGGCCGATACCACATGCTTTTACTCATACTCGCATTCATTCATGAGGTCCCGATACCAGAAACCGATATCATTTGACGTGACCTCTCAGCTGAGGAGAGAAAATAGCAACAAACTGGAAGTGGAAACACAATATTCCACATAGAGCTGACTTTATTACAGACTGCGCTCTCTAAATCAGAGTCTGTGCTGGATTTAACCAGAGCTTAATGTTGTTAGTGCTGCAGCGTCTGCAGTGTTTACAACATACAGGCTAACGTTGCTAACTCGCGGCTACCGGTTTTGGCCATTCTGACGCCGTTTTATGCCCAGGGGTTTATTCATCTGAAAAACTAACCCAGCGACTAAAAAGTCCTCAGAAAATCCAACGTAAAGAGATACAGCATGTCCATATTGAGCCAAAATGAGCTGCAGCAGAACAGTAAAAATGCTGTAGCTACTCGCTAAGTTGCTACAAACACACGAGAAAATCTACACGGAGCTGAAGTAAAGACGAAAAGAGACCATTTAAGTAACATCTCAATACTATTGTTAAATAAAAATACATAAATGAATAAAGCACAGGCATTGGGGAGCTTTTGGACATGGGCTTTTCTGTCTATGATGGACGGTGCAATAAAAATGAAAAATTATATTGAATGAAAATAAAAAATAAATAAATAAATGGCATCAGCACAATTATAATATAACTGCTCTTAAAATGAGTACATGTATTAATTACAAACCAATCTCCTGTGAAAAATGTTGAAGAAAATGCCTTGTACTTTTATCGGTATACGGTATCGCCGAGTACTTAAATCCAAGTACTCGTACTCGTATCGGTTTTAGAAAAAGTGGTATCGGTGCATCCCTACCTCTTACCAATCTGCTCGTTTCAGAAGCGGCCTATGTCCTCTACTCAATCCTGTGGTATCTCATCATTTGTTTGGGACCTGCTCATTTTGAACGTCAAAGACACGGGACAGGAAGTTACAGCACCAATCTCACTGACCAGGAAGAGGTCACGAGGGACACCGTGCATATAGACCACTGAGTCTGATTCACTTTAATGCTGCTGTTCACCTCATGCAGCGGAATTTCCACGAAGATGGACAGACCGCCTCCTCCTGCATCAGCCCTCTGCCGCCCCCTGCTGGTGTCTGTAAGTCTGACTGTGCCGAGCTGCAGCTCTAAATGTTTCTCAATGTGCTGCAGTGTCTTTGAAGCTCGATAAGACTTTGTCAGCACAGAGTGAGCAGTGAACCTTAACACTATCATCTTTATCCGACACAAACTCAAACAGTGACGACAGTCCCTCACTATAACGCGGTTCACCTTTCGTGGCCTCGCTGTTTTCTTTATCTGACACAAACTCAAACAGTGACTGTAATATTTCCAGGGAGAAAACGCTCCTCCTGTTTACGTTTGTGCCGAAGCTGAAGAGGTGACTTTTCGCAGACGCTACGTCACTCAAGAAGAAAGAATGTATCTTTATACTGAAGAAAATGACAAACTAGTGAGACAGTGGAGGAATACCATAACCATAACCTGAACATCAAAAGCAACACTGACCGCATCTTCCATACGTGTTCACATCACTTCCTCCGACGGCTGCTGCAGGTCATCAAGTACGTCTGGTATCAAAAGTAGGTAATAATAATAATCCCCTCCTGTAACCGCCACCTTAACGTGGTGGAGGGTTTGAGCACCTGAATGATCCTGGAGCTCTGTTGTCGGGGGCTTCGTGCCCCTGGTAGGGTCTCCCCTGGCAAACAGGTCCTCGGTGACGGGTCAGACAAAGAGCGGTTCAGAAGCCCCTTATGAGAGACCAACAGGCCCGGTTAATCATGAGGCCGTCCTTCTGTGGACCCACCACCTGCAGGGGGCGCCAGAGGGGCTGGTGCAATGTGATTTGGGCAGATCCAACAGTTGTTTTTACTTACTTTCATTCCCCATTTATTCCTTATTTTTGCCACAATTTCTCCCCCCATTTTTCACACATTTCTTGTAGATGCACCAGATGTTGTGCACTCTACACAACGACAAATATTTTAGTATCGGTATCGAAAGTATCGTATTGAAAGAAATGCAACCGAGCTCTACTCCTGGAGTTTCCTACAGTAAAGGCGCTCTGCTAAACACATAAGAATCTGCTGGCTCTGGAACCATCTCCTTGGGTCCAGAGAGCCTCGTCGTTTCCTCCTTTTCATACAAAGCAGATCGACGTGCAGTGTGTGAGACCACCACCAGATGTCGCCACCTTGCCCCTCTTCACACACTTCAGGTCTCAGGGTAAAACTTTATTAGTCCTTATAATAAACTCCCCCAAACTGCAAGGATATTGACTCTTTAGAACAGAAGCAACAGGCCATTTGCTTATGCTGTCCAAAATGACCTGAATTCACCCGACATGTACTTGAGTAAATGTAACTGAGTACTACCCACCTCAAGTAATAATTAAACATGTTACTGTGAAGATTAAAGATTTATTTTTGTTTTGTTCCAGTCTTATGTCAAAACCTCTTCCTGCCTGAAACTAGCACATTTTACAAAAAAAAATACAAAAGTGGCAAAAAAATGACAAAAAAGTGAAAGAAGTGACAAAACATTGCTAAATAAAAGACTAAAAAAATGATAAAGAAATGATCAAAAATGACTTTTAAATGACAAAAACATGACAAAAAATAAAAGACTAAAAAGTGAGAAAGAAATTACAAAACAATACTAAAAAAGTACCAAAAAAGACAAAGAAATGACTAAAAAGTGAGAAAGAAATGACAAAAAAATGACTAAAAAGCGACTAAAAAATGACACAGAAAATTACCAAAAAAAATAATAAAAAATGACAAAAACATGACTAAAAATGACAAAGAAAATACTAAAAAATTACCTAGAAAATTTCCCCCCAAAAATACTAAGAAGATCAAAAACATGAAGAAAAATGACAAAAAAAATTACCCAGAAAATGACAAAAAAAATACCCAAAATTACAAAAACATGACCAAAAATTAAAAAAAAGACTAGAAAATGACAAATAAATGACAAAAAAGACTAATAAATGACAAAGATTTTTTTTTTTAAATGACAAAAACATGACAAAAAATAAAAAAGACTATAAAGTGCGAAAGAAATTACAAAAAATGACTAAAAAATTACAAAAAAGACAAAGAAATGACAAAAACATTAGAAAGAAATGACAAAAAAAATTACTAAAAATTTTAAAAATAAATGACCCTGAAAATGACTAAACAATTACCAAAAATGACAACAAAATGACAAAGAAAATACTAAAAAATGACCCAGAAAATTACAAAAAAAGACTAAAAAAGACAAAAAAAAGACTAAAAAGTGAGAAAGAAATGACAAAAAATGACTAAAAAATGACCCAGAAAATTACCAAAAAAATACTAAAAAGACCAAAAACATAACTAAAAAGTGTGAAAGAAATGCAAGAAAAATGACAAATAAAAATTACCCAGAAAATGACTAAAAAAATACCAAAAATGACAAAAACATGACAAAAAATTACAAAAAAGAGACAAATGAGAAATAAATAGCAAAAAATGACAAAGATTTTTTTTTTTAAATGACAAAAACATGACAAAAAATAAAAAAGACTAAAAAGTGAGAAAACAATTATTTTAAAAAATTACTAAAAAACTACCAATAAAGACAAAGAAATGACAAAAAAATGAGAAAGAAATTACAAAAAATGACTAAATTTTTTTTAAAAATAAATGACCCTGAATATGACTAAACAATTACCAAAAATGACAAAGAAAATACAAAAAAATGACCCAGAAAATTACTTAAAAAAATACTAAAAAAGACCCCAAAAAAGACTAAGAAGCGACAAAAAAATTACAAAGAAATTACTAAAAAATGACCCAGAAAATGACAAAAAAAAAAAAAAAAAACATGGCAAAAAAAACTAAAAAGTGAGAAAGAAATGACTAAAAAATTAGAAAGAAATAACAAAAACATGACGAAAAAATTACAAAGAAATGACACAAAACGACAAAAAAAAAAAAAAAAAAAAAGACAAAATAGTGACAAAAATTGAAGCATGTACTGTTGCTCTCCAGTCAAGAAGCGTTTTAGATTTGGGTAAGTTCGGGTAAAATGGTGAAGAAATCACCCTGGTCCAAAGACCTGAACATCTTCACCTGCTGACTCTCCTCTTAGCTGAGGTTCATTTGCTATTTTTATTCAGGGCGCGAGAAACAGCACCGACACACACACGAGCGCATGCGTGCCAGAGCGCGCCGGGATTAGCGCTTTCACTGGCGTGGCTGCGTCATCGCTCATCCTCCAATGAGAGAGCGAGAGAGAGAGAGCGAGAGAGAGCGAGAGAGAGAGAGAGCGAGAGAGAGAGAGAGAGAGAGAGAGAGAGAGAGAGAGAGAGAGATCAAATCCTCACAATAAGCAGGACCATGACGGCTCCGGTGCGCGGCTCAAAGCGGTCATTTCCAGGTGAGATTTCAGTCTTTTATCGAACCTTTCGCGTAAAACGTGGGAAAGACACGGCCTCTCCATCCCCGGGGCTCGGACACGGCCGTGCACCTGCGTCCCCTCGATGCTCACCTGCAAACGGCGCGTAATCCCGACGAAAACATCCATTGATCCGACAGAAACGCCTCCCCCGTTATTCCCCGTCAATCCGGTCTGCGTTTGTTTGTTTGTTTGTTTGTTTCCTCCGGGGGACGCTCGGGTGAAGAGGGAAGCCGCTCGGTGCTCACCACAGGCGGGTTTTCTCTGATCACCTCCGCAGCTTTGTGTCAAGTTCATTCGGGGCCACAGAGCGTAACGTTTGCGTAAAAAAGGCAGTGTTTTCCGTGTCGTTTTACGCGTGAAATAAGGTGCTCCTTGTTATTGAAATATGAGTGAGGAGGGGGCGCAAGTCAGATGCAACAAGAGAGAGACATAAGAACTAGGGGACTGAGGGACTGAGGTTTAGAACAACAGCAGCAGAAGAAGAGGGAAACAGGAGTGAAAGTGGGACTATGTGTTTGATATGTGATACATGAAGATCAGCTTTGAATTTTTGCTTGTTTTGGCCCCAGATCACACACTCAGGAAGAAACAGGTCACAGAATGTTCTGTTCTGGAAAGTTAGGACACAATGTTGTGTCAAATGTCAAAATGAATGTTTTGAAAATGCTTTAAACGCAACAATGTGCCGATATTTGTCCATCTAAATTAGTGGACAGAGCCAGGTGTGGTTTCACTGTTACTGTTTTTTCAATCCTCAATAAATCTGTAAGGAATTAGATATTGAATATTGTGAAAAAATCTTCCAAATGCAGTTGAGTAGGAGTCTTGTGGAGCGACTAAAGTGTAGATGATGTTGTTGCCACAATGTGAGAAAACGGCCTTTACTATAAATGACCCGTCCATCCAAATATTTTCTTCCGCATTATCCGGGGCCGGGTCGCGGAGGCAGCAGTCTCAGCAGAGATGCCCAGACTTCCCGATAGACGCACACCTCCCCTAGCTGTCCTGGGGGGACCCCAAGACACCAGGCCAGAGACATAGTCCCACCAGCGTGTCCTGGGCCTTCCAAGAGGCCTCCTCCCAATAGGACACGCCTGGAACACCTCCCGTCGGAGGCGGCCAGGAGGCATCCGGAACAGATGCCCTTGCCACCTCAGCTGCTCCTTTTGACGTGATGGAGCAGCGACTCTACTCCGAGCTCCTCCCGGGTAACTGAGCTCCTCACCCGATCTCGAAGGCTGCGCCCAGCCACCCTGCGAAGGAAAGTCATTTCGGCCGCTTGTATCAAAAAGTTTACAACAATCATTACAAAGTTGCTGCACTTTTCCTTTTCCTTTGAAGTTTACTGTCAACAGACTCTACAGGAAAGTGACCTCAGCCCTGTGAGGCTCGGCCACCGCAGCAGCTCAAACTGTTGCACTTTTTCTCCATTGGTTTGGCTCATTTCTTGAAACAGAAATGACATTCTCAAAACAACATGGACAAATCTCCAAACCACTTGGCAATTGTTCACAACAGAATTGAATTTCTCATGAATTTCATCAAATTGCAAATGTCTAAGTCCATGTCTCAGTGTCCCAGCACATCTTTGCAAATGATTAAGTACATGTAGACGACCATTTCCAAGTGAATAGATCTTGTTGATCTAAACTGATGTTGATTCTCAGTCTAATGGTCGTTCGCTCCAAAACGTTGTTTAAGCTCTCACATGCACAATAGTCTGTTCAACTGTCAAAATTAGTCAATAAACATGAATTTCAATGCGATAAAGGCTCATGGTGGAGCTGGTCCAAACCTAAAGGTCTGAAACGAGGTCCTGGTGAGATGTTAATAAGGCTCCTGATTGTCTGATTCTGTCTCTCTCTGTGTTTTGGGCTGAGTTTTATTTCCCCGTTGTGTCGGCGCAGATCGTTATTGTGCAGAGCGACGGCGTTTCATACGAGATGTTTGACCCACTTCTCACACAGATGAGGCCGGAGCGGGAAAACAGCCTCCTCTTCCTCAGTTATACACCCGACTGAGACTGTGCTGTTCGTGACCGGCTCCTCCTGAAGCTTATCGTGGGTTTTGGAAACGTCTGATTCTGAAACCCAGATTCCTGTAATCGTTCTCTCAGATGGTAACCCTTTAGAGATATCGTCAACCTCTTAACCCCCACTAGAGCCAAGCACATGTTCTCCAATTTGGCTTTACTCTAATCAAAAAGCTTTTTGAAAAAAAAAAAGCAACAAAAACGAGATGAAAATACTACGAAAACACAACAAAAAAGTGATGAAAAGATCAAATCATATTTAGGGTGGTGTAAGATTGATTGATTGATTGATTGATTGATTGATTGATTGATTGATTGATTGATTGATTGATTGATTGATTGATTGATTGATTGATTGATTGATTCATTCATTCATTCATTCATTCATTCATTCATTCATTCATTCATTCATTCATTCATTCATTCATTCATTCATTCATAGATACTGTAGACAGACAGACAGACAGACAGACAGACAGACAGATGCAATGCAAACATGAATGATCCATAGAAGACTGGTTTACATCCATCAGTGGGATGTGCTGTGGTAGGGTTGGGCGATGTCCCCTTCTCTTTAAATGTAACTGAACTGTGTGCGTCCCCCTGTCCCCCTCTCAGCTGAGGCAGTGAGCGGAGCAGACAGAGCATCTGGCTCTGAGCCTTTTTTCCATGGATTCATGGATAAAATACTGCCTTGAAAAAGGATACTAGAACAGAAAATATGACGCTCGGTTTGTGTCGTTCATTGCTGCTTCAGCCACCGTTCTACAGTTTTGTAACTCTTGGAAATCTACGTTGCAAGAAAACACCAAATCACAAGCCATCTAGAGAGAGCGAGGTGACCGGGGAGAGAGCGAGGCGTCCGGGGAGAGAGCGAGGGGACCAGGGAGAGAGCGAGGCGTCCGGGGAGAGAGCGAGGCGTCCGGGGAGAGAGCGAGGGGACCAGGGAGAGAGTGAGGCGACCGGGGAGAGAGCGAGGGGACCGGGGAGAGAGCGAGGGGACCGGGGAGAGAGCGAGGGGACCGGGGAGAGAGCGAGGGGACCGGGGAGAGAGCGAGGGGACCGGGGAGAGAGCGAGGCGACCGGGGAGAGAGCGAGGGGACCGGGGAGAGAGCGAGGGGACCGGGGAGAGAGCGAGGGGACCGGGGAGAGAGCGAGACGACCGGGGAGAGAGCGAGGCGTCGGGGGAGAGAGCGAGGGGACCGGGGAGAGAGCGAGGCATCTGAGGAGAGAGCGAGGCGTCGGGGGAGAAAGCGAGGGGACCGGGGAGAGAGCGAGGCGTCGGGGGAGAGAGCGAGGGGACCGGGGAGAGAGCGAGGCATCTGAGGAGAGAGCGAGGCGTCGGGGGAGAAAGCGAGGGGACCGGGGAGAGAGTGAGGCATCTGGGGAGAGAGCGAGGCGTCGGGGGAGAAAGCGAGGGGACCGGGGAGAGAGCGAGGGGACCAGGGAGAGAGCAAGGGGACAGGGGAGAGAGCGAGGCATCCGGGTAGAGAGCGAGGAGTCCGGGGAGAGAGCGAGGGGACCAGGGAGAGAGCGAGGGGACCGGGGAGAGAGCGAGGGGACCGGGGAGAGAGCGAGGGGACCAGGGAGAGAGCGAGGCGTCGGGGGAGAGAGCGAGGCGTCGGGGGAGAGAGCGAGGCATCCGGGGAGAGAGCGAGGCGTCGGGGGAGAGAGCGAGGCGTTGGGGGAGAGAGCGAGGGGACCGGGGAGAGAGCGAGGCGACCGGGGAGAGAGCGAGGCGACCGGGGAGAGAGCGAGGGGACCGGGGAGAGAGCGAGGCGACCGGGGAGAGAGCGAGGGGACCGGGGAGAGAGCGAGGCGTCCGGGGAGAGAGCGAGGCGACCGGGGAGAGAGCGAGGCGTCCGGGGAGAGAGCGAGGCGTCCGGGGAGAGAGCGAGGCGACCGGGGAGAGAGCGAGGCGTCCGGGGAGAGAGCGAGGCGTCCGGGGAGAGAGCGAGGCGTCCGGGGAGAGCGAGGCGTCCGGGGAGAGAGCGAGGCGTCCGGGGAGAGAGCGAGGTGTCCGGGGAGAGAGCGAGACGACCGGGGAGAGAGCGAGGTGTCCGGGGAGAGAGCGAGGCGACCGGGGAGAGAGCGAGGGGACCGGGAGAGAGCGAGGCATCCGGGGAGAGAGCGAGGCGTCGGGGGAGAAAGCGAGGGGACCGGGGAGAGAGCGAGGGGACCAGGGAGAAAGCAAGGGGACAGGGGAGAGAGCGAGGCGTCGGGGGAGAAAGCGAGGGGACCGGGGAGAGAGCGAGGGGACCAGGGAGAGAGCAAGGGGACAGGGGAGAGAGCGAGGGGACCGGGAGAGAGCGAGGCATCCAGGGAGAGCGAGGCGACCGGGGAGAGAGCGAGACGACCGAGAGTGTGTCTCTACTACGATCTTAAAGGAACAGGCCAGGAGATACTGTATGTTCTTACCTGAGCTTAGACGAGTTGATGTGTACCTGCCTGGTCTTCACGCGTGAGCTCAGCCACATAAAGAGACCACAGACGCCGTTAGCATTTAACCTCTCCTCTCTATCTATGCAAGGCGTAGTAATATTGCAATATCGTGGAAGAGCTTGGTCACTTCTAACTACCACCGTTTGGATCCATAGAGGAGGAGAGGCTAAATGCTAACGCCATCTGCTCTGTTTATGTGACTGAGCTCACGCGTAAAGACCTGACATGTACACATCAACTCGTCTAAGCTCAGGTAAGAACATGTCTCAGTATTTAAAAATGGTGACCTGTTCCTTTACACTACTGTTAAAAACTGTTTCACAGAGTACATGTCCACGGTAGTATGACAACAAAGTGACAAAGAAGTGACAAAATGGCCACAAAAACGTGATGACAGCGCTGCAAGAAAAAAGGTCAGTGGTGTAGGTCTTAGCTTTCAAATGCATGACATTGTAAATTAGCCTTGGCTGTAAATGCTGTGGTGTGGTGCATTACATGTTGACTGTTCACACAAATAAATAAATATAATGAGGCTTTACACTGGTGCAGCTCCGGTCAAGCGTTTGGGTTAAGCTGCGCTCGGTTAAAGTGGGGGTTAAGAGGTTAAATATTCCCTTTTTCTGTAAACTCTAGACGTCCGAAACTCGTCCTGTTTTCAGACTGTGGTGTCACGGCTTTGTTTGAAAGTGGAGCAGTGAAAGGGGATCTGTTCTGTTCAGGTGAGAGCTGTTTCATCAGACGCCTTTAGGCTTTTGTTTACGACTCAGAGAGAATGGAGACGAAGAGACATCCTGCAAACAGCCCGAGTCGAGACTAAAATCTGGAACAAAAACCCAATACCAATATCGATGCCATAGCAGTTAACACTATTCTGTTCTTGCTGTTATTAAAAACACAGTTAAGATGCAAATAAGAAATGCTCCTAAAAGAAACCTACTGTATATTCAATGTGGGCTAGTAGGCTACTATATTTAACATGTTGAGTGCCAAAAACGGAAACTTGTTTTTGTGTTGTTTTTTTATTGCGAAACTAGACACTCTAATACACTTTATGTGTGATTTTGTAGTTTCCCATGGAAAGATCGAAACAGTTGAGATTTTAACATTTCTCTGAGTTTTTAAATGGTTAAAATCGGCCCAAGGACGACTGAGAAGCATCCTGATAAAGTCTTCAATCTGAGAACCAGGCTGTTTAAATGCACACGCCATGAAAAGACATCGATAACACACAGTGTTTCAAAACGTTCAAAACAATGTTGTCGTTGAAAACTGACATGAAACTGAGATATTTAGGCATTTGCCTCTTCACATAACGCTAGTGCCAGAGGAAAGAGGGGAGGGGAAAGAGGAGAAGACAGTTGGAGAGAGTTGGAGAGAAGAGAAGAGAGGAGGAGAGAGTTGGAGAGAGGAGGAGAGAGTTGGAGAGAGGAGGAGAGAGTTGGAGAGAGGAGGAGAAGAGAGTTGGAGAGAGGAGGAGAGAGTTGGAGAGAGGAGGAGAGAGTTGGAGAGAGGAGGAGGAGAGAGTTGGAGAGAGGAGGAGAAGAGAGTTGGAGAGAGGAGGAGAGAGTTGGAGAGAGGAGGAGAGAGTTGGAGAGAGGAGGAGGAGAGAGTTGGAGAGAGGAGGAGAGAGTTGGAGAGAGGAGGAGGAGAGAGTTGGAGAGAGGAGGAGAGAGTTGGAGAGAGGAGGAGGAGAGAGTTGGAGAGAGGAGGAGGAGAGAGTTGGAGAGAGTTGGAGAGAGGAGGAGGAGAGAGTTGGAGAGAGGAGGAGAGAGTTGGAGAGAGGAGGAGAGAGTTGGAGAGAGGAGGAGGAGAGAGTTGGAGAGAGGAGGAGAGAGTTGGAGAGAGGAGGAGGAGAGAGTTGGAGAGAGGAGGAGAGAGTTGGAGAGAGGAGGAGGAGAGAGTTGGAGAGAGGAGGAGAGAGTTGAAGAGAGGAGGAGAGAGTTGGAGAGAGGAGGAGGAGATAGAGGAGTTAATCAGAAAAATCTGTGATTTTGATCAAATTTAGCCTCTGTTAAGCTTAGATTTCTCAGGAACAGAGGCACATAGAATTAAACTTTTTTTCACCTACAGAGAGCTTAGAGTCTCGTCTTTCAAACAAGCCAAAGCATGTGTCCATAGTTATAACATAGAATACGCTGTGGTGCTACAAATATCACGAAAAATGGTCTGGATCGTCGGCACTCTACAGTTAAATCCCAAAGTAAATAAGAAAAGTTAATAATACTTCAATAAATCTGTCTGCAATAACATTGTCTCAGTTTAGGCTGTGTTTCAGGTATTTGCAACAAAAAGTTCTAAACAGTAAATGGGGGGGGAGGGGAACGAAATCGCAATATTGATTTTTGGGCTAAATTGTTTTGACTGCACTACATTATAAATATAACCACAGTTTGTTTGTTTTTTTATTCCTTTATTAAGGCCGTATTTTGTCTGATTTTTACAAGCCTCGATTCTACTTTAAGTATGGAGGAAGTACAGCGTGTCTGAACAGAGTTGAATGTCAGAGTCTGAATGAGCCGCTGCTGTTTTCTGAATCTATTATTGCTTTGTTGTACCAGAAAATTCTGCGTCAGCGTAAGAACAGGCTACGAGCAGCAACGCAGTCGTGTGAATGACTTTGCATAAACCTGTGAACCTGAAGCACAAAGAAGAGTTTGTCGCCGTCGCTTCACTTCCTCAAAGGATCATGTATTACAGACACTTCTCTTGCATCGTACGGATGTCATTCAGAAAACCATAAATGAATGTTCAACTCAGAAAACCCTTAACCCCACTGAGAATCCTTGGGCTGTGCTGGAGAAAGCCTCGCGCTGTGGTCACACTCTCCCATCGTGGAATGTGACACTGGATTTTGGACTTTGCCGACACGTCTTGGTCGGTGTATTTAAGCGGGTTGTCCCAGACAGACCTTGTGAAGCAAATACTTATTTACTTGGCACTGAAACTGTTTAACCGCTGAACTGCAGGGAGACTCAACGAGGACGAGGTCAGAGGTCAGAGGTGTGGCCATCGCTGACCTCCTGCGGGGTTTATATTGTGTTTTTAACTAATGTTTGATTTTTTTCTCAGGACGGACAATGAGTCTTAACTTCAGCTAAAATGTAACATGAGCTCATGCAACGTACGTGACCTGATTAAATGAAACATGAATGAATAATAAATGAGGAACAGCAGAGGGGGCAGAGAGAGTCTACGATACTGGAGTATTTACCGATGTCCGATAGTAGCCGATACCACAAGACTTTCTTAAAGGGATATTTCAGGATTTTTGACATAGGGCCTCATTTCCTAGTTATCCAGTGTTGCTGATTTCTGGAGATTTTTTTTTTTTTTTTGTAATTCATGCAGTTCTTATGTTTGAAGAGTTATGTGGCGCTAGGCTAGTGCAAGGCTAGCGCATTTCTATGGTATCAGCTAGCCTGCATTAAAAAACAGTCTGACCCGCTCCACAGTGCACCTGAGGCAAATCACTTATAACACCAGACTAACCATATAAATGTCTGTGTCCATAAAATCATGTTTGGAATATAACTGACCTTGCATCACATGAATGCAGTGTTAATGTCGTCGACTAAAACTAAATTAAAAGTTATTCATGAGACTAAAACTATGACTAAAATAAGACTAAATAAAAGGGAGAGACTAAAATCATCCAAACTTCTACTGACTGTCTGAAAGAGCCTCAGATCATGTAAATCATCTGCCAAAGGATCAGCTCTGAGCTTTGTTCATGTGGAGCAGCTCCATGAAGCAGATTAAATATGATTATAATGAATATTATCAATGCAAAGTAAACTACTAAGTAAGTAAACGACTAAATTCGTCTTAAATTTAGTCGACTAAATTTACTTGGAATTTTTAGTCGACTTTTTTGACTAAAACTAGACTAAAATCGAATTACATTTTCATCAAAAGACTAAGACTAAATTAAAATATGTTGTCAAAATTAACACTGCATGAATGATCGCATTTTGAGGGACTTTTTTCTAGCAGATCACTCCGCCGCCACGTAGCTTATACAACCACGAAGCTGATGCTGCTCAAATATAAGGTCTTTTAAATACAAAATGGTTAAAATGACTCTATCGACACAGACGTTTATAGCTGATAGCTGATACCGTGGAAATGCGCTAGCCTTGCACTAGCCTAGTGCCACGTAACGCTTCAAATATAAGAACTGCTTGAATTACAAAAAAAATGTCTCTAGAAATCAGCAACACTCTGGATAACTTGGAAATTACGCCTCATGTCAAAAATCCCGAAATATCCCTTTAAGCGACTTGCCTGGTGTAAGACATTCTCTGATATAACGTATGACGTAAAATGAACTCCAATGTCGTGAATAAAAGTAAAATATATGAAATCAACACAGAGAACAGACCTCATAAAGGTGATTGTTACAGTGCTGTTTGCTCCTCACACTGTTCAGACAGTATTCACACTGTTCAGACTCCCTACAGTCTTTGGGAGTCTTTAAATAGACGAGAGCTTTCCCCATTGTTTCAGAAGCTTCAGTGAAAGGAAACCTCCCAGGTTCAAAACAAATACAGGTCACTGTGAGCTCAGTGGTGCAGTCACTGACAGCAGGCGCGACGAGACTCTACAAAGGGAAATAAAAGCTGCACGTGTATTACAGAGACACAGTGAAGGGAAAGAAAGTAATGAAGTCACGAGTTGAGTCAAACTTTCCAGATCCAGGACAGTTGGTCTGAACAGGGACTGAACGAGCAACGAGCAGCGACGCTTAGTCGTTTGAAACGTTTTGCATAAACGTGTTTGCTGCCGTAGCTTCACTTCCTCAATGCGCTGCGGTCGGAGAAATGTTGGATCCTTTTATGACAGACAATCATGTCTCTGATGTTGGCACTTCTCTTTTATCGTACGGATGTCATTTAGAAAAAAATAATTGAATGTTCAACCTAGAAGACCCTTAACCTTTGAGAATGAGTGATTCCAACTGGTTTTCATTTCAGGATCTTGTTCCTTTGTGTCTAGTTATCAGTATGTGATTTAATGATTGATGTGTATATATATATATATATATATATATATATATATATATATATATATATATATATATGACATATTCAGAGTTTGATGAGCCTCATGTCTCTGCACCTTTCAGTGCGAGTCTGATGCTCCTCACAGCGGTTCTCACGAGGACTAACAGACCCACTGCTGAGCTCTGTTTCTTTACGTTTTATTCTAATGCTGTTTTTTCTCTTCTTCAGGTTCTCCATGTTCAGGGTCATTGGGCGGAGCTTCTTCCTGCAGCTCAGAGGAGATATAACTCTGATATATATGAAAAACCATCACTGTGTTGAAGAGCAGCTGCAGACAGAGATGATTGAACCTTAAAGCTCCTGTTCTTACTGTGACTAAGTCCCCGACACTCTACTGTGGTCAGGCCCCGGAGCCCCGTGAGGGCCCCATGCCTGGGCTGCTCAATGCAGACCCCTCCTTTAGCTCCAGGCAGGAGCTGCTGGACCTGCAGGACTATCCTCCAGATGGAGATCCTGGAGTGGACTCTCAGAGCCACAGCTCCTTAGGCTCTGCTCCCAGAAGCCCCCAGAGTGTTGGAGCTGATGGCTCTGCTCATTCTGCTGTCGTCTCTGCAGCCACGTCCTTCCAGGGTCAGCTCTGTGAGCGAGGACACCGTCCTACAGAGCAGGAGTCAGAGCAGCTGTGTGGCTGGGGGGCTCTGCGGCCCAGAGCTCTGCAGGTGTTTAACACTCCTCGCTGGGTTCTCTTCTTTCTGTCCGTGGCCTCGTTCCTCCAGGGTTTGCTCATTAACGGCCTCGTCAACACCGTGGTCACGTCCATCGAGCGGCGCTTCGACCTGAGCAGCTCCCAGACCGGCCTCATCGTCAGCTCCTACGACATCGCCGCCTGCGTGTGCCTGGCCTTCGCCAGTTACTTCGGGGGTAACGGACACAAGCCTCGCTGGCTGGGCTGGGGGATGGTCATCATGGGCGTGGGCTCTCTGGTGTTCGCTCTGCCACACTTCACTACCCCTCCGTACCAGGTGAGCGCGCTGCAGAGCTGGGACATGTGCTCGGGGAACAGCAGCAGCCTGTGCGATGGACTGGAGGAGGGCGTGTTCGGAGGGAGCGCGGGGAAGCTCTCGCGGTACTGTCTCGTCTTCATGTTGAGCCAGTTCCTGCACGGCGTCGGAGCCACGCCCCTCTACACTTTAGGGGTCACCTACCTCGACCAGAACGTGCAGTCCAGCTCCGCACCCGTCTACATCGGTGAGTCCAGCACCAAAGCTCTGCAGGAAGCGGACGCTCAGAGGAAATCAGATATGGTTTATTGATATTTCCATGAGAAGGATGACGACAGCAGGGATCACTACTGACGAAAACAACCCCAATAGACATGGGGCTCATTTACAGAGGGTTTGCTCATGTGCAACGCGGGGGGTGGGGGGGGGGCGTGCAAAAGTGGATCAGCAACAGAGTCAGGGCTGAGTTCCGTTCCATTTTTTTTTCATACAAGCACTTTAACAATACTTGGTTTTTGATATTGATACCCGAACGATACCTATACTAAAATGTTCATCGTCGAGAACCAGAAAACAGAACAGCAATGTTAAGAAAATCTGCAAATTTACAATATCATCATCTCTAATGTCAAGAAATGTGTGAAAAATTGGGAATAATTTGGAAAAAAAAAATCGAGGAAAATGGGAGAAATTGTGGCAAAAAATAAGGAATAAATTGTGTAAAAAAAAAATGGGGGAAGTATTAGTTTAAAAATCAATACATTTATTTTAATAAAAAAAAATGTCTACACAAATTGGGAAAAAATAGGCAAAAAGTTTGAAAAATCTGGAAAAATAAATAAATGAAAATTGGTCAGAATTGGAAAAAATTGGGGAAGAAAATCATTTATCCTGTCCCTGGACCAACAGCATCAAAACGTAGATCTAAAGAGAGAAGATTTTTTTATCCGTTCCCAATTTTGATACTTCTATATTTTCAACACCAGTAGAACCTAAACTTTTTTTTTTCGATTCCAGACTGGTATTTCTTTAACACTACCCAGCCCTAGTCATTTATACATTTTTTTTTACGCAGCATTCTCTCATTCACATCTCAGATTTGGGGCCCTAAAACTATTACAGGCAACATCAAATAAGGTAAATTAACGTGGCAACAGATAAATGACCCCCTTGGAGTTCAGCTTTAAAGGTGCATTCTGGAACTTTGTGCGTATTTGACTTTCAGTGACCCAGCGTCTGGATCACGGGTTAACATGGTGCAGGTTACTGTCCCGCCTGACCAAACAGTCGTCTCAGCTCTAGACATTAGCGCAGAGTTTGAAGCTAAGAGACGTTTACTTTGCATGTCGCTTCTCTCTCCTCAGGGATCTTCTACACAGCGGCCACCGTGGGGCCCGCCGTGGGCTACCTGCTCGGGGGATACTTCCTCACCATCTTCACTGATATTCACACGGCGTAAGTCTCTGCTTTGTCCGAGGATTCGCTTTGTACAGACTGTGTTTCAGATGTAAGACACCGCCAACTTTTTCTGTGACAATGGCAGAGCTAAAGAAAAACATGGAACTGTGTGTCTCAGGTGGAGTTCACCTACAGCCAGGATGATCATTCAGCAGCAGTTTTCTTCATTATAATGTATTCTATTCGCCGAAATGTTCATGTACATGTTTTTAAGAATATACTGCTAAAATTTGACTGATGAAGCAATATTTATTTCATTATCATGTAGAAAGCTTTTGGAGAGCGACTTAGGCAAGCTCCTCTGGTTTGACTTTTTTTTTTAGATGTTTCGACCTATTTTTTCAACGTTTTATCATAAAATCGGCCCTTTCGCTGGTGTAAAACCTCTATTTGCATGGAATTAGAAGTACCCAGAGACCTCATTAAATGCACCTCAGGCGTTCAGTTTTTGTTGTGGCGTATGCCTGTTCTCCCCGTTCCTCCAGGTGCACTGGTTTATCCTCCGTCTAAAAACATGTAGAACAGGTTTATCCCCCGAGGACAGCGGTCATTTGTACTTTTTTTCCTTAGGTCTCGAGGTTATCGTAATCCCATCCATCCATTTTCTTCCGCTTTATCCGGGGGCCGCAGTCTCAGCAGAGATGCCCAGACTTCCCGTTTCACTCTTCCCGTGCACAATGCAGGCGCTCACACTGTGCGGAACAAAAAAACAGACACGACTGACCTGTTCACACTGTACGAGTAACAGGACACTGACACGCGTTACCATGGAGGTGTTATCATGGATACTACAACGGATACCAGCTTTGTCTGTCACATCGTCCTCTTAAACAGCGTCTAAACATTCACTAAATGAGTTTGGCGAGGCTAAATTCAGCAACAAATGACAAGCTTGAATTAGCCGATAGCCGCTAAACATTAGCAGACTTTGTGTCTTGGTGATATGTTCAGAGAGCTGTTCTCAGTGTGTCCAGCCCTCGCTCTCCTCTCAGCCGCTAAATCGCCCCCCTGTGACTTAGGGCTGTCCCCGACCAAAGATTTTCTTGGTCGACCAAAAACTTGCCCTGAGCAGCGATTAGTCGACTAAAAGGGGGCGTGGCATGATGCTGACAAAACTTTTCGGACCCAAACTGCACTCATAAGACAGAAAACTTCGGGAGCTCGTGCTGCAACTACTATTTATACATCGAAGCAACGTTAACGGTGTATTTATGTGTAAAAAGTCACATTAATGTCACCTTTAATCTCAGACTCCAGCTCCCTCCCTCCTGTGCTGTCCATACATCCAGATAATCCAAATAAAGCAGTATTATAGTCCCTTGTCCCTGTTCTCAAATGTCCCCCGAGTAACATTTCCGTGTGATTATGTCTCTTTTTTGCCGTAATGTAAACACGAGCCATGTGCCCTACTGTGAAATGCTCCACCTGCGTGGTTCTGTGTGACGTCCTGTGATTTAAAGTTGCACTATGCAACTTTTAGTGACTCAGTGGCATTATGGGTGCAGCATGGCACCTTTGTCTTCCCTCACAGTGGCCTTTATGACGCTTCAGGATCAATTGTTTTCGACGGTTAATGCAAGAAACTGTCCAGAAACCCCAATACAATTGATCCTGGAGCATCATAGAGGCCACTGTGAGGGACAGCAAAGGTGCCATGCTGCACCCATAACGCCACTGAGTCACCAAAATGTCAAATATGCACAAATATTTTTTTTTTCTTCACATAACAAGTTACATAGTGCACCTTTAAAGTAAAAGTCGGCACAGCAGTGAAAGCTCACAATTTTTTAATAGTTTCTAACACCATTAAATGTGGCGTTTCGGGACACATGCTCTTCAACTGTGTGAGGTCCTCTCAGGCCGTTTCATCTCTTCGACTTTTGCGCTGCACGGTGTAGTGATGAATCGGTTCACCTATCGGCTATTTCACTGTAGAACCAGGGTATTTATGGTTTTAACAACTGTAGAAGTTTGTAGAAGGCAACATCTCGCCGTCTATAGGCGAAATGCTTTTTGTTAAGCAAAGGCACTTCACACAAACAATTCAAACATCACTCTGTCTGTAAAACTTTGATACATCTGTTTTTATAATTCAATATTAGCTCGAGGTAAAAGATAGATCTGCCACAGGCCTCTGGTGTGTAAACAAAGAGCATCTTAATTGTGCATTTAGTCGACCAATGAAAATCTTGATCGACCACGACGGCATCAACCATTAGTCGACTAAACGACCAAAAGGGTGTAATGTGACTGCAGCACAGAGATGCACAGAGAGGCGGAAAGATCGCACAACTGTTCACGCCTGAAGACGTGATCGCACAACTTCAAGTCTGAGCACGACTTCAGGCGTGACTTCCAGCTGCAGGTGCCAGGAGGAGGAGTCACAGGGTGGACAGAGCGCTGAGAGGAGAGCGAGGGCTGGACACACTGAGAACATCTCTGAACATATCACCAAGACAGAAAGTGTGTTAACGTTTAGTGGCTATCGGCTAATTCAAGTGGCTACGTTTTAGTCATTTCTAAATGTCATTGTTTTAGTCGAAGAAAACTAGTAGTAGTTTTAGTCATTTTCATTTAAAATACAAGTAATTGGTATTAGTATTTCAACAAATGAATTTAGGTGGAAGATTGTTGGAAATAAGTATTATAAATGTGGATAAAGGTTGAAGGTCATGCTAAACTTTTGACAGACAGATTCCTCTACAAAAGGCAGAGATTATTTTTGTTCTAGTCTTCGCTCATGAAAACAACACTTTAGTCATGATAAGAAAACATGAAGACTGTTCAGTGCTCTGTAAGGGAGGTGGATTTTCATGTTTGTGTTTAATAAAAACCTTCTCAAAGTGATCATGTTTCCCGTGTGTGACAGGGCGGAGGTTCGCCCAGACAACCCTCTGTGGGTGGGCGCCTGGTGGATCGGGTTCCTGGGCGGAGGAGCCTTGTCTCTGCTGGTGGCCATTCCCATACTGGGCTATCCCCGAGAACTCCCAGGTAACTGCCCCCTCACAGAGTGACTCCCCGAGAACTCCCAGGTAACTGCCCCCTCACAGAGTGACTCCCCGAGAACTCGCAGGTAACTGCCCCCTCTCACAGTGACTCCTTGAGAACTCCCAGGTAACTGCCCCCTCTCACAGTGACTCCTTGAGAACTCCCAGGTAACTGCCCCCTCACAGAGTGACTCCCCGAGAACTCCCAGGTAACTGCCCCCTCTCACAGTGACTCCCCGAGAACTCCCAGGTAACTGCCCCCTCTCAGAGTGACTCCCCGAGAACTCAGAGGTAACTGCCCCCTCACAGAGTGACTCCCCGAGAACTCCCAGGTAACTGCCCCCTCACAGAGTGACTCCCCGAGAACTCCCAGGTAACTGCCCCCTCACAGAGTGACTCCCCGAGAACTCGCAGGTAACTGCCCCCTCTCACAGTGACTCCTTGAGAACTCCCAGGTAACTGCCCCCTCTCACAGTGACTCCTTGAGAACTCCCAGGTAACTGCCCCCTCACAGAGTGACTCCCCGAGAACTCCCAGGTAACTGCCCCCTCTCACAGTGACTCCCCGAGAACTCCCAGGTAACTGCCCCCACTCAGAGTGACACCCCGAGAACTCAGAGGTATCTGCCCCCTCTCAGAGTGACTCCCCGAGAGCTCCCAGGTAACTGCCCCCTCACAGAGTGACTCCCCGAGAACTCCCAGGTAACTGCCCCCTCTCAGAGTGACACCCCGAGAACTCAGAGGTATCTGCCCCCTCTCAGAGTGACTCCCCGAGAGCTCCCAGGTAACTGCCCCCTCACAGAGTGACTCCCCGAGAACTCCCAGGTAACTGCCCCCTCTCAGAGTGACACCCCGAGAACTCAGAGGTATCTGCCCCCTCACAGAGTGACTCCCCGAGAACTCCCAGGTAACTGCCCCCTCTCAGAGTGACTCCTTGAGAACACCCAGGTAACTGCCCCCTCTCAGAGTGACTCCTTGAGAACACCCAGGTAACTGCCCCCTCACAGAGTGACTCCCCGAGAACTCCCAGGTAACTGCCCCCTCACAGAGTGACTCCCCGAGAACTCCCAGGTAACTGCCCCCTCACAGAGTGACTCCCCGAGAACTCCCAGGTAACTGCCCCCTCACAGAGTGACTCCCTGAGAACTCCCAGGTAACTGCCCCCTCTCAGTGTGACTCTGAGAACTCCCAGGTAACTGCCCCCTCTCAGAGTGACTCCCCGAGAACTCCCAGGTAACTGCCCCCTCTCAGAGTGACTCCTCGAGAACTCCCAGGTAACTGCCCCCTCTCAGAGTGACTCCCTGAGAACTCCCAGGTAACTGCCCCCTCTCAGAGTGACTCCTCGAGAGCTCCCAATTTTTAAAAAAATATTTTACACAATTTTTCCTAATTTTTGCCAGAATTTTTCCCCATGTTATTCCCATGTTTCCACACATCCATTGACACTGGAGAACATTATTCTTCTGTTTTCTGGTTCTAGACAATAATTTTATTATCAGTATCTGAGGCCAAGCATGGTTAAAGTCCCGGTATCTGTAATGTGACCCCAGCCTGACTCCCGATCTGACCGCTCTCATCCTCTGCCCGTCTGCACAGGCGCCCAGGAGGCTGCGTCCATCCGGGAGTCGGAGGCTCATCAGGGCAAAGACGGCGGCTCCATTGCAGACCCACACTTTGGCAAATCACTGCGGGACATGCCCAGGTACAGAGTCATGTGACGCTCATGAGCAGGTCGGATCTGTACAAGGTGAAACGTCACGATCTCCATATGATGTGACACAGATTTACCCCGAACAAACTCCGAGTCAGCCCAACATCAGCCACACAAGAGGAAGATTTTAGAATATACAATAGACTCATCCCGTGTTTGTGTCCATCAGTATATTCATGTGTGTGCAGTATTATAATATACTGTTTTAAAGGTCTGTGCTGTGTGTCGTTCTGTAGAGACTGGTCTATCACTTTGGTCTATTTAACGCAGGTCTGGTGAATTTGGGATTTTAACCAAACGTGTGCAGTTTTCACATTTCTAAAATTCCCCCAAACTCTCGGGCTAATGTCCCATTGGAAGTTTACATACAATTTCCAGAAATTATGTTTTTTTTTGCCCATTTTCAATATCCCAAAACATCTTTGGAACAAAGACTGAGGGACTCAATGAGTTTAGATTAAAATTTAAAAGCCTGTATTAATTCATGGCTATCATTTGAAAAACGTGTTTCGGCCTCAGCAGACCTCTGTTATACCTCATGGTCAATGTGACATGTTCACACGACCAGACAATTGTACTTAAAGGCACTGTGTAACACAGAGAGCATAAGAATATTTACAAATACGGAATAGTTTAAAAAATGAACTTTAGATAAGATGAGATAGCCTTTATTGATCTCACAACGAAGAAATGTACTTGTTACATTCAGCTCTTAGAAACACTCAGGGTGTACAAATAGGCAGAAAATATGAGGAAAAAGCAACAAAAAACAAAAACAATTAAACAGTGGATAGATATCTTATATAAAATGACTACCAAGGACTTTGTGGGGACAAAATAAACAGTAAATAATACATAAACAGACTATAACAAAAATGTTAAAGAGGGGGTATTATGCTTTTTCAATCCCATAGCACCAGTCTATATCACACTACAATGATGACCAAACCTTCTGTTGGTCTGTAAATGCAGTAAATTAGAATAACTGCCTTGTATAAAATTGCTCTCTCAAAATGGCTGTAGTGAATGTCTTGAAATAGGCCTCTGTCTCTTTAAGAACCTCTGACCCTTTCCGACACGCCCCCTCCACACGCTGTCTGTGGCATCAGTGGGGAGGGGGTTCTGCTGAGGAGCAGTGGTTGGTTACTCGGCTGGTGACGAAAGCTCGGAGGCGTCTCCAGGAGGTGGGGGCGTTCCTAGGAGGACTCAGGCAAACCTATCCCTAAAATGGCCGCTATCAGAGTTTTTACAGATTACTCAAAAATACGTGAATGTGCCAAGGCAACACTTCAGGCATGTTTTTAATGAGGGAATGACATAATAACATGATGTAAAGCTTGAAAATCGATTTTGCATAATACCGCCCTTTTAAAGTCTGTGTTAGTAGTGCAGGTTTACATCATAGTGCAAGCGGTTGATAAAGTGACGCAGGTAAGTGATTTAAATGCAGGGGTTATTGCATGTATTCTGCAAAGGGGTTATTGCACATGTTACTTTACAGTCCTGTTGTTCAGTCTGACACCAGTGGGGATGAAGGACCTAAGGGTGTCTCAGTCTGCCACTGAAAGAGCTGCTCAGCTCCTCTACAGTCCCGTGCAGTGGGTGGGAGGTTTTGTCCATGATGGAGGTGAGCTTGGCTAACACCCTCCTGTCCCTCACCTCCTCTACAGAGTCCAGAGCTGCCCCTCCTGACCAGCTTGTTCAGTCTGTTCTTGTCCCGCTCTGTGCTGCCCGGGGGCCCAGCACACGGCAGCGTAGTGGAGAGCAGAGGGCACCACAGACAGAGGCTGCTCACTCCGACTCTAGTTCCTCATTTAGGCCAGGATATTGTGTAGTAGATATCCAACATCCTCTTGTAGACATTCTGATGTGTTCAATGCCACTGATTGTCAGGCATTCACACTTCCATGTCCCGCTTCTTTATAGTGCACTCGAGGTTCCCAGGTTTAATGGCGTGTTTATGCTCATAAAATCCATGTTTTCATTTTCTTGTCTTCCTTTAGTGTTCACACGGACACTCTAATCTGTAAACTACAAATGCTGTGTTACAATAGATAAATGACCTTCTCATATTCCTGATCTGTGTTGACGTCCTTCAGATGAGTTGTGTTCATCATATTATGACAATGATTACAATGGCCACACTTAGAGTTTCCAAATGTCGTCCTGAGCCATGTTTTTGTTGTAAAGGTGGTAGATGACTTCTAACCGGTTTATTTCTTAGGTTTAGGGTTCTTTGAAACCTGTTGGTCGTTCTGCCAAGGCTTCTCTCAGGCTTCTTAATCAGAACATTCTTGTGTTTGTGTTTCATATTTTCACATTCTTCAACCTTTTGTCCCGTTCATTCCATACTTTTCCATCCCATCCCTGACCTCCTCCTCTGATATCACGTCCTGATTCACGTCGGTGAACAGGAGGGCAGACACTTCGGGTCACAGCGCCCCCTGTGCAGGTCAGGATGTTCAGTTCCAACGGCTTCACATGAATCACTGAAGCTGATCAACTCAGTGAAAACCCTTAGTCCAAACAACAGGGTTTCTACAGGTGAAAGAAAGTCAAAATGAATGATGTTTTAATACCTAAATACCATATATTTAATGTCAAAAGTGCAAAAAAATATCTGCATATTTCATTTTGTGGGATTTTGAGAGAGAGTTTGGGCTGATTTTAAGGGAGAAAACTATAAGTAATACAGTATTCAACATAATATACAGATTTAGAGAACCATTGAGATAAATTGGTGGTCCTTACTGTTATCAGTAATGAGCCACTTTATTAACTCATGTCATGCTAAAATGGTGAGTATGTTTGCTACTTGGGGCTTGATACAGTGTTCATTTTGTCACCTAATGCTGGGTTTACACATAACGACACGGGTCCATGTTTGTGTCTGAGGCTCGCGAGTGTTTGATGATTTTATGCCCGTGGGTCCTGTCTGAGTCACTTCTGTGTTTCCTTTGTGCTCTGCGTGTGCAGGTGCGTGCTGCTCCTCCTGAAGAACCCCACCTTCCTCTTCCTGTGTTTGGCCGGAGCCTCGGACGCAAACCTCATCGCCGCCATGTCCACCTTCGGCCCCAAGATCCTGGAAGCGCAGTTCAGCCTCAGCGCGTCCAAGGCAGCCTCCATCTTTGGTAGGTCTCTCTCTCACTGGGTGAAACAGCTTTTATTCTACAGCACCACATCAGTTCACTGGACGACTGGGAGCTATTTGACTTTAAAGGAATAGGCCACCGTTTTTACATACTGAGATATGTTCTTACCTTAGCTTGGACGAGTTCTTTAGGACCTGTCTGATCTTCACCCGTGCCTTCAGTCACGTAAACACAGCGCAGACGGCGTTAGCATTTAGCCTCTCCCCCTCTCCTCTATAGCTCCAAAACAGGTCAAGATAGAAGCTACCAAGCTCTTCCATGTTTTCCCTATTTAAATATGGTTACGTGAAGTGTTACACTACAAAGTATAATTACACAAAATTAAACAATGTGGATTTTCTAAGCGGATAAAAGGGGGAACTATATTGTAAGGCGTAATTATACCAGGAGTAATTCGAAATCCGAGAAAACGTGGAAGAGCTTGGTAGCTTCTATCTTGACCTGTTTTGGAGCTATAGAGGAGAGGAGGAGAGGCTAAATGCTAACGCCGTCTGCGCTGTGTTTACGTGACTGAAGGCACGGGTGAAGATCAGACAGGTCCTAAAGAACTCGTCAAAGCTAAGGTAAGAACATATCTCAGTATGTGAAAACGGTGGCCTATTCCTTTAATAATAAGAGACAGTTTAACGATTGCTCCGCTCTGTCATTATCTGGGAAACTGCTCCCCCTGGTGGCTGAGTAACAGCCCTTTGTGACGTCTTCAATCAGCAAATGTTCATGCCCAGCTTTAGGCCTCATTAACCTCTTAACCCCCACCTGAACCGAACACATTTTTTTTCCAGTTTGGCTTTACCCAAATCTAAAAGTTTGTGCAAAATCACATCAAAATAGTGACTAAAATGAGACAAAAACACGACAAAACGGCAACCAAAGAATTGAAGGTAAAATGACAAAATGTGATGAAAAAGTGACTCCGGTGAAGCTGAAATGGAGAAAATGCATTTGGTCTCTCCTCTGTCTCTCAGTGGTCTCTCCTCTGTCCCGCAGGCTGCCTGGTGGTCCCGGCGGGTGGCGGGGGGACCTTCCTGGGCGGGTACATCGTGCAGAGGCTGAACCTCCGCTGTCGGGGCATCGTCCGCTTCTGCGCCGCCTGCTGCTCACTAAGTCTGCTCTCCGCCTTCGTGTTCTTCGTGCACTGCCCCGACGTCCCGATGGCCGGAGTCACCGCCCTGTACCACCCCCCGCAGGCGGACCACAACCTGTGGGAGGGACTCTGGAGCAACACGACCAGCAGGACACTGCCGCAGAACAGGTGGGTCAGAATTTTTTTTTTTAGACTTTTACACAAAAACTAATTGTTGTGGCTGATACGACCCTATTTTCCCTGATCATTATTCGGAAGTGACTGGATTCAATCCTGCCACATTTATATTATCTATGAGACGGTCATGTGACCTTAGTTCATATGTGCTGAGAGAGAAGATGCAGGACTTTGGAACAGTTTTGTTTACCTGTGGATAGGTCCAGCCGCTGCAGAGATATGAACCATAAACCAAGTCAGGCAATCAGCATTTTCACCATTTCAAATGTGGGAACAAATTTGGAAAGCTTTACTAAAAATGCAGGGAAAAGATGGGAAAAATGTAGCTCTTGTAGCCCTTCTCTTTTGACTGTAACCGTCATGTTTCTTCTCTCCTCCCGTTGTGCAGCTCTTCTCTGGACGAGCGGCTCGTGGCCCAGTGCAACAGTAACTGCAGCTGTGACCATCAGCTCTTCAGCCCGGTCTGTGGAGCCGACAGCGTCATGTACTACTCTCCCTGCTTCGCCGGCTGCTCCTCCATCAAACTCAACTCCTCAGGACAGGTGCGTCGCTCTCTACTCTGGAGATCACTGTGGAACAGGCTTTTACATTATCGTTTATTTATTTAAAGCAGGGGTGTCCAAAGTTTTTTCATGGGGGGCTGCATATTGAAGCGTACACAGGGTTAAGGGCCATATTAATGAACATATAAATGCTAATGTGCGTTTTGAGAATAACATGCACACAGTTGTCTTTGAATTTAGTAAAAGACAGGACTTACTGAGCCACTCATCAATGCAGCACATTGCTGAAGACTTAGATTTTGCTTTGTTAAAAATGACTGCATCATCTGCATAAAGCTGGGTATGGAAATGTGGACAAAAATTTGGTAAGTCATTAATATATAATAAGAGCAATATGGGTTCAAGCATGGAACCCTGTGGAACTCCAACCTGACACAAAGATTTGATACACTGACGCCAGTGATACACCGCACGCGCCGTTCAGAGCCGAGCGCCCTGAGCGGCCGAGCTCTCCCGCGCAGAGCGCGTACATGTACACTGCAGGCGAGCGCTGAGAAGCGCCACGCTGTTAACTCCACCTGTTTCTTTGTTGAACTGAACGCATGTCTTGGCCTCAATCAACTTGATGTCATCCACCTTCACTGCTTTCCTTTTGGGAAAAGTGACGAGGCCACAACAAAGGAGCAGCAGAGTGACTTGAGGGAAAGTCTTGATGTGGAAAAATGACATGGTGGTGTAGCTATACTGCCATATGTCAGGCAATATTCCTCTCTCTTTATGAAATAAGCACCCAATACTACTACTATAGTCGTAATAATAATAATTATCATAATAAAAATCATACTAATAATCTTAAACTTGTATACACTCATATAAATAATCATACAATGCAGGACAATCTTTTATTTATTTAGTAATAATGTGTTTTATACATTTTCTGACAGAAATCAGCTTCGCACCGCGAGCCGCAGACGAGAAAAATGCGCATGGAGCGCATTTTTGAGTTTAGGAGCGGAAGCGGCTGCGGCCTGAGGCGCTCAGCTGCGCGCCGCCTCGGCTGCAGTGTACACGCACGAGAGCGCGCTCATCTGATAAACAGGGAGCCAACTGAAGCGAGCCTTGCGAATGCACGCGGAGAGGCACTCCCAGACCAATTCGGCTACAAAAACGCGTCCAGTGTATCATTGGCCTGACTGTCACACAATGAGTTTGATTTGACAAGTATGACAAGAAAAGCGCTCTCACCTGGAGTCCAATCCCCCACATCACCGCCTTGAGTCTGACCTGAGTGCGTGTTTGCAGGTTTATGGCGACTGCGGCTGCGTGGCGCCCAATGGCTCGGCTGCGCGTTTCGCTCGGGCGGGGAAGTGCGGGAACTCGTGCCGCTACATGCCACTCTTCCTCGCCGTCTTCTTCTTCTGCATCCTCTTCACCTTCCTCACCAGCATCCCGGCCATCACTGCCACCCTCAGGTCAGTCCGGAGAGAACCATCACTGCCACCCTCAGGTCAGTCCAGAGAGAACCATCACTGCCACCCTCAGGTCAGTCCGGAGAGAACCATCACTGCCACCCTCAGGTCAGTCCAGGGAGAACCATCACTGCCACCCACAGGTCAGTCCGGAGAGAACCATCACTGCCACCCTCAGGTCAGTCCAGGGAGAACCATCACTGCCACCCACAGGTCAGTCCAGGGAGAACCATCACTGCCACCCTCAGGTCAGTCCAGGGAGAACCATCACTGCCACCCTCAGGTCAGTCCAGGGAGAACCATCACTGCCACCCTCAAGGTTAGTCCAGGGGGGACCATCACTGCCACCCTCAGGTCAGTCCAGGGGGGACCATCACTGCCACCCTCAGGTCAGTCCGGAGAGAACCATCACTGCCACCCTCAAGGTTAGTCCAGGGAGAACCATCACTGCCACCCTCAGGTCAGTCCAGGGGGGACCATCACTGCCACCCTCAGGTCAGTCCAGGGGGGACCATCACTGCCACCCTCAGGTCAGTCCAGGGGGGACCATCACTGCCACCCTCAGGTCAGTCCAGGGAGAACCATCACTGCCACCCTCAGGTCAGTCCAGGGGGGACCATCACTGCCACCCTCAGGTCAGTCCAGGGGGGACCATCACTGCCACCCTCAGGTCAGTCCGGAGAGAACCATCACTGCCATCCTCAGGTCAGTCCAGGGGCAATCTCCCGACCCTCTGCTCTGGGTTGGACCGAGGGAGTTTTCCGGGAAACGTGGCGTACAAAAGGCCTTCTCTCCAAGATTTCTAGCACACGTGGACACGGACAAAGCCTTTTCTAAATGTTTTTTTTTTTTACCAAAACATGGTATTTTTCTTTTTCAGCTATTAATTATTCCAACATTCGGACACACTTAAGAGATGGAAAGGTTTATTGATTCATTGATTTATTGGTTTAAAAAACACACACAAAGCACACGCAGGTTTTATTAGAGAAGCCACCACTTCTGACATGAATATTTACAAATTTGCACTGCCGTAGACAGATCAGGCAGAGCTCGTTTGGAAGCTGGAAATCTCTAGTCTTCGACACAAAAGACCACAAGCCTCTATTACTTTGCTTTACTTTAAGTTATCTGTGAAAGTCGGCGATGTGGCAGAGAGCAATGCATGGAGTTAAAAACTGTAAGCGTGATTTGGCAGTCCCTCCAGCAGATGGCGCCATAGACCTGGTCCACAGTGAACTTATCACTGAAGAGCTCACTATTGCAGGGTTTTCTTGTTGATCTTTGTCATGAGTCAGTGGCTGCTGTGAAACAATGGAACTCAGACCATGATCTAAAATATTTATGGAACATTTATGTGAAAACAAGTCAGGATTTATGTCTGGTCTCTAACATTTCTTTATTGGTTTTTCGTTACATGGTATGTTTTATTATTGTATTTTATGAATGATAACTTTTTTTAACATATCGTGGAATAAAAAAGATTTGGTGAACGACTATGTATTCATGTTCCTGACCCCTGACCCTGTGCCGCAGGTGTGTTCCAGAGAGACAGAAGTCCTTTGCTTTGGGGATCCAGTGGATCCTGGTGCGCACGCTCGGTACGACCGGATCCTCTTATTGTGATCAAGTGTTTGTCGACTCCGGCGCCTCCTCTCTCCTTTAAAAAAAAGTCCTCTCTCTGTCTCTCTGTTGTTCTGTAGACGTTTGTAAAAGTCCTCTCTCTCTCTCTGTGATTCTGTAGATGTTTGTAAAAGTCCTCTCTCTCTGTACTTCTGTAGATGTTTGTAAAAGTCCTCTCTCTCTGTACTTCTGTAGATGTTTGTAAAAGTCCTCTCTCTCTGTGCTTCTGTAGACGTTTGTAAAAGTCCTCTCTCTCTGTACTTCTGTAGATGTTTGTAAAAGTCCTCTCTCTCTGTGCTTCTGTAGACGTTTGTAAAAGTCCTCTCTCTCTGTGCTTCTGTAGATGTTTGTAAAAGTCCTCTCTCTCTCTCTGTGCTTCTGTAGATGTTTGTAAAAGTCCTCTCTCTCTGTGCTTCTGTAGATGTTTGTAAAAGTCCCCTCTCTCTCTGTGCTTCTGTAGATGTTTGTAAAAGTCCTCTCTCTCTGTGCTTCTGTAGATGTTTGTAAAAGTCCTCTCTCTCTCTGTGCTTCTGTAGATGTTTGTAAAAGTCCACTCTCTCTGTGCTTCTGTAGATGTTTGTAAAAGTCCTCTCTGTGCTTCTGTAGATGTTTGTAAAAGTCCTCTCTCTCTCTGTGCTTCTGTAGATGTTTGTAAAAGTCCTCTCTCTCTCTGTGCTTCTGTAGATGTTTGTAAAAGTCCTCTCTCTCTGTGCTTCTGTAGATGTTTGTAAAAGTCCACTCTCTCTCTGTGCTTCTGTAGATGTTTGTAAAAGTCCTCTCTCTCTCTGTGCTTCTGTAGATGTTTGTAAAAGTCCTCTCTCTCTGTGCTTCTGTAGATGTTTGTAAAAGTCCTCTCTCTCTCTGTGCTTCTGTAGATGTTTGTAAAAGTCCTCTCTCTCTGTGCTTCTGTAGATGTTTGTAAAAGTCCACTCTCTCTCTGTGCTTCTGTAGATGTTTGTAAAAGTCCTCTCTCTCTGTGCTTCTGTAGATGTTTGTAAAAGTCCTCTCTCTCTCTGTGCTTCTGTAGATGTTTGTAAAAGTCCACTCTCTCTGTGCTTCTGTAGATGTTTGTAAAAGTCCACTCTCTCTCTGTGCTTCTGTAGATGTTTGTAAAAGTCCTCTCTCTCTCTGTGCTTCTGTAGATGTTTGTAAAAGTCCTCTCTCTCCGTGCTTCTGCAGGTGCCATCCCGGGGCCCATCATTTTCGGGGCCATGGTGGACCGTTCCTGTCTGCTGTGGCAGGACAAATGCGGAGAGCGTGGCTCCTGCTACCTCTACAACAACACGGAAATGAGCCGCTTCACACTCATCGCCGGCGTCATTTACAAGGTCGACTCTTCCTCACGCAAATTCTATTCTAGCTGATGTCATATCTCTGGGATTTTGCTCGGCAGTTTCCTTTCGCTCTGAGGCCCCTCCTTCTCCGTCTAAACTTAAACCAAACGCATCCTAACTCTAAAAGGTTAAAAACTTTCCAGGGACCTCAGAGTTTGCAGAGTGTTTCCAAATCACTGACGGAAGATTCACACGGGCAGAAACTCATTTTCACTTCATACATGACATCCTGAGGTCTTTTCTGCAGCTTCTGGACAGCCTCCACGCTTCCAAAGCATTAAAGATGGTGGTGCGGCGACTGATACAGTGTTTTCTTCTGCTCTTTTGTCTTTTTTAAATCAGAAAAATATAAAATCTGTTGTGGATTTTCTTGCTTAATAAAGCTTAAGAGAGTCTAGTCAACATGTGAAGTTTATTACACAAATGCATTTGCGGAGAGGGTTACCCATAACGCAGGGTCATGACTAAGCTCTGGCCTGCTCAGCTTTGGCATCCTCTTTTATAAGGTGAGCCCCACAGACAGAGCAGCAGGACAGGGGTCATACACAACAAAGGGAAGCCCAGAAACACATAGACATTGTAATACAGTTGTCAATGCAGCCACCAAAAGGCACTTTGCATGGGAATGAAATCATGGTGGCGTTTGGAGACAGAAGGAGATCTTTGTATGTTGAGGAGACGGGCCATGCAGGCCTATTGTCTTTTAGGTGCGAAACGACCTTGCCCAGGATCTTTGCCAGGCCCAGGATCTGGATCTTTTGTGAGATGTAGGTGGCCCATCTTGGCCTGTTGTCTGTCTGGGATACAGAGCAAGAAAAACCAGTCTGACCACACGGCAGGGAGCCAGGCCGAATGGTGCCGGGTTGGTTACCAGCTTAACCTTAACTAAACTTCCCACAACAAATCCCTAAAACTGGAGCATGAAGTGTTGGAAGCGTTCCTAGTGAAAAAGGACGTTTTTAAAAAGGCTTCCTGCCGCTTCCTCCTGCATTTCTCTATTTGGTTGAATCCCGTCAATATCAATCATGCCCACCGGGATATCTCTGAGATCACGCTCGCTCCGAGACTACATATCTTTGAAAAAGCATGTAGTTTGGCAGGCCGAGCAAATTGAGAATATCCCAATCCAAACCACGGCGCAGGGAGATCATCATGACACAAATAGCTTCTGCTTCTTCTTCCTGTGTCCAAAGACAACAGCAGTAGAAGCCCCGTGGGGCCAGTAGAAGTTGCCTTTGTTCGCGCTATTGAGCCTCGCGGTCCTCATTAAGAGAAGGAGAGAACATGAAGACAGTGCATACAAGTACTTTCTGTACTCAAAAGACCAAGATTCCTTGTGGATAGCACATGCACGGAACACAAATGAATGTTTGCATTGGTTTACCTTGTGTTCGAAATGTGCGGTTTAAATAAACATGCCTTGTTCCTTTCAAAGGGGACATTCTGACCAAATATCCTGGTTAGAAAAGGAGTAACCCAGTGGTCATATTCAGGCACTTTGCCGGTGTCATTGCTGATATTCCGGTTATCAAATTATTGACTGCATGTTAACGTAGTCCATGAGACGTCCCTGCAGCTCGTCTTTGAGTTCTCCTTGATACAAACTAACCTGTCTTTTCTCGTCCTCTTTCTTCAGATCGTGGCGACTCTGCTGTTCCTCTTGGCTAGTGTTGTTTACCAGGCGCCTCCGCAGTCACCTCAGAGCAGCTGCGAGAGCACGGACCCCCCGGCCGACGCCACAGACAGCCTGTCCTTCAAGACTCCGCCACACCAAGTCGTCATCGCCAACAGACACGCGCGGGACGACTGAGGCCTTCTGCACACCACACTTTATTCTTTATTTATTAGTCTTGATTTGAAAAGTTCTGGCTGAATCGGCCGTATTTCCTTCGTATTGGCCCGATCATTTTATTATTTTTAAGAACTTCACACTAAGTATATCTGAATGAGAAACAACTGCTCATTTAGTTTCCAAAGTGCTGCACAAAAATGGCTGTTATTTAGTGTTGATCCTCTCAATCAGATCAGGAAAACTTCACCCGTTTCCTACTGCAGTCAATGTGGAGATGTTAAGCTTCCTCCTTCACATCTAAGAGTAAAAAAATCAGCCCAATCTTATCCAGGAAGTGTCGCTCCCTGGTCTTTCCTACGCTAATTCATTCACAAATACTGACATGTTTGGTATCCACGTGTAGCATGAAAGGCTGTGACCGAGATGATGCTGCAATCCATTTCCTTTGTGGGAGACAGCAGCGCTCATGTGCAGACAAAGGGACTAAACTTTAACAACATCTGCACTTTAGCCGCTCCAGAAGACTCCACACTTTACAGACTCCACTCAACCACATTTGGGAGATTCTTTCACAGGGATATTTCAACATCTAAATTCTAGCCTGATTTACTGAGGCTTGAAACCCCCTAAAAGTTGATTTAGCGTAATAATCCCACTTTAATAAGTTATTATAAGTATATTCAAATGTACTACCTCTGCACTTTAGAATTGAGAGCAGTGAAATGCACCAGTGAACCTCAGAAATGTGCCAAAGCTCATTTATATTTCACTGAACATCGAAAAGGACACAGGAGGACGACAAAAGGAGACTGTTTTGGAAAACGCCAACTTGCCTTTTTCTCCGATACATTTGATATGAAAATATAACACACTATAATAAGTGTTTCCTTGAATGAAAGCAATACAATTTTGTTTTGCTTCTAACTTATTTTTCATCCTCTTCAGGGTACCAGTTTTGGTCCGGGCATTTGGACGCAACTGGACACAAGGGGACGCCTTTCCAACCTTCTCAGTGTGAATGTGAATTTCATTCTTCAGAGTTAGACTTTAGGTTAGACACCATGAGTGACAGTAAGAGGACGCTAAATACAGTGAGCTCTTTGTTTCCAGTAAAAAGTCTGAGGCCTCATTGCTCTTCAGTCACAGACTGAGAAGTGAAGAAGGAAGTCATGGAGCTTCTGCTTTAGACAGAGCTTCAGACTTCTGCTGGATGTAAGAATAAGATTGACATAAGTATTCCTGTTTGTGATTAAATTAGTTTATTATTGAAAACAAACCCTTGTCATTTGTATCTGCTGTAAAGTCATGTTTGTCCCAGTTCCTCTGAGTCGTGGTGCAGCAGGACTGATGTGGACAGATGTTACAGAAGAAGCTCATGAGGCTCATTTCTTCATAGTTGCTATAGTAACAAATTTCTCCAAAGTAAAAGTAGATCTACCACAGTCCTGTCTACATCTGTCATGGTCCACCATGACCCACCATGACATGAGGAACTGGGACACAGTGACTCATGACTTTACAGCAGATACAAATAACAAGGGTCTGTTTTTTTTAGAATGAGAGTAATACATCATTAAGTCATATTTTAATTATATACAGGATATTCACATTTTACTTTTTGTAATGGTAATAACAATTTTCCATATAGTATATGTTTTACTACATATTTGAGTTTCAGAATATGATATCAATCAATCAATCAATCAATCAATCAACCTTTATTTGTATAGCGCTTTACAACAGCACCCGCTGAACCAAAGTGCTCTCCATAAGTGCAATATAATAAAAACAAATTTAAGAAAATATATATACATTACACATGTGCAATTAGAAGTCAAAAGCGGCTTTAAACAAGTATATTTTCAGCCTCGCTTTAAACAGTGTCAGGTCAGTGATGGCTCGTAACTCAACAGGCAGAGAGTTCCAGAGCCTCGGACCAGCCACTGAGAAGGAACGATCACCCCACTGCTTATGACTCTTACATCCAGCAGAAGTCTGAAGTTCTGTCTAAAGCAGAAGCTCCATGACTTCTTTCTTCACTTCTCAGTCTGTGACTGAAGAGCAATGAGGCCTCAGACTTTTTACTGGAAACAAAGAGCTCACTGTATTTAGCGTCATGTTCCTGTAAGTCAAGGTGTCTGACCTAAAGTCTAATTCTGAAGAAAGTCAACTCACATTTACACAGAGAAGGTTGGACACAAGGGGGCGCCCTCCCTTGTGTCCAATTGCGTCCAAATGCCCGGTGTGAAAGCAAAAAGACTAATGCAACCACTACACTCAATTGTATTGCTTTTATTCAAGGGAACACGTATTACAGTGTACAGATTCTGTATTGTGTGATGTTTCTGTTTTGGGATCCGCCAAACTTTTAGCAACTGTGTGGCCAAACCTATAGGCCCAGCACCTGGTGTTTCTTCTGGTCTTGGAATAACATTTGTTTTGTCCTTCAGTTTGTTGTGAAATCCAATGTTAAAGCAATATTTTGGAGACTAGAACTGACCTTTCGCAAAACCAGGGTTTACGCAGGACATTGAGAGTCAATACAATGAATCATGCCAAAATCAAGGCCATACATTTTGTAAAAAGCATTCAGTTGGATTCAAAATGACGACTGGTATTTCTTATTAAAGCTTCAGCTTCGGAGTCCAGCTGTAAGTCTGTCCTGTACCATAGCACTGTACATATGTGTGTTTTTATCTGACTGTAGCCTTTGGTACTTCTTAAATGTTTTTGATGTCAAACCTTTTGTAAGTCAATTAAAGATGTGTTTCGTAATAATAAAGAAAGCGTGTTTACTCTGAAACGAAGAAAAGTGCGCCACCGTTTACGTCACAACCTCAGCTCAGTCCCCGGCTCCTGAATGTAGAGACCGGGGGTCAGAGAGAACCATGAGAATGTATGAAAATAACCGAGGAATTAACACAACTGAAGGCTGTTTCTTTACAGACGGATATGAACGGCAGCCTAAGAATCAGATTGAATGAGGACATTTCTATCGCTGGAGAGAAGAAAAGTGTCTCAGAAATCCTCACCTCCAGGTCCAAGTGTGTGACTGAGGAGGACATGGTTTTAGGTTGTGGCCAAAACAAACAGGTTTAAAAAAAAGTGTTGGACTGTTTCCTGAAGCTGAATCGAAATAGTGTAACTAAGGCCCGGGCCCTTGTTCACCTGCCATCGGGGACACAAACAGTAGGAACCAGATGATAACATACACTTTAGAAAAAGAGACATATGCATTTTTTTCTGTGTCTGATATGCAACAGAATTGACTTACTTTTTTAGGTCAATTCAAATATATTTATTTATTATTGATTGACAGATTGTTAGTGAAATAAACCAATTAGCGATTAGCGGACGTGACGACAGCTGTAGTCCAATTCACAAAATATGAACTCATGAGAACGCAGAGGCAAAATCCTTGATTCCTCCAAACAGAACTGGTGTAACTGAGTGCAGAGTGTTTGGAACTGCTTGGAACGGTTGTCATTTCTAAACAAAATAAAGATTGAGCCCCTCCCAACGGGCTCATAAACCTCATCTTTTAATGCACTTTACAGCATAGGAACATCATCTACAAGATCAGCTGTTAGGGCAGCTGGGGGCAGGTTTGTTGATGGCTGTCTCAACTGGCCCGCTCTACACCCGGCTTTTTCATGCACCACTCGACGTAGGGGTTACATCATACACTGTAAATACTAAAATATATTTTAATAATAATAATAATAATAATACAATAAAAATGCACATAGATTAATATTGTGTTGAGCATGGTAATGACAACTGGAGCAACAAGAACACGGAGTATAATATGTGTATTAATGTGCCCTTATGTCATAAAAACAAGTGAGCACGGGTGATATTTGACATTGGTAAACATCTGAAAGAAATATATGAATGGTCACTTTGTTACTTGCTTTGTAGGGATCTTACAGGAAACTGTTAATATGTGAACAGTTCAAACTGTGGTTGTGAGTTGGGTCTGCGTTAATGAACTTTTCTTCATCTTGTTTTGCTCTTGTTCCATGTTGTTGTTTTGTTTACATTGATTGTACTATTGTAAAATGACATGTTTTATCATTTTGAGTTGGGGGCAGGCACTCATAAGCTTCTTGCTTCGGCCCACTCCTTTTGAGCAAAATGTATGCTCAAATAAATAAATAAACATTAGTAGGCCACCTTGCGTGCCTATGCCTTTTCAGCTCTGCCCATACATTTACAACTGGATTGAGATCAGGACTTTGTGATGACCACTTCAAAACATTGACTGTTATCCTTAAAGCTGGAGTACCTGATTTTCCTGCGAAAACTGGGACTGGGATTTTTTATTTGTCCCAAACTTGTTTCTAGCTCTCACTAAATTATTCAAACAAATGGTTTATATGTTCATTTCAAGCCTGTGTACAGCTTTGAGCAGTGGCAAAGTGAAGAAAGGGGGACCACCCCCAAAATAAACAACACTCATTGATTGACTGCGGAATTCTTCCGCAGTCAATTATTGGTTTTCATGTTCTTTATTATTGATTGACTGCGGAATTCTTCCGCAGTCAATTATTGGTTTTCATGTTCTTTATTATTATTCCTCTTCCATCTTTTTCCCGATTTTCTAGAGCTTTCAGCACCTTCATGCTTTGTGCAATTTATGCAAGTTATGCATCAAAATGTTCCGCATGTTGAGGAGAAGGGTGCTATTACTTTTGGGACTTCTGCAACTTACGGTTTTTCCGCAATCGGCCAAAATGTCGGAGATTTTTCCCATTGACTTATAATGGGGCTGCCGCAAATCCATGCTTTTCTGCACCTTTTTCTGCATTTTCTGCAATTTCTGCACGTTGTGCATGTTCAGCTTCTGCAACTTGTGGGTTTTGAGAAAAAATTGTCCTTCTGCAGTTTTCCAGTTTTTTTATACGGGAGTTTGAAATTTTTGCATTGGTGTGTATGGGTGAATCCAGCCAATGGGGAGACTCCAGGACTTTCAGCCATTTGTGCAGCTTCTGCCAATCAAGCACTGAGGCCATTTCAACAGTTTGACCAGTTTATGGAATATAAAAGTTTATGCAACATTAACAATTTATGCAAATTAACCACATTATGCATTTTAAACCGTTTATGCAACTTAAGAGTTTATGCCATTTAGGATTTATGAATTTTAAAGAGTTTATGCAATTTACATAATTTATGCAGATTAACCCATTCATGCATTTTACCACTTTATGCAGTTTATACAGTTTATGCAACATGCCATTTTATGCATTTTACCACTTTATGCAAATTAGATTATGCAAATTAAGCAATTTATGCAATTTGAACAGTTTATGCAATTTCTGCATTCGCTTCCCGCAATTCCGCAGTCAATCGCAATGGCGCAGCCATTGCATTTCTAGTTATTCCTCTTCCATCTTTTTCCCGATTTTCTAGAGCTTTCAGCACCTTCATGCTTTGTGCAATTTATGCAAGTTATGCATCAAAACGTTCCGCATGTTGAGGAGAAGGGTGCTATTACTTTTGGGACTTCTGCAACTTACGGTTTTTCCGCAATCGGCCAAAATGTCGGAGATTTTTCCCATTGACTTATAATGGGGCTGCCGCAAATCCATGCTTTTCTGCACTTTTTTCTGCATTTTATGCAATTTCTGCACTTTGTGCATGTTCAGCTTCTGCAACTTGTGGGTTTTGAGAAAAAATTGGCCTTCTGCAGTTTTCCAGTTTTTTTATACGAGAGTTTGACATTTTTTGCATTGGTGTGTATGTGCGAATCCAGCCAATGGGGAAACTCCAGGACTTTCAGCCATTTGTGCTTCTGCCAATCAAGCACTGAGGCCATTTCAACAGTTTGACCAGTTTATGGAATATAAAAGTTTATGCAATATTAACAATTTATGCAAATTAACCACTTTATGCATTTTAAACCGTTTATGCAACTTAAGAGTTTATGCCATTTAGGATTTATGAATTTTAAAGAGTTTATGCGATTTACATAATTTATGCAAATTAACCCATTCATGCATTTTACCACTTTATGCAGTTTATACAGTTTATGCAACATGACATTTTATGCATTTTACCAGTTTATGCAAATTTGATTATGCAATTTGAAGAGTTTATGCAATTTCTGCATTCGCTTCCCGCATTTCCGCAGTCAATCGCAATGGCGCAGCCATTGCATTTCTAGTTTAGATTGTACTTCTATCGTCCATCTCTCAATAAGAAATTAGGTGACGATCCTGGAACTAGGTCTGTTTTTTTGCTGTGTTTACAACAAACTCTGTGGTAAAAACACATTTACTTTAGAAAAACAAAAAGTCAGGTACCCCAGCTTTAAGCCACTTTGTAACTCGTTTGGCAGCTTTGGGTCATCTCCCTCCTCTCCCATCATTTACTTTCAAAATATTATTCATTTGCCGCTCTGGAATCACAACATTCCCCTGGCACCGCTTTCTGCCCACGGTTGGTTGGATGATCGAGTTTTTTGTTCTTCAGTGTTTTTATTTATCACGTTGTACAATTCAGCACTTATTTTTATCACCAATTTTCTATTATTAATTGTTATCTATTCCAGCTGTATCTGCACTACATTGCCAAGAGCAAACTTCCTCTCATGGGACAATAAAGTTTGTTTCAATTCAATTCAATTGCCCATTTGGAAGACCCATCTGCGCCCAAGCTTTAACTTCCTTTCTCTTGTTGCTCCAATATTTCCACACAGAGTTCTTTCTTCATCATGATGGTGTAGCAGAGTGGGATATTGAGGGTCTGATAAATTACATCACATTAAAATGAAAGCCAGACAACGCCACTAAGGTTAAGCACACAAGTTTGTTGATTGAGGCAGAGGCAGAAATTATATTTAAGTTAACAGTTTTTATTTTGTTGTTCATTAGTTAGCTTAGTTTCTGTTTGTTTCATCATTGTTTCATGATTTTCACAATTAAAAGCAGGACCATACATCCATAATACATATATCCATACTCCGTGGTTACATCTCGTTCTTGAAAAAATAACAGGAGCAGAGCAGCAAGACGGGCAAGGCAAGACAGCAGGATGCAGACTGAAGAGATCCATTTTCTGTAGATTGGATATTTTAGTTAGCTTAAATTAAAGTAAGTGTATCTACACACCGTTTTCGTGAACAAAACATACTGCCTTAAAAAACGCAGCCGTGCGCCATCAGCGACTTCATTACTGCCCGGGTGGCAATGACGCCCTCAACACCGGCCACCACACCACTGAGAAGGACGCACGCCATGGCCCACAGGGCCATACGCTGCTCGACGGGAGCTCACAACAGCACTACAAGGAACTACATTAGGATCTTTGCTGGCAATAAGTTTAGGACAGAAATAATCTTGCATCTACTACATGGCATCGCAGAGGATGGGGCACCTCGGCACAAACGCCACAACACGCTAGACGGAAGTCAGAGAGAGCGCGCAAGGGGAAGTTGCGGAGATTTTATGTGCTAGCACGCTGGCGCCGCCTTGTGGTGCAAAGTACCCCTGAATCAGACACAAATCTCTCATCAGTATGATGATTACGCTTAAATCTTTCATGAAGCTTTTGAAGGTTTTCATACCTAGACCAAGGCATTCAACTATTTCACGCTTTTCACCATCAGAGAGATCCTTTTTCTTTCCCAAATTGCTGGAAAATTATGGTCTGCTTAATAATGTGGAACACCCTTTTTCAGTAGTTTTTCCCTTAATGGGCTTAACCTTAATCATCACAGGCGTCTTTTTTTTATACCTTTTTGCCATTTTGTCTTGAATGTTCATATCTCGATAGCGATTTGATAACGATATATCTTTCAGCCCTAGCATGTAATACATCATGGACTTTGATGATATAGATATTGCATGCCCTGATGTCCTGAGTTATCAGGGCATAGAGTTTTCCCTGATGGCTCGGGGACAGTCATGCCCTGGGTTGTCAGGGCTTGGGGCGGGTACCCTATATCTTTATGATGGGGGGTGTGGCCTCAAGGCATGTGTATGTGTGACTGTAAAGCAGGGGTGTTGAACTCATCTTGGGTGGCGGACCGTATATAATGGAGAAAAAAATTCCGATGAATATGAATGAATAGTAATAAGCTGTGATTTGGTCGGGGCCCCAGCTTGACTGTGGCTTCATTGATAACTTGCACTTGTATTGCACTTTATAAGTCTGTGTCACAGGCTCCTCAAAGCACGACATAGTACGGCCCTGGGGCAGACTTTACATTTGCCACATGGCTGTGTGGTGTGTTGTTCATGTCCTGGGCTCTTGTTGTGTCGGTGCCCTCTGCTGGACACGTGTGGAACTCTTTCGGTTTTTAGTTGTTTTTTTTGCATATTCAGGAAGTCGTGTACTGTAAGGGCAGGGGCTGGGTCCGCGGGCCTATGTTTGACACCCCTGATGTAAAGTATAAGACATTTTATTTTAAGGTATTTAATTTCATTTTATTTTATCTCTTACTTTATTTGTCTATTGTGTTGTTTTGTTAAATTGTCTGTCCTTAAATAACAATTGCTAATCACAACAACAACAAAACTAAACATCATACAGACGGATTTCTTTTTGATTCCTTGACCCACTTTTGGACATCGGTCATTAACTTTCAGAACAATCTTTGAAAGCTTCCTTTCCATTGCAAAATCACAAAACCGAGATAACCTCCTCCATATTTGTGTCTGTTAGAGGGCTGTCCCGTGTCTTTTCAGGCCTTGGCCTCTGGTTTAATGTTTAAGGGGAGGGCGAGGGCTGAGAGGAAGAAAAGAGATCTGACATTGGGCTATGGTGTTAACAATTGAAGGTCAGTGTCACAGGTTGAAGTCCCTTTTCTGGAGAGCTCTGCGTTGTGGTGTAGCCAATGATAAAACCACGTTCAAAAGGATTAAAATACCATTTAATGTATGAGTAAAAAGTCAACAATAAACAGGATAAAACATACATTAAAAGGGGCTAAAAACGGGGGTGAAAAAGGGCTGAAGGAAGGGTATAAGGTGGACATCGGTCAGGTCAACTTCCAGGGTTGGTAGGGGGTCCAGGAGCCTACCACAGAGGCACTGCAGGGGTCCACCTCAGAGAGCCAGGGATTGGGCAACAGTCACGTGATGGGGTGAGGTGGGAACCAGTTTGCAAACGATAAAAACATGCACATAAAAGCACAAATTAAAACACTAACTGGCACCATCTCATAACAGTATGTCCCTTTGTTTGACCATAAAGAGATTAGATCCACACCATATAAACCTGTGACGTTATTTATTATTTTGGCTTGTGTTTTAAAGCTTGCTATAGTTCTGTTTGCGTCTGCGTCTTTTATACTGTTTATATATTTGCCCCTTAAAGTTCTTTGGTAGTCACTGTCTGTCCTGCACACCTGAGAGTTTCTGAGAGCTGAATGTAACTGGTGAATTTGTCCATTGTGAGATCAATAAAGGCTTATCTTATCTTCGAATGCCCTCGGTTAAGGCAGGGGTTGAGAAGTTAAAAGATTTCTCCTGTTTTACTGCTGTTTTTATCAGTCCAGTTTTAATTGGGAATGAACTGTCTGTTTAATGACCTCGGGAGCTGTATAGTTTAGAGCTCATTACGTTTAAGATATAAGTGCAAAGTATCTGTGACTTCCACCTACAACATACAGCGTTGTGAGAAAGTATACGTCCCCTCTCAGATTTCCTACATTTGTTTATTTTTATCAAACTCAAATGTTTCTGATCATCGAGCCAATTTTCAAATCACACAAAGACATTACCAGTGAATTGAAAATGCAGTTTCCAAATGATGATCACATTTATGGAGGCGAGACGCTGTAGAGATACCAATTTGAAACCATTGGTGTGGATTACTGACATAAATGTGAGGAAAAAGTATACTGTTTACTGTATACTGTTTTTTATGCCTAAAAATGTGCAAAATCTCTTTCTTTTAAATTGATGCCATTATTTTGTGACATATTAGACTCTTCCTCACCCTCCTCACGGTCTCTTTTTCCTCCTGCTCGGGTCCTCCACCAGAGGCCTGGGAGCATGAGGGTATCTTTGCTGTTCCTAGAATTGCACTTTTCTGGACCGAGATGTCTGATGTATTTCCTGGGATCTGCTGGAGCCACTCCTCCAGTTTGGGGGTCACAGCCCCGAGAGCCCCAACGACCACGGGCACCACTGATGCCTTCACCCTCCAGGTTTTCTCCAGCTCTTCTCTGAGCCCCTGGTATTTCTCTAGTTTCTCGTGTTCCTTTGTCCTGATGTTGAAGTCACTTGGTATTGCTATGTCGACCACAACGGCTTTCCTCTGCTCTTTGTCCACCACCACAATGTCCGTCTGTATCTGGAAGTCCCACAGGGTTTCCAGCCCATACCCTGCACAGATGTTCCTGTACGCTATACCAGCCACTTGGTTGTGGCCATACTGTAAAAAATAATGGACGTCTTCTGCTCACTCCTCCCCGTTTACTTAATTCATGGCGGATTTACAGACTCCCCCTCCCCAGCTCTGACGAAGCATGTTCCTAAAAAGGACATACGGGCGGGATTTGCACTGTAGACTCGGCCCTTGCGTAACGTGTAGCTCGCGCTGCTCCAATGCTAACAGTCCGACCCTCATTAAGTACGAGATTTCTTTTTACGAAAACCAGCCTGGTTTCATATATTGTGATTAACCCAGCGTTATCTCAGGAGGAATATCTAGCCTAGTCTAGTGTTGAAAAAATTGAAACCAGGCGTGAAAGTTGTTTTTACGGTGTCTAAACTCCAATGCTTTTCAATGGGGGCCTAGTGGCGATATGGAGGTATTACAGCAATGGCGGCCCCCAGGGTCGTGGTCATAAAGCAGAGCAGCCAGCACCCATTGGTTGTGGTGCTCCATGTAAGCTTTCCCTGCCAGCATCTTACACCCTGCAGTTATGTGCTGGATTGTCACATATATTTCATTCATATTTGGTAGCGTTGCCTTTAAAGTAGTACTAAGTGACTTGTTTACCTTAATAAATCCTTTCCGTAGTCCCTCTGGGGGTAATACAAGTGTTAATGTGATGTTTGGGGGGTCTTTCATCTCCCCCTGGTGTCTCTGGCCAGAAAACCACAATTGTCGCTTTCCTGCCTCCGGGTCGGAGTCACCAATACACACTAATAGAATCACGAAGAAGAAGCTAACGGGCAAAGCTAACTGTGGGCTAGCGCCACTTAAACAGTATTTACAGCCAAGTTTGAGTGAAAAAATTATCTCCATTGGATGTACAATGTCCCTCTGTCCCTTTGTGTTTTCTGTCAGCGTAGTATTTACTCTCACGGACGATTAATGTGTAAAAAACCATGCACCATGCAAAACATGCACGACACCTGCAGTTGCACTTATGGCCTCTAGTTACTTAGCACTGCTTTAAAGGACGTCTACCCCTTATTCCGACAACCTTCCATTGACGTCCCCCCAATCCGACACTTTTTGATCCCCCATTCCGACAATAGTTTTGAGTGTAGGGTTAGGGTAGGTCTTTCTAGTGGGCCCATGTATTTTTAATAATTATCTTGTGTGTCGGAATGGCAGGATGTTTGAAAATTTTTTGAAATGCCCCCACTCCGACAATTAGACCTCAGTGTCGGAGTTGGGGGTTGTCAGAATGGCAACGTGTACCACTTTAAACTGTATAACTTGGGTCAAATGTTTTGGATTTCCTTCCACAAGCTTCTTACTGTACAATAGTTAGATGAGTTTTGGTCCATTCCTCCAAACAGAACTGGTGTAACTGAGGCCGCCTAACATGCCTATGCCTGTTCAGCCCTGCCCATACATTTAAACTGGATTAAGATCAGGACTTTGTGATGGCCACTTCAAAACACTGACTTTGTTTTCCTTAAGCCACTTTGTAACCAGTTTGGCTTTGGGTCATGACCATGGTCATTATGCACAGGCCACAGGATATGTCTCCAAAAAATAAAGTCTTGTGTGCATTTGCAAGGCAAGGTACTGCGCATTTCATACACAAGGACACTCAATGCGCTTAACATGTTTAAATATTTGGCGTAAGGGCTTCTTGATGGCAGAGTTCTCTTTGGTCTCACTCTGGATAATAACACACTCTTACCAATAAAGAACGCACTGGATTACAAACATGTTTTAAAGGGGATTTTATCATGACATGGGGCTGGACAGACAGGTACTGCTCACTCCAAACCATAGAGTTAATAATTAGAGATTAGTGGGTCCCATTCAGCCCCATTCATTGTTTTGGTCCTGGGTCGTCTGTAAAATTTACATGGCTGGAAAATCTCCTCCTACACAGCCTGTTCCTTCAAAGGGCACTCAAGGGGCGGGCGGAGCCTCCACAGAGCTACAAATGTGTCGTTCAAATATTGCACAGTGGAGACAAGAGCAGCTCACAGAATCCACATCGTGCAATTAACATCTAAAAATCTGAATAAGACTAAAAGAAATCGCACAGTGGACACCCAGCATTAGACCCATCTCTCAATCTCTCAGGTAAGACCTTGCCGGTACTATGTCACGCACGCACACGCATGTAGCATGTATAGCCTCAACATCATCTTAGTCATATGCCATATATATGTGTGTGTGTGTATATATATATATATATATATATATATATATATATATATATATATATATATATATATATATGAACATGTATATATACAGTATATACCAACTTATGTACCACTAATGTGGAATGGGCAGCCCAGAAAGACAGGGCTAAACTTTTCCCCGGACGTTTTTATCCTTTATTCTTCTTAATATTATGATTATGAAACTGAAATTTAATGACCGATTACTTAAATGTATTCCTTTGATATCAGGAAAGTAACTGTATTCTGAATACCCCCAAATGAAAGAGTAACTAACCTGAATACATTTACCTAAAATTAGTATTAAAATTTTGTAAATGCATGTATTCAGTTACTCCCAGCATTGTTTATAGCAGTGTTGTTCATAACTAGACCTGTTTCAGTGGCATAAAAAATATGCTCTTGTTCTTGAGTAAATTCCCTTTCACACGTGTCATCTGTGGACGAGCAACAAATATCCAAAATGATTTTGAAAGAAAATCATAAAGGAGACAGGGGAGCATTTGCATCTATGTTTTTATATCCTTGTTTATGTCCTGCCTTTCACAACAAAGGCGTGTGTAGAGAGTTCAGGGACTCTGCGTTGCATTTATGAGTCTAAACTTCACCGCGTTTGACCCCACAGTGTGACTGTTTTGTGCGTAAGGTGAGAGAGTACCTCTTCTCCTTCCCGGTACTGCGTACTACCGGCAAATATTTTAACGGAACGCAGTACCGGACCGTACCGGCTTACTTTCACCCCTGGGTAAGACTCAACAGCATTTCTTTCCACTGTTATGTTGCACACTTGTATTTTATTGGTTGTTTTAAAACCACAGTTATTGTTTCTCTTTTCGTAGTACAACAAATGAGGATCTCTCTGGTTCAGGCTAAATAAACAGGACCAATGCCCGGGCTGCGTAACGCCAAGCAGGACCTGCAGGACTCTCCTCCAGATGTAGACTCGGGAGTGGACTCTCAGAGCCACAGCTCCTTAGGCTCTGCTCCCAGAAGCCTCCCGAGTGTTGGAGCTGATGGCTCTGCTCATTCTGCTGTCGTCTCTGGAGCCACGTCCTTCCAGGGTCAGCTCTGTGAGCGAGGACACCGTCCTACAGAGCAGGAGTCAGAGCAGCTGTGTGGCTGGGGGGCTCTGCGGCCCAGAGCTCTGCAGGTGTTTAACACTCCTCGCTGGGTTCTCTTCTTTCTGTCCGTGGCCTCGTTCCTCCAGGGTTTTGTCGTCACCGGCCTCGTCAACACCGTGGTCACGTCCATCGAGCGGCGCTTCGACCTGAGCAGCTCCCAGACCGGCCTCATCGTCAGCTCCTTTGATATCGCGTCGTGCGTTTGCCTGCCGTTTGTCAGTTACTTTGGGAACGGGCACAAGCCTCGCTGGCTGGGCTGGGGCATCGGGATCATGGGCTTGGGCTCTCTGGTGTTTGCTCTGCCACACTTCACCACACCTCCATACCAGGCCGCTGCCCCCGAGAGATCAGACATGTGCTCTTCCAACGCCACACACTTCTCTCCACACACGGCCGGCGACGGACTGTCCGGATACGTTTATGTCTTTGTGTTGGCTCAGGTTTTACACGGCGTTGGATCCACTCCTCTTTACACGGTAGGATTCACCTTTCTGGATGAGAACGTCAAGTCAAACAACGCTCCTGTTTATATGGGTGAGTTTTATTCCTGACCAACACTCTGCGTGCCTTAGTGTTGATCCTGCTTTTGCCCTGCCCTCCCCTTTCTCTGCGTTCAGAAACTCCAGCCACTCAAAGTCAATGAATTGTAGGTCTCCTCCCCTTCTGTCTATTTTATATATATCTATGTCTATGTCTATGTGTATGTTTTTTGGGGATTTTTTACTACTTAAAGGAACAGGCCACCGTTTTTCCATACTGATATATGTTCTTACCTGAGCTGAGTTAATCCGTACCTGTCTGGTCTTTGTGCCTGTGGAAGAGTGTGGCAACTTCACCCCCGTTTGGAGCTATGGGAATATACTGGGAGAGGCCAAATGATAACAACATCTTTGGTCTTTTTGCTTGACTGAGCACACGCACAAAGATCAGGTACGCATCAACTCGTCTAAGCTCAGGTAAGAACATATCTCAGTATGGAAAAACGGTGGCCTGTTCCTTTAAGTGTTTGCACATTTCCTGTCTATTTTCCACACCCTGAGTGAGCTTATTAAAGGAATAGGCCACCGTTTTTATATACTAAGATATGCTCTTACCTCACTTTAGCCGGGTTAATATATCCCCGTCTGGTCTTTGTCCGCGCGCTCTGTCACGCAAACGGAGCACATACACAGCCTCTCCCACATGTCACATAGCTCCAAAAAAGCTCACGATAGAAGCTACCAAGCTCTTCCACGTGTTCCCTATTTAAATAAAGTTACGTGAAGTGTTTTCATGCGAAGTATATTTACACAGAAATGTAGCATGTCGATTTTATAAGCAAATAAAAAGGGGGACTATATTGTGAGGCGTAATGATACGAGGAGTAAAACGTCCGCGCAGTAACTCCTAAAGGTTATTGACGGAAGTGAGCGGGGGAAGTCTTTAGGAGTTACTACGCGGACGCTGTGCTCCTCGTAATCATTACGCCTCACATTATAGTACCCCTTTTTATTTGCTTATAAAATCGACATGCTACATTTCTGTGTAAATATACTTCGCATGAAAACACTTCACGTAACTTTATTTAAATAGGGAACACGTGGAAGAGCTTGGTAGCTTCTATCGTGAGCTTTTTTGGAGCTATGTGACATGTGGGAGAGGCTGCGTATGTGCTCCGTTTGCCTGACAGAGCGCACGGACAAAGACCAGACGGGGATATATTAACACGTCTAAAGTGAGGTAAGAACATATCTTAGTATGTAAAAACGGTGGCCTATTCCTTTAAGTGCCAAATGTAACAAGTGAATTTCTCCATTGTGAGATCAATAAAGGATTATCTTATCTTATCTATGTTTGGAGATTTCCTTCAATTGAAAACTATAATTGTTCTGCTGCAGGAGTCTTCTACACGGCGACCGCAGTCGGCCCATCAGTTGGAATGCTGCTGGGAGGGTTTTTCCTCAGCTTTTTTTCTGAAATAACACTGGAGTAAGTTGTATCTACAATAGCCAGGGGGCGCTGCATCGACGCAGACGTGTTCATTGCTAAATGTGGTTATGTTTCAGAACCGAGCTGACTCCAGCGAGTCCTCTGTGGGTCGGAGCCTGGTGGATCGGCTTCCTTTTGGTTGGAGCTCTGTCTCTACCCTTGGCCTTTATCATTTTGGGATATCCCAGAAAACTCCCAGGTAACAACGGTGAGTGAAGACTTGTAACTTTGTTCCTCACTTTCAGCTGAATGTTTGGTAGGGTTGCCAGCAGAGTCTTGTAACATGTTTAATTGATTGACTGCGGAATCCTTCCGCAGTCAACCATTGGTTTTCATGTTCTTTATTATTATATTTTTTTCCAGATTTTCGGGAGTTTTCACAGCTTGCACGGTTTCAGCAATTTCAGCAACTTATACCTCAAAACGTTCAGCATGTTGGAGAGAATCCTGCTATTACTTTTGGGAATTCAGCGATTTCCGGTTTTTCCGCAATCGGCCGATATTCGGCCGATTTTTCCCATTACTTATAATGGGGCTTCCTCAAATTCACAGATTCTGCAGTTTTTTCCGCAGTTTCAGCAATTTCTGCAGTTTGTGCTTGTTCAGCTTCCGCAGCTTGTCAGTTTTCAGAAAAAATCCGCCTTCTACAGTTTTCCAGTTTTTTTCTACGGGCTTGGGAATTCTGCCATTGATTTGTATGGGGAATTCTGCCCATTCATTTTAATAGGGCCATGCATTTTAATGGGACTTCAGGTACATTCAGGTCTTTCAGCCATTTCTGCAGTTCAAATACTTCTGCAGTTTCAAATACTTCTGCAGTTTCAAATACTTCTGCAGTTTAAATACTTCTGCAGTTTCAAATACTTCTGCAGTTTCAAATACTTCTGCAGTTTCAAATACTTCTGCAGTTCAAATACTTCTGCAGTTCAAATACTTCTGCAGTTTCAAATACTTCTGCAGTTTCAAATACTTCTGCAGTTTCAAATACTTCTGCTGTTTCAAATACTTCTGCAGTTCAAATACTTCTGCAGTTCTAATACTTCTGCAGTTCAAATACTTCTGCAGTTCAAATACTTCTGCAGTTTCAAATACTTCTGCAGTTTCAAATACTTCTGCAGTTCAAATACTTCTGCAGTTCAAATACTTCTGCAGTTTCAAATACTTCTGCAGTTTCAAATACTTCTGCAGTTTCAAATACTTCTGCAGTTCAAATACTTCTGCAGTTTCAAATACTTCTGCAGTTCAAATACTTCTGCAGTTCAAATACTTCTGCAGTTTCAAATACTTCTGCAGTTCAAATACCTCCGCAGTTCAAATACTTCTGCAGTTTCAAGGATTGGGACAAAGACCCAGACCCGAACCAAGACCTGAACCAAGACCCGAACCAAGACCTGAACCAAGACCCGAACCAAGACCTGAACCAAGACCCGAACAAAGACCCGAACCAAGACCCGAACCAAGACCTGAACCAAGACCTGAACCAAGACCCGAACCAAGACCCGAACCAAGACCCGAACCAAGACCCAGACCGAGACCCGAACCAAGACCCAGACCCAGACCAAGACCCGAACCAAGATCCGAACGAAAACCCAAACCAAGACCCGAACCAAGACCCGAACCAAGACCCGAACCAAGACCTGAACCAAGACCCGAACCAAGACCTGAACCAAGACCCGAATCAAGACCCGAACCAAGACACAGACCAAGACCCGAACCAAGACCCGAACCAAGACCCGAACCAAGACCCAGACCAATACCCGAACCAAGACCCGAACAAAGACCCGAACCAAGACCCGAACCAAGACCCAGACCAAGACCCGAACCAAGACCCAGACCAAGACCCGAACCAAGACCTGAACCAAGACCCAGACCAAGACCCGAACCAAGACCCGAACCAAGACCCAGACCGAGACCCAGACCGAGACCCGAACCAAGACCCAGACCCAGACCAAGACCCGAACCAAGATCCGAACGAAAACCCAAACCAAGACCCAGACCAAGACCAGAAACAAGACCCAGACTAAGATCCGAACCAAGACCAAGACCGGAGCCAAAAGCCAGACCCAGAACAAGACCCGAACCAAGACCCGGACCAAGACCCGAACCAAGACCCGAACCAAAACCCAGACCAAGACCCAGACCAAGATCCGACCCAAGACCTGGACCAAGACCAAGTCCAGACCAGGTTGCCATAGCTACCGGAATTAAAACCATAACCAGGTAAACCACAGGAACCAGGCCAAGTCCAGACCAAGTCCCCATAGTTACCAGAATTCAATCCATAACCAGGAAAACCACAGAAGCCAGGCAAAGTCCAGACCAAGTTACCATAGTAACCTGAATTCAATCCATAACCAGGTAAACCACAGAAGCAAGGCCAAGTCCAGACCAAGTTACCATAGTAACCTGAATTCAATCCATAACCAGGTAAACCACAGAAGCAAGGCCAAGTCCAGACCAAGTTACCATAGTTACCGGAATTAAAACCATAACCAGGAAAACCACAGGAACCAGGCCAAGTCCAGACCAAGTCCCCATAGCTACCGGAATTAAAACCATAACCAGGTAAACCACAGGAACCAGGCCAAGTCCAGACCAAGTCCCCATAGTTACCGGAATTAAAACCATAACCAGGAAAACCACAGAAGCCAGGCCAGGTCCAGACCAAGTTACCATAGTAACCTGAATTCAATCCATAACCAGGAAAACCACAGAAGCCAGGGCAAGTCCAGACCAAGTTACCATAGTTACCAGAATTCGATCCATAACCAGGAAAACCACAAAAGCCAGGCCAAGTCCAGACCAAGTTACCATAGTAACCTGAATTCAATCCATAACCAGGTAAACCACAGAAGCCAGGGCAAGTCCAGACCAAGTTACCATAGTAACCTGATTTAAAACCATAACCAGGTAAACCACAGAAGCAAGGCCAAGTCCAGACCAAGTTACCATAGTAACCTGATTTAAAACCATAACCAGGTAAACCACAGAAGCAAGGCCAAGTCCAGACCAAGTTACCATAGTTACCAGAATTACAACCATAACCAGGAAAACCACAGAAGCCAGGGCAAGTCCAGACCAGGTTGCCATAGTTACCAGAATTCAATCCATAACCAGTTAAACCACAGAAGCAAGGCCAAGTCCAGACCAAGTTACCATAGTTACCGGAATTACAACCATAACCAGGAAAACCACAGAAGCCAGGCCAAGTCCAGACCAAGTTACCATAGTTACCGGAATTACAACCATAACCAGGAAAACCACAGAAACCAGGCCAAGTCCAGACCAAGTTACCATAGTTACCGGAACCAAAACCAGATCCAGGAAAACTACAGAAGCCAGGCAAAGTCCAGACCACATTTCCATAGTTACCGGATAATTTCAGGAGTTTCAAGTATTTCAGTGTTCAGGAATTCAACAGTGTTAAGGATTATAGGAATTTCAAGGTTTTAACAGTTTCATGGTTTCAACAGTTTCAAGGTTTCAACAGTTTCAAAGTTTTAACAGTTTCAAGGTTTCAACAGTTTCAAAGTTTCAACAGTTTCAAGGTTTCAACAGTTTCCAGGATTTCAGGAGGTTCAATGTGTCAACAGTTTTGAAGATTTCAGGAGTTTCAATGTTTCAAATCTTTCAAGGACTTCAGGAGTTTCAAAGAAAGTATTTTAACAGTTTCAAGGCATTTTCAAGGATTTTTCAGGTGACTTCTGCATTAGATCTATTCCGCAGTCAATCGCAATTGCGCAGCAATTGCAAAAATTTCTAGTTATTATTATAGTATTTTTTTCCAAATTTTCTGCAGCTTTCACAACTTTCACAATTTCAGCGATTTCCACAAGTTATACATCAAAACGTTCAGCATGTTGGAGAGAATCCTGCTATTACTTTTGGGAATTCTGCAACTTCCGGTTTTTCCGCAATCGGCCGATATTCGGCCGATTTTTCCTATTAGTTATAATGGGGCTCCCGCAAATTCACAGATTCTGCAGTTTTTTCCACAGTTTCAGCAATTTCTGCAGTTTGTGCTTGTTCAGCTTCCACAACTTGTCAGTTTTCTGAAAAAATTAGAGTTCTACAGTTTTCCAGTTTTTTTCTACGGGCTTGGGAATTCTGCCATTGATTTGTATGGGGAATTCTGCCCATTCATTTTAATAGGATTTCTGATACAGTGAAGTCTGTGAGTGATTTAAACAGTTTATACAAAGTTAAGACTTTATACAATGTCAAGTTTCTGCAATTTCAACAGTTTTTACAGTTTCTGCAACAAAATAGGGATTTTTGCAATTACAACACAATTATGCAACTAAATAGGGATTTTCACAATAAAAGCACTATAATGCAACTTAATAGGGATTTTCACAATAAAAGCACTATAATGCAACTTAATTGGGATTTTCACTATAAAAGCACTATAATGCAACTTAATAGGGATTTTCACAATAAAAGCACTATAATGCAACTTAATTGGGATTTTCGCATATAAAGCACTATAATGCAACTTAATAGGGATTTTCACAATAAAAGCACTATAATGCAACTTAATTGGGATTTTCGCATATAAAGCACTATAATGCAACTTAATAGGGATTTTCACATGTAAAGCACTATAATGCAACTTAATAGGGATTTTCACAATAAAAGCACTACAATGCAACTAAATAGGGATTTTCACATATAAAGCACTATAATGCAACTAAATAGGGATTTTCACATACAAAGCACTATAATGCAACTTAATAGGGATTTTCACATATAAAGCACTATAATGCAACTTAATAGGGATTTTCGCATGTAAAGCAGTATAATGCAACTTAATAGGGATTTTCACATATAAAGCACTATAATGCAACTTAATAGGGATTTTCGCATGTAAAGCACTATAATGCAACTTAATAGGGATTTTCACATGTAAAGCACTATAATGCAACTTAATAGGGATTTTCGCATATAAAGCACTATAATGCAACTTAATAGGGATTTTCGCATATAAAGCACTATTATGCAACTTAATAGGGATTTTCGCATGTAAAGCACTATTATGCAACTTAATAGGGATTTTCGCATATAAAGCACTATTATGCAACTTGATAGGGATTTTCGCATATAAAGCACTATAATGCAACTTAATAGGGATTTTCACAAATAAAGCACTATAATGCAACTTAATAGGGATTTTCGCATGTAAAGCAGTATAATGCAACTTAATAGGGATTTTCACATATAAAGCACTATAATGCAACTTAATAGGGATTTTCGCATGTAAAGCAGTATAATGCAACTTAATAGGGATTTTCACATATAAAGCACTATAATGCAACTTAATAGGGATTTTCGCATATAAAGCACTATAATGCAACTTAATAGGGATTTTCGCATGTAAAGCACTATTATGCAACTTAATAGGGATTTTCGCATATAAAGCACTATTATGCAACTTGATAGGGATTTTCGCATATAAAGCACTATAATGCAACTTAATAGGGATTTTCACATATAAAGCACTATAATGCAACTAAATAGGGATTTTCACATATAAAGCACTATAATGCAACTTAATAGGGATTTTCGCATATAAAGCACTATAATGCAACTTAATAGGGATTTTCACATATAAAGCACTATAATGCAACTTAATAGGGATTTTCACATATAAAGCATTATAATGCAACTAAATGAGGATTTTCACGATAAAAGCACTCTTATGCAATTATGAATTTTTTCACATTTTTTATGCAATTTTTGCAATTTCTGCATTAGTAGCCTAGGATTCCGCAGTCAATCGCAATTGCGCAGCAATTGCAAAATTTTCTAGTTGATTGACTGCGGAATCCTTCCGCAGTCAACCATTGGTTTTCATGTTCTTTATTATTATATTTTTTTCCAGATTTTCGGGAGTTTTCACAGCTTGCACGGTTTCAGCAATTTCAGCAACTTATACCTCAAAACGTTCAGCATGTTGGAGAGAATCCTGCTATTACTTTTGGGAATTCAGCGATTTCCGGTTTTTCCGCAAATCGGCCGGTCTTCGGCCGATTTTTCCCATTACTTATAATGGGGCTTCCTCAAATTCACAGATTCTGCAGTTTTTTCCGCAGTTTCAGCGATTTCTGCAATTTGTGCTTGTTCAGCTTCCGCAGCTTGTCAGTTTTCAGAAAAAATTAGAGTTCTGCAGTTTTCCAGTTTTTTTCTACGGGATCGGGAATTCTGCCATTGATTTGTATGGGGAATTCTGCCCATGCATTTTAATGGGACTTCAGGTCTTTCAGCCATTTCTGCAGTTCAAATACTTCTGCAGTTCAAATACTTCTGCAGTTTCAAATACTTCTGCAGTTCAAATACTTCTGCAGTTCAAATACTTCTGCAGTTTCAAATACTTCTGCAGTTCAAATACTTCTGCAGTTCAAATACTTCTGCAGTTCAAATACTTCTGCAGTTCAAATACTTCTGCAGTTTCAAATACTTCTGCAGTTCAAATACTTCTGCAGTTCAAATACTTCTGCAGTTCAAATACTTCTGCAGTTCAAATACTTCTGCAGTTCAAATACTTCTGCAGTTCAAATACTTCTGCAGTTTCAAATACTTCTGCAGTTCAAATACTTCTGCAGTTCAAATACTTCTGCAGTTCAAATACTTCTGCAGTTTCAAATACTTCTGCAGTTCAAATACTTCTGCAGTTTCAAATACTTCTGCAGTTTCAAATACTTCTGCAGTTCAAATACTTCTGCAGTTCAAATACTTCTGCAGTTTCAAATACTTCTGCAGTTCAAATACTTCTGCAGTTCAAATACTTCTGCAGTTCAAATACTTCTGCAGTTCAAATACTTCTGCAGTTCAAATACTTCTGCAGTTTCAAATACTTCTGCAGTTCAAATACTTCTGCAGTTTCAAATACTTCTGCAGTTTCAAATACTTCTGCAGTTCAAATACTTCTGCAGTTCAAATACTTCTGCAGTTTCAAATACTTCTGCAGTTCAAATACTTCTGCAGTTCAAATACTTCTGCAGTTCAAATACTTCTGCAGTTTCAAGGATTGGGACAAAGACCCAGAGCAAGACCCGAACCAAGACCAAGACCAGAGCCAAAAGCCAGACCCAGACCAAGACCAAGCCAGGCCAAGTCCAGAACAAGACCCGAACCAAGACCCGAACCAAGACCCGAACCAAGACCCAGACCAAGACCCAGACCAAGACCCGAACCAAGACCCGAACCAAGACCCAGAACAAGACCCGAACCAAGACCCGAACCAATACCCAGACCAAGACCCGAACCAAGACCCGAACCAGGACCCAGACCAAGACCCGAACTAAGACCCGCACCAAGACCCAGACGAAGACCCGAACCAAGACCCAGACCAAGACCCAGACCAAGACCAGAACAAAGACTCGAATCAAGACCAAGACCCGAACCAAGACCCGAACCAAGACCCAGACCAAGACCCGAACCAAGACCCGAACCAAGACCCGAGCCAAGACCCAGACCAAGACCCGAACCAAGACCCGAACCAAGACCCGAACCAAGACCCAGACCAAGACCCGAACCAAGACCCGAACCAAGACCCAGACCAAGACCCGAACCAAGACCCGAACCAAGACCCAGACCAAGACCCGAACCAAGACCCGAACCAAGACCCAAACCAAGACCCAAACCAAGACCCAAACCAAGACCCAAACCAAGACCCGAACCAAGACCCAAACCAAGACCCAGACCAAGACTGAACCAAGATCCGACCCAATACCTGGACCATGACCAAGTCCAGACCAGGTTACCATAGCTACCAGAATTAAAACCATAACCAGGTAAACCATATGAACCAGGCCATGTCCCCATAGTCACCTGAATTAAAACCATAACCAGGAAAACCACAGAAGCCAGGCCAAGTCCAGACCAAGACCCGAACCAAGACCCGAACCAAGACCCGAACCAAGACCCGAACCAAGACCCAAACCAAGACCCGAACCAAGACCCAGAACAAGACCCAAACCAAGACCCAAACCAAGACCCAAACCAAGACCCAAACCAAGACCCAAACCAAGACCCAGACCAAGACTGAACCAAGACCCAAACCAAGACCCAAACCAAGACCCAGACCAAGACTGAACCAAGACCCAAACCAAGACCCAAACCAAGACCCAGACCAAGATCCGACCCAAGACCTGGACCAAGACCAAGTCCAGACCAGGTTACCATAGCTACCGGAATTCAATCCATAACCAGGAAATCCACAGAAGCCAGGGCAAGTCCAGACCAAGACCCGAACCAAGACCGCAACCAAGACCCAAATCAAGACCCAGAACAAGACCTGAACCAAGACCCGAACCAAGACCCGAACCAAGACCCGAACCAAGACCCGAACCAAGACCCAGACTAAGACCCGAACCAAGACCCAGACCAAGACCCAGACCAAGACCCAGACCAAGACCTGAACCAAGACCCGAAACAAGACCCAGACAAAGACCCGAACCAAGACCAAGATCCAGACCCGAACCAAGACCCAGACAAAGACCCGAACCAAGACCAAGACCAAGACCCAGACCCAGACCAAGACCAGAACAAAGACTCGAATCAAGACCAAGACCTGAACCAAGACCTGAACCAAGACCCGAACCAAGACCCAGACCAAGACCCGAACCAAGACCCGAACCAAGACCCAGACCAAGACCCAGACCAAGACCCAGACCAAGACCCAGACCAAGACCCGAACCAAGACCCAGAGCAAGACCCGAACCAAGACCAGAACAAAGACTCGAATCAAGACCAAGACCCGAACCAAGACCCGAACCAAGACCCAGAGCAAGACCCGAACCAAGACCCGAACCAAGACCGGAGCCAAAAGCCAGACCCAGACCAAGACCCGAACCAAGACCCGAACCAAGACCCGAACCAAGACCAGAACAAAGACCCAGAGCAAGACCCGAACCAAGACCCGAACCGAGACCGGAGCCAAAAGCCAGACCCAGACCAAGACCTGAACCAAGACCCGAACCAAGACCCAGACAAAGACCCGAACCAAGACCAAGATCCAGACCCAGACCAAGACCAGAACAAAGACTCGAATCAAGACCAGAACAAAGACTCGAATCAAGACCAAGACCTGAACCAAGACCCGAACCAAGACCCGAACCAAGACCCAGACCAAGACCCAGACCAAGACCCAGACCAAGACCTGAACCAAGACCAAGACCCGAACCAAGACCCGAACCAAGACCCGGACAAAGACCCGAACCAAGACACGAATCAAGACCAAGACCCGGACAAAGACCCGAACCAAGACCCGGACAAAGACCCGAACCAAGACCCGAACCAAGACCCGAACCAAGACCCGAACCAAGACCAGAACCAAGACCCGAACCAAGACCCAGACCGAGACCAGAACCAAGACCCGAACCAAGACCAGAACAAAGACTCGAACCAAGACCAAGACCAAGACCGGAGCCAAAAGCAAGACCCAGAACAAGACCCGAACCAAGACCCAGACCAAGACCCGGACCAAAGCCCGAAACCAAAACCCAGACCAAGACCCGAACCAAGACCCGAACCAAGACTCGAACCAAGACCCAGACCCAAACCAAGATCTGACCCAAGACCTGGAGCAAGACTAAGTCCAGACCAAGTTACCATAGTTACCGGAATTCAATCCATAACCAGGAAAACCACGGAAGCCAGGCAAAGTCCAGACCAAGTTACCATAGTTACCGGAATTCAATCCATAACCAGGAAAACCACAGAAGCCAGGGCAAGTCCAGACCAGGTTACCATAGTTACCGGAATTAAAACCATAACCAGGTAAACCACAGAAACCAGGCCAAGTCCAGACCAAGTTACCATAGTTACCGGAATGAAAACCATAACCAGGAAATCCACAGAAAGCAGGCCAAGTCCAGACCAGGTTCCCATAGTTACCGGAATAAAAACCACAACCAGGTAAACTGCAGAAACCAGGCCAAGTCCAGATCAAGTTACCATAGTTGCCGAAACCAAAACCATATTCAGGTAAACTACAGAAGCCAGGCCAAGTCCAGACTAGGTTACCATAGTTACCAGAATTAAAACCATAACCAGGTAAACCAAAGAAGCAATGCCAAGTCCAGACCAGGTTGCCCTATTTACCAGAACCAGATAATTTCAGCGGTGTGGGGAATTTCAACAGGTTCAAGGACAATTTAAATTTCAGGCGTTTCAAGGATTTCAACTGTTTCAAGAATTTATCCAGTTCAAATGATTTCTAGAGTTTCAAGGATTTCAGGAATTTCAAGGATTTAAGGAGTATCAAGGTGTCAGAAATTCCAATGATTCTAGAACTTTTAGGACAAATGTTTCTGGTGTTTCAAGGTTTCAGGACTTTCAACAATTTTAACAGTTTCACGGTTTCGGGTGTTTCAAGGTTTCAGGAGTTTTCAAGGATTTTTCACCTAACTTTTGCAGCAACACTATTCCGCAGTCAATCGCAATTGCGCAGCAATTGCAAAATTTTCTAGTTATTATTATTATTAAACTTCCGTTTTTTTCCCGTTTTTCTGCAGCTTTCACAGCTTTCACAATTTCAGCGATTTCCACAAGTTATACATCAAAACGTTCCGCATGTTGGAGAGAATCCTGCTATTACTTTTGGGAATTCTGCAACTTCCGTTTTTTCCGCAATCGGCCGATATTCGGCCGATTTTTCCCATTACTTATAATGGGGCTTCCGCAAATTCACAGATTCTGCAGTTTTTTCCACAGTTTCAGCAATTTCTGCAGTTTGTGCTTGTTCAGCTTCCACAACTTGTCAGTTTTCAGAAAAAAATAGAGTTCTGCAGTTTTCCAGTTTTTTTCTACGGGCTTGGGAATTCTGCCATTGATTTGTATGGGGAAGGCTCCCCATTCATTTTAATAGGATTTCTGATACAGTGAAGTCTGTGAGTGATTTAAACAGTTTATACAATGTTAAGACTTTATACAATGTTAAGAGTTTATGCAATTTCAACAGTTTTTACAGTTTCTGCAACAAAATAGGGATTTTCACAATAATTGCACTATAATGCAACTTAATAGGGATTTTCACAATAATTGCACTATAATGCAACTTAATAGGGATTTTCACATGTAAAGCAGTATAATGCAACTTAATAGGGATTTTCACATGTAAAGCAGTATAATGCAACTTAATAGGGATTTTCACATATAAAGCACTATAATGCAACTTAATAGGGATTTTCACATATAAAGCACTATAATGCAACTTAATAGGGATTTTCACATGTAAAGCAGTATAATGCAACTTAATAGGGATTTTCACATATAAAGCACTATAATGCAACTTAATAGGGATTTTCACATATAAAGCACTATAATGCAACTTAATAGGGATTTTCGCATATAAAGCACTATAATGCAACTTAATAGGGATTTTCACATGTAAAGCAGTATAATGCAACTTAATAGGGATTTTCACATGTAAAGCAGTATAATGCAACTTAATAGGGATTTTCACATATAAAGCACTATAATGCAACTTAATAGGGATTTTCACATATAAAGCACTATAATGCAACTTAATAGGGATTTTCACATGTAAAGCAGTATAATGCAATTTAATAGGGATTTTCACATATAAAGCACTATAATGCAACTTAATAGGGATTTTCACATATAAAGCACTATAATGCAACTTAATAGGGATTTTCGCATATAAAGCACTATAATGCAACTTAATAGGGATTTTCACATGTAAAGCAGTATAATGCAACTTAATAGGGATTTTCACATGTAAAGCAGTATAATGCAACTTAATAGGGATTTTCACATATAAAGCACTATAATGCAACTTAATAGGGATTTTCACATATAAAGCACTATAATGCAACTTAATAGGGATTTTCGCATATAAAGCACTATAATGCAACTTAATAGGGATTTTCACATGTAAAGCAGTATAATGCAACTTAATAGGGATTTTCACATGTAAAGCAGTATAATGCAACTTAATAGGGATTTTCACATATAAAGCACTATAATGCAACTTAATAGGGATTTTCACATATAAAGCACTATAATGCAACTTAATAGGGATTTTCACATGTAAAGCAGTATAATGCAATTTAATAGGGATTTTCACATATAAAGCTGTATAATGCAACTTATTAGGGATTTTCACATATAAAGCACTATAATGCAACTTAATAGGGATTTTCACATATAAAGCACTATAATGCAACTTAATAGGGATTTTCACATATAAAGCAGTATAATGCAACTTAATAGGGATTTTCACATATAAAGCAGTATAATGCAACTTAATAGGGATTTTCACATGTAAAGCAGTATTATGCAACTAAATGAGGATTTTCACGATAAAAGCACTCTTATGCAATTATGATTTTTTTCACAATTGTTATGCAATTGTTGCAATTTCTGCATTAGTAGCCTAGGATTCCGCAGTCAATCGCAATTGCGCAGCAATTGCAAAATTTTCTAGTTAAGTCCTGTATTTGGCAGTAAAACTGCAGCCAATACATTAGTGGTTCCCAACGTTTTGGTCTCCCGAGTTCAGTTGTAAAGTCCACAAATGTTCTTTGTGGACTTAAGCTACAGGCCGAGGAAAATATATTTCGACCTGCTTCTGAAGGGAAACAACCTGAGATGCAGATGGCTAAAAAAAAAGTTACTTAAAGATAGGGTAAACTATTACAACATTAACCCTCTTTCTCTCAGTTTAATTGGTCTGGTCATCGCCAGGGATCAGACCAATGATAGCTGCGTCATCTACAAACTTCACAGTATCGGTGAACTCTAATGTGGACAGACAGTCATGAGTGAATAAAGTGAAGAGGAGGGGACTTAAAACACACCCTTGAGGGGCTCCACTGTTGAGGGTCAGGGGGAGGAGATGTGACGGCCGACCTGCACTACCTGCTGTCTGCATATTCATATTTTCGCCATATTGTGCTCTAATTGATTATTTATTAGTTAAATCGCCTCACGAGAAGCGAGAAGTTACGAGAAGCCGGGTCCTTTATTTGATCACAAACAGGGGATTCTCAGTGGAAAATGGCTAATAACCAGGAAACACACTCAGTAACTCTCCAGTAAGGATAAAATCTTCAGTTTTCAGTTCCCTTTCCGTTTCAACTCGTAGCATCTTGACCTCAGTCAGAGCAGATGCAGAGTTTAATATGACCTACACGAGGCAGTATCCGAAATGGCGTCCACGACTACAGGAGTCACGTATATGTGCTGAACCGTTCCCCAGGCTCCCAGGACACAGCAGCTCCCTGTGAGGCCGAGGCTCAGCGCCGCAAAGATGGCCGCCGCTCCACGCCGCCTCAGTCACAGTTCGGAGAAACCCTCAGAGACATGCCCAGGTAAGAGGACGAGTTCCGCAAAACGGTGATGTCCATGAAACCCACCTCTTTTCTCTGAAGGTCGCTTCTGCTGCTCCTGAGAATCCCCTCCTTCCTGTTTCTGAGTTTGGCGGTGACGACAGTAAACGCTCTGATCGCAGTGATTTCCGCGTTTTTCATCAAGTTCTTTGAGTCGCAGTTCAGCGTCAGTTCTTCACAAGCGGCGCTGATCTTTGGTGAGGGTTTTCCAGTCACTGCGCACGTCAGTTTAAAGCTGTTCCGACGTCCTTAACCGGGAGTTTTTTCTTCCTCGCAGGCGCCATGGTGATCCCGCTCTGCGCCGGGAGTTTAATCGGCACCTTTGTCATCAAAATGTTCAAACTGAAATGTCGTGGCATCATCTGGTTCTGCATCGTGATTTCTTTTGTGGGCCTGCTCCTCAACTTTATGTTCTTCATCCACTGCCCCACGGTGTCCACGGCGGGCGTGACGGTGCCGTACTCTTCGGGTCAGCGGGTACGTGAGGAGGAGCGCGGGACGCTACCAGGAACGGACAGGTGGGTTCATTAAAGGCAGGACGTTGCAAGTGAAAACATTTGTCACGCCGTGGTCAATGTGGATATTTTTAGCAAGTTTTCTCCCTTAACAACTCAGAGTAAAACACAGCCCAAACTCTCTCTTTAGAAAAAAATAGATAGCCTTTATTGATCTCACAATGGAGAAATGCACTTGTTACATTCAGCTCCTAGAAACACTGTGAGGAAAAAGCAGCAACACAATTAAATAGTACATTGTGGTATCTTATATACAATGACTACCAAGGACTTTGTGGGGACAAAAAGTATAAACAGTAAATAATAAGTAAACAGACAAAATGTTGTAGTCTATGGAGGACCGTGGCTGCCTAAAGATCAAATTTGCATTATATATTATTATATTATTACTATAAGTGAATTTATTTATTTATTTACTCATATATTTATCTATTTATGTATTTATTTATATATTTATTTCTGTATTGATTGATTTATTTTGTATTCATTTATTTAATTATGTATTTATTTTTATATTCATTTATTTATGTATGTATTTATTTATTTATGTAAGGAAATAAAAATGAATACATAAATAAATAAATGAATACAAAAATGAATACATAAATAAATAAATGAATACAAAATAAATGAATACAGAAATAAATAATTACAGAAATAAATACAGAAATAAATAAATAAATATACATATATTTAATTTAATTAATTAATATATAAATAAATACATAAATATATAAATAAATGCACTTATTATAAGAAATGCATTACATAGTTATTTAAGTCAACTGGTCATTTATACCCATTCACAATATGACATATTTTGTCTCTCCTGTGGCTGTTTGTGCCAAGGACACTGAGCCTTCACCAGAGAAGTCTCACATATCCCAGGTATGTATGGACCAAAAAACAAGTTTCCATCTTCCATCTGGTCCTCTCATGATGCATTTCTTTCATTTTATTAGACATGACTTTTATAATATAAAAGAACACTACTCACATGTGTCATGTATTGTTTAACTTTTTATCGGGTGTATTATCTCGGGTAAAAATCAGTGTTAGTGATGGTGTTTTGTATTTGTAAATAGTAAATCACTATTTACTATTTAATTGTTTTTTCCTCACATTTTCTTCCTATTTGCACACCCTGAGTGTTTCTAAGAGCTGAATGTATCAAGTACATTTCTCCATTGTGAGATCAATAAAGGCTATCTTATCTAAAGAGAGAGTTTGGGCTATTTTTTTTACTCTGAGTTGTTAAGGGATGGTGTTCTAGGGTTAAATATTGACTCAATGTGGATTTTGTAACTATTTTAGTACAGATACTTTAAACTAGTATTCCTCAAGATGTAGGCTACAAAGTACCCTATGGTAAACCTCTAAGAATTCCAATAACTTGGAAAAAATACATGGACTTGAGTAACTAAAAACAGACAAAGTTCATTCTCTTATGTGTTTTTTACATGACATGACAAATAAAGTCCTTTGAACCTTGATAAATAAATCTCCTCTCGTTTCAGTCACAGGTCGTTTCTGAAAGACGAGCTTGTGGCTCAGTGCAACAGTAACTGCAGCTGTGAACGTCAGCGCTTCAGTCCAGTCTGTGGAGCCGACGGCGTCATGTACTTCTCTCCCTGCTTCGCCGGCTGCTCCTCCATCAACCTCAGCTCCACCGGAGGAGAGGTAACCACAATCATTCAGAGATACCAGACATAAATATGAGAAAATAAATCTATTGCAAGTTTTCTGTCTTGTTGTTACTTTATGTTTTCACGTCCAAAATAAAAGGCCTACATTTCAAAAAAATCTAACTAATGTTCAGAGCCAGGTTTAAATGTGTGGTTTTATTTTCTGAAATAGTGAGCTCGTTCCAAACGATTTGGTCAGAGGGGTTTTGGGTGTGGTTTAGTTTTTGAACAAAGTAGTATTTTAGTGGAAAAAAATCAGCAAAAATTCTAATTTGCGTAAAGACAGCGTTTGTTCTGTTTCTTGCATGTGCAGGTGTTCTCTGACTGCAGCTGTGTTCAGGCTAATGTCTCCTCGGCTGTAGCAGGAAAGTGCGTCGGCTCCTGCTCCTACGAGGCCGTCTTCTTGGCGCTCTACGTGATGACCAGCCTCTGCGTCGGCCTCTACCTGATCCCACCCATCACCGCCACGCTCAGGTCTGTGCTTCTCTGCGGAACATCATGAACAGGAAGTGACGTCGTACAATACACACTCCATATCCTAAAGCATTTGTCGAACCAGGAAGAGCTGACTCAGCAAAGTAGATCAGTGTTTGTGTCTGACTCAGCAAAGTAGATCAGTGTTTGTGTCTGACTCAGTAAAGTAGATCAGTGTATGTGTCTGACTCAGTAAAGTAGATCAGTGTTTGTGTCTGACTCAGTAAAGTAGATCAGTGTTTGTGTCTGACTCAGTAAAGTAGATCAGTGTCTGACTCAGTAAAGTAGATCAGTGTTTGTGTTTGACTCAGTAAAGTAGATCAGTGTCTGACTCAGTAAAGTAGATCAGTGTTTGTGTTTGACTCAGTAAAGCAGATCAGTGTTTGTGTCTGACTCAGTAAAGTAGATCAGTGTTTGTGTCTGACTCAGTAAAGTAGATCAGTGTTTGTGTCTGACTCAGTAAAGTAGATCAGTGTTTGTGTCTGACTCAGTAAAGTAGATCAGTGTCTGACTCAGTAAAGTAGATCAGTGTTTGTGTCTGACTCAGTAAAGTAGATCAGTGTCTGACTCAGTAAAGTAGATCAGTGTTTGTGTTTGACTCAGTAAAGCAGATCAGTGTTTGTGTCTGACTCAGTAAAGTAGATCAGTGTTTGTGTCTGACTCAGTAAAGCAGATCAGTGTTTGTGTCTGACTCAGTAAAGTAGATCAGTGTTTGTGTCTGACTCAGTAAAGCAGATCAGTGTTTGTGTTTGACTCAGTAAAGCAGATCAGTGTTTGTGTCTGACTCAGTAAAGCAGATCAGTGTTTGACTCAGTAAAGTAGATCAGTGTTTGACTCAGTAAAGTAGATCAGTGTTTGTGTCTGACTCAGTAAAGCAGATCAGTGTTTGTGTCTGACTCAGTAAAGTAGATCAGTGTTTGTGTCTGACTCAGTAAAGCAGATCAGTGTTTGTGTCTGACTCATTAAAGCAGATCAGTGTCTGACTCAGTAAAGTAGATCAGTGTTTGTGTTTGACTCAGTAAAGCAGATCAGTGTTTGTGTCTGACTCAGTAAAGTAGATCAGTGTTTGTGTTTGACTCAGTAAAGCAGATCAGTGTTTGTGTCTGACTCAGTAAAGTAGATCAGTGTCTGACTCAGTAAAGTAGATCAGTGTTTGTGTTTGACTCAGTAAAGCAGATCAGTGTTTGTGTCTGACTCAGTAAAGTAGATCAGTGTCTGACTCAGTAAAGTAGATCAGTGTCTGACTCAGTAAAGTAGATCAGTGTTTGTGTTTGACTCAGTAAAGCAGATCAGTGTTTGTGTCTGACTCAGTAAAGTAGATCAGTGTTTGTGTCTGACTCAGTAAAGTAGATCAGTGTTTGTGTCTGACTCAGTAAAGCAGATCAGTGTTTGTGTCTGACTCAGTAAAGCAGATCAGTGTTTGTGTCTGACTCAGTAAAGTAGATCAGTGTTTGTGTCTGACTCAGTAAAGCAGATCAGTGTTTGTGTCTGACTCAGTAAAGTAGATCAGTGTCTGACTCAGTAAAGTACAGATCTAACTTGCCTCTGCCTCAGGTGTGTTCCAGAGAGACAGAAGTCCTTTGCTTTGGGGATCCAGTGGATCCTGGTGCGCACGCTCGGTAAGTCACACAGTCAATTCCTTTACAGTGATTAAATACATCACAGACAGGCAACAAGGAGTACGGCGAGGTATGTCATGACCAAATAAGTCAGAGATGGAAGCAACATCCTGGCACTTTGTATCTGCTTTGTTCCTGTCGAGTTGTAGTTGAAAAGATTTCGATTTTGATACTGAAAATAAAACTCAATTCTCAATACTGATTTCGAAACCAAGGCAAAAAAATTCCATTGCAATATACAGTCTATTTGCTGTAAGAAACTCTCTTACCTTCTGCGCTGTTTTGTCCACAGAACACTCAATTAGTTTATTCAGATTGACCATGTTCTTGAGACATTATTGTAATAAAACTGCATTTTCAGCTGCACGTGGTGATTTAACCCAGGGGCGGACTGGCCATATGTCCATTCTGGAAGAGCACAGAAGGGCCACTGGCTCTAGGGCCACCAGTCCCGCCTCAACCGAGCTTTACCCAAATCTAAAAGCTAAAAAGAAAAGCATCAAAATAGCGAGAAAAAGAGGATGAAAAGTCAACAAAAACATGAGAAAAACACGGACAAAAAAAAACTACAAAAACGTGAGAAAAACACAACAAAAAATGCTAGAAAAAATAATTTAAAAAACAACAAAAATATGACAAAAATGTGGCGACGTGACAAAAAGTTTCCATCACTTTTGTAGGTCTTAGCTTTCAAATGAGACGTTACATTGTTGCTCTCCAGTCAAGGAGCTTTTAGATTTGGGTAAATCCCAGTATAAAAAAAAACATGAATCTAAAAGGAATTCCGTGGAGTGTGGTGCACCACAAGGTTCAATTTTGGGACCATTATTATTTATTATTTATATTAATGATTTTGATTCTGTTTCTACGACCACCTTTCCCGTTCTTTTTGCTGATGATACCAATCAAAAAAATAATAATAAAAAGCCGAACTGTGGAAAATGCACTCGTTAATGTTAAGGCGGGTGGTAAGAGGTTAAAATATGTATTTGTGGAAGTGCTAATTTGGGCCAGGCTGGTCAGAGTCCAGGGCTGTTTTTCAGTCCCAGTCCGCCCTTGATTTAACCTACAATAGGTATAGGTAAAATTCCTCCAACTCTATTCATGAGTCAAGTAGGACAATAAAAACTCTTCTTGTCTCTAAACTTTTTGGTTTCTTCTTGTCTCTCATCTTCTCCGGTCTCCCTCCCAGCTTACATTTCACTTTCTTTGGAGTTTGTTTTGTATCTTCCCTCCGGTGTGGTTCATGAGGACTTTCCTGATGTGTGGTGTCTGTGCAGGCACCATCCCCGGCCCCATCGTGTTGGGGTCTCTGATCGACGGGGCCTGTCTTCTGAAGCAGAGCGAGGTCCAGGGCTCCTGCTTCCTCTACGAAAACCAACAGCTGAGCCACTTCACGCTGATCACCTGCGCCGTTTACAGGGTGAGAGTCCTCCTTAATCAAATATAGAAACATACAGTAAAAAACAGCCCAAACGCTCCCTTTACGATGTTTATTCTCTGCCGTTTTGTCGCTTTGAGAAGCAGATTTATCCAGGAAGTGACTTCAACATGGCTGTGTCGCTCACGTATATTCATTCACAAATACTGACATGTTTGGTATCCACGTGTAGCATGAAAGGCTGTGACCGAGATGACGCTGTAGTTAGTGATGGGCTAAATGAGCCGAGGCATCGACACAAGCATCAGGCACAGAAAGCAACATCTCGGCCGAGTTGTATCATGAGCGTATCATTTCAAGAAAAGTCACGTGATCAACACTTTCACTGTGGCATTTTGTATCATGTAGTGTCGTACGCAACGTGCAATAGTGAGCAGCAGGGGGCGCCAGCTGAACGAGAGCGACACCGGGCGCTGATCCCATGGGTGTTGCTGTGCTCAAGCGTCCCGACCCAGGCCGCCCAAAACTTTGGCCGCGGGGTGAATCTGCCCTGATTACAGAATGATTCAGTAGATATTGTGTAAAGCACAAGAGGCGTCTCTTTCACATCCATTATGAAGTGCGACGCAAAAACATACAGGGCAGTACTTGGTAAAGTTGTCATACTGTTCACCTAGCTCTGTAAGGAGAGCGTCCGGAAAACAAGCAGGGGTCGTGAGTTCGAGTCAGATGATGGTGTCGTCGTTTGCCTTAACATCCACTGGTAAACAAAAGCAAAAATATGTTTGGTGTCCTAGTATTGTCACAAGCATTATTCTTTATTAAATCTTGGTCAGTGACTTCATTTTCAGATGGTTGTATCACATTCATTTGTGTCAGTTCTCATTATCCGGAGCAGTTTTCCTCTTTTTAAATGATCAACAGCTCAATCCTGATCATTTGGTTCACATTTCTGAACGAGCATAAATGAGCTGTCAGTGTGGAGTTCGCTTTTTCAGACTCACTGCGGCAATGCCTTTTCACCACTAGATGGCGCCTATAAGTGACGCTGTTTTGAGGTGTCATTGACCCATCAATGTAATCCAAATATGGTCATTTCCTTTGTCTCTTGAGAATCCTGTGACGTCACGCGGCGCAGCCTGGATTTGACTCTAATTCAATATTAAAGTATAACTATTAAGTCTGTTTGTCTTTTGTTGCAGGTTTTTGGGACAGTGTTTTTCATCTTGGCCCTCGTCTTCCTCAAAGCAGAGCCGGCTCCGGACTCTGGGGAAACAGAGATGCCTCCACAAGAGGGCGCCGGAGTGAGGCAGCTGCAGACCTGTTTATGAGTGACCAGGACACCTGACCGATACATTCGACACATGTTTTAACATCTTCAGTAAATGTTTATTATTGCATTTGTTCATAGATTTTGTTTTATATTTATTTGTATCAATATTTTCCCAAATGCAAACATTGTGAAGTTTTAGCATTTCTGGTTTTGCTCCTCTTCAGCACAAACTCCACCTCGATCTTTATCTCCAGGGTTTCCATTATAAAGCATTAAAGTTCATTAAATCAATTATGTGAAAATGAATGTCATTAAAAAGCATTAAAGTGCATGTGACAGGTTGTAGTGGTGTTGAAAGTGTGACTTATTTAAATGGAAAACATCAGTTGCACTGGCTCCCAGAGAGCGACATGGTCCAGTTTCAGGTCCTAATGATGGTTTTTAAGTGTTTAACTGGGATGGCCCCATCTGACCAGTCAGAGCTGCTGTCCATGTCCCAAAGAGGAGATCAAATGTTGATAGTGGTTCACAAATGAAAACAACGGCTGACTTTTGCCCACTCTTTGGAACAGTCTTCCCTCGAGTGTTAAAACAGCTCTGTCTTTCAATGTTTTAAATCTCTCTTAAAGTCCTGTTTGTTCACACAGACCTTCAACACAAGCTGTGATTCTTCTTATTGTTTTTGTTTGTAATTTAATGATGTACTTTAATGTTGTTGACATTTTGTGTTGCCTGTGTACGGCACTTTTCGGCAGCGATGGAAGCTTCCACTGAATTCATTAGATTTCCGGACATGGAGAAAAATTCAAATGCTGATTTAGTGCGAGTGTTCTGGGCCTTAGTAACAGACGATAGTGATTAAAAACAGCTCTGTACAGATGATGGTGCTGTGGAAGTTGTTGAAGGGAGTTCTTGAATGTACAAATCATGGTGTGTTTTTGCACTTCATCGACCTGACATTGATTAAATGTAACAAATAATCAGGCAGGAAACCAAGAAGAGCTTTGTAAACAATCCCACTGTAGCAGAAAGATGACAGGCCCTAAAACCACCCCCTGTGATGAATCAAAGCGCTGAATGTAAAACTGCATTCAGGAGCTTTAGCACAGATGCAGTGGAAACATGACATCACCATAATCCAAAATAAAGCAACGTGGCCTGAATCGACGGTTGCCTTTTGTTAGGAGGGACACGATTTATAAAAAAGGCAGTTTTGATGGGGGGGGGGGGGGGGGGTGTGAGTACATTAATATACAGGTGAAACTGATTGGTGATATAGGCTCATTACATGCAAAGTGAGATATGTAGAGCCTTTATTTGTTATAATTATGAGTATTATGGCTCAGCTTGTAAAAAACCCAAATTAAAAATCTCATAAGTTAGAATATGTGAGCCATAATCATCAAAACTCAAACTACAACAGCAGCCCTACACTACAACAGCAGCCCTACACTACAACAGCAGCCCTACACTACAACAGCAGCCCTACACTACAACAGCAGCCCCACACTACAACAGCAGCCCCACACTACAACAGCAGCCCCACACTACAACAGCAGCCCCACACTACAACAGCAGCCCCACACTACAACAGCAGCCCTACAAATGGAGAGTCTGGCCCTCCACCAAACAAACTTGCCTCCCCCTGCTCTATGCACTTGGACGGGGACACATAAGTTGCATCTAAACCAGGACTAAACCAGGTCTGAACCAGGACTAAACCAGGTGTAAACCAGGTCTAAACCAGGACTAAACCAGGTCTAAACCAGGTCTAAACCAGTTCTGAACCAGGACTAAACCAGGTCTGAACCAGGACTAAACCAGGTCTGAACTGGCTCTGTGGTTGTGTGTTGTCTTATCTACTGTTACTTCCTGCTGACACTCGAGTTTTTTAAAGTGATGACATGGAACATTTACAGGGACATGTTTCTCTGCTGTTTGTCTCACATTTAAGATGCATCTGAAAGTTTCCAGTTTAGTTTTGTTCATGTTAAAGTGTCAGTGATGAAAGTAACTGTTGTTGAGCTGCTGGATCTGAAGCGTTTTGGGGAAGTCGGTGAGACGCAGGAACACTGTCATTTTAAAGATCCTGAGGTCATGGAACAAAAGAGACAAAAAATTTCCTCAGGAAACTCCAATTGTCTCACGTCAAATGAAAAAAAAGTTATGGAAGGACCCAGATTTAAATGTATCGTCTATTTTTAAAACAGGAGCAGTTTTTGCTGCTCGGCTGTAATAACCCGGTTTCACCACTAGCTGTCACTGGCCGTCTTCATATTTTTCACATGTGACTCAGAGAAATGGACCAAACTCTTTCATTTTGCTGAAATGTTGTGGTTTAAGAGGAGACACTGCAGCAAAACCATATACAGTATAAATATATGTTTTAAAATTCAGGTTTTGGGGCCGTTTTATTCTGAACGTGCAAAACCTTTCCCTGGAAACAAATACAAACTGAACCGAGCACATTTTCTCCAGTTCTACCCAGATCTAAAAGACTTTTTGTCACAATTTTTGCCGAGTCTCATTTTTTCAGTGTGTGTTTGGTCAAACCACAAAGAAGTGACCATGTGACGATCATAACGAGGAAGAAGCTTAGGTGAGTTTTGTAGGCCTTAGCTTTCAAACGAGGCGTCACACTGTTGCTCTCCAGTCGATTATTATTATTACTATTATGTCTAAAATGTGCTAAAAACAGCACAGTCCAAGAGGCGGCGACCGGCGTTCCTCTTTGTGAACTCTGACCCCGTGAGCGTCTTTAAGTCCGGCGGGGGAACGACACTTAGAGGCAGGAAGTCCCACAGATCCTGAAGTAAACACACTCTAATGTAAAGGACAAACTGGAGCCCTTCATTTGTCAGAGTTAAATCTTTCCTGGGATGAAAGTCAGCTGCTTCTGTTCACACGTCCACAGTGTCCGTCTGTCTGTCCAGGGTCACTCACTCTGCTCACATGTATTTCAATGGAACAACACAGGAGAAATATACACAGACAAAGGGACTAAACTTTAGGGACCTTTAAAGGAACAGGCCACCGTTTTCCATACTGTGATATGTTCTTACCTGAGCTCAGACGAGTTGATGCGTACCTGTCTGGTCTTTGTGTGTGCGCTCAGTCACGCAAACAGACCAAAGATGTTGCTAGTATTTGGCTTCTCCCAGCATATTCCTATAGCTCCAAACGGGGGTGAAGTTAGAGGCGACCAAGCTCTTCCAGGGGCACTATTACGACCTGCTTCTCTAGGGTGAAGGGAAGTAACATAAAACCCAAGATGTTGGTGGGTAAAAGAAAGTTTACAATTTATTTTTGATGTGTAAGGCAAATAATAATAACAAAAATAGGCTCTAAATGGAGTAGCCGATCAACTAGCATGTCCGGGGGAGCGTGGGCCCATGGCGGCACCGCGACAGACGAAACATGAACAGGGACTAGAGTTAACTTTTGTTATTTAATTTAGCGACAATACGGATACTACCTGAACTGGGCGACGAGGAGCAACAAACACAACACGAAGACTGGCCGTACAGGAAGTCAGAGGTCAAATAATCAAACAGAAGCACTATTTATCAGGTGGCAGCCGTCAAAACTACAAGTGGCAGTGTGCCTGCACAAAATGATAAATGGACTCAACTTATAAAGTGCTTTTCTACCTTTATCAGGCCCAAAGCGCTTTACAGTAAGGAACCAGTCACCCATTCACTCTCTCATTCACACACTTTTTATTTATTTATTTATTTGTTTATTTGACAGGAACAGTACAAGGAAACATTGCCAACTCGTTGGCCGATGTTCTGTACATAAGGCGTCTAGCCATCGGCTAATTTGCAGCCTCCGTCCCTGGTTAGGCTTTTGAAAGGGTTTATAAAAGAACAGAAAGATGAAAAATCAGTAAAAAGCATCAAACAATACAACAATAAAAAGAAAGAAGAGAAGACATATCTGACCACTTCCCATCCCAAGTCCAGCCTCACAGTTCAGTGTTCACATTTTTGTTTGTTCTTCAGCCACAGCTTCAGCTTTTGTGAGAAAAGTCTCAGGTCCATTTGGGACTTTAACTCCAGTGGCAAAGCGTTCCATAACTGAGTCCCTTTCACTGAGAACGCAGACTGACCCAGAGCAGTTTTGCACCGTTTCACTCTGCAGTTCCCGCTGACTCCAGCTCTGGTACTCACTCCTTGATTAGTGTATTTTTGTACTAATTGACACATTACAGACGGAGCAAGATCATTAAGACACTTGAATATAGTTTTCATAAAAGAGAAACTGATGAAGTTATCAAATGTCATCATTTTGTATTTTTTAATAATAGTGCAGTGATGCCACTTCATTGGTTTTTGATCAAACACCTTTAGTGTTTGCTTGTAGAGTGATGTTAAAGGCTTTAGGACAGATTGTGAAGCCTGGCCCCAAACGACTGAACAATACGACATATGTGATAAAATCATAGCATGTAGATAAACTCGTGCCGCCTGAGTTGATACACAAGATCTAATCATACGGAAACAATTTAGATTTGTCTTGATGGTCTTAGACATTTTCCTGACATGGGCATCAAACTTCAGTTTAGAATCTAAAATAACCCCCAGATACTTAAACTCATCGACCTGCTCGATTTTATTTTTGTCAATATTAATGTTTAGATAATTTGGGGACTTTCTCTTTAGAGAGAAACACATGGCAACAGTTTTAGTATAATTTAAGGTCAGACAGTTGTCCTGCAGCCACTGAGATATGCTGACAAGCTGCCTGTACACCAGCGTACGCAGACACTGGAGGCAAGAAGGATGAAGTGTCTTGCCCAAGGATACAATGACACAACATTTGCGGGAGCTGGGCTTCAAACCCACGACCTTCTGATCACGAGACGACCCGCTCCACCACCTGCGCCACCGTCCCGTAAGACTCCACTCTAACAGGTGAACAGCGAGGCAACATTTGGAAGAGACAAGGATCTGTGCAGATCTGACGGATTATTATTGAGCTTTGAACCAAAATATAACCAGATCCTAAATCAGTCTGAGTGAATCTTTGTAACAAAGATGATTCAGAGGTGGGAGACTCGAGTCGCAAATGTCGGAACTTGAGACTTGACCAAAGCTCCATAAAACTTGACTTAGGACTTGCTGTTTGAGACTTGGGCTTGAGGCCAGTGACTCTCCATGACTCGCTGTGACTTCGTGTTTCCTATTGATTGGAGTGAAACTGTTGAAAGAACAGGATTCATTGCACATCTATGACACTGACGAAAATCTTGGGGGCGGTTCAGTGTTTTAAGGTGTTCACACAAAAGTTACAGCATTTAGAGGCTGTTTTCCACATCCACACAGAGACAGCAGGGTCGCACAAAAATGACAGAAAACATGTTCAGTAATCGACGGCTGAAGTTTCAAAATGATATCTCCACATTTATTATTTTTGCCTTTCCCCTGCAGCGTCTCGCCTGAAAAGATGAACTTCTCGAATTAACTCAGTGTAAGATAATGATGAAGATGTGTTTGAAATGATCCCCAAATACTGAGAGATTCTTCAGGATAAAAGAGTCATTTCTCTCTGGTCGATCGTCTGGGACCTGGTGCTTTTGGAGTTTCTCTGCAAAGCTGAGGATGAGTCAGTCTGAGGTAAAACCCGAGCACAGTTTTAAGCCTCAGTCACGGAGAGAGAAAAGAGTCCATTTGGTCTGATGTGAATGAGGCCTGTCATTAGGCTGGAGCAGGTCTCTCCGGCGCCTTTTATTCGCCGCTTTCTTGAGCCATGGTTCCCAGATAATCTCCATCCGTCCATTTCCCTCCTCCTTATCCGGGGCCGGGTGGCTGAGCAGAGGCGCCCAGACTTCCCTCTCCACACAGACCTCCTCCAGCTGTTCACCAAACGTTTAAATCATCATTGGAAGCCCCTTCTCCTCATCGTCAGCCGTGACAGGAGTTAAAGGAGGGAGTTAAAGGAGCTGTGATGCTTCCTTTAACCTCTTAACCCCCGCCTGAACCCATTGGTGCAACATTCAGTCCGCACACAGCGTAGTCATGGCGAGCGGGGGAACAGAGGAGCTTGAACGCCCCGCGTCATTTAAATGGGAACATGTTGGCTTCCCTGTCAGTTAAATGATGAAGGAAAGAGGTTGGTTAGAGTGCATCTGTGTTTTCTGGGCACAAACAAAACCCTGAGAAAAAACTGATAATGAGAGAGGCTTATTAGTGATCCTCATCAGCTCAGCGTCTCCCTGTCAACGCCACCTTCCCTGTTACCCCCGCTCTGAGACGCCGCGTAGACTGTTGGAAATGTGCGTCTCCATGTTGTTTTGTCCAACATTACCAGGACAACAGGGCTGTACTTGTCTGTAACGTCGTAGTTTTTCTCTTTTATACTTTTTCTAAATGCATAAAACAGCATATTTAGGTCAGAGTAAAGCTTTGAGCTTATTACGATAGCTTAAATGCAGACATAAGTACATGCGTCGTCCTATAATTAGAATGTTATAAAAAAATGCATTCACTTCTGTTATTAAAGGAATAGGCCACCGTTTTGACATACTGAGAATCTGAGATATGTTCTTACCTTAGCTTTGACAAGTTCCAGGAGTAGTTTGGCATCCGCACAGTAAAGTGAAGATTACTGCGCGGATTTCGAACTACTCCTGGTATTATTACGCCTTACTATATAGTTCCCCCTTTTATCCGGTTAGAAAATCCACATTGTTTAATTTTGTGTAATTATACTTTGTAGTGGAACACTTCACGTAACCATATTTAAATAGGGAAAACGTGGAAGAGCTTGGTAGCTTCTATCTTGACCTGTTTTGGAGCTATAGTGGAGAGGAGGAGAGGCTAAATGCTAACGCCGTCTGCGCTGTGTTTATGTGACTGAAGGCACGGGTGAAAATCAGACAGGTCCTAAAGAACTCGTCAAAGCTAAGGTAAGAACATATCTCAGTATGTAAAAACGGTGGCCTATTCCTTTAACCTTCAAATGTGAAACTAATGTATGATATAAACTCATGACATGCAAAGGGACATATGTCCTTTGTTTGCTACCATTTTGATTATTATGGCTCATTTGTTCTTTTAGTAAAACAGTGAAGCAGGTAAAACAAACCTTCTGTCTTACTAAAAGAACAAAACAGTAATAGTCGGTTTTGTTCAGTCTTTTTACAAACAAATTTCAAATAAATAATACCCATTTCAAACTGTTAAAATATGCAGATGACATGGCGCTCATTGGTCTCCTGCATCCAAACAACCCGTCAGCTGGGGGGGTCCACCAGGACCACACCAAGGCGCTTCAAAACTGGTGCAACAGCAGTCAGCTTCAAATTAATGTGGCCAAAACCAAGGAACTTGTTTTAACATCTTGCTCCAATCACAACACAAATTTACATCATGTGTCACTCAACAGTCAGAGTGTGGAGATAGTGAGCACTTTCAAGTACCTTGGCACAATCATAGACGCCCAGATCAACTTCCAAAGCAATGCTGAGGAGGTGTTCAAAAAATGCTCACAGCGACTGTACCTTCTGAGGTCAGTCCACAAATTCTAGAATCTGTGTACAAATCAATAGTTGAAAGTGTTTCAACATTCCACCTCACTGCATGGTACAATCACATGACCTGCAGAACAAAAAACAAACTAAACAGGGTGGTGTCGATGGGCTCCAAGATTGTGGGGAGACCTCAGAGACCTTTGACTGAGCTGTACAAGGAAAGGACCCTGACAAAGGCTCGAGCTGTTGCCTCTGACTCTGCTCACCCTCTGAACCCTCAGTTTGAGCTTCTGAACTCTAGGAGGCGATACAGAGTCCCACTGGCTAAAAAGGCTGTGTTTAAGAAATCTTTTGTCCCCTGTGCTGTGGGAGTCCTGAATGAAGCAGCGTCCTGAATACAATTGCCACAGAAATGAACTGTTCTTATATACACTGCGTTCCAAATTATTATGCAAAAGATTTTCTAAATTGTCAACTCAAATGAGAGTCAGCATAATTTTCAAGTCTTTACCTGGTAGACGATCATTTAAATGGGGTGGAAAAAATTTCCTAGTGATAACAATATTTTTTTCAAAAATAAATATAGTAAAAACCTCAAAATCCACTGTTCCAAATTATTATGCAACTCATCGTTTCAATACATTTTAAAGCTTGTAATTAATTCAAAATTCTTAAATCCATTAAACTTGTGAGTTTTTGGACAGTTTCTGCTTGGATTTGTTTGCAGGATGTCAGAATAGCTTCCCAGAGCTGCCGTTTGGATGAAAACTGCCTCCCACCCTCATAGAAGTTTTTTTTTGTTGAGGCTCCAAAGGTTCTCAATAGGGTTGAAATCAGGGGAGGAGGATGCAGAGGTATTCTTTACAGCAGGACATGGTCCGTTGTCATGCATGAAGAGGATTTTGTTCGGGAAAGCACGGCTCTTCTTTTTGTAGCATAAGTGGTCAGTCAGAAACTCCACATATTTTTCAAAGGTCATTTTCACACCTTCAGGGAGCCTAAAAGGGCCGACCAGCTCTCTCCTCATGATTCTGGCCCAAAACATGACTCTGCTACCTCTTTACTGACGTCACAGCCTTGTTGGGACATTGTGGTCATTCACCAACCATCCACTACTCCATTGATTTGACCATCCAGGGTTACACAGCCTCATCAGTGAACAAGACTGTTTGAAAATGAGTCCTCATGTATTTCTGAGCCACTGCAGCCGTTTCTGTTCATCAGCTTCAATTAACTGTTAGGGGAGGCCGGATAGAAGGTTTATGCACAACTGCAGCCTCTGGAGGGTCCTACACCTTGATGTTCGGGAGACTCCAGAGGCACCAGCAGCTTCAAATACCTGTCTGCTGCTTTGTAGCATCTGTTCTCTTAATCTGATGTGTTTGTCTGGCAGAAACCGTCCATATTGTGCCATTATCTGCACAAACCGGAGTGTGCTCGGAATCATCCACAAATCTCTTATCAGTATGATGATTACGCTTATTCTTTCATGAAATATCGAAGGTTTTCATACCTAGACCAAGGCATTCAACTATTTCACGCTTTTCATCAGCAGAAAGACCCTTTTTCTTTCCCATATTGCTTGAAAATGATAATAAAGCATAATAAAGTGGAACACCCTTTTCAGCAGTTTTTCCCTTAACTGGGCTTAACCTGAAAACTAATCATCCCAGGTCTCTGAGATTAATGTCAGTGATTCATAGAGCCCCAAGGCACGATACCATCCATGAGTTTCATTATTATTGTTTTTTTTTTACCTTTTTGACACAAAAATCCAATTTGCATAATAATTTGGAACGCAGTTGTAGAAGAGTGGCGCTTTTTGGGCTTCTTTTTAGCTGCAATTCTTGATCTTATATCAGTATCTGTCCAACAGGGGGTTTAAAGGTGAAAATGGAGTAATCATTCCTGATGTGATAGAACCGATGTTGAGAAAGGGGAAATTGCTTCAAGCAGAAAGGGAGTTTATTGTTTACCTCAGACAGTTCAGTCTTGGGCTGTCTAAACGATTCAAATGCTCTGTATGAGAGTTGTATTTACTGGGCTGCTGTCTAAACGACTCGAATGCTTTGTATGAGAGTTGTATTACTTAAAAATGTGGAGGAAGATGCCTTAAACAGGGTCTGATAGAAAATAAAGGAGTATAAAAAGTAGTTTAGATTCCCTAACCTCGCTTGCTCCCACAAAAGTTCCCAATGAAAAGGGCGTTATAAAAATGAGCATATCTGCAGAAAATAAAAAGAAAGAGTTTTGTTATATTGATTTTTATTTTTATTAAGACTTTGAATATTTGTTTATTTTTATTAAGACTTTGAATATTTGTTGTGAATGCTTTTATTATGATTAATGAAGTTTAACATGAATCTATTTTCTTTTTGACCAAAATAAGATATAACATGTGGGTTATTGTTAGAAACATACCAAGTTTACAAAGTTCACCAGAGTGCTTCAATTCTCATTCAATGGTTATCACAGGTTAACTTGCTTTACTGTAGTGACACTTGCTTGCTTGGAAAAAACTGTAATTAATTTTGACTTATAGCTTAAATCGTACTTTTATAAAGGTGTTTCTAGAAAAATGTATTTCTCAACAAGTGATGAATCCAGCTTGTAAAAATGTATATAGACTGGAACCTTGGTATCACAATGTGCAGTAATACTGAGGTTCCCAAGAATAAAATATCAGGTACAAGGAGTAATGTTTATAAATAAATGGAAAAAATGGAGAAAACCCTAATATAAAAAGAATAAAAAAGAGTATACCTAGCCGAGTTTCCCTTTCAGGACCAGGGTGCTATAAAAATGATAAAACAAAGAAAGCAATGCTATAAAAATGATTATAATGGATATAAAATGTTTTGTTGTTTCTCATTTATCTGATCAGGTTTTCAGATCAGTATTGTTGTTTTCATTTATCTGATCAGGTTTTCAGATCAGTATTTTTGTAACCAGGTACATGATGTGTGTGTAAAATAGCGTTGTACAACAGGGGAAGAGAGGTGGCCCCTCATGAGGAGATTGTGCAACGGGGAGAGTGATGGCCCTCTATGCTCCATTGGAAAACATAAGCAGAGTTGGCGTCTCTGACGCGACGCGATCAAATAACAGGAAACACCTCGCACCTAGCCTTCTTAGAAGAAGGGACGTGGTTGTGGGTTGTAACCCCCCCCCCCCCCCCCCCCGCTTCTGACATTGTGGGTTGCAAAAATCTCCCCGCTTCTGACGTAGACCTTATGTCTTCACAAAGTAGATAAATACGGCTGCTCTGACAGCTATACGTTGGTCGCAACAAGTTTACTTGGCTGACGGCTCATGGATGTTTTCTGACCCCGGGGCCATCACTTCTCTCCTACTTTGTCTTACGGACGGTGACAGAGACATTTTCACCTAAAAGAGTTCGAGAGCGCATGGGTAAGGCCTGATTTTTGGGGCTCGACCGCATTATCTGATACTTGTAAGATCTGCTTTTGTGGTTGACTATAAAGCACTTATCCTTCTCTGGGGCACGATTCTCACTTAGCAGAGGGTACCAGTTGTTCACCTGCTTACTCATTTAGAGAGTTGTGTGTTCCGGCAACTGGGCCTCTAAAGAGATCTGGTCGCTTTTGACCTTGGTGAAGGATCAGGGTTGTCACTAGACTATAAAGCACTTATCCTTCACTGGGGCACGATTCTCACTTAGCAGAGGGTACCAGTTGTTCACCTGCTTACTCATTTAGAGAGTTGTGTGTTCCGGCAACTGGGCCTCTAAAGAGATCTGGTCGCTTTTGACCTTGGTGAAGGATCAGGGTTGTCACTAGACTATAAAGCACTTATCTTTCACTGGGGCGATTCTCACTTAGCAGAGGGTACCAGTTGTTCACCTGCTTACTCATTTAGAGAGTTGTGTGTTCCGGCAACTGGGCCTCTAAAGAGATCTGGTCGCTTTTGACCTTGGTGAAGGATCAGGGTTGTCACTAGACTATAAAGCACTTATCTTTCACTGGGGCGATTCTCACTTAGCAGAGGGTACCAGTTGTTCACCTGCTTACTCATTTAGAGAGTTGTGTGTTCCGGCAACTGGGCCTCTAAAGAGATCTGGTCGCTTTTGACTTTGGTGAAAGATCAGGGTTGTCTCCAGACCACATTAGTCTTACGATTACAATCACTGCACAAAATGAGCGGCGGGCCTTCTGGCTGATCTTATGCGCATAAACAGTAAAAGGTGTTCTGTCTCTGTCCCTCTGTTGCATTGTATGGAATTTGGAATATTGAATCTGTGACATATGGAATTTGGAATATTGAATCTGCGAAATAAATAATTTGATTGGATCCTAAAACTACAACTGGGGTAAGTGTCCTTTTATTATGACAACTAAATTGCATAATCCTGATATCTCAATGTTTTGAATGGTTTTGGTGATGGTGTGAAAGTGTATGGTTGTGGGATTAGTAAATGTACCAGGAGTCTTAGGTTAGACTGTCAATCCTCACTACAGTTCTGGAAGTCTCCCACTCGACTACCACGACGTTAAGAAGGTGACCCCAGAAACCATAAGAGGCTCGGCAGGGACTTCCCGTCTGAGGCTGTAGTGAGTGTAGCCCGAGTCAGGCTTCTGCCAAGAGCTCAGGTTTATTCAGACAAACGGACCCATAGCCGGGGTACTCTCCACGCATGGCGTCACGAACAGGATCAATTATCTCATAAACCAAGTTGAGAGTTGATTAACGATCCTAGTGTTAGGAACAGTGTTTTAAGCATATGATTCTGGAAGCCTTAGGGCTTGGAACGGTGTTTTAGGCATATGATTCTGGAAGCCTTAGGGCTTGGAACGGTGTTTTAGGCATATGATTCTGGAAGCCTTAGGGCTTGGAGCGGTGTTTTGAGCATATGATTCTGGAAGCCTTAGGGCTTGGAACAAGTGTTTTAAGCATATGATTCTGGAAGCCTTGGGGCTTGGAATCACAAATCACCTAAATAGATTTCGGAGGCTTTGGGGCCTGGAATCTGGTCAAGGGACCAATACAGTGTAGAGCAGAACGCTCGTAAAAAACGGATTATAGGACTTAAAATAGTTTAAAGTAAAAGGTTGGGTATTAGGTTTAGAAACTAAAGGACTAATTAGTGATCCAGGACTGGCCACCCTGAGGAACTAATTGGACCAAGGGTCTCTGCACTCAGTGAGTCCTAGAAGTAGTATAGAAGCTCAAGGGAGCTTTTAATGGTTAGACTAGGGACTTAGGGAACTGTGTATGGTAAATATTGGTATACCCGGAGAGAGTGGATTTTATAGGTGAGAAATCCCAAAAGTATCTGGAAGAGGGCTCATTACGGCTGAGTGTCAGAGGAGCTAAAAGAGAGTACTGTGCGATATCCAGTGGGAGAGAAGGCCCCTGAGATACTAACTGCAACGGGTTCCTAACGTAAGGGAATAGCCGCTTGTCGCATTAAGAGAAATCTTTGCCCCGATTAATGGTTAAAGGATAAGGAATATCCTAGCGGGGTTCAGCTCAAAATGTTACGGTCTAGTAGGAAAAAGGATGTTAAAAAAGGCGCAAAGAAAGGTGTGAAAGCTAAACAGAAACTTGACATTGCATACGCTGCGAGCGATGGAAATAGAACTGCGATACCACCACAGGCACCACCTCATGTATGGCTCGGGGATAAAGGAGTAGGGATAGTACAAGCTAGACTGGAGCAAATAATGATACCAAGTCGAGGACAGCGCAAAGTGATTCTAATATCCAGCGCTAATACAGCTTTGCAAGCCGGAGGAGGAATAGCAAAAGCAGCACAATCCATATTCCCTATGTCCCACCACAGAGCTATTGAGGACATAAATAAAAGCCAATATGGAACTTTCCCTTTGACTCCATTTGATCCCATACTAGTCCGCAATGATGATGACGGGGCAGGATATGATAGATTGGCACCAGCAGGCCCAGGGGGAACACCTGATTTGATCAGTTTAGTTCCATGGAGAGCATCAGAGGAGGTAGCACCAGGCACACAGAATACACAGATAGCAATGGCATATTTGGCTACGCTGCAGGGCATAGGAGGTTTGAATGAATTTCAAGACGGTATTGTGCTAATGACAATTATGGGAGGCGCACTTTTTGGATACGATATCAGAACGGCCATTGACCTGTTAGTGGAGGCAGCTAAGTGTTATGAGCTAGTTGGATTTACGCCAGTAATAATGGTTCCTGATAAGAACAATTATAAGCAGGTGTTAAACGCTTTCAGAGCACAGAATCCTAAAGCTTGGGACCAATCACACCCAGCAATGATGAAGGCAATGTCACTGTGTACCTTACTACAGCAGAAAAAATATGAATTAGCGGAACTACGTACAGCTAATGTGGTGGATGAGGACCCTGATCATGAAGGTGAACAAAAACTAATGCAGGAAATAAGTGAAATTTCAAACTGCACCCTTCCGGATAAACGTAACAAACCAGCTCCACACCCGGAAAACTCCTTCGTAGTAGGCAAATGTTTCCATGGCTTAGGCTTGTTACAGGACAGGTTTAAACAACAGAGAAAGCAGAGTCAGTCTGGTTCCCTGCGATCCAGGCACAGGGAGGTAACGGTAGTTTATACTGACGCTTTCCTCCCTGGAGAGGCAGAAAAGAGACTCCTACAGAGTAATGCGGTAAACAACCTTAAGCGCGTTACGTTCGAAGACAAACCCATGGGAGGACATTATCCTAGTATCAATCGATTAAGGGATGTAGTGGCTGAAATACCAGGTTATGTTCCAACGGCACCACCTGCGACTCCGTCCACAGCAAGCACCCGAGTAGTGCGCCCTAAGACTAAAAACCCTGGCCCCTTTCGCATTCCTCCATGCATTCCTCCATCCAGTAGTAAAACCCTAGTTAAACAAGGAAACCCTGACACCCCCAAAGACTCCACAGTCTACTCAGTACCCTACCAGTTTACAGGCAGTCAGGAAGGTTCCCGTAAAATAACGATAATTGACCGGGCACAGTGGACCCCATTCCCTCAACCACAATTCTCAGCTAGTGTAGGAAGGTCAGAATTACCCCCACACCGAGCGGAAGAAGGTGATGAGTCGGAAGAAAATCAGGACATAGAGAGGGAGCAGATAATGGTTAATATTAGTGAAGAAATGAACCCAGGAGCTGTAACCAGCTTCCCTCCGGTAAACCACCAACAACAACAGACAGACCCACCAGTTGGCTTGTCACCAGAGGCGAAAGCAGCTTGGAATACTTATCAGTACGTTACTCAGGAGGCACAATCTATAATGAGTAAGGGCATTGCCAGTGATGAGGAGGTTAATCAGGCTCGCTACGGTAACATGGAAGACCTCCAGAACCGGTGGCATAGCCACAGCCAGGAAGTTAGAGACGAGCTATGTGTGTACACAGGTTTAGATCCTGCTGGAGTGTTTAGACACCCCTGGATGGCTTATATACAGGAACTGTATCAGGCGGCTTTCAGCCGGCAGATTAGAGAAAGAGAGGAAGCACGGGCTCAAGCGGGGCAGCAGCGGCCTCAGACAACCGAAGGTTACTCCTTTCGGATGGAACGCTTTAGAGAACCCGCCATAGACTTAGTCGCGGAAGCTCGGGAAGAAATAGTCATAAAACATCTGTTAAAAGATGAAGGCTTAACTCGCTCCCCTGTTCAGGGCACTGGTAGAACAGGTCAGACCTCACCCCGAGCCGCTAGCAATTCAGATGAAAACTTACCACCAGCCGCAATCATACAGGAGCAGGCCTCTCCAAGAGGAAACTACCAGAGTTTTGAGGAAGAAAGCACAGAGGATGAGGGAGAAAGTACCGAGGACGAGGACCTAGGCGATCCCCCAATACCACCCAACCCTAATTATGACCCAGAAAACGCATTGCCCCGAGAAAGTTATAGACGCTCCCCAGGTCCTGATAGAGACTCTGTCCTCACTGACCCCCCTAGAGACAGCCAGTGGTTTCAGGAGAACTTCCCTCCGTTAGGCAAACCACAACCAAGAGACGGGGTCATGACCCCAAGCAGAGAGGCAAGGTCAAAATCAGTTCCACACATAGCAAGTACCTCACCACCGGCAGGACCAGGTTTAGGACCAAGAAGTAGTCCACCAAGAAGCGCACCCGCTCAGTATACCCTACCCAGTGTAGTTCCAGGCAGAATGCATACTCTAAACTTACCAAAAGGCCTCCCGTCTAGCGTATCCAGTCCTACTGACTCCTTAATGGGACAGTATACACCGCCCTCTCACCCCTCAGAGGAATTATTAGAAGAACTAAGGCAAAGGCAGACTCAGATTAGTCAGGCTCTGGAGCAAACACAAAGGCAGGGAGAGCAGGAAGTAGAAAGGTTAGCCCAGAGAATAACACAGGAAAGAGAGGAGGAACGCAACAATTATCAACAAGAGCTGGCACGCTATGAGCAAACTCTTGAGCGACAGATGCAGCTCATACAAAGGGAGAGGCTGACAAAAACAGCTGAGCCAGATATCAACGGTGCCTGGTATCGAACACGACTGAGAGAACACGCGCAGGAGAAGTCTCGTTACTACCACGACACCGAGGAGAAAGTGAATGAGGACTGGCGCAGGTTCAAGGAGATTACCAGGCAGTGTCGACTACTTTGGGCCATCCACCGTCTCCAGAAGGCCTACGACCCACCCAAGGAGATGTCGAACATCACCGAGGATGAGGAGCCAGCCCCGCCTGTTCCTGACCTCGAGATGATTCTTCAGGTTACTAAGATCATCCAGACCTACGACCCACAGGGGGAGGGGGAAGCTGCAGATCCGCCAGAAACCATCATGCCCTCCATGAAGGATATAGTTCCTGATGTTCGAAACCTTGGATTATTTGCTAAACCTTGGCATCGGCCTGTTGGATGTATTGATCACACTGTCTTGCATAACATGCTCAGAGGATGGAGAAGGTTTCTTCAAGACCCAGTTGGCCTACGCACTGCTCAAATGCAGGGTGTTGCGTGGGGCATCCTGGGAATGGACGACTGTGGATGGGGACAGCAGAACTGTGTGAGGATTTATGACGTGCAGGGCAACGGCCTTGAACCAGAGACTTTGAAATCTATTTGTGCTTTTGATACCAACATGATTGATGCTTGTTCCAACTCTGGAGAGACAATTGGGTGTTATCTCATGAAGCAGAAGTTCATGGTTGTTCCAGCAGCAGCTGTGGACCCGCAGATAACTGAAGGACCTTGGTTGTGGTATCAGGAGATACCTAGCGAGAAAGGTGGAGGTAAAAGATGGTCATTTGTGTGTGAAGGAGGTCCAGCTGTTGATGACCAACCACACTTTGATGCAGCCACACCAGGGGATCGCGTTGTTGAAGTCAGAACCATTTCTCGGTACAGGTTAATTGTAGATGGCACTCAAACCAGTGGCACTCAATGGAGGTGTGACTCAGTTCATTGTAACAAGGAAGACGACACATGGCACATGGAGCCTAGGGTTAAACCAGGCATCCTCACTGAATACATGAGTACTCAAGAATGCAAAAGTTGCCTTGTTCACCTTAGGAGACGAGGCACTCAACCCGAACCAGGATATAGCGACAAAATACACACACAGATGTGGCCAATTTGGCTTAAACTAAGGAAAATTGAAAGATTGGGAAGTGAAGGTTGGGATGCTAGATCTCATCTAAAGCATCTTATGGGAGAAAGTCAGTACAGCGGACGTAAAAATGTGTGGGTTTATTGGGCCGGAGATATCTGGGACAGGATTCTTTCCTATCACGAGAAAATTAACCCTCAGGAACAGGTAGTAAAATACTACCTAACAGAAGATAAATCACCTCCATTCTGGGCCTTAATGGATAAAGGGGCTTTCCCCAGAGTGACCAAAGTACACGAAGAGAAGGTTCTGACTCAAAGCATTGAACTTTGGGAGAAAATTGACAAATATGGGGAAACTAGATGGACCAAACATCCTAAACTTAGGCGAATGGCAGCAAAATTATCAGAAAGGACCCCAGAAGAACCAGGAGATGTGGGGGAGTATTGCCAGAGAGTACCTGAAAAGAAACGCTCACCAATACAGAGGCAGCTACCCTTAGGAGATCCTGACCCTTCAGATAGACCAGACCCTTCAGGTAAATCAGAACTAACCAATATAGTACCTCACCCAGTGGTTAAGGTTGAAACGGTAACTGAGAGCAGCCCAAAGAACAAAAGCAAAAGAGCAAGGGCAGTACAAGAATCAGAGAAGGGAGACGAAAGTGAATTAGAGGAGGAAGACGAAAGTCTGAAGTTTACAGACCTAAGAATGGAGATTAGGAAATTCAATGTCAAACATGAAAGGGATCCGAAGTCACTTGGAGCGACAGTTCCTCAAGAGGATACTGAACGGTCTCCAACTCCTATTCCTCAAGAGGATACTGAACGGTCTCCAACTCCAGTTCCTCAAGAGGATACTGAGAGAGAGGAAAGAACTAAGAGCATGTAAACCATCGAAGTAAAAAAGGGGAGTTAGAAAGGCATCAGTCATGATGACTCCAGAGGAGGATGTAGAAGAGTGGCGCTTTTTGGGCTTCTTTTTAGCTGCAATTCTTGATCTTATATCAGTATCTGTCCAACAGGGGGTTTAAAGGTGAAAATGGAGTAATCATTCCTGATGTGATAGAACCGATGTTGAGAAAGGGGAAATTGCTTCAAGCAGAAAGGGAGTTTATTGTTTACCTCAGACAGTTCAGGCTTGGGCTGTCTAAACGATTCAAATGCTCTGTATGAGAGTTGTATTTACTGGGCTGCTGTCTAAACGACTCGAATGCTTTGTATGAGAGTTGTATTACTTAAAAATGTGGAGGAAGATGCCTTAAACAGGGTCTGATAGAAAATAAAGGAGTATAAAAAGTAGTTTAGATTCCCTAACCTCGCTTGCTCCCACAAAAGTTCCCAATGAAAAGGGCGTTATAAAAATGAGCATATCTGCAGAAAATAAAAAGAAAGAGTTTTGTTATATTGATTTTTATTTTTATTAAGACTTTGAATATTTGTTTATTTTTATTAAGACTTTGAATATTTGTTGTGAATGCTTTTATTATGATTGATGAAGTTTAACATGAATCTATTTTCTTTTTGACCAAAATAAGATATAACATGTGGGTTATTGTTAGAAACATACCAAGTTTACAAAGTTCACCAGAGTGCTTCAATTCTCATTCAATGGTTATCACAGGTTAACTTGCTTTACTGTAATGACACTTGCTTGCTTGCTTGCTTGGAAAAAACTGTAATTAATTTTGACTTATAGCTTAAATCGTACTTTTATAAAGGTGTTTCTAGAAAAATGTATTTCTCAACAAGTGATGAATCCAGCTTGTAAAAATGTATATAGACTGGAACCTTGGTATCACAATGTGCAGTAATACTGAGGTTCCCAAGAATAAAATATCAGGTACAAGGAGTAATGTTTATAAATAAATGGAAAAAATGGAGAAATCCCTAATATAAAAAGAATAAAAAAGAGTATACCTAGCCGAGGTTCCCTTTCAGGACCAGGGTGCTATAAAAATGATTAAACAAAGAAAGCAATGCTATAAAAATGATTATAATGGATATAAAATGTTTTGTTGTTTCTCATTTATCTGATCAGGTTTTCAGATCAGTATTGTTGTTTTCATTTATCTGATCAGGTTTTCAGATCAGTATTTTTGTAACCAGGTACATGATGTGTGTGTAAAATAGCGTTGTACAACAGGGGAAGAGAGGTGGCCCCTCATGAGGAGATTGTGCAACGGGGAGAGTGATGGCCCTCTATGCTCCATTGGAAAACATAAGCAGAGTTGGCGTCTCTGACGCGACGCTATCAAATAACAGGAAACACCTCGCACCTAGCCTTCTTAGAAGAAGGGACGTGGTTGTAAAAATCCCCCCCCGCTTCTGACATTGTGGGTTGCAAAAATCCCCCCGCTTCTGACGTAGACCTTATGTCTTCACAAAGTAGATAAATACGGCTGCTCTGACAGCTATACGTTGGTCGCAACAAGTTTACTTGGCTGACATGGATGTTTTCTGACCCCGGGGGCCATCACTTCTCTCCTACTTTGTCTTACGGACGGTGACAGAGACATTTTCACCTAAAAGAGTTCGAGAGCGCATGGGTAAGGCCTGATTTTTGGGGCTCGACCGCATTATCTGATACTTGTAAGATCTGCTTTTGTGGTTGACTATAAAGCACTTATCCTTCACTGGGGCACGATTCTCACTTAGCAGAGGGTACCAGTTGTTCACCTGCTTACTCATTTAGAGAGTTGTGTGTTCCGGCAACTGGGCCTCTAAAGAGATCTGGTCGCTTTTGACCTTGGTGAAGGATCAGGGTTGTCACTAGACTATAAAGCACTTATCTTTCACTGGGGCGATTCTCACTTAGCAGAGGGTACCAGTTGTTCACCTGCTTACTCATTTAGAGAGTTGTGTGTTCCGGCAACTGGGCCTCTAAAGAGATCTGGTCGCTTTTGACCTTGGTGAAGGATCAGGGTTGTCACTAGACTATAAAGCACTTATCTTTCACTGGGGCGATTCTCACTTAGCAGAGGGTACCAGTTGTTCACCTGCTTACTCATTTAGAGAGTTGTGTGTTCCGGCAACTGGGCCTCTAAAGAGATCTGGTCGCTTTTGACCTTGGTGAAGGATCAGGGTTGTCACTAGACTATAAAGCACTTATCTTTCACTGGGGCGATTCTCACTTAGCAGAGGGTACCAGTTGTTCACCTGCTTACTCATTTAGAGAGTTGTGTGTTCCGGCAACTGGGCCTCTAAAGAGATCTGGTCGCTTTTGACTTTGGTGAAAGATCAGGGTTGTCTCCAGACCACATTAGTCTTACGATTACAATCACTGCACAAAATGAGCGGCGGGCCTTCAGGCTGATCTTATGCGCATAAACAGTAAAAGGTGTTCTGTCTCTGTCCCTCTGTTGCATTGTATGGAATTTGGAATATTGAATCTGTGACATATGGAATTTGGAATATTGAATCTGCGAAATAAATAATTTGATTGGATCCTAAAACTACAACTGGGGTAAAAGTCCTTTTATTATGACAACTAAATTGCATAATCCTGATATCTCGATGTTTTGAATGGTTTTGGTGATGGTGTGAAAGTGTATTGTTGTGGGATTAGTAAATGTACCAGGAGTCTTAGGTTAGACTGTCAATCCTCACTACAGTTCTGGAAGTCTCCCACTCGACTACCACGACGTTAAGAAGGTGACCCCAGAAACCATAAGACAGCAGGGACTTCCCGTCTGAGGCTGTAGTGAGTGTAGCCCGAGTCAGGCTTCTGCCAAGAGCTCAGGTTTATTCAGACAAACGGACCCATAGCCGGGGTACTCTCCACGCAGCAGTGTATGTGTTTTTGTTTTATTTTATTTTTATTGGGCATGTTTGTATTGTCCACAGTCTTGTATTTATGTGTGTCAGTGAGCCAAAGATAAATGTCTACCTCGGTAAACAATAAAATTCTATTCTATTCTAATCTAAGAAGACAGTATGAACATTTTGCAAAGAAAAAAGTATCATGGCTCAGCTAATACTCCAATTTAAAAATCTCATAAAATTAGAATATTTTAATCAACATTATAACAAACAAAGGATTAACATATGTCACTTTGCATGTCATGAATCTATCATAGTTTCACATTTGAAGTTCAATTACAGAAATCATGTTTCATGATGTTTTAATACATGACGAGCACCTGTATAGTGGTAAAAAGATGTCTTAACCAATGGCGGCTCTGCTTTGCGACGACGACAAAAACAGAAATGGCGGACCACAGTGTGGATCCGGACCCACGCGCTACTCGTCCCAACCCGAAACTTGGATCCAAACTTTGGACCGACGTGGAGCTGCCTATTTATATATACAGTCTGGTTTTAACTCCGACATGTCGATTCGCACATGACTAGAATCACCTAAGACTGAGGAGTTTGCAGAATGACCCTGAAGGTAAAAATGGGGGTTTCTCATGAACAGGATCTGGGTGGTTTGTTTTGCAGAGTCTTTGATCGATGACGGTTTCCTCTGCGTGGATTCAGTTTATTTTTTTGCTGCTTCACAATACTCCAACTTGTTTTGAAAGTGGAATAATCAAAGCTGATGATTTCCTTCACGTTGAAAGAAATAGAAAACGTGTCAACACTGGGATGAATGGAGATTGAATTGGCCTCGAGTTTAAAGCTCTTGGGCTTTAGAACTGGAATTACACGTCCAACATTTAGTCACTTCTGAGGGTTTATTTCAGAACTCACGCTTCTCCGTGAGTGAACAAAAGGTTTGTGTTTGTTATTTGTTGGCACTTTTCAAACACATTACAATTAAACTGTTTTTCATGTTGCTCAATGTTCACTTTGTAAGTTTCACGTCTTAGTTTTAACTCTGAGTAAAAACAGCCCAAACACATTGAACCTGGCTCTGGAGCTCTTGTATCTCACAGCAGAAGATTCAAACTGATGTCTATATATTTCATTGTTTCCCCCATTCACCTGCAGTTTCTGGCCTGTTCATGCAGTGAAACATCAACACTTACACAGGACTAGCCCGACTAAAGGTCAGTATGAAGATGTGAGGGTTTCAAACGGACCGACTCCAAACCAACAAGAAAGAAACGAAGGAAGAAAGAAAAGGCACTTCCTCTGTTTGGAGCTCCGGAACAAAGGCCGTGAGCTTCAGAAGAGCCGGACCTTTGTTTTCCGTCTGCAGGAGCTTCACAGGTGGAGGCTCCAAAGACGAAGGAGACGGTCAGTGTGGACTGTCCCTCTGTCCCTCTGTCCCTCTGTCCGTCTGTCCCTCTGTCCCTTTGTCCCTCTGTCCATCTGTCCCTGTCAATCCCACTCATTTATTATTACATATATCTTATCGTCTAATCATATTTTACTTTTTTGTGCATTTCTTATTCATTTCTCTTAATATTCTGTATGCATGCCCTTGTAGGCAAGTTTGTTTGGTGGACGTCATGCGACCCATGTGTTCTGCTAAGGAATGTGAAAGGAATTGACAGTATTTTTCACATTTCAAGAGCACTTTTAATTTGTGAACAGGGCTGGGCACCAATTCATTTTTGTAGAACCAGAAAGCAGAACCATAATGTGTGGAAGATCTGCTCTACATTTACAATATCAGGATCACCTCCTGTGTCAAGAAATGTGTGAAAAAGGGGGAATTATTTGGAGAAACAGTGGGAGGAAATGGAACGATTGTGTAAATAAAATAAAATCAATAAAAGCATGAGGAAAATTGGGAATAAATTGAGTAAAAAATGGAGTCGAACAGGAAAAAATATTGGGGCAAGAATAAGAAATGGGGATTTTTGTAAAAAAATTAATTAATTTTAAAAAAATGTATTTGAGCTGAAACAATCAAGTCACTTCTTTTAATGCTCTCCCATCAGCAGCAAAAGTTGGATCTAAAGATACAAGATGTTTTTTTTTTTTTTGGTTCCTGCTTTCGATGGGTCAAAGGTTCTATGATGGAGGGCCGGTTTTGGCACCCGGGCCAGTGTTTCTTTCTATGTTATACGTGTTATGTTGCACGTCAGTGGCAATAAAAACGATTCTGATTCTGATTTACTTTTCTTTCTTATGCCTTAACCAAGTTTAGCTTTACCCAAGTCCATCAGGTCTCCACAGCCAATAGGCCACTGTAGCACCTCATTTGAAAGCTAAGACCTACAAAGCTCATCTAAATGGATCTTTTTCCCTATTGTGACACTGTTTTGTTCTGGTAAAGCCAAACTGGAGAAAATTTGCAGGGTTCAGGAGTTAATATTCAGGGATATCTTTTCCAGACGCTCAAACTTGCATTCAAACTTTGTTCAGATTCCACCTCCTCCACTTGTGCCTCACTTCGCTGCAGACGCCTCATCAACTCGCTCGTCTTCAGCTCCTCTTCAGCTCCTCTTCAGCGCCTGCTCCTCGCCGCCACCGCTGCAGTGAGCGTGAGCCCGAGCCAGCACGTCTGCGAAATAAAACTAATACAATATTCAGGACAAACGAGCTGCAAACTCCGGTCACAGGGGAGATCCAGAGGAGAGTTTGTAAAATGTGCTTCATAAATCAAGCGGATTGATTTTGGATTTTGCCTCGTCACAGCAGTAAACCAAACGTGCTTTCATGCAGAGTGTCCAATAAAAACAGGTACCAAAAATACCAGGGAGACTTTCCTTTGTTTTTCAATGTATTACTTTGCTGGTGCATAAATACAAATAAAGGTGCACAGTGAGAAAAGGTGCATCAGAGGATAAACATGTGGCTTCTCCAGCAGGACCAAGAGTGAGGGTCTCCGGCGCTTCAAATATATCAAACATTAGCTTTAAGAAAGATATTCAAATCCTCCAATAAAACCCATAACCATTACATAAAGAAAAGAAAAACTCCCAAACAGAACCAAAACCAGCTTGTTCTTCCCATAAACATAAAGATTTTATTTAGAATTTTTTACTGAACATTCACACACAAGTAACAGACAGCTGTGAAGTGAAAGCAAAATGATACATGATTCTGTTAATTTTCAAAAAATAGAAAAGTGAAAAGTGGGGCCTGCATAAGTATTCATACAGCATTTTTCTGAGTGCAGTAAATTGTCTTTATAACATTCATAATGACTGCAGAATGTTCACACCTTGGATTAACAGTTAAATAGAGGCCACCTGTGTGTAATCTACTCTCAGTATAATTGCAGCTGTTCTGTGAGGGCCTCAGAGCTGTGGTCAGAGTGTATTGGTCACTAAACAACATCATGAAGGCCAAGGAGCACCAGAGAGGTCAGGGATAAAGTTGTGGAGAAGTTTAAAGCAGCGTTAAATTATACAAAGATTTCCCAAGATTTGAACATCTCCCGGGGCACTGTTCAATCCATCATTCGGAAATGGAAAGAGTATAGCACCACTGCCAATTTACCAAGACACGGCCGTCCACCTAAAATAACAGACTGAACACGGAGGGCACTGGTAAGAAATACAACCAAGTGCCCCAAGATAACTCTGGAGGAGCTGTGAAGTCCTGCCGCTGAGCTGGGGGAATCTGTACATGGGACAACTATAAGTTGTACTCTACACAAATCTGGCCTTCATGAACGAGTGGAAGAAGAAAGCCATTATTGATAGGAGGCCAAAAGAAATCCCGTCTGAAGTTTGCTAGAAGTCATATGGAGGACACAGCTCCATGTGGAAGAAGGAGCTCTGGTCAGATGAGACAAAAATTGAACTTTTTGGCCCAAATGCAAAACGTTATGTATGGAGCAAATCTAACACTGCTCATCGTCCTGAGTGCACCATCCCCAGTGTCAAATATACGGGGGGGAGCATCATGCTGTGGGGCTGCTTTTCCTCAGCGGGGACTGGTCAGCAAGAGAACTGATGCTGGGGCGGAGATTCACCTTCAGCAGGACAATGACCCTAAACACAAAGATAAATCTACAATGGAATGGTTCAATCAAAACATATTAATGTGTTAGAATGGCCCAGTCAAAGTCCTGACCAAAATCCTATTGACAATCTGTGGAAAGACTTGAAAACTGCTGTTCACAAACGCTCTCCTTCTAATGTGACAGAGCTGGAGTTGTTTTGTAAAGAGGAATGGGCTAAAATGTCAGTCTCTACATGTGCAAATCTTGTAGAGTCAGAAAAAAAAGACTTGCTGCTGTACAGAATCATGTATCATTTTGCTTTCACTTCACAGTTGTTGGTTACTTGTGTGTGAACGTTCAGTAAAAAATTCAAAATATAATCTTTATGGTTGTAAACGTGACAAAACGTGCAAAAGTTCAAGGTGTATTAGTACTTTGGAGAGGCACTGTATACACATGCACATATACATATTCACACACTCAAACATTCACCGCATGCACGCAACACCTAAAACATCAACGAATTCTTAAAACATGGCACATGATATTGCACAACTCCCAAAACTCACCGTCATGTTGCCTCCGCAGGACCGGCCCCCATAATCGGAGGTGATGTACCCCGACCGGACCAACGGGGCAACAAATAAAACCGACAATCTTGTATAATGTGCACATGAGCGTGTTTCAAGTGCATGAAAGTGCGAGTGAATATGAACAGTTCTGTGCGTGTAAAGTGTACACTCTCCCACAGAGTTTTATCTGATCAGTTGAGGCAGATTCTCTTCAATCAGAAATGTTGGCGACTCTGGCGACTTCGTACTGCTCAACAGAAAAGTGCAGTTCCTTTCCCAAAAGCTTTTAGAATATTCCGGTCGATGTCGTGGGCCGAGTGCAGGAGTCTGTCCACACACTCGAGCGCTCTTTCTTCACATTTGTGTTTGCTCTGTTTTCCGTCGGGGCAGAAGTGCAGAAAATGCAGCTCCTTCTGAACGTCTGTGTTTCCCACCGCGAGGCTCAGCCCCGAGCGACGAGACGCCATTAACATTCAGGAAAACAGCTTCAGGAAAACAGCTTCAGGGAAACAGCTTCAGGAAAACAGCTTCAGGAAAACAGCTTCAGGAAAACAGCTTCAGGGAAACAGCTTCAGGGAAACAGCATCAGGAAAACAGCTTCAGGAAAACAGCTTCAGGGAAACAGCTTCAGGAAAACAGCTTCAGGGAAACAGCTTCAGGGAAACAGCTTCAGGAAAACAGCTTCAGGGAAACAGCTTCAGGAAAACAGCTTCAGGAAAACAGCTTCAGGAAAACAGCTTCAGGAAAACAGCTTCAGGAAACAGCTTCAGGAAAACAGCTTCAGGGAAACAGCTTCAGGAAAACAGCTTCAGGGAAACAGCTTCAGGGAAACAGCTTCAGGAAAACAGCTTCAGGGAAACAGCTTCAGGAAAACAGCTTCAGGAAAACAGCTTCAGGAAAACAGCTTCAGGAAAACAGCTTCAGGGAAACAGCTTCAGGAAAACAGCATCAGGAAAACAGCTTCAGGAAAACAGCTTCAGGGAAACAGCTTCAGGGAAACAGCTTCAGGAAAACAGCTTCAGGAAAACAGCTTCAGGAAAACAGCTTCAGGAAAACAGCATCAGGAAAACAGCTTCAGGAAAACAGCTTCAGGAAAACAGCTTCAGGAAAACAGCTTCAGGGAAACAGCTTCAGGGAAACATCTTCAGGGAAACAGCTTCAGGAAACCAGTCCAGCTTGTTTTATTTCATCTGTTTGAGCAGCAGAATTCATCTTTCAGTCATGGTCAAATCAGACATTTATGAATGAATGAAGTGTAGTAATCCTGACAATATGTAAAGGTATGTTCAGCTCCAGGAACAGAGTTAAAACAGGTGGTGCAGGATGTGAATGTGTATTGGTTACTTACAGTATATACAGCATTCACAAAAGAGTCCAAGTTGAACCAGGTAGAGTTCAAATGTTCATAAGTTCATAGTGGAGAGGAGGGTTTGTTTGTGTGTGTGTTTGTTTGTTTGTTTGTTTGTTTGTTTGTTTGTTTGTTTGTTTGTTTGTTTGAGTGAGTGAACAGTTTCTGGTATGGAGACTACAGGTTTCTAAAACCTCCGGCCAAAGTGAAGATCTCGGAAATCTCTGGTGTGTTTGAGTGTGGACATAAATGGAGTTTTAGGTCAAACGTCACTGTGACTAAATGACGTCACACCTGTGTCACATCAGAAACAACAGGACGCCTCAGAACTGTGTTGCTTTAACGACCGTTCTTTTGGCTCAGGTTCTACTTCAGGTTGAAGAGCGCAGGCGAAGGAGAACTTTACAGTTGGCTATTTTCAGACCGGGACGCGCTGCAGAGGGAGAACTTTAGATGAAGTCGTCCTCCAGAGGAAACGCTGAGACAAATGTCACAGTCCTCGCTGCTGCTGCCGTCGTCAGAGTTAATACGTGTCATGCTGCGTCCACACCAAACGCCTTTCGGGCGTCAAAAACACGCCTAAAGCCCGTGGTTAGACGCTTGTGCTTACTGAAGTCAGACGCTTGTCACAAATGTCACCGCACGTCAGCTCGGTGTGCGTTCATCCATCTTGGAAGTAGCTCTTGCCTGAAAAATACCTGCTGTTTAGGACAAACTAGTCTCCCTCTTTGCTCCTGCCATGTCCTATGGATCTTTTATATCCACATGGTCTACGCCAAATCTCCCCAGTATTTAAGCCTATATTCAGCCCATACCATATATAGGCCCGGTTAGCCCTGTTAGCATGTTACAATCGCCAAAAGCTCATTGTTGATTAAAAGTCTGCAAAAAAACACAAATGTGTGAAGCCCGGTTCAGTGTATGATCATCATAAAGGCTGCTCTATGTAGTGCATAATACTTGTTTTCACGGAAGAAAACTGGAGCACGATGCAAGCTAACTGAGCTAACATGGTTTTCTCCAAGAACTAACTGTAGATGATGTGAGTAATAAACTACAAAATCAGCAAGCCCGGCTCAGTGTGTGATCATTGTGAAACGGTTCTTTATGTAGATGGTGGTTTTATTGACTTTATTTGTGCATATTTCTCGTTTTCACGTGAGGACCGGAGATTTAGCTTGTACCATTAGCTTTCTCCGGTGGTAATGCTACAACAGACATCCAGCGCAGATTCAGCACCTCAAATAAGTTTTCTTGTCGCCGCTTTTAATCCTGGTCGTTTAGATAAAGAAAGTCTTTGTAAAAGTCTCAGAGCTGCTGTGGCTCAGGTTCACATTGAAGCTAATCCTCCATGACTTGTTTACATCTGAGGGCCGACATAGCATCTGCCCCGGTGGCTCAGCTAAGTCACTGTAGTGTCGGCCGCGCTGGACGCCGTGGAGGCGCCTCAAAAGCTTCAAAACTTGCTGCGGGACCTTTTAGGGAGTCCCGCGCCTCCTGTGCAGCGTGTTTTGAAGCTCTCCGCGCCTCCAGGGCGTCCAGCGTGGCCAACGCTAGAGTTGGGAAGTGCTGAACTTTTTGGAGAAATTTGTGAGCGTCGACCAATCAGGAGCTTTCCCCAACAGTGACGTACATTGTAACTGAGCCACCGGGGCAGATCCTATGCCGGCCCTCAGATGTAAACAAGTCATGGAGGATTGGTCTCTACGCACCTTTTGACGCTTCCTGAGGCGCGTATTTTCCATGTAAACCTGATGCTTGGCCGCGTTTGGTGTGGGCGCACCTTTACGACAGTCTACAGTCAGCGGTCAATCAAGGTCTGGTCTGGTCAAGAAAGTTGCTCTCACTTTACATGGTTTATCTGACGGAAGATTACAGAAAACAGCAAGAAGGATTTTTTTTTTGTCAAGGCAGGATGTCTCAAAATAGTCAGGCAGGTCTGTAAAGCTTTAACGGTGGGACCCCAGTTCATACAGCTGCAAGAGAATGAATGTGCAGACACTTGTAAGGGACTTGAGCTATTAATGAACTTATAACAAGGTTAGGTGTGGCGATTTTTTTTTTTTAAACAAGGCTGAATGGGTTCATATTTTTCTCTTCAAAGGGTGGATTCATAAACACCCTGCTACATGTGGACAAGGCCTAAGTCGGTCAAATCCCCCCCCCCCCCCAGTATCGGCTCCGATATCTGACCCCAGTGCTGGAACGGCGCATCCCTCAATGTAGTGAAAGCAATTTGAGGGGTGAAATGATCCGAACGAGTCCAGACAAAAGCAATCACTGAAAAGCATCTCCTCCTCAGGCGGCGAAGTCTGAATTTTCCGCTTGACAAACTTTGCTCTTCCCGCGCCTCGTCTTCCTCCAGCCTTCATTAAACTCCACTTTCTCATTTACTCTGGCGTTAATTTGCTGCTGCAGTCGCTCAGCTCAGTCTTATCTGTAAACCGTCATCACAAAATCATTTTCAGTTTGAGCCACAGCGGATTCTGTGACGAGTCTCAGTCTCCAGTCTCCTCGTTATTCTGCATCTGTTTGTCGTTTCTCATCGTTGAAGACTGACAGTTTTACGGTTCCAGGAGGATTTTGCAAACCCTACAAACAAATGAAGATGGTTGAGTCTCAGTCTGTAAAGTGTGGAGTCTTATGGAGCGACTAAAGTGCAGATGTTATTAAAGAGTGGAATGAAAACGGCCCTAAAGTTTAGTCTCTTTGTCTGCACAAGCTCCCTCGTGGTTAAGGCTGATATGAAGTGAGAGGAGAAATGACTTTAATCGGCTCATGAAGAGGAGAGTTTCACTGCAGCAGGAAGGGAAAGAAAGGGGGCCAGGTCGTTGGTCCGACAGCCAATTAGTCCGAAGCCTCAATATTCCGAAAATGACCATTGAGCAGCAGAGGTGCCATTAGTCCGAAATGTTTAACCCAGTTGTGTTGTGGATTAGAGAGCCATGTATACAACCACTGGCTCTAACCTTAAAGGATCTGTATCATGCTATTTTAACCATTCCAAAGTAATGTATAGAGTTCGGGAATGTGATATCGCTGAGCATCATGGGATTAGTACCAATTATAATCCAATGGAGATTTTAAAAGTTAAAATACTGGAGTTATTGTTCACATTAAAACACTTGGACACCACAGGGAGTTAGATGTAACTCACAGAGTTGTTATCTCCACTTTTTATACTGTTTTTTAGCTATTGCTAGTCTATGGAAAATGCATGCTAACAGCTGCAAAGATGGCGGATCTCCATGGCAACTGTGAATTTTCCCGAACTCCAAAGGCATTCATATGATACATTGTACCTCTACCACTATGGAGCACAATTTTTTGTGATAAATATAAGTACTTTCTGGAGTTATTTTTCAAACCCGGAAGACACAACGCTTGGATTCAGTTAACTCCACCCCCTCTCTTCACTCATACAACTTTTGCAGTTGTAGAAATATAAATACACAGCAAAAATTGAAGCTACTTCACAATGCAGTTATAAGGAGTTGACATCTGCAACACAGCTTCATAAATGGCTAACACACATGCTAATACACAAGCTAACACACACGCTAACACACAAGCTAACACACATGCTAACACACAAGCTAGCACACATGCTAACACACACGTTGTTTACGTTATGGGACTCGCGTTGGTTATAAAAGTTAAACCACTTTGATTCTGGTGAAGGTTCACCAAACATCCATCAGAGACAGTCACAGAAAAACACTGTTTTGGTGATAGTCGCTGAATCCCGGAGAGAAATTCAGACTTCTGGCGAGTGGCCTCTTCTTTAGGAAGGTTTAATAAACTCCCGTGCTCGTAGCCAAATGCGCTTTTCTTCGTGACATTTTCGTTAGGCAAGAAAAAAGAACAGCCGTCCAGTGTAGGTTCAAAAGAGCTCCATCTTCACAGCTTCCAGTGCAAACATCTGTTCAGACACTCAGGGGGTGCGTTTGTTTTGTACGCAGGGGTAGCTTTTTTTTCTTTTATTTCTTTCTTACAACAGAAATAATGAAAAAGCTGGTTTACAAATTAAATTCAGGCCGTAAGCATAGAATTAAGACATTACATTACAGACGTCGAGCACTTCCGTTCCATTCTGACGACACAACTGAGCAACTCAGTGGTTTTCCAGCAGAGGGCGGAGCAGCTGCTCAGAGAGCAGGATTCAAGAGGATTGTTTAGAACTGTGTGAATGAAGCCAAAAAACACTGGGGGTGTTTTTGATAAGGAAATAGCATAACAACATGGTTAAAAGCTCCAAAAAGTCAATTTTGTATGATATAGGACCTTTAAGGTCAGTGGACTCTTGCCTGAATCTAACTTTGGGAAGGACAATTTCAGTTTGACATAAACATTTTTCGAAATAATGACACGTCGGACTAATGGGCGGATCCCAAAGAAAGACGTACCTTGATGATTTAAAGTTGATCCATTTTGCCTCCTCAGAGCTGAAATCCAAACGTCTTCATGCAACGCAGATTCATTCAAAAAGAGACGTCAAAGCGAGCGTAGTTCGACCTGAGGTTTGCCGCATTCTGACCACACCCGCTTCGAGAGACTCCTGTTTCAGCCGCACTCGGAGCAGATGTTTAGACGAAAGTAAAGTGGCTGGATTCACAGGTCCAGTGCCCTTTATGTCGACCGAACTACAGCCTGTGTGAAAACGCCCATAAATTCTCCCAAACAGGATTTCTTTATAAGGCAGCAAAACAAAATAGAACTTCACAATCAGATTCACAACAATATGATTAAATGTAGAATGCAGAGCTTGAATGTCTCTCTTGACGGGTTGACAATCGAGCAAGAGACTGACTGACCAGAGGTAGTGCATATGGGGTCAGCCCCACGTTCACCCATCAGTCAGAGTGGGGGAACATCCATGTATAAAGATTCATGCTGCGTCTGAAGCGAGCAGATTGGTAAGAGCTCTTACGCCAAACCGGATGTGCGTCAGCGTCCACCATGACAAGATGCTCCCGAATTGGTCTGTCAGTTAGGAAGTAGTTAGGAAAAGGAGCCTCAGTGCTAACTATCATAGGGACCTCTGGTGCTAACTAGCCGGTGATTAGGAGCTATGTGCCATCCCATAAGCCACTGCGCCAATCCCCCCACCCCCCTCGCCCCCACCCTCGAGTCATGCTCAACCACTGTTGATTGACAGGTGCACATTTAATAATAAATAATAATAATAAAAAATAAAAAAAAAGATTCTGCACAAGCCAAACTTTATAAAAAATATGTAGATTGTGTTGCTGAAAATACTTTGACCATTTTAAATTGTCCTATTCTGAAATGATGTTTTCCCTCATGTTTACTGTATGTCTGTAAAATTGAAATCCCTGAATAAGTAATGTCTTTCCCTTTTCACCTGCAGCGTCTGGTCGTAATGGATGTATCCTCAGCGCTGTTCACAGCTGTAATTACTGCGCGGCTGAAACAATTACCAGTAATGAAAGGCCCTGGCACTTTGGATTATCCGCCCCTGCCGCTCCGATCCGGGAGCTGACGCACTCGCACCTACAGGAAAACTATTTATAAAGTGGACTGCTGTTTTTATGTAAATGACAGAGCTACAGTTCCAGCGAGGGAATGAATGTCGCTCAGCAACATAAAACCACAGTACACTCTTTCAAACAGAGGAAGTTTTTTGTTCATTATCAAGGACTTATAACTCAGTTCAAATCAAAATGTTAAAACTCAACCAATAAATTAGGGAAACATGCAGTTTTCCCACATCAAGTCCAAACAGCAGCTGTATGCCCACAAGGTTTAAAACGGAACAAAACATCAAAACCTCGTAAAAGACAATACAGTAAATTAGTGATGTTCCTGAGCGAGCCGCTCTTTTGAACAACTCTTTAAGGCAGATATGTCAAGCTGGTGGCCCGTGGGCCATATCCGGCCCCGCAAGATGATTTAATCCGTCCCCTGACTTGTAGAGTACAAATTACTGAGTATGTCAAAGAAGAAAAAAAGTAAGTATTTAGCCCATTCCTGTGCAGAGCTATGAATTTTTAAGGAAATAACCAGTATGCTCACTCCAGCCACTAGGGGGCAACTTAAATGTAAAAAAAAGGAAAGAATTCCACACGTGTCCAGCAGAGGGCACTGATATAATAAGAGATATTAATGTCATTATAACCTCTAATAAAAATCTATGCTATAGGCTTAGTCTATTGGATACAAAATGTGGTTATACTCAATATAAAATGGAGCAGTCTGGGATGGAGGTGGAGCAGGTGTGGGGGCGGGCGAGGTGGAGCAGGTGTGGGGGGCGGGCGCACATGTTGGCTGTGTTGTCATGTTTAAGCAGTATGGTCAGGCTTTGATACCGGCGCCACGCAGAGAACATCGCAGAGAACAAGGTCTAACCTCTAATAAGAGATCAGGATATAAACAACACATTACAGTCACGTGGTAGATGGTCAGTCTGCCCCAGGGCAGCTGTGGCTACAATAGCAGCACGATATTTTCATGTTAAGATTACATGTGGCCCGTGACCCGCCAAGAAGCTGGATTTCGGCCCACGACCCAAATGTGTTCGACCTGATTTAAGGCGAACGGTTTTAACCAGATCTCAATAGTGAAAAGAGACAGAAGATTCAGCCCGACAGCAGAGCCACACAACTGAAAGCTTCCTGCTCTAAAGTCACAGCTAAAGGCACTAACCATGATCTGTCAGGCAGTTACAGCCTCTTTTTATCAGATTTGATTGACAAAGCTTAAATAGCAGTCCCTTTGTCATTTTAGACGATTTATATTAAAAAAGCCTTTTGCTGTGAGTTTTTGGGACTTATTTTATTTTAGAATCTGAATATTCCTTTTACTTCCTTTCGTTTGCTGTGACTGTTAATAAACCTCGTCGATCGCTGCCTCTGCACATTATAATTACGGAGACGGTTTGTTCTAATTTCACGCTCATTTCACTCGTCATCAGTTCATCAGAGACAGAGTTCTGGGTCGCCGCCTCCAGATGCTGGAGCTTCTCCAAGACATTTCCTCAATAGGAACAGCCTCAGCGCCACATATACGTACAAACACGACGAGTGTCACACTTTCCCCGCACTGTGTCGACTCTGTATCACAGTGTTGGTATGTGTTTTGGGCTCCATCTAGTGGTTTAAAACATGTAATGCAGCTGAACTACTACTAAGAAAAACAAATTGTAATGAGTTTGGATTAGTGAGTGCAAGGTATTTGTTTCACATGTGAACTTTGAAACTATGTTCAATAATCTCTCTGTGATAAAGTGAAGTCAGAGAGAATGTTCTTGTTCTCTAGACCAGCGAAACACATTTAGCTTGTGGCTTATGAGCGCTTGTCATTTCTTTATTTTCTGGGGGCGAACATTTTTATTCAGAAATAGACGTTTTTGAAGCATGTCTGGGCTCAAAGGATTTCTCCTCGTGGATATAATTTCTCTGACGAGGCAGGAGAAAACACAATACCTTCAGGACAGTTTGTACGTGTGTGGGTCGGCCCGTGTTTGAGTGTTCAATATTCCAGCGGGTCTTCAGCTCTGGGAATGTTTGCCGCTGACCGGTATAGCTGAGCTTTTTTCTGCTCTGAGGCGCCTCCGTGTCCAGTAGTTGCCACAGGTTGAATATAAACAAGTACATGTTGAATAAATATATACATACCTAAACAAGAGCCAGCGGATCTTCCTGCAGCACTTTCAGATTTTAGTCGCTTCACTGCTTCATTTATCTTGTTCCCATTTAAAAAAACGAGAGCTTTGTATCGTGGGTCTAAAAGTTTGCCAGAGAGAGATTCACAACTGGTTAAGGTTTCCACGACTCTTTTGTCCAGTCCCTCACACAGGTTTCCCCCAGCCGATGTTTCCAAAGATGGGGCACATTTTTGCATCTCATGGTGAAGCGTTTTCATGGTCGGTGTGATTTGGCTTCCACTCACTCTCTTCTCCTCGTCAGTCAGTGCAGGCATCGGTGTTTTGAAGGCTGCCTGACTCCCCCAAACAGGCTCTCTTTGGTTTGATGTTCTTTCTATTTGTGCTGTTCATTCGCTCTAGCACTTGACCGGGCTTTTCCTTTGGCGAAAGTGCTGCGTTACAAACCAAACACAGATTGAAACATGAATGAATACCTGCAGCACCTTACATGCTGGAACGAAAATACCGTAAATGCTCTAATATGGCCTTTATTTACTCAAAGGCATCTAGGACCAGGCCTTTATTGGAACCAGGCCACAATTAGAGACAGGACTTTATTTCTATTTGAGCAAAACGGACGACCAGGAAAACGAAGAAAAACGAGATTTGTGTCCATTTGCACCGAAAATATTAGGTTAATTTATTAATTAACATTTCAAACCCTCTCCCAGCGGCTGGAACATTGACGCCTTTTATTTTGTAGGGACAACAGGAAGTGTTTTGTTGCTGTTAGCGGAACATTGACATCAATGTCACTGTAGGTTTCTGTTTCGTTTTGACCGCGAGCTGGATTATTTGTTGTTATCTTGCGTAAAAGGCGAGTTTAGACGGAGCGTCTGTGTTCGTGATTGATCATGAGACTGACCCGAGAGAAGACAAGACACTCGCGCTGATCGGAGGAGTTATTTTGAGGCGTGGGACTGACCTGCACACGGAGCAGCTGGACGTGCTTTGAAGACGCGATGGTGACTTTATTAAAACCCTGGAGGGTCACGCAATATTTGTTGCCCTGTTTCCAAATATAGTCACATTAGGTTCGAAAAGTGGCTAAATCTGTGTCAAAGTTACGCTCGGATCAGCTCCACTCCGCAGCGTCCCCATCGGCCCGGGGTCCCGTTTTGTTTACTTCCTGCACGTGAGTTATCATTTACCCGAGTATGAGACAAACGCTATAGTTTCTATTAATAGTTTTCTATTAATAGCCCCGGCCTGTTTTAGAGACCGGCTTTAATTTGCCTCCGCCAGCCGCGAACCCGGCCACTGTTAGAGACCCGGCCGCTAATGGAATACAGGCCAGTATTAGAGAATTTACGGTAGGTGATAATTTTTATTTCGGATATCAGTCAGGTCAGAAACTTGATCACAGATTTAAAGAGTGTACGATGCATGGACTATGTCGGATTTTAAACAGTCATATTTGCACCAGCTTCTGTCACAAAGCGTTTTCTTAGAATGGCCCAGCTGTCGATCAGATGTCGTGTGAGTTAAATTAAATATCTAAATGAATAAATAACAAGTCCTTACTTTACACCAAAACACACCACACTGAATAACTTTAATAAAGCTACAGTACCTCGGCAATATTCTCTGCTGTGTGGCTCTGAGGAAAGTGCTTCCCAGCACAGTGGAGCACATTTTATTTACCACTGTCCACAGTCACAGCCTCCATGTTTAAGTCCACATCTGATCTGCGGCTGACTGAGGGGGATGTCATTAATATTCAGGGTTTCTCTTCATATCTTTTGGATACCATTTACTTAAGAGCCTGTAAAACAGAAGTACATTTAATTTAACAATAATACAAAGATAAGGGGTAGTAAACTGTAATGTTCAGTGCAGTTTCTGACATATACAGTGCCCTCCTGGTTGGTATCGGCTCAGGCGTCTGCAGCCTCTCCTGAACCCCTCGTCTTCAACAATGCTGAAAGGTTGGAAATCTTTAATGACAATATTTACAAGGCAAAAAAGGAAAGGAAGTTTTTTTTTAAATGTATAATTATTACTATTAGCCTCCATAATAATTAGTTATTGATTAAGAAATAGTAATCCATACCAGTCCTGGTGTGTTTTCTTCAGGCTGCAAAGGACAACTCCACCAACGACATTTAACCTGTGGGTCATTCAAACAAATATAGGCTATGAAAGACATTTTCTGCCGTGGAAACGGGAATAGAATCACAATTGCCCATCAGGCGTTAAGTGCTCGAGGGTTCGTGGGAGTTCGCCCAACCAGTCCACATGTGCTTTGTGGATCTGGAGAAAGCGTTCGACCGTGTCGCTCGTGGTGCCCTGTGGGGGGTGCTCCGGGAGCACGGGGTCCGGGGCACTCTGTCTCCACAGGGCTGCCCTTTGTCATTGGTTCTGTTTATTACCTTTATGGACAGAATTTCTAGGCGCAGCCAGGGGCCGGAGGGTGTCCGGTTTGGGAGCCTCAGGATCTCATCTCTGCTGTTTGCGGATGATGTTGTTCTGTTGGCTTCAACAAATCAGGACCTTCAGCTGCTCTGGGGCGGTTTGCAGCCGGGATGAGGATCAGCACCTCCAAATCTGAGGCCATGGTTCTCCTTCCCCTCTACAGGTTGGTGGGGAGTACTTGCCTCAAGTGGAGGAGTTCAAGTATCTCGGGGTCTTGTTCACGAGTGAGGGACGGATGGAGCGTGAGATCGATCGAGCAGTGATGCGGTCGCTGTATCGGACTGTTGTGGGGAAGAGGGAGCAGAGTCGGGGACAAAGCTCTCGATTTACTGATCGATCTACGTTCCCACTCTCACCTATGGTCATGAGATCTGGGTAATGACCGAAAGTATGAGATCGTGGATACAAGCATCTGAAATTAGCTTCCTACACAGGGTGGCTGGGCGCACCCTTCGAGATCGGGTGAGGAGCTCAGTTACCCGGGAGGAGCTCATACTTTCAGCACATAGTGTTATCAGTCTTTCTCTCTAAAACCAAAAAATCAGGTTCGAAATCTAGGAGTTATCATGGACTCAGACCTGAACTTTAACAGTCACATCAAAGCAATAACATCAGCAGCTTTTTACCATCTGAAAAACATGGCTAAGATCAGAGGAATAGTGTCAAAACCAGACTTAGAGAGACTTATCCATGTGTTTGTCTCCAGCAGATTAGACGACTGTAATGGCTGCTCACTTTCAGAGCTGCAGAAGATCCAGAACCAGGAAATACGACCATATTAGTCCAGTGCTCCGGTCTCTGCACTGGCTTCCTGAATTTAAAACAGCTCTGCTTGTTACAAGTCTTTTCATGGTTTAGCGCCGAAGTCCATCCCTGACCTGTTACAGCCGTATGAACCATCTCGGCCCTGAGAACTTCAGGGAGGGTCTCCTGGTGGTTCCCAGAGTCAATAATAAACATGGTGAGGCTTTTGCCCGTGCATATGACACTGAAAGTATTTTTTTTTCTGCACTCTTGCCTTTTAATGTAATTGATACATTTTATGTTGTTTTATTGATTTGATTTTATGCAATTTTATGCAACTGTGAAGCGCTTTGAATTGCCTTGTGTCTGAATGGTGCTCTACAAATAAACTGGCCTTGCCTTGCCTAAACCCCAGGGTCCCCGCACCTCGGTTTGGAAACACAATGGTTCTGTGAGTCACACAGAGCCAGGACTGAGGAGAGCCTGAGCACTCTGCCGCACGCCGCCTTTAAAGGCTGTGGACATGTCTAATTCATGAGCCGCCTTTATTCCAGCTAACGTCCTGAGCTCTTGCCTCTCAGGCCGTTCTTTGGCCTCTTTATCATCAGGCCAGAGGCGGACAGAGCCTCATGTTTCCAATAAATAAAGCGCGATGAAGGAAAGAGGCTCTTCTTCAAAATGACAGTAATGAAGATGAGCAGACCTCCTCCACTCCCTGTGCCTTTAATCCAGAAATATCAAAACTGTCGATTACTGATATAAATGTTTTCTGTCATTTTGTTTTTTTCATTTAGAAATAAGGCAATTTATGCGTACAATGTTTTCAGTGACGAAATCTAAGTAATGGACGGAGCCGGGTTTAAGTGTGGTTTTATTTTGTGATATTAGTTACATTTCCTCAGAGGGATTTTGGATCTGGTTTAGTTATTCTGTATTGAGGAGCACTGAGTTGCCTCGTGTATGAAATGCCCGATATAAATAAACATGCCGTGCCTATTAGGGGAAAAATCAGTTAAAATTCGAATCTCTTTCTCTTCAAAGCTCAATAAATCCGTCAGGAATCAGATCTGTAACAATCCCTGTGTAAAAACCTTCCAAATGTAAAGTGTGGAGTCTTCTGGAGTGACTAAAGTGCAGATGTTCTTAAAGAGTGGAATGAAAACGGTCCTAAAGTTTGGTCCCTTTGTGTATAATTCTCCCGTCTTGTCTCCCACAAAGGAAAGACGTAAAAGAGGAAACAAGCGGCATATGTTCTGTTTTCATCATCCGCTCCGTGTTGTTGGTCTGAGCGCTGACGGGTTGACCTCCCTCTCTCCGGGATCAATAGCCGCTGCTGTCGTGGTCCACGCGGTCGCGGGAGATAAACGCTCTAAACAAACCTGCCTCACGGAGCGATCGATGCGGCGCCTCCTGACCTCGTGTGCGGTGCTCGTAGCTCTGGACCTTTAAACGCGGAGAAGCTGCAACACTGCAGACGCCGCGGTCCGGTTTTCACCTGGGGACATCGATAAAGGTCGGGTTGCGGAGTTGGAGAGAATACTTGTTTGTGTATAAACACAACGGTGTATGTTGAGAAGCTGCTCAAAAGGAAGGACCGCAGGAGCCACGAAGAACCCCAGAGAAAAGAAATTCTGCAATCAAAAGAATCAGGAAATAGATATTCAAAGTGTAGCGCCAGACGGTTCTGTAGACTCTGACTCAGATGTTTCATTAACCTCCATCGGGTTTTTACTTTGTCCCTTGAAATGTTGCTTTGAAAATGCCCCTTTGTCCGTCTGTAGCTCAAATCCAGCCTGTTCCTTATTTCCTCTGGCGCTGCAGACTGGGCTCCTGGTGTTATTTGTTTCCGTCGCGGCTCGTGCTGAAGGAAACATTAGTTTCCCAGCACTCGCCCCGAGGCTCCATGCATCACTGTGACGGCTCAGGGCAGCGCGAGAACCACAGCATCAACAAACAGCAACAAGCAACAGACAGCAACAGGCCGGACACGACGCACTGTGCATACAGGGGGTTTTACTGTCCTGACCAGAGCTGAGGCTTTACTTTAAGAACATTCAGAATGAACTCATGATACACTGTGAGCATAAGGCTGGTCCTTGTTTGTTTCTTCTGCTCAGAATCCACCCTGATCATGATGAATTACTCTTGATCATTCATGATTTCATGGAATAGAAGCTTATTTATAAAGCGCTTTTCACCCGGCACAAGTCGCCCAAACTTCACACAGTTTGAGGAGATTTGTTCTTCATTCACTCCACACACAGTGGACAGAAGCGACGTGTGGGGTCAAGGTGCTTTACCTCAGGTGGAAACAATAGCCCAGTTCGCATTGAAAACAGCATGGTAAAAAAACACAGACTATGTTTAGCTAATTTCTTCATAAAAATTTCTAAGGCTCTAAGAGCAGCTTTGTTAGCAGGAGGAGGAAGGTTCCTCATCATCGTGGGAGCTTGGAGTTAGGGATGTCTTCCCTGGAGCCTGGACACTGGTGGTGGTATAGAAGACCCGTGAAGCTGCAGCAGGTAGAAGCCGTGGATGGAAGAGGCGGAGCAAGCGAACCATGATTGCTGGGGCTTAAAAGCGGGACCGAGTGTGGGATGTGGCAGCCAAACCACCCCCTATCCCAATATCCACCTCTCATATCACATACCTAGGTATTAATATCTCCCCCACGATGTTAGAACTCATCAGTCTCAACTACACCCCTCTACTCAAAACCATATCAGACAATATTCTCCGTTACATGAACCTACCACTCTCCCTTACTGGCAGAATAGCAACAGTTAAAATGTCAATTCTCCCCAAAATAAATAACTTTTTCTCAATGATCCCTGTCTCCCCCACTACCTCCTGGTTTCAATCTCTCGACTCGGTAATAACAAAATTCGACTGGAAAAATAAACCGCCCCGGATCAAACTTTCTACATTGCAAAAACCCAAAAGTCAAGGTGGCCTAGCGGACCCAAACTTTGCTCAATACTTCCTCTCAAACCAGACTCTACATATATACAAATGGATCCATAATCAACCTTCAGACATCATTTGGCTTGATATTGAACAATCAACCTCTAACATTCCCATATCCGACCTACCATTCACCAGTCCGTCTATAAAAAAGCACCAGTGTTTTGCATTAAATACAATATCAACTGCCCTATCAAATTGGTGGAAATGCTATAAAAAAATTAATTCACCCATAGAACCATCAAATTACACCCCAATCTGGAATAATCCTGACATTTTAATCAATAAAACCCCATTCATATTCACCTCCTGGGCAAAGAAAGGAATCACCCAACTCCAACACGTTATCAAAAACAACTCGCTGGTCTCTTTCCCCCACCTGGTCCAAAAGTACGGCATCGGGAGCAACGAGTACCTCAAATACTTACAACTCAGATCTGCAATTCAAGCCACATTCAAAAACACCATTCAATTAAAACCCCTTCCCCCACCATTGTCTGAAATAATAATTATAAAATCACGCAAAAAACTCCTCTCTAAAATATACAAAATACTCTCAAAGTCAGATAACAGTGTCTCAGTCCCCTCAGATAAATGGGAAATTGACCTTTCTCTAGCTCCCGATGCCACCTTCTGGACCCAAATATGTAAAAACATCTTTTTCATGTCTAGTAATCCCAACATTCAACTCATCCAGTACAAAATCATTCACAGAACCCACTACACCGCCCACAGACTATCCAAGATGGGTTTCACATCAGATATCTGCACGAGCTGCTCACAAAACATTACAGATCCCTATATCCACGCCTTTTGGCACTGCTCACCCGTACAAACATTTTGGAAAATGGTCATAAAGTGCCTTTCCTCCTTTTTTGGCTGCCACATCCCGCTGACTCCCACACTCTGTGTCCTTGGTGACATATCTGCAACCAACCTAACCAGAGCAAACAATAAAATCCTCCTTACAGCCATAACCATCGCCAAGAAAACTATCCTCATGAACTGGAAGTCCAAGCAATTGATCACCATATCACACTGGAAAAATCTACTACTACAGCACTTCTGCTTTGACTTCTCCCCCTCCGACTCTGATACAGAATCCCTCCCCACCCGGTCCTCCTTCTCAGACTTCATACAGAATGATAGAACAATATATCATTAACATTGATAATAACATTAATAAAAAAATAAAAAAATAAAATAAAAATACAATAAAGTCTGTGCGAATGTATATGTGTATGAGTGTATATATATGTATGTATTTGTGGTTATGTATATATGTGTGTGTGTATATATGCATATGCATATATTTTGTATTGACCCTACTTTTAAACAGCTTTTGTTTACCTTTTGTCCCCACCTGTGACTGCGATGGTTGAAAGATGAGTGTATGATTAAAACAGATAAACAAGTCACAGAGGATACACATACATGGATATATTAACAGCAATAATAATGTTCATGATTACATCAAAATTAACCTAATATGACGCAAACTCAACACCACAACACATTATCCCTCAGCTTTTAACCCACCACAAATCTCTCACATCGACAACACACCACTAAGTGAGCTGGTAATAAGCCACTTTCTTAATGCATCACACCCGAGCAGGCATACATACACATGTTAACCGAGAGGGATCAATGTGTTGCCAACCAAACGCTAGCGTCCAACCGACCATTGAATCGCATAAAACTAATAACAAAAAACTAAATAATGATGGAAATAATAATAATGATAATGATATTGACATAATCTAATATTGCTTACATGTCTGTGCACCTACTGTATGTATGTATGTATGCACGTATGCATGTGCGTGTATGTGTGTACACCTGCATGTATAATGATAAAATAAGGATGATGATGGCAGCAATAACGGTAATAAAAATAAAGATTTGCATCCCCCCCTTTTCAGTGGTTCTATCATTATTCATTTATATCTTAAATCTTTGTGTCCACCATCTTTCTATTATTTGTTTTATTATTATTATTTTTTATTTTATTCTATTTTTTATTATTATTTTTTATTTTGATGTTTTCCGTTTCTATATTCACTGCAATCTACTTCAAGCACTTATTTACCGATGTATCTCTGTACCTGTTTCCCCTCAACATCCCTCTACAACTGTTTTGCCCCATCATGATGACCCACATTAGTTAACCCTCAAGCCACCTAGCCACCCATACTATAAGAACTGCACTACCCTGGACTTTCAAATGTATGCAGAACCACACTACTCACACCCCACCACACTACACCTCCACACTTGTCTTGTCAACATAAAGTTTGTCTTTGTCTAATGTCATATATTGTATGTATGCAAATACAAATAAAAAAAATAAAAATAAAAAAAGCGGGACCGAGGGTGATGATTGGCTGCTCTTACGCTGATGGCTGAGGCGGAGGTGTGGCCCTCTCAGAAGCGATCATTGGCTGGAGGTATGTGATGCTGAAATTAGTCTCCCAGTTTGAATTAACGCCTAGGCTTCATTTTCTCCACCATCATTCATCCTGGCCTATTGTACATGTTTTTAGTGGTATAGGAGAAACCGGAGGAAATGGTAAATAAAGTGCTTTTCGTTCTACATTAGGCAAGGAACCACTCACCGATTCTCTCTCATTCATACACCAGTGTACACAGACACTGGCGGGGAGGAGGGGGAAGTGTCTTGCCCAAGGACACGACAGTACATCTGCAGGAGGCAGGATCCAAACCCCTGACCTTCTGCTCATGAAACGACCCGCTCTACCATCTATGCCACTGTTGTAAGTCAACATTTAAACAATTCACTGTCAAGATTGAGACATTCCTGTTTCCAAGTGAAAGTGTATTTGTTTGAGTGAGCTCTCAGTCGTTCAGGAGTTTTCCATCGTCGATGAAGGTTCTTGAGTCCTCACCTGTACTCTGCAGCTCCAGTGCAGAGTGATACATGTTTATGACAGTTGGCTTTATGTTTCTCTTTCTCTCCTTCGTCTCCGGCTGTTGATCTCACACGAGTCGATTCATAAGCAATTAATTTTATCACCGGAGCATCGGAGGAGGACGATTCCGACGGACGCTCCTTATCTGCGCCGACGCCTCCCACAGCTCCACGCACTGCACTCTGGGAAACTCCAGAAGGAGCGGCAGAAAAGAGGCCAGAGTTAATTAAAAAGATCCGATCAGCGTCACGTTATGGGAATATTCAAAGGAGACGCTGTTTTCTCAACTTTCGTCTCACAGTTTCCTCTTAAACCGAGCAAATCAAAAAGCATCAAAATAGCAACAATAACACAATGTGTGTTTTGAGTGTAGGTCCCCAACCGTCCACTGGGGGCACTAGACTTTACTATAAAAACCCCAGTTCCTCAGTGCTCGTCCTCTAGCCCTTGCACTTCCTGCTTTGGTTGTACTGGGAGCGGTGCTTCATGAGAGCAGGTCAAATATTGGCAAGCCTTAATTATTTCTAAATAAAAGTTAGTTCTGACCAATCAGGAGCTTTCCCCGAATGGGACGTACGTTGTAGCTGAGCCATCGGGGCAGATGCAATGTCGGCCCGCAGATGTAAACAAGTCATGGAGGTTTAGCTTCATTGTGAACCGGAGCTACAGCAGCTCTGGGACTTTTACAAAGACACATCAGTGTTTCTTTTACCTAAACACCCAGGATTAAAAGCGGCGACAAGAAAACTTATTTGAGGTGCTGAATCTGCACTGGGAATGTGTTTGGGCCTCGAGGATGCCTGTTGTAGCATTACCACCGGAGAAAGCTAATGGTACAAGCTAAATCTCCGGTCCTCACGTGAAAACAAGAAATATGCACAAATAAAGTCAATAAAAGCACCATCTACATAAAGAACCGTTTAACAATGATCACACATGTTGTAGTTTATTACTCGCATCATCTACAATTAGCTCCGGGAGAAAACCATAGCTTGTTAGCTCAGTTAGCTCGCATCGTGCTCCGGTTTTCTTCCATGAAAACAAGCATTATGCACTAATAACGTGAATGAAGCCGTAACTACATAGAGCAGCCTTTATGATGATCATACACTGAGCCGGGCTTCACACATTAGTGGTTTATTGTAGACTTTTAAACAACAATGAACTGTAGCAGGTATATTTCAGGCAAGAGCTACTTCCAAGATGGACGAACACCCTCTGAGCTGACGCGCGGTGACATTTGTCAGACTTCACTAAGCACAAGCGTCCAACTACAGGCTTTAGGCACGTTTGACGCCCGAAAATCGTGCGGTGTGGACGTAGCTTTCAAATGAGGCGTTACTCTGGCCTATAGCTGTGAACTCTCCAGTGGAGAAGCTGTAAAGGGACTATACACAGTTTATAAATGTTAAAACTAAGTGTTTTCCTCCCCCTACATGTTCCAGTCAATCAATTTTATTTATATAGCGCTTTTCATACATTTCATGTAACAAAAAGTGCTTTACAGATAAAAAAAAAACATTCTCTCACACCCATCTCCTTCCACAAATACAAACACATTGTCGTATTCACACTCCCCCCACCCTCCTCCCCAGAGACACACCACACAAGCACACAATACACACTCAAGGTAAAACAGTGGACACTATGGACAAAAGGCTAAGATAAGGCTGGGTGCAGATAAACCAGGTAAGGGAACACCATCCAAGGAGCCGTCTGCATCGGGAGCGGCACCTCTGCTGCAGCCACAGGGACCAACACAGGGTGCCAGGACAACACCACACCTCCATCCAGACACCCACAAGACAGCACCCCAGCAGCCACAGCCAATCACCGCTCCCGAGACAGAGCGCTCCTCCAGAGGAAACTGGAAGAGCATAAAAATAGTTTACATAAATAAAAGTAAGTAAGTAAAATCAAATAATAGGATAATAAAAAATAAGACTGAGAGGTAAAATACATAAATACAAAATAAATATTAATAACAATTAAATGTCAATTTAATTAATTATAAGGTGCTGATGAATAAAAATAATAAATAGGCCTAGCAAAAATAAATATCAGTTAAAAGCTAAACTAAAAAGGTGGGTCTTGAGCCTGCTCATAAAAACATTTTCGTTCTCTGCAGCCCTGACCTCCTCCTCAGGTGGTTCCAGAGGCGAGGGCCGTAATATTGAGTCTTTTTGTTGACTTTAGGAATAACTAGGAGACCTCTGCCGGAGGAGCGAAGGGGCCGTGAAGGTTCATAAGGTAAAAGCAGTTCTGAAAGATAAGAAGGACCAAGAACATTAAGACATTAAAAACCATTAAAAGAACTTTAAAATCGATCCTGAAACACACAGGAGCCAATGCAGCGATTCTAAAACCGGTGTAATGTGGTCCCGCCTCCTGGTCTTCGTCAGGACACGAGCTGCTGAATTTTGTAAAAGTTGTATACCTGAGATCCTCTTTTTGGGAAGACCAGAAAGCAGGGCATTACAGTAGTCGATACGACTGGTGATAAAAGCATGCATGAGCGTCTCCGTGTTGGCCCGAGAGAGAATGGGGCGGACACAGAGTCAAAGATCACACCCAGGTTCTTCACCTGTGAGGAAGGATTAATAGACAGTGACTGTCATGTCCTAATGTGTAGAATGAGCTCAGACCTGTTCACCACAACTGCCTCTAAAATCCTGCACTGTCGCTCAGTAAAAGGTGTTAATTTGGGTCTGAAGTGCCGTCATGCACGAGCTTAATATAGAAGGTGCAGTTACATGCCAGACCTGAGGGGGCAGTAGTGAGTATAAAAATGACCAAGTTGTATCTAGTCTCTTTAAGGTTTGAGTAAAAAACTGTGCTTGGTTAAAGTGGGGGTTAAGAGGTTATCATCAAAAGTATTTATTTGTTCTTATAATTTGATTGAGGTTAGCGTTTGAGAACCGGTTTTATCTATCACTTGTGTCCAGTTTCTGACAAAAAAAGAAGCACAAGGGTTTTGGGAACAATGGCATTAACCCTGACTCTGCTGTTTCTGACAATCGATCTGACTGTGATCTATTTAAATATGTTCTTCTTCTTCGTCCAGAAACACGTCTCACACTTTGTCCTGACACGCTGGGCTGATGATGATGATGATGATGATGATGATGATGATGATGATGATGATGGTCGGTTCGGTGTTGGTTTTCCAGGACATTCTGTGTAAAAGGTCAGAGAAGTTCAGACACTCAGGTGTGAAGAGCTCGTCATAATCACGGCTTCAGGAGGTCGAGAGACCATCACATGTTACATGAACTGCCCTGTCCACACGGAGGCAAGCACAGGACCAAAGCTCAAAGTATTTTATCACGCTTAACTCCACTTTGGCTTTACCCAAATCTAAAAGCTTCTTGATTATTTTATTTTTTTAATTAACAACGAAAGCCAGCATGAAAACACAACAAAAAGAGACACAAACTAAGCTTTGTTCATGAAGCAGAGGAGCTTTAAATGATTATAATAAGTATTAAAAAGTCGACTAAATTCATTGCCAATTTGAGTCGAAAACTAGATTAAAACTGAAGATAATAATTTCACTAAATCATCTAAAATAAAATTCCATTTCCGTCAACGCTGCCTCACACAGGCCTGGCAGATGAATGGCAGCGTTTTCACACGTTTTCACACGTTCACTGAGCTGGCTCTGTGTTTACACAAGAGTTTCTGAAAGTGTAAGTGTTTTGTCTTTGTGTGGCGCCCTCCTGTGGCAGGTGCAGCAGGTGCGGCCAATAACACAAAGCTGCAGACCCGGAGCCGAGACAGATCCACGACGGTGAGGCGGATCTGCCGTGATAGTGCGCCCTCTGCTGGTAGGAGCAGATCCACCACGGTATTATTTATAAATAATTCATGTTTTACAATTATTGTTAGGTTTAGTTTAAAATCGTTAGGGCTAGGTTAGGGTAGGGTTGTTAGGGTTAGGTTGAGATTAGAGCTAGGTTAGGGTTAAGATTGGGGTTAGGTTAGGGTTGTTAGGGTTAGGTTAAGATTAAGGTTAGGTTAGGGTTGTTAGGTTTAGGATTAGTTAGGGTTGTTAGGGTTACAGTAAGATTAGAGCTAGGTTAGGGTTAAGATTAAGGTTAGGTTAGGGATGTTAGGGCTAGGTTAAGATAAGGGTTGGGCTAGGGTTGTTAGGGTTAGGTTAAGATTGGGGTTAGGTTAGGGTTGTTAGGTTAGGTTAGGGTTGTTAGGTTTAGGATTAGGGTTAGGGTTAGGGTGAGATATGTTCTTACCTAACCTTAGACGAGTTAATATATACCCGTCTGGTCTTAGTCCGTAAAGACTTCCCCCCGCTCACTTCCGTCAATAACCTTTAGGAGTTACTGCGCGGACGTTGTGCTCCTCGTATCATTACGCCTCACAATATAGTACCCCTTTTTATCTGTTTATAAAATCGACATGTTACATTTCTGTGTAAATATACTTCGCTTGAAAACACTTCACGTAACTTTATTTAAATAGGGAACACGTGGAGGAGCTTGGTAGCTTCTATCGTGAGCTTTTTTGGAGCTATGTGACATGTGGGAGAGGCTGCGTATATATTAACTCGTCTAAGGTTAGGTAAGAACATATCTCAGTATGTAAAAACGGTGGCCTATTCCTTTAAGATAAGGGTTAGGCTAGGGTTGTTAGGGTTAGGTTGAGATAAGGGTTAGGTTAGGGTTGTTAGGGTTAGGTTAAGATAAGTGTTAGGTTTGGGTTGTTAGGGTTAGGTAAAGATAAGTGTTAGGTTTGGGTTGTTAGGGTTAGGTAAAGATAAGTGTTAGGTTTGGGTTGTTAGGGTTAGGTAAAGATAAGGGTTAGGTTTGGGTTGTTAGGGTTAGGTAAAGATAAGGGTTAGGTTTGGGTTGTTAGGGTTAGGTAAAGATAAGGGTTAGGTTAGGTTGCTTTTTAAAAGTAACTCCCCCAACACTGGTCATGACACAAAAGACCCGCCCCTTAGAGCAAGAGACTTTATTCTGAATGGAAATAAAACGTAAGTAAACTAAATAACCATGGGCTAGAGCAGAAGAAGATGAATGAAGATTTGTTCTCTAGTTTCCCCTTAAATGGCTACAAACTCTGACACAGAAACAATAACACTTGCATTACATTTCTTCTTATATTTGTCAGGTTATTAACAATAGTATAATAACAATAATATCCAGAGACGTCTCTTTAAAACAACGACACGAGGCTCAGTCAGACACGTCATGTTTAATGTTTCATAAACAAATGTCTAAAAGAAGAGACACAAACCTCTCTCTCCGTGTGGTTCGTCTGAGGCAGAAAGGAAAACATCAACATGACACATTCGTATGAAAACATTCAGTCTGTACAGTCCACAGAGCAGGATTAACGCGGGCTGAGGCCTGGCCCAAAGGAGCTCCACAATCCCTGAGCTCAGACTAAACCAAATCAAGAGAGTTTTTACAGATAAACCTCAGGATGAGACGAACTGGGGCGTCTGGGAGAAGATCACCACGGGAACCACTGCAGTTCATTTAAGACTTTAGAGTTAAAATCATTACATTTGATTCAAAAAGGGCTGAATCTAAATGATTTCTTTTGTTCTGTGTTGGGAGAATACCTTCAGAGTACATAAATACTTTCAGAGTACATAAATACTTTCACATTGATGTGTATGATGTTTTACATTTGAATTTTGTTCCTGAAATTATCTGCAATTGTGGTCATGTTCTTGAATAAAACGCCTCATTTTTAAGTGAAAAGAAAAATGACAGAACATTTGTGATACCTCTTTTTCTGATACAGTCCTGATCAAAAGTTTAAGACATTCACATTACTCATGGTTGGATCTTAACAAGTTTCAAGTAGAACTTAAATCTGCAACAAGAAGAAAAGGGAGTGAGACAAAAGATGTTTTTAGTGAAACTGAAATCATCTATGTTTGCAGCTGATCAAAGGTTTAGAACCTTTAAAGACCATTTTCTGTCATGACTTTGTCCTGATGAGTTTGTGTTGTATCAGGTGGGAGGTGAACTCATTTGATACCATTGGATCTGATTTTCGCTAGTGTTTGGTCGTGACATATGGAATGTGCCCGAGTGAGTGAAGCAGCTATCATAACTCTCTCATAACTCTCTCATAACTCTCTCATAACTCTATCATAACTCTATCATAACTCTATCATAACTCTATCATAACTATATCATAACTCGATCATAACTCGATCATGACTATCATGACTATCAAGACTCTGTCATAACTGTATCATAACTGTATCATTACTCTATCATCACTCTATCATACCTCTATCATAACTCTGTCATAACTCTATCATAACTCTATCATAGCTCTATCATAACTCTACCATGACTCTATCATAACTCTATCATAACTCTATCATAGCTCTATCATGACTCTATCATAACTCTATCATAACTCTACCATGACTCTATCATAACTCTGTCATAACTCTATCATAACTCTACCATGACTCTATCATAACTCTATCATAACTCTATCATAGCTCTATCATGACTCTATCATAACTCTATCATAGCTCTATCATAGCTCTATCATAGCTCTATCATAACTCTATCATAACTCTATCATAGCTCTATCATAACTCTATCATAACTCTATCATGACTCTATCATAACTCTATCATAGCTCTATCATAACTATCATAACTCTATCATGACTCTATCATAGCTCTATCATAACTCTATCATAGCTCTATCATAACTCTATCATAACTCTATCATAGCTCTATCATAACTCTATCATAGCTCTATCATAACTCTATCATGACTCTATCATAGCTCTATCATAACTCTATCATAACTCTATCATGACTCTATCATGACTCTATCATAACTCTATCATAGCTCTATCATAGCTCTATCATAACTCTATCATAACTCTATCATAGCTCTATCATAACTCTATCATGACTCTATCATAACTCTATCATAGCTCTATCATAACTCTATCATAACTCTATCATGACTCTATCATAACTCTATCATAGCTCTATCATAACTCTATCATAACTCTATCATGACTCTATCATAACTCTATCATAGCTCTATCATAACTCTATCATAACTCTATCATAGCTCTATCATAGCTCTATCATAACTCTATCATAGCTCTATCATAACTCTGTCATAACTCTATCATAACTCTATCATGACTCTATCATCACTCTATCATAACTCTATCATAGCTCTATCATAACTCTATCATAACTCTATCATGACTCTATCATAACTCTATCATAGCTCTATCATAACTCTATCATGACTCTATCATAACTCTATCATAGCTCTATCATAACTCTATCATAACTCTATCATGACTCTATCATAGCTCTATCATAACTCTATCATAGCTCTATCATGACTCTATCATCACTCTATCATAACTCTATCATAGCTCTATCATAACTCTATCATAACTCTATCATGACTCTATCATAACTCTATCATAGCTCTATCATAACTCTATCATGACTCTATCATAGCTCTATCATAACTCTATCATAGCTCTATCATGACAGAATTTCTCCATCTGTGAGATCAATAAAGTACCATCTTATCTTATCTTATCTTATCTTATCTTATCTTATCTTATCTTATCTTATCATAACTCTATCATAGCTCTATCATGACTCTATCATAGCTCTATTATAACTCTATCATGACTATCATAGCTCTATCATAACTCTATCATGACTCTATCATAACTCTATCATAACTCTATCATAACTCTATCATAGCTCTATCATAACTCTATCATAACTCTATCATGACTCTATCATCACTCTATCATAACTCTATCATAGCTCTATCATAACTCTATCATAACTCTATCATGACTCTATCATAGCTCTATCATAACTCTATCATAGCTCTATCATGACTCTATCATCACTCTATCATAACTCTATCATAGCTCTATCATAACTCTATCATAACTCTATCATGACTCTATCATAGCTCTATCATAACTCTATCATAACTCTATCATGACTCTATCATCACTCTATCATAACTCTATCATAGCTCTATCATAACTCTATCATAACTCTATCATGACTCTATCATAGCTCTATCATGACAGAATTTCTCCATCTGTGAGATCAATAAAGTACCATCTTATCTTATCTTATCTTATCTTATCATAACTCTATCATAGCTCTATCATGACTCTATCATAGCTCTATTATAACTCTATCATGACTATCATAGCTCTATCATAACTCTATCATGACTCTATCATAACTCTATCATGACTCTATCATAACTCTATCATAGCTCTATTATAACTCTATCATGACTATCATAGCTCTATCATAGCTCTATCATGACTCTATCATAACTCTATCATAACTCTATCATGACTCTATCATAACTATCATAACTCTATCATAGCTCTATTATAACTCTATCATGACTATCATAGCTCTATCATAGCTCTATCATAGCTCTATCATAGCTCTATCATAACTCTATCATAGCTCTATCATGACTCTATCATCACTCTATCATCACTCTATCATAACTTTATCATGACTCTATCATAACTCTATCATGACTCTATCATCACTCTATCATAACTATCATAGCTCTATCATAACTCTATCATAACTCTATCATGACTCTATCATAGCTCTATCATAACTCTATCATAGCTCTATCATCACTCTATCATAACTTTATCATGACTCTATCATAACTCTATCATGACTCTATCATCACTCTTTCATAACTCTATCATAACTCTATCATGACTCTATCATAGCTCTATCATAACTCTATCATGACTATCATAGCTCTATCATAACTCTATCATAACTCTATCATAACTCTATCATGACTCTATCATAGCTCTATCATAACTCTATCATGACTATCATAGCTCTATCATAACTCTATCATGACTCTATCATAACTCTATCAAAACTCTATCATAACTCTATCATAACTCTATCATGACTCTATCATAGCTCTATCATAACTCTATCATGACTATCATAGCTCTATCATAACTCTATCATAACTCTATCATAACTCTATCATGACTCTATCATAGCTCTATCATAACTCTATCATGACTATCATAGCTCTATCATAACTCTATCATGACTCTATCATAACTCTATCATAACTCTATCATAACTCTATCATAACTCTATCATGACTCTATCATAGCTCTATCATAACTCTATCATAACTCTATCATAACTCTATCATGACTCTATCATAGCTCTATCATAACTCTATCATAACTCTATCATAGCTCTATCATGACTCTATCATAACTCTTGGGAACATTCCTTGCACATTCCAAGGCTTCAGTTTTCATTTCTGGATAATTGTGAGCTGAGCCAGAACGGATTGAAGAGCTTCTATTGCTTCCATTTGTTTTTGTCGCTATGACCCTTGAGACAACGCTGGGGAAAGGGAAATATTTGTAACCATCCTGGTTTCTGTATATCTGTATCATAGTGGAAGCATGTTCAGTGCTTTGACTGTGGAGGCTCCGCCCACCTTTTTGCCCTTTTAAGGAGCAGGCGGCCATTTAAGTTTCACAGGATTCGGGACCATTACCGTGAATGGGGCTGAATGGAACCCACTCATCTGTATTGTATTATATTTATAAATCCTAAACGTTTGATCTGCTGCAAAATCAGACAATTTCAGTTTCATTGTTATTTTCAATAAAAGCTTTACCAAAAACATCTTTTGTCTCACTCCCTTCTTATTGCTGATTAAAGTTCTACTTCGAACCTTGAACTTAACCCCCGCCTGAACCGAGCACATTTTCCCCAGTTCAGCCTTACCTAAATCTAAAAGCTTCTCGAGTTCACAGCCTAAGGGTAACGCCTCATCGGAAAGATACAAAATTAATCTTATCGGATCTTTTTCCTCACGTGTTGCTGTCACTTTTTTTTTTATCACTTTTTCAGTGCGTTTTTGCATTTTCGTCCTCATTTTCCTCACATTCTTGTCGCTATTTTGACCATTTTAGATTTGAGTAAAGCTGAACAGCAGATCATGTGCTCGGTTCAGGAGGTGAACTGTATTCATGTCTCTACAGCAGAAGATTCACATTAAAACCTCGACATTTACATTTCCCCTGTTTCTCCTGCGGCGTCTCATGAAAAGGTTCTGCTCTGTGCTCGGTGGCACAGTGGTTAGCTCCAATGGGACACGCCGTGGTTTAAACTTCACATCGACGACACATTAAATGGAAAACACAAACACTTTTGTACAGAACACGTAAAACACAGAGTTATATTGAAAATAGTCTGTCTTGCAGCAGAACTGGCCTCCACAATGACAAAATAATCCAAAATACCAACACAGCACGGGACATTCTTTAAGAGCGAGAGTTAGCCGTGTTTGAGCAAAAAAAATAAGACATAAAGCTGCTATTTACATCCAAACGGCAGAATTTACATTTTTAACACAAACTTTACATTATTTTAAAATCTTTGTACATGCACTTCCTGTTCGTAAACAACACGGAGCTTGAAATAAACTTCCACTTCCACCTGGACACAAACCACCTTTAAATACCTTTAAAAGCCTTCAGGGGGAAAATGACAGAATATTAGTGGATATTTGTTCTCATTTTACTGACAATGTAAATAAAATGCATCTAAATGAAATGAGCTGCGAGTCAACACAATAATGAAGTTGATACAGTGGTGTGCATAAGTATGGGCCCCCTTTAACTTTTCCACATTTTGCTATACTATGGACCATAAACAAAAATATATTTAGTTGAAATTTGATGTGAAAGACACGCACTAAGTGACACACAATCGAGAAATGAAATGAAATGTATACATGGTTTTGAATTTGTTTTATAAATAAAGAACTGAATACTGGGGTTTGCAAAAGTATCCATGTGTCCATTTCCTTTTAGTGCAACCAACTGCCTTCAGAAGTTTCCTGATGATTTCTGAATGATCACATGTTGACCCAATGACTAAATAGAGTCTACCTGTGTGTTTCTAATGTCAGTTCAAATACAGCTGCTCTGTGATGGTCTCAGAGGTCTGTTAAAGACTATTGTGGAGCAGAAGCATCATGAAGTCCAAGAACACACCAGACAGGTCCGGGATAAAGTTATTGAGAAGTATAAAGCTGGGTTAGGTTATAAAAAGCTTTACAAAGCTTTGAAAATCTCTCGGACTACTGTTAAATACGTGTATGGCATCACTGCAAACCTACCAAGACCCGGCCGTCCTCATAAACTTACTGACCGAACAAGGACAGCACTGACCACAGCTGAGTGGCTGAACAAGCCATTTTGGTCTCACCTGACCAAAGCACCTTCTTCCACATTTTTGCTGTGTCCTCCATGTGGCTTATGGCAAACAGAAAACAGGACTTCTTCTGGTTTTCTTTTAAAAATGCTACTCTGCCATGAGAAGTGTATGACTAATAGTTGTTCTGTTGTTCTAGCTGGGCTGATGTGGCCTCGGGGTCCCCCCAGAACAGCTGGAGGAGGTGTGTGTGGACTGGGAAGTTTGGGCATCTCTGCTGAGACTGCTGCCCCCGCGACCCGGCCCCGGATAAAGCAGAAGAAAATGGATGGATGGACTTTTCAGTTTTTTATTTATAAAATATAAATAAATTCCAAATCATGTTCAATGAAATTGATTATGTGTCACTTAGTGTGTGTCTTTCACATCAAATTTCAATGAAATATATTTATGTTTATGGTCCACACACAGTATGGCAAAATGTGGAAAGTTAAAGGGGGTAGTTTTGCATAAGCAAAAGGATGTGGTTGAACAGTTTGAGGAGTAGATTTTTAACATTGTTTTGACCATTTTTTCCATCACGTTTTTGTTGCATTTTCATCAAACATTTTTATCACATTTTTGCCACTTTTGTGTTGCTTTTTTCAAGAAGGTTTTAGATTTGGATAGAGCCGAACTGGAGAAAACCCGCTCGGTTCAGACGGGGTCAGGTTTTCCACATTTCACACTAAAAAGAGCCAGTCTTTTGAACGGCTCTTTGAAACGAAGACTCGGCTCCAGAAATGAGCCGTAAATGTGTCCATGTCGTAAATGTGTCCTGTTCGGCTTTACCCAAATCTAAAAGCTTCTCACAGCCTATAGGCCAGCGCCTGATTTGAAAGCTGAGATCTAAATGGATCTTTTTCCTGCTGTGTTGTTTGTGTGTTTTTTCACACACACACCCCCACCCCCCACCCCCAGGCTGACGACGACAAAGCGTCTCTCACCGCGATGCCTGAGGCCGAGCTCGCCGTATGAATAAAATATGAAATAAACAAGAGAGGAGCTGGAATCCCCCTGAGGGGTGAACAGAAGTGAGAGTAACTCTGCAGATCACTTTATTTATTGTATTATATTCTGAATCATCTGAATCCATATCGGATTTGCAAACGCTTCATCAAACAGACAAACATCTACTGATGCGATAACAGAAGTTTGAGCCAATACTGTTAATTATGTTTCTATATTTGCACTTTATTTTGGGACAGGAAATCAATGTAACAGTTCTGCCCAAAATGTATAAACTCTACAACAAATACACAAGTGAATAAACATCAATCAAATAATGAGTTTTACTTTGGGTTTGAGTCTTCTAAAAGTGAATTAACGTCAATCAAATAATGAGTTTTACTTTGGGTTTGAGTCGTCTAAAAGTGAATAAACATCAATCAAATAATGAGTTTTACTTTGGGTTTGAGTCTTCTAAAAGCTCGGGGTTCTGAGTAGCTCTGTCTCTGTGTCACATCTTAGTAAAAAACAAATACTTTCTTTGTGTATTTCTTTTTGTTGACGTCACACTAATGAATTGTGATTCTGAGTCTAGAGTCTCCTTGTCTGTGACATGACATGAGAATAATCACTGACATGAGAATGAAGTGATGCCAAATCTGAGCCTGTGACAGATTCACCTTTGCTTTGTGTGGCATTACCAGTTTTATTTAAAGGGATATTTCAGGATTTTTGACATAGGGCCTCATTTCCTAGTTATCCAGAGTGTTGCTGATTTCTGGAGATATCTTTTTTTTGTAATTCATGCAGTTCGTATCTTTGAAGAGTTTCGTGGCGCTAGGCTAATGCAAGGCTAGCACATTTCTATGGTATCAGCTAGCCTGCATTAAAAACAGTGTGACCCGCTCCACAGAGCACCTGAGGCAAATCACTTATAACACCAGACTAACCATATGAATGTCTGTGTCCATAGAATCATTTTTGGAATATAACTGACCTTGCATCACATGAATGATCGCATTTTGAGGGACTATTTTCTAGCAGATCACTCCGCCGCTGCGAAGCTTATACAACCACAAAGCAGATGCTGGTTAAAATTATTCTATGGACACAGACATTTATATGGTTAGTCTGGTGTTATAAGTGATTTGCCTCAGGTGCTCTGTGGAGCGGGTCACACTGTTTTTAATGCAGGCTAGCTGATATCGTAGAAATGCGCTAGCCTAGCACTAGCCTAGCGCTACGAAACTCTATAATATAAGAACTTCTTGAACTACAAAAAAAAATATCTCCAGAAATCAGAAACACTCTGGATAACTAGGAAATGAGGCCCTATGTCAAAAATCCTGAAATATCCCTTTAATCTCTCTCGGTTTGTTGTTGTCCGGGGTCTGCTGGCGTCCTTGCGTCCTCGCTAAGATTGGCCTTGCCTGGTGGACCTAACCACGCTGCTGTCTTGCTTCCAATTGTTTGTTTTTGTTTCACTCCACTGTGTATAACCTGTGTCTAAAGGAAAATCAAACCGTGTGAACTGAGTGTTGAACAAACTGTGCTAACCGAAAGTTAATGTGAAAATACTGTGAACCAACTGAGAGCTAAAGTGTACAAACTGTTCAAGTGAACGTAACAAACGGTGAAATTAAAAGTGTCAAGTATGAAAACCCAACAAAAGGATGAAACGACAGGAAAAATGCAGTGTTAAAGGAACATGCCCTTTGTTCATAGCACTTCGACTAGGGATGGGCGGATCGATACCAAAGTATTGATATATCGATACCAAGCGGCTAATTTTTAAGTATCGATATTGGACAAAAAGCATCGATACTAATTTGCATATGTAAAAAGAAGGCAGGGCAGCAATTATCAACACAAACGGATGATTTATTTCTTTGTTCTGAGCCAAAACAGTCCACAAGGCATATCATTCTGGTTTAGGTTCTGTTTGTCATTTAAGTATTCATTTTAAATTTTGTTTATATATTTAATTTCACATTAGCATTGTTTAAATAACAAGTTAAAGTAACATCATTTTAATTGACCAATTCATTTTATAAAATAACAAGAGTTTTAGAAATGTATATTGATTGAAATACATTCACCCATATCACCTGAAATGACCATTATCGGTATCGACAAAATTACCCCAAAAGTATCCATCCCTAACTTCGACTGTCATCTTTATTATTTTTCTCTGTAATACAAAGCTAACACATCGGTTTAGGACTCGCTCTGTTCTCGTGTTGAACATGAGTGCAGGTTCACAGTGCATTTCCTCGTCTTTGTCACATTTTGTTGCGGTGAAAATGTTGAAGTGACTTTGATGTAAAAAAAAAAAAACGATGTACGAAGTAAAGAAAAACTCGCTGGAAAATTCTTTGTATTTTTCATCTAAAACAGGAGTCCAGGGGAGAGCATCTCGACGCGTTGAGTTGCCATGTGTACAAAATGCACGGTATAAATAAACATGCCTTGCCTGGTGTGTATCTGCTGCGGTCGTGAATCTGCAGCAGCTCCGGGCTGCAGGAGGACACAAAGGCTTAGAATCATCGACTGTAAAAAGATTCATCGGCTGATCGGTGATGCCGTCAAAAGGCAAAGATATTATCGTGCATCCCCGGTTTTAGACCATATCCCAATACAACATTTTTGACCAATGTCAAAATCTTCCAATAAATGCCAGTTTTCATCCAATTTAATGATTTTTAATGACATTTAAGGCCTTGATTTTGGCACAATTCATCGAGTGACTTAATGCCCCACTGAAACCCTGATTTAGGCAGTTTAATACATATGGAAAAGTTTTATTCACTTTAAAAAAGAGTGAAGCTGAAAACGTGTTTTGTTATTAATGTTTTTTACTTTTGACGTCGTTTTAGAGCAAAACATCTGCAGATTTCATCTCACTAACATACTTTTTATTTGTTTGTTTTTTTGTCTCGTTTTAGTCACAAAAATGTGACTTTGACTAAAATGATGATGAACTATTTGTGTCCAGGTGAAAGTCTGAGTCACAACAGTGGAGCTTTGAGATGAGCTTGTGGTTTTGAGACGCCGTGTCGTCCTCCGCCTAAAGCCCATAGTTCCTCCTCAGAGCAGAAGCCTTTGTCTTTGGTCCTCTCCCTTTTAAAAGCACTGATGCAACATTTACAAAGACTTCAGACATGTTGCGTCAGGGAAATAAACGAGCGCTAAGCCAAAACAAACATGAACCGCTTTGTTCTGGAGGGTTTGGATTCTCCGCACGAGTCGTTTCAGATCCATCACACGGAGAAACTGTCACCGACTCTGACAGAGAAACGTGAACCCCGTTTTGAACAGCGACTTCGTAAAGAGACCAGGCTTTTATCACACGAGCGGCTGGATCACATGAGGAATGATTATATTGAAAGACATTTAAAGCAGAACTAAGTAACTTGTGCCCCTAGAGGCCTTAAGTGTCACTGCAGGTGTTGTAGCATGTTGTGTTTTTTTACTCATTAATTGTCCGTGAGAGTAAATCCTACAATGACAGAAAAGACAAAGGGACAGAGGGATATTGTACATCCAATTACACAATGGAGATCATTTTTTTCATTCAAACTTGGTTGTAAATACTGTTTAACTGGTGCTAGCTAGAGGGACTACGGAAAGGATTTATTAAGGTAAACAAGTTACTAAGTTCTGCTTTAATGCTGATTATGAGCAGGTTTGGACATTCTTGAAATACGTTTATCAATGGAATGAGCAGAAAAAAAGTCAAAAGTAAACAGTTATTGTTGCATTAGCAATGAAATAGTCCAAACATTTTCAAAAGGAGCACAGATTCCAATAATTCAAGCACTTTTACATGTCCTCTCGGACATTACAGAAAGTTTAGATTTTTCTCCAAATTATTTTCCCTCTTAACTGTTTTCAAACATGACCGTATATGGGCGATTCCAGCGATACCATCTGTATCTATTCGTTTGTTAAGTGGTGACGTGACAGCTCTACTTCTGGGTCTGCAGATGTGTGAGAAACTACAAAAAACTCTTTAATACCACAATCAATATTTCTGAAACTCAACAGAGAGTTACTGAACATACTTATTTATCAGGCCCATTAGCCAAAAATACTGCTAAAGTCATATTTACCAAAATCGGTACATTCGGGATAGTGGAGAATGCTAACGGCGCAGCAGCTACGCTAACCCCGGAAGTACTGACTTTAGTAAATATGACTTTTTCAACAGTAGGTGCGGCATTTTTGGCTAATGAGTCAGAGAAATAAGTAGATTCAGTAACTCTCCACTGAGTTTCAAAAATATTGATGGTTGTTTTTAAGAGTTTTTTAGGGTTTTTTCTCACATATTTGTCGGTCACGGTCTGCCTTACGGTGTTTGCACTAATCCACATTCAAAATTGAACTTTAAAATATTACAGTTTGTGTGTGGGAGCTTTATATCTTTAAAAGCTTCGTAACCGACTTCTCCTGTCTGAGTCCGGTGCTTTAGTTTCTCCCGTCGTTCTAAAAACATGCACAATAGGCTCCAGCTCCCTCTACATTCAGGATTGACTTAGGTTCATGTTTTTGTCGTCCTCACTGACCCGATAACGACACAACAAGCTGGTGCCGTCACTCACGTCCAGTATAAATATACGTTTTTGTTTGGGATTTATACAGAAGCCTCTCTTTGGTGTCTCGTTTTCTGAGACCAGTGTGGAACAACTCTGAGCTGCGTCATGTTGGGCTTGTCCACCGAGGTCCTGGATCGGTGCTGGTTCTGCGTCCAGGATGTCAAAATGAGGGCGTTTCTTTGGCCGTTTATTCCCACCTTCCCCTAGTTCCTTTGCCATGTCTTTTTAAAGTTTATCCGTTCGTTGAGGAGCTGCCCTTGTACCGTTGGATCTCCTCAAAGACCTCGTCCTTCTAGTTCTCGTTGACGTAAAGAAACACCGACCACTGCGTTGGCGTCTCCGTTTGTCTCTTAGCTGAAGTCAGCCCTCACTGAAGCTTCAGATGTTTCAAAATGCCAGGTGTCGTGTTGTTTTCTTGACGTCCAGCTGACCAAGAGTGTACCAGCACTTCGTCAGTGGGAAACTGAAGAACTGAAGCTGGAACCGGCTAACTGTGGGAACAAGCTGCTCGTCGTTTTACATTCGGCCGTCGAGTTAAGCTTCTCACCAGTGGAATTCTAGAATTCAGAAGTAAATGAGGAGCTATATTTGTTTCTTATAGTAGGAGCTGCCTAAAGTATCTCCCTGTCATGGTGCTGTCTGTTGAAAATATAGGCTTTAAACAGTAAAAAAAAGTGTTGTCATTAATCATCAAGCAGCAGCGTTATGTTGTAGGAAAAGTTGCTGAGGGAACGTTCTTCTTTTCTTTCATGGAGTGAGTTTACAAGCGCTCGAGTTTCCCGGTTATTATCGGGTAAGTTGTCCCATGATAAAAGCCTGAAAAGGTAAATGCCATTTCTTGCGCACGCGCCGTTAATCGTAAACAAAGATGGCGGAGAGTCCGAAGAGTTTCTGAAGTCGAGAGGAGACTGAGTTTTTTTATCTCAACCATGAAAGACCTGAAAGTGGCGAATATTTAAGATGGAAAGAAACTGTGGGCGACTGTTTCAAGGCGGCTGGTTTTCCACGACGCAGAGCTGGATAAAGTCCTCCGTCCACTATCGGTTAACTTCATCAGCTCCACCCACTCCCTCCAAAGACGGCTCCAGGATGGGTGATGAATTATCCACAACCTGCTGTCGCTCAGGATGTAGTGGATGAATAAAAACATAGTGTAAGCGTGGATATATATTAAGTACAAAAAGCCGGGATTCCTTATTTGATCACGTAAACAGGGGATTTGAGTTTCCTGATTTCTCAGTGACATAAACACCTGGGGCCTTTCCGAAACCGCTCCCTCCTCCCTCACCCTACCCCCCAACACTCAGTTTGTGCATGAGTTCTGTCCGAAACGGAGCACTCAGTGAGGGGACGTGGGTGAAAAGCTCCTTCCCCTCACTGTGTTACACCGGAGAGCAGCCCCACAAGCAACACGCACCAACCTCGGTTCCATGTTTATTTAGGAGCACCTTTTATCGTCATATAGACATTTAAGCTACAATGTATAATGTAAATACAACATATTCAAATCTTCATTGCTTTGTTGTATGGAGCATATTTTTTTAATGATCAGCTGAACTTGTGATTTTTGCAACATTATGGGCTGTGCAGTTTGTGGGGGCGAGGGAGAGTGCGTCTGAAAGTCACAGCCCTGAAGGTGCCCTCACTGAGGCCTGAGTGGAAGGGTGTAAGGGGAAGGGAGGAGGGAATGGTTTCGGAAAGGCCTCATATCCCCAAAACTGGCATAACGGGAATATGGCAAATAACCGGGAAAATCGAGCCCTGGTAAACACACTTGGTGGTGCTTTAAGCTCGGCTCAACAAAGCAGTTCAGTTTCGATGGAACAGCGGTCGTGGTCTGGTCCTCGCTCGCTTTAGGAACACGGACAGACCTGCTCTTGGAGGTTTCTGTTCTCTCTGTGAAGTGTCCCTTTGGCAGAGTCTGCGCTTCACCCAAGAGCAAAAAGTCGTCATCAGTAAAACCCCTCCTTGATGTCAGCCTGATACCCTCCTCGTTTCCCTGACCCTCCTCAGTAAATGCTCTCCTTGACGTTCTCCTCGTTCCCAGACCCTCCTCAGTAAATGCTCTCCTTGACGTTCTCCTCGTTCCCAGACCCTCCTCAGTAAATGCTCTCCTTGACGTTCTCCTCGTTCCCAGACCCTCCTCAGCAGACGCTCTCCTTGACGCTCTCCTCGTTCCCAGACCCTCCTCAGTAGACGCCCTCCTTGACGCTCTCCTCGTTCCCAGACCCTCCTCAGTAGACGCTCTCCTTGACGCTCTCCTCGTTTCCAGACCCTCCTCAGTAGACGCTCTCCTTGACGCTCTCCTCGTTTCCCAGACCCTCCTCAGTAGACGCTCTCCTTGACGCTCTCCTCGTTTCCCAGACCCTCCTCAGTAGACGCTCTCCTTGACGCTCTCCTCGTTCCCAAACCCTCCTCAGTAGACGCTCTCCTTGACGGTGTGGCTGGACAGCGTGTGGTTGCTGGAGATGGAGATGGAGTGGCGGGTGAGGGGGCGGGGCTTCCTGCGGGGCGGGTGGCGGCAGCAGACGTAGCGCAGCGTGGACAGGAAGATCTGCCTGTAGGTGGCCGACACCAGGTTGTAGAGGATGGGGTTGATGGCGGAGCTGACGTAGAAGAGCACGTTGGTCAGCATGTAGAAGTAATGGTAGAAGTCGTACAGGTTACTGCGGGGACACAAAGACAAACGGGTTAGAAATCAGGAAACGTTTCAGACCTGGGGGAAATGTGGTCAAGTGTTATAGTGTCTTACAGCAGACATCATCTATTCCACACAAGCAACATTATTCAACACTTCAAACATTTCAAGAGGCAATATTGATCTAAAATGACTTGAAAATAGAAGCATCCATTTCTGGTCCACAGCCCCGAAGGTGGAAATGTCTTAGCATTTAGCCTCTCCTCTTCTCCTCTATGGGGTCAGACGGGGGTGAAGTTAGAAGTGACCAAGCTCTTTTACGTTTTCCATATTTAAAGACGGTTATGTGGGCCTTTACACGATCCAAGTCTAGTCACACAAAAATAAACATGTCGATTTTCTAAGCGGATAAAAAGGGGAGCTATATTGTATGGCGTAATAAAACCTTAGGAGCACTTCAACAGCCATGCAGTAATCTCTTCACTTTGGTGCCATGCCATTAGTCCGACAACCCAATAGCCATTATTCCGAAAATGTCCCATTGAGCAGAGGTGCCATAAATCCGAAATCTCTAACCCAATTGTGTTGTGGATTAGAGAGCCATGAAGCTATGCCTGATTTTTTTTTTTCTTTTTGTAGGGTAAAATATTTTTTGCCCATAAAAGTATGTTGTAAAAGTCATCATTAGTGCCGAAAATTAGCCTGATGTGTGATGTTTGTGCCAAATTATGATTTGTTGATGTTGTGTATGGTCAACCTACCTACCTACCTTTTTAGTCCAATAGTGACCCCTAAAATACCCATTTCGTCTTTTTGTATTTTGACTAAAAAGGTTCAAACTGACTTCCGGTTATGGCCACCTAGTTGGAAGCCACGTTTTCGTAAGCTCCGCTGCTTTTTGCGAATCCTGACTTAAAAGACTCTGCTTTTTCCTCAAAGCTTTACGCAATTTTGCTCTGGAGACGAAAGGAAAAGAAGAAATGCCTAAGAAACCAAGGGGGTCCCCGAAAGATGAGAAAATGTCCGAAGGCATCGATGCTAGCATGCTACAGGATGGGAATGACGAGGAGAGTACCGACACAACTTCTGAATTCACCACAGGAGAAATCTTGAAAGCCATTCACGAATTAAAGGCTGAATTCTCTGGGAAACTTGTTGAAATGCTCTCTACAATGCAAGAGATAAAACACGATGTACAAAGTTGTGTTAGCAGAGTGACGCATGCAGAAACTCGTATATCTGACGCTGAAGATATTGTGGCCAATTTACAAGCTACAGTGAGCAAACTGGAGAAAGAGGTGAAGATGCTGTGTGCCAAAGTTGATAGCCAAGAAAATAGGAGCCGCAGGTCAAACCTTAGATTGGTGAATCTGCCAGAGGGCGCCGAAACCGCTGATGCGTGCGCTTTCATGGAGAGTTGGCTTCCCGAGGCTCTGGATTTGGATACGCGTCGGGCACCGCTGGTTATTGAGAGATGCCACCGTCTTCCCCCATCAAAAAACCCGAACCAAAGCAACGCGCCGAGAGCTCTCATCATGAAGTTTCTTAACTTCCGAGACAAGGTTTTAATCCAGAATGCTGCTCGGCGCAAAGGAAAGGTTTTCTACAAGAACCAACAGGTGATGTTTTTCCCGGACTTGTCGGCGGAGGTCCACAAAAAGCAAAAAAGTTTCCAATCGATCAAGCAGAAGCTTCGCCAGAAAGGGATTCGGTACGGAATGCTCTACCCTGCACGTCTGATGGTGACCCACGAAGAGCGCAGGTACACTTTCGACACCCCCGCGGAGGCTGAGCGCTTTATGGACACTCTGGACGTGGACTTGCCTTAAGTCTTGTACTCTAGCTGAACGTTGATCTCTGAAAATTTGTGTGAGTAATCTGCTTTACATAATGGTCAATGGAATTGTTGCCTGCATAGGTTCGATTTCCCCTCTTCTTTCTTTTCCTTTACATACTACTTTGTAACGTTAAAATGTAGTAACAAGCACTGCAGAGTTCTACGCTGTTTTCAACACGGCAGCGAGCACTAGTGTAGTACCAGACATAGCGCGGAGGGCTAATCGAGAGGGAGGGAAGCTTCGCATGGAAGCTGCGGGATGTTCAGGGGTTGGATGTTTTTTGTTTAAGGTTCAAGTTTGGGTTTCAAAGGTGTATTTAAAGGGTGTTTTTTTGTTTTTGTTTTTATTTTTTGAGTTACTCACTCCTTCTTTTTCTTTTGTCACTCCATATTGTACGGAAAGTCCGGGCATACGGCTATGACTCAGGTTATGGACATTAAGATATTATCCTGGAACTGCAGGGGTCTAAATAAAGTGACTAAAGTTAAGCAAGTGTTGAATAGGTTGAAACGTTTGCGTGCAAATATAATATTTTTACAAGAAACCCACCTTCTTTCCACTAATGTCTCTGTAGTTAGTAAAAGATGGCCAGGTTCTGTTTTTTCTGCTTCTTTTAGCTCCCATGCAAGAGGTACAATGATCCTAATTCATAAAAACATTCCATTGGAAATTACTAATACAATATGTGATCCTGCAGGTAGATATTTAATTGTGCAAGGGACTCTTTTGTCCTCCAAATTAAATTTAGTTAATGTCTATGGCCCTAATGAAGATTCCCCTAATTTTTTTAAAGACCTATTTCTAAAACTCTCATCACTAGATGGCCAGAATATAATTGGGGGCGATTTCAATGTTGTTTTAGACCATATTAAGGATAGGTCGTCCAATTCAACTGCCTCTCATCTTCAAGCAAGGAAGTGCATTACATACTTTATGTCAGATTTAAACTTGGTGGAGGTCTGGAGGGAGCTGAATCCGAATGACATTTCTTACTCTTGTTATTCGGCCACACATAAGACGTATTCTAGGATAGACTACTTTTTGATATCCGCTTCATTGAGACATAAAATTCAGTACTGTGGTTATGAAAGTATTCTAATCTCGGATCATGCTCCCGTTTGCCTAATTTACCATGACTCAGACTTGACTCTAAGCAGACCGCGCTGGCGTTTCTCTATTAAATGGCTGCAAAATTCTACATTTGTAGATTTTATAAACACTCAAATTGATCTTTATTTTGAAACAAACTCTTCAGAAACTTCAGCTGCTATAAGATGGGAAGCTTTTAAGGCTTTTTTAAGAGGCCAAATATTAAGCTTCACCACCACCAAATCCAGGATGTTGCGGCAATCTCTTGAACAATTGGAAACCAAGATTAGCACTTTGGAAAAGAAAGTTTATGTGGAAAAAAGCATGCAGTGCGAACAGGAACTGTTACTCTGTAAGGCTCAATATAATGAAATAACAGCAGGGAAGGCGGCTGAAAGCTTGAAGAAGGTACATCAATCATTTTATGACCAAGGGGAGAAGTCTGGGAGGTTACTAGCTTGGCGCCTGAAGCAACTCCAAACAGAAAGGACAATTAATTCCATAAAAAACATTAAAGGTGAATTGGTAGTAGATCCTCAGGGAATAAACAACACTTTTCGTGAATTCTACCAAACGCTCTATAGTTCAGAGTGTCCAAATTCTGATCATTCACAAAAGATGTTTTTGAATAATCTCAATATTCCATTGATTCCCGAGGAACTCAAGATTAAACTTAATGCCAATATAACAATGAAGGACATTTTGGAAGCAATAGACTCAATGAAATTGGGAAAAGCCCCGGGCCCAGACGGCTTGCCAATAGATTTCTACAAAAAATTTAAATTCAAAATTTTAAAGCCACTATTGGAAATGTATATTGAATCATTTAAAGAAAGCACACTGCCACCCAGTTTGAGGGCCGCATCGATAACATTGATACCTAAACCTGGCAAAGCTAGGGATGTGTGCCAGTCGTATCGACCAATCTCCCTTTTAAATGCAGACACAAAGATTCTTTGTAAAATATTAGCTCATAGGTTGGAGGAATGCCTCCCCTCAATAATGAATACTGATCAAAACGGTTTTATTAAAGGTAGGCAAGGATTCCATAATGTTAGAAGACTAATTAACATATTATATGAAAAACGAAATGCCCCCGATTCTGCAATACTATCACTAGATGCAGAGAAGGCCTTCGATCGGGTCGAGTGGCCATATCTGTTTGAAATTTTGTCTCGATTTGGTTGTGGTGAAACCTTCTGTGCTTGGGTAAAGCTACTCTACTCACAACCAACAGCTGAGATTCTTACAAATAATATTATTTCTAGCCCCTTTAATATATCCCGTGGGACGCGCCAGGGATGTCCTCTTTCGCCCCTTCTTTTCACAATGGCTTTAGAACCATTTGCTATTGCTGTTCGAGGACATACGGACATTAATGGTATTACAGTGGGTAAAATAGAAAATAAAATTGCACTTTACGCTGACGATGTCATTCTATTTTTAACCAAACTGAATCATTCCCTACCGGCAGTTCAAGATATTATTAAAGTATTTGGAGGTTTTTCTGGATACAAAATTAATAACTCTAAGTCTTGCTTGATGCTTCTTAATGAATTAGAGAAAACAGCATCCTCGGACACACTTTCAGCATTTAAACTCACAAATTCTGTAACTTATCTAGGAATTCAAATTGTGCCAGATGTTAATAAAATAAGCGAAGTTAACTATGACCCAATCATCCAAAATATTACCGAGTCTATAGATAGATGGTCAAATCTACCTATATCTATAATTGGCCGTATTAACATTGTGAAGATGAATATACTTCCTAAACTTCTCTATTTATTTCAAAATATCCCATTACCGGTTCCACTAGGTCTTTTTTCCAAATTAAAGTCAATAATTACAAAATTTCTTTGGAATAATAGGCGTCACAGACTTCGATTAGCACTGCTCTACTTGCCCTTTGACCGGGGTGGGCTCAAAGTTCCGAACTTTGAGTGGTACTATTGGGCAGCGCAATTGAGAATGATGATGTTTTACTTTTCTGAACAACCACCAACTTGGGTCGAGATAGAATCTTCCTTATTTCACATTGAGCTGCCCTTGAGTATGTTTCTGTACTCTGCACCAATTAAAGAGCTTAGGAAGAGAAATCAAAATCCTATTGTAGGTAATATGATCAACATTTGGTATAAGACTCATACAGTACTGGGACAAAAAAATTATTTTTCTCGTTATAATCCTATCTGGGGTAATAATAAGTTCAAACCTGGTTTATCTGATCCGGGATTTCATATGTGGGCAAAAAGGGGGCTTGGAAAACTTGAAGACCTATACCATGATGGTGTAATGATGTCTTTTGAGCAGATAAAAACTACATTTAATATCCCCAATTCTAACTTTTTCAAATATTTACAGGTGAGAAACTTGATTTCAACCTCACAAAATAACAAGTTAACTTTGCCTCCCCTTTCAATTCTTGAAGAAGCTGTTTTTGAATAAGACATGTTTCTTACTTGTACAATTTGTTCATTATTTCATCTACAGAATCCTCAGCTAACAGACTAAATGCTTGGAAAGAGGATCTTAGGGAGGACATTTCTTTGGACGAATGGGAAGCACTGTGTTTAAAAGCCCATACTCAGACTGTAAATACAAGATTACAACTTTTACAGGTCAACTGGATAATGCGTACATATATATCTCCTGTCAAACTACATTCATTTGATAATAATATCCCAGATACATGTGTAAAGTGCAATAATGCAAAAGGTACCCTGTATCACTGCATGTGGGAATGTGAGAAATTACAGGAATTCTGGGGGAGCATTGGACAGGCTATTAATACTATGCTAAACATTACAATACAAAGAAATCCCAAACTGTTCATATTAGGAATTTATCCAACAGATATTTTTATACCCAAAAATTATAAAACTCTTATTAATTTTGGTCTACTTCACGCTAAACGTTTAATAGCACTTTTCTGGGAAAAAATGGAATGTCCAAAAGAAGGGCATTGGGTACGAGAAATGGCATCAGCTCTAGCATTAGAAAAAATAACCTATATTTTGAAAGGTAAAGGGGATTCATTTGATCAGATTTGGCAACCCTTTATTACTTATTTGGAAAGGGTGGATCTGTCACATATCTTGATGGAAAGTGGAGATTTGTAACTTCATAAGCATTGCATAGCATTTGGAGTTTTGGAGTGATTTTATTTTATTTATTTCATTAATTATTTTTCTCATAATTTTTACTACTGCACCTTTGGGGGGGGGGTTGGTTTGTTGTGGTATGCTTGGGTCGGGCTGCCACTGTTTTGTATGCTTCCATACACTTATATTTTATTATTATTATCATAAATACTCTGATACATTTTGTACTTCTGTCAAAGCCTGTAAAACAATTCCTGCTTTTTGAGAAAATTCAATAAAAATATTGTTGAAAAAAAAAAAAAAAAAAAAGGTTCAAACTTCGGTATAGTCCTAATAAAATTAGGTTCAGGCAAGAGTCCTCTGACCTTAAAGGAACAGGCCACTGTTTTTCCATACGTTCCATGTCTGAGCTTAGACGAGTTGATACGTACCTGTCTGGTCTTTGTGCGTGCGCTCAGTCGCGCAAAACGACCAAAGATGTTAGCATTAGCACTCTTCTAATTCCTACAGCTCCAAATGGGGGTGAAGTTAGAAGCGACCACGCTCTTCCACGGGCACAAAGACAGGGACGTATCAAGGTAAGAACATATCTCAGCGTGGAAAAACGGTGGCCTGTTCCGTTAGGGTTAGGGCCAGTGGTTGTATATTATTTTTATTTTATTCTATTTCTTTATTTGAGCATACATTTTGCTCAAAAGGAGTAGGCTGAAGGAAGAAGCTTATGAGCCCAACTCAAAATGATAAAACATTTCATTTCACAATAGTACAATCCATGTAAACAAAACAACAACATGGAACAATAGCAAAACAAGATGAAGAAATGCTCATTAACACAGACCAAACAGACCATTCATATATTTCTTTCCCATGTTTACCAATGTCAAATATCACCCGTGCTCACTTGTTTTTATGACATAAGGGCACATTAATACACATATTATACTCCGTGTTCTTGTTGCTCCAGTTGTCATTACCATCAGGGTCGGACTGGCCATATGTCCATTCTGGAAGAGCACAGAAGGGCCACTGGCTCTAGGGCCACCGGTCCCGCCTCAACCGAGCTTTACCCAAATCTAAAAGCTAAAGATGAAAAGAAAACAAAAATGTGCCAGAAAAGCAACAACAACGTGACAAAAAATGTGATGAAAAGTCAACAAAAGCACAACAACAAAGCAATGAAAAAAGCAACAAAAAGGCCACAAAAAAGTAATTAAAAAACAACAAAAATATGACAAAAAATGCGACGACTTGACAAAAAGTTACAATCACTTTTGCAGGTCTCAGCTTTCAAATGAGGTGTTACACTGTTGCTCTCCAGTCGAGAAACTTTTAGATTTGGGTAAAGCCAAACTGGCGAAACTTCGCTCCGTTAAGGCGGGTGGTAAGTGCACATTTACGCTAATTTAGGCCAGGCTGGTCAGAGTCCAGGGCTGTTTTTCAGTCCCAGTCCGCCCCTGATTACCATGCTCAACACAATATTAATCTATGTCTATCTACATTTTTATTGTATTATTATTATTCATATATATTTTATTATGTACAGTGTATGATGTAACCCCTACGTCGAGTGGTGCGTTAAAAAGCCGGGTGTAGAGCGGGCCAGTTGAGACGACCATCAACAAACCTGCCCCCAGCTGCCCTAACAGCTGATTTTGTAGATGATGTTCCTATGCTGTAAAGTGCATTAAAAGATGAGGTTTATGAGCCCGTTATTTTGTTTTGAGCAATAGAAATGACAACCGTTCCAGGCAGTTCCAAACACTCTGCCTTAATGAATCAAATGTAATTTGATTCTATTGCTCCCTCTAGTGGCAACTCATTTCTTCTTATCTCTACTTTACAAAAGTCTTTTGTTTGTATTTATATTTGAGCAGGTTGATGTTTGGACATTGTTTCATTTCCATCTCCAAATTATTCCACAATTGCACACCTTTAATTGTAGGGATGAAGCTTTTCAAAGTTGAGCTATGTTTCTGAATCCTAAAGTTTAATTCATCACGTTATTCATAAGAAACAGTATAAGACTCTCTAATCCACAACACAACTGGGTTAGGGAGAGTTTGGAGTAATGGCACCTCTGCTCAATGATAAATGTTCAGAATATTGAGACATTGGACTAATGGCATGGCACCGCCTCAGTCGCCTCTTTATTTTTATAAGCGACTCCCTCAGGCCATTGGCTGCAAGATACCAGCCTCGTCTGGATCAAGGCTGCTGTTGCACCAGGCGGAAGATTCAATTGTGTTTCATGGAATAAATGAAAACTATCTTCAACTTTTAATGGTTCTGGATAAGCAAAAAATGTAGTAAAGGTTTAGGAAAAGTATCAGGCATTGGGGCCAAATCCCGGTTTGGAAACAAAGGAAATGCACCGGCTCTAAACTGCAGTCCACAGAAAGTAAGAACTGCAGACTGACACATGACTGGACCCAGCGCTGCGTCCCGATGAGACAGGTGTAGTGCCCACCTCTGACGCTTTATTGTACTGCAGTCTGACACGGAAAAAAACTCTCTGTTGGAAAATCAAACCAATTGCAGTTTGAGTTTTTTCACTCATCAGAATGTTTCATTTGAAAATGAATCTATGTCTGACAGACTCTGGCTCTGGCGTGACAGTCTGTTCCGATCGTTGGCAGCGCTTTTATAATGAGAAACGTGGAAGTGCGAAGACTTTAATCAGTGTTTCCCAAATGACAGCGACATGGACCAGGGACATGGACCAGGCACCTGTCAGCACCGCGGAGCCACACGCCAAAAACACTTCCACATCGAGTCAAAGGAAAACACGATAAAAGAGTGAAAGTGTGCTCAGTAATGGAGGCAGATGAAGCACAAACCGATCTGTCTTTCACTGCTCTGGACGCCTGGAAATATAACTTTAGTTAAAGCCAGTGATAGATCCTGAGAACCACCTGAAGACGCTTTTGAACTAGGCAAAACTAAAAAAAAATAGTTTTCAGGTTTTGGGCCAAATTGGTCTCTGAACATACAAGCTTTCACACGGAAACAGAAAATATGCCTAATCTTCACAATAACATGTTTAAATATTGCGCTGATTCAATGTTCCCCCATAGACTTATATGGGACAATGCAATTGTCTCAAAACACATTTTTCTGTCATTGTGGCGACACTATGTCCACGTCAGTAGGACCTAAAGACTTCAAATTTTCCAGCCTTGGACTGAACAATACTTGGAAGATTTTTTCAGAGGGATTTTTTATTTTCTAATCCTTAGCCCCATTTATTGAGTTTTGAATGTCAAAAATGAGGCGAAAATTTGATTTTTACTAATTTTCCCCCTAAAAAAACAGCTTATTTTAAAACTAAACAAGATATCCTAAATCTCCTCTGAAAAAGTCATGGTAACTCATTTATCAATAAAATGAAACCATAAATTTGAATGTAGCTCTATCCATTTTTCAGATTTCGTCACCGAAAAGATGGGATATTTGGGGCATTTTTTGGCATAAAACACCTTGTTCTTATATGAAAAGATAAAATGACAGAAAACTTGCAATGTATTTTTTTCTCATATGTATGCCAGTGATCGACAGCAAAAGTTTCAAATTGATGTCTGTAAATTTAATTTTTTTCCCTATTCACCTGCAGTGTCTCGCCTTAAAGGAATAGGCCACCGTTTTTACATACTGAGATGTTCTTACCTTAACAGGTCAAGATCTTCACTTTACTGCGCAGTAATCTTCACTTTACTGTGCGGATGCCAAACTACTCCTGGTATTATTACGCCTTACAATATAGTTCCCCCTTTTATCCGCTTAGAAAATCCACATTGTTTAATTTTGTGTAATTATACTTTGTAGTGTAACACTTCACGTAACCATATTTAAATAGGGAAAACGTGGAAGAGCTTGGCTAAATGCTAACGCCGTCTGCGCTGTGTTTACGTGATTGAAGGCACGGAGGAAGACCAGACAGGTCCTAAAGAACTCGTCAAAGCTAAGGTAAGAACATATCTCAGTATGTAAAAATGGTGGCCTATTCCTTTAAAGGACGTGATGTTAAACTGTGTCTCGTCTTGAAGGAGTCCTGTCCTCGCCGGAGTCTTGTCCTCGCCGGAGTCTTGTCCTCGCCGGAGTCTTGTCCTCCTCGTGTCACGGAGCGCGGTTTGATCCACTTTGACAAGAGCAAAGACCAACTCCGGGCCGAGCATCGATCCAGTGTGATTCACCCGCGCTCAGATCTAAAGGCCGAGGGTCGGGTCACGCGGCGAAACTGGGCCTCTGCGTTCAGAAAACACTCACTTTGAATCTCAAGTTTATTGTTTAGAGTTAAGTGAGATGTTTATTCTCTGGCGTTTAGTGGCGTCGAGTCTGAGATTTTTCCAGGAAGTGACTCCAACATGGCTGTGTCGCTCCCTGGTCTTTCTCACGCCTACTCATTCAAAACTACTGACATGTTTGGTATCCACGTGTAGCAGGAAAGGCTGTGACCGAGATGACACTGTAATACAAATATGGTCATTTCCTTTGTGGGAGACAGCAGCGGCTACAGACGGGAGAAATATACACAGGGCGCATGTGCAGAGAAAGAGACTAAACTTTAACAACATCTGCACTTTAGGATTTCGCAGGCATTTTTTGTGATTGTTGTGGGGTAAAATGCCTAGATTTTTACATATAAATTAAACTTTCCTTTATTTTACACCTGTTTTAACCAAAGAGACTCTGGGGCATGAGGAAAGACTTAAAATATCTGTTTAAATAGTCAAATCATCTACAAAAAACAGAACGTTGTGTGCGGGTTCAACTTTTTTTTGCAGGAATACCAGGGTACCATATAAAACAAGCATTTCTAATACTGTCAGACAGGGAATCCTCACGGTAGTGATACCGTAGCATTTGATACCATGGTTTACCTTTAAATCGGCTAGCATCCCATCTTTAGGTGCAACATTTGTATACTTTCTTTTTTTATATTCCTTTAAATGTTTATCCCATGGGTGGCTTTGGTCCCTGCTCTATCTGACACTGTGACTCCATCTTATCCCCTCTCGTCTCCTCCGCTCAGCTGTGGAAAGTGGGCGGAGCTAACCGCTCCGACTCCACCCAAATCTGATGAAATAGAGCCATGAATGAGAATCCGAGGAGAACAGACCAAAGGACCAATGTCTGTTTATGTCACACATCGACATTGAGCTTCGGTTCTGGTTCAACAGAACTGTGACTCCTAAAGTTAAAAAGCACCAGCCCCTCACACTAACGTCACCGGATCACGGGGGAAAGAAGTGTCTACACGCACACGCAGCGTTTATCTGTCAGATGAAGCCTATATTGCCAAATAAAGATCCAGTAGCAGAGAAAAGCAAGAGCAGGAGAGCGAGAGGAGGCGGAGCAGATGTGAAAGTCCTTCAGTCTGAGGCGCTGGGCATATAACAAGTCAAATATATTTTACTGATCAGAAACTCACTTTAGCTGCGCATAAGTTGCGGAGTATAGGAGTTACTCTGAGACTAAACTATAATAAAAAAAATAATTAAATGAAATTAAAGACTAAATTAATCCATCAAAGAGAAACCGAAAACTTTTCTCCGTGATTTTTACAGTTTGTTATGTCAACAGAGTCTCTGAGTCAGTGTTTAAGCTGCTCAAGTCGTTAGCATGCTACCGGTTAGCAACTTTCATCAATCAACTGTCAGTGGCTTCGACCCGATAAACACATGTGTGGCTCACATCTATGAACACTCAGGAAATACTACAGTAACAGCTCTGACCTCTGACCTCTGTCACATGTTGTATCCAAGGCTAGATGTTTGTGGTTTTCTTCATGAGCAGTGATTACGAGTACATTAAATGCCAGTTGTCTTTCTTTTTCATCCTGAGTAGAGATATTGTTACATGTTGTAGTACTGCATAATTCTACTTTGGTATTCAAAATGCATACAAAACAACAAAGGTCACATGACTGAAAGGCATGTATAGGCCAGTGTAACGCCTCGTTTGAAAGACCTACAAAACTCATCTAAGCTTCTTCCTTGTTTTTGTTGTCGGGTTTTAGTTGGGTGTTTATTTAGGTTTTTTCTTTAGTGTAATGTCTCGTCTGATTCTGATTTCATTTGGTCCTGTTGAAGTCGATTGTAGTGATCTTGATCCTGGTGTTACTGACAGACTGACTTCTCCAGGTGTTTCAGCAGCTCATATTCCAGTCTCCTCTCAGGCAGAACCAAGCACAGCTTTTCCTCCTCCGAATGTGGAGTGAGTGAATAATGAGAAACCTGTTTCGTGAGAGCCGTTCTGCCAAACATTTAGACTTTTCCACATGACAGAATGAGTCGTTCCAAAGGGCTGAGTTCAAGGAGATTTGAAAAGTGAAATCGTCGCCAAGAACTAAATCTGTCCGATCTTAATCTCTGAAGTCACGGCTCAGTCCAAACCGACGGCGCGTCAAAGCTGCTGCACGGGAATTAAAACGAGGAGCCCCCCCACCCCCCCACCATTTGGATGCTACACATGCTAGGAAAGATAAGAATGACTTTGGAATTGAACATTTTAGTCTAATGGCTTCCTCTTCCATTGTTTGTAATGAACATATCAGGTGGTTCCGCTGCACGCTGATGAAAAGGTTCACCTTGGTTTAAATGTGTGGTTTTATTTTGTGACATATTAGTTTTGCTCAGAAAGATTTTGGATCTGGCTTAGTTTTGGGTTCAAAGTAGGGATGGGATTTACGGCTCTTTTCTGAGAGCCGTTCATAAGACTGGCTCTTTTTTTATATAAATCTTTAATAACTCCAGACAGAAAACTCACTCTAACATGCCATCGATAAAAGGCACTTTTTTCATTCATATCGTTTAAAATGACTAAAAGGGACTGATATTTAGGCTTTGACTGTCTGAAAGATCAAACCTTTAGCTTTGACTTTAGAGCAGAAAGCTCTCACTTGTGTGGCTCTGCTGTAGGGCTGATTCTTGTGTTCTTCTTCGGGGGAGTTCTGGGGAAAAAGATCCATCTCTTTTCACAATCGAGATCTGGGTCGAAGCGTTCACCTTAAAGGAACTAGATAAGTGTAAATGTAAAAAATATGGATTTTCCTCCCCCTACTTGCTCCAGACATGTCCGAATGTGTCGAATGAGCCCAGACCAGTTCAACACAACTGTACATCTGTAAAATCCTGTCCTGACTCACCGCTGTAGCAGCGAGTGAGTCTGGTACATATGCAAGCAAACAGGAAGCAGAGTCACCCAATCAGTGAAGGGCATCTGCTGCTGTTGTGGCGTTACAGAGCTGGTGCTACCCCAAGCAAAAATCCACACGAGGGCCCTACAGTACACATCTCATGGCTCTTCGACGAAGAGCGAATCCATTTACGGTAAAAACAGGACCACTGTGCATTAGTGCAGGGCAGAAGGGGAACATAATGACCTCAATTCAGGCCCCGCCCCTCTGTGTGAGAACCACTAACCACTAAGCCACTGTCAGACTGGGATTTAGGACTACTAGTCTATTTCTCAACTTTTTAAAATGTGAAATGGGAAATGAACCCATTCTGTCACTGCTGGTCCCTGACCCACAGTTTGGGAACCGCTGATTTAAAACTGAAATTTGCACCTGACGGTTATTTCTGTCTGACCACTGAGAATTAGCCTGTGAGTTGCCCAATTCGCTTTAGACTGTGCACATTCAGAGAACCAGAGTTACTATATGCAACCGCACTCATGAGATGGATTCAACTCCCCTTTAAGACCATGGCTTTACTCTCCTTCGCCAAACGACTGTCCTGATTCTCCACTAGAGACAATAAGAAGAGTTAAATAAGTGTGTGGCCGATGCCCCGAGTCCGCGTAGAGAAAACATGAGCGCAACGCCCGGGACACGGTGACATGTGCAGGAGGCGAAACGAGCCCCGGGAGACAGACAGCAGAGCGGGGACACGAGCGGAGAAGCTCTCATGCCTTAGAGCTGACAGGGGGAAGGCGGTCGGTCTCTCCTGCTCATCCACTTCAGCAGACTGCTCTGTTTTGTGGTTATATGTGGCAAATATGATGTAATGTACACATGCACGGTAATCCTAACAATAAAAGACGTAGGGTGCACTTAAACTTGTCCATTAACCAAACAAACAGCCGTTATGTGAGCGGTTAAAACAATGGCTGTATTTATAACATGTATCAGTGCCAATCTGTGCTGCATTTACCTCCTGACAAACCAAGAGAGTAACAGCGGGAGACTCGCGCTCTTCCCCGGCCGCCTCTCACTCTCACCGGGTCTCACTTTACGGCAGGGGTCACCAACGTGGTGCCCGCGGGCACCCAGGGGCCCTTTGGGGCATGTCCAGTAGCCCTTGGGACTTTTTCTAAAGTGTAAAACACTTCATTTTCTTGAATCTAATTCTTAAAATTACAGTTATTTCGGTTCTTGTGACTCAGTATGAGTTTAAAATAAAGCTATTTTAATATAATATGGGGTCAATATCCTATAAGTGAACAGTGTACGTTTAAGTCTTTAGGATTTGTTTTTAACTAGTAGCCCTCGAACAACTTAATGCTCTTAAAGTAGCCCTGGTGAACCCTGCTTTACGGGGACGGCCTGTGCTTTTTGATGTACAGAACTACCTCACAAGAATAATTGGTAAGAGTATTTCATTGACAAAAAATCATATTTTACTGACCTTTGATAATACCACCTTCGCTTCAGATTAAACATTTATAATAAATGTAATTATAATACTAACAAAATATTATATCCACAAAATGAAATGGTGTGAAAAAATACCCTCATGGTTCCACTTTAAAGAATCTAGCCTGCTAACTGTACCTGGTTTTGTTTGGCAGCAGCATGAAATAATACAATCTACTATGAGCTCATCGTAGACTTGCTTTATTTCATGCTACCAGCTTAGCCCTGTTGTCAAATCTGTTTGATGCCACTTTTTCTCATTTATCTGTCAGATGAAAGCTGACAGACCCTGGCAAAACCAGGGAACATCAGCAAGACATGAGACTCAGACACAAGTCAGACCCGACACCCGGGCGGGCGGTAGGCGGCCATAGTTTAAATCTCTCGTACGAAGGTTTTTCTGTTTCTGTTCCTTAGTGATGAATTACTTTTGGGATTTTGAGACTTGAGTTTTCTCTTCGTCGTGTCGGGATCAGCCCCAAACAACACAGGTGTGAGCACTATTTCTTCACCATGTTATCAATGATCCGTAACACAAACAATTAGAATCTTGACACACAAGATGGCGCCGTATGGAAGTGTGCGGGAGTGTGACGTCAATGGAAATCTATCTATAGGAAAAACCGGCTCTGGGTGTTTATAGCAATTTTGTGTTAATGTTCGCACAGGATAATGAATCACAAATCTACTCTCTCGTCACCATTCGTAGATTGTTATCGAGGGACTTGGGACTGAACAACACATGACGTAAATAAACAAATCTGATTGCACGGATTCGTTTTGATCTTTCTGATGCCGCCAACGAGGGCGGGGGTTCCAGACTGATCCCCCTCTGTATGAAGAAATATAGAGGGGAATCATTCTGGTCTCACCAGGCTACTAAAATCCTGCACTGTACCATCATGCTCGAGCTTAATATAGAAAAAACCTTAAAGTAACGTCTGTTTTTTACCTGCAGTGTTTCGACTGAAGGCCCACATGTCGGGCAGTGAATGTTACCACACGATATGAATGAACGATGTGGAGCAAGTCACGGCGCTTTTAAATGACAATCAAAGCCTTTATTTAGCATTAAAGACACATCTGTTGTGGAGGCTGAGAACTGGTTTAACGTTTTTCCTGAGGAACCACCGCTCTAAGGTAAAGTACAGTAAGTGCAGTCTGCTGTATCACGGCTCTGCAGCCTCCGAGAGCTCGATCGCTCTGACGATAAGACGGAGACGAGCGAAGGCGATGAAGCCTCTGAGCGCGGAGGATGAGGATCCTGGGATAGAAGCGTGAAAGCTCTCCCTCCGTCAGAGTCTAATCTGACCCGCGGGGACGATAAGAACCTCCTTCATCAGCTCTGAACCAGAGCTCAACAATATCTGGAACTAATCACTGGAACTGACGACCCACTTCTCTAAAAGGACCCACAGAAACGCCTCATGAGAAAACCGCTGCAGGTGAAAACATGGATTTGTCACACAGAGATTTACTTTCTCCTTAACATCTAAGGCCAGTTCTCTTTTCTCCACCTTCCCTTTCGCCCGAGGCCGACAGCGAGGACTGAAAAGACCCACCTAAGAAACAGGACAGAACCCGATTAGTCTGCATTTACAACTGTAGCGCCCTTAGAGTGGACCAGTATGAGAAGCACTAACATCTGCTAGGTACGTCCAAGAGAGAGATTGGAATGATTTGCCAAGATTTAAGAAAAGATGAACAACCTGTGGTTTATTGCTCAACCAGTATGGCAACCACATTAACAGATACAATGTGTATACAATAAAATAAAACAAAGAAAAGAAAATAGAGCTCTTTCCCCCAAAAAAGATGTAAAGTTCAGTTTGTTTGGTTCTAAGGTTTGGTTGCAACGTTGCTACCCGGGTAGTGTTGTGACCAATGTTTCAGTCTTATCTCAATCCAATGGATAGGGTCCAGTCTCGGTTCTTCTGCAGCGGAATGCGTCTGGCTGGCCACACCATCACACTCGCCTGCATGGATCATGGGCTGGGCTCGCCATCACTTTTCAGGGCTCACTATCAAACCAGTCTACACAAAGTGCAGAAAGTAAATTAATTGCAGTTCTTTTCCCTACGAGACCTCATTCGATGTTCTCCAATAAAAGTCATTACACAATTGCTAAGGACAACTGCATTAAATGAACAATTTCTCTAGATTTTAGCTTAGTCAGCCAATAAAGAATTACCACATTTTTAGTAGTAACACATAACAATGATGAAATTACATTTAAACACATGAACTTCTTTTTAAATAAAACATTCAAATTATCAGCATTGCTTATTTATCATATCCTTTTAACTTGTATTTTTAATGTATTTATCAAAACTAATGAACTGACCTTTTAAATCAAAGTTGTACAATGTTTGCCATTCTTAACCAAAATAATGTATTGTGATTTCAAATATGCAGTATTTATATCAAATACAACATTTCGCTCCACTAAGAGCATGTGCTTTTGCAATGTAGTGCTAAAACTGGCCAAGAAAACCATGACCACGATAGCCATTAGCAACAACAACTAGCATTAGCCGCTTAGCATTTTCTATTACATTCCGATGAATTGCAATGATACATGTGTACCAAAGCAGGTAAAACATTGGGCTTATATCATAAAACACCCGACTGGTTTTTTATACGAAATATCTGGTTTCAGTGTTCTCAATTTATCTGACTGAGTACACATTAGCCTCAAGCTAAACATGAGCACTCACCGGGGTTTTCTTCATAGATTTTTCAAAGGAGTCACTTCTGCAGCACACAGACTTGTACCTTTAGCCTGTTTACAGTACAGTATAAGTAATTAGAATCATAATAATCATATTTAGTTGCTATTTTTAGTACTTACTCGCTCCGTTCGATCAGACACACGAGGAGCTGCTTCGAGTGAAGTGACAATAACCGCATGGGTGAGGCTTAAGTTATTTGAGGCGCTGTGGCACACTCTAGTGGACAACTAGTGCAATTGCAGCTTAGACAACATGTACTGGTCTAGTAGCCCATTGTTTCATGTGGGTTACACAACTAACACAAACATGGAGATGATCGAGGTTTTAAGATTTTGGAATGGAAGCTGAACCTCTGGTCGAGTCTGTTGCTCTCTAGTCGAGAAGTTTTTAGATTTGGCTAAAACTGAACTGGAGAAACTGCACTCGGTTAAACAGGCTGAGATCTCTTCTTACTTGAGCTTAGACGAGTTGATGCGTACCTGTCTGGTCTTTGTGCGTGTGAGGAGTGTGTGCTTTGAGGCTGAATATGAAACCCTTAAATTGGTAAGAGGTCTTACACCAAACTGGATGTGCGTCAGCGTCCGCCAGTATAAGAAGCGTTGGAATCGAGCTGTCAGGAAGGAGCATGGATCTATTATAAACTGGATAAGGCATGCTGTCCCAGCTCCTATCTCTTTACATAGGGGTGCTCAGTGGCGCATGAAACCAGTTTCGTCCGCCATTGCGGCCCAAAGTACCCGTATGACGCGTCACCTGTATCTATGCTCCCTACGGCCCAAGTGGGTGAAAGCAGCGTGAGCGCGCACGGCTGCCGACGAAGCTTCAGAGCGGAGCGGACGCCATTACGCAAAAAGTCAAATCTCTTAATATCATCGTTCTTTAAACACAACATGTTTTTTTAAGGCCATTTCAGGCGAATAAGCTACCATGCTACGATGACTTTGGGGGTTAGTTTGTCAGTGCGGGGCTTAAAAAGCTAGTTTAGCCCGCTCTTTGAACAACCGGGCGCTTAGCGGCCCTTCGGACGTACGTAGCCGCGCTCATGAACTTCCGCTCGGTCACTTTTCTGGGAAGTTTCGTAAGTGCTGGAAGTCTTGATATTGTGATAGAATTGATAAAAATCGAGTTGTTACTTCACTGTATTTGCTAGTATAACATCACAACTAGAATTGTTTGGCTGAAATACAAAGAATGAGCACTGCAAAAGTGTTTTATATTACATTTTCATTGGTAAAATGTGATAAATTGTTTTTTACATAGCATTTATCTGTACTGTACTGTACTGTACTGGATCCAGGACAGATGCAGAAATCATGCATTTTTTTGTGTTTCATTCTACTTACACAAATAATGGTGTAAGTACATAAGTACATTAAATGCTGCTAGTATTTTTTTAATTAATAAAACAGTTACAGGTTATTAGTGCCATTATTTAATTTTCAGAAATGAGTTTAATAACATGTAGACTAGTTGTTTCTTATTAACCATAATGGAATGCTATAAACACATGCTATATTCATCATACATTTCGTATTTAGTTTTTGGCTAAACTTACTTGAGATGTTCGTTATTTCGCGTTTATCCTTGTTTTTAGTCCAGTCCGTTCATTTGTTTTGCTCAGCCTTCAGCCGCTAAATCACACGAGGGAGAAATCTGCTCGTTCATGAGTCGTCACGCACACGCTCGCGCACGTCTGCGGCCCTGGTGACGTCACGTCATTAGAACACTTTTAAAAATGTATTTTTGATGCTTTACAATTTTTTTACGAAGAAAAAAAGTCCATGTCCTAAAAATAGTAATTTTAAAGAAATATATTTGCCTCAGTCTGAAACTCCAGATGCCCTGTGGACCATTTTACAGGCTGCTCCTTTTACATGAGTGTCTATGACAAAAGGGCTTTTTGGGCTGCTGGCTGCAATATCACGGCCTGCCACTAGCACGTACTCATTTCAGAGTGAAGGGGGCGGACCCCCCCACTGGGAAGGAGTTAGGGAAAGTAGCCTGTATGCTAACTTTCAGAGCTACTTTAGCATACACTGCGTTCCAAATTATTATGCAAATGACATTTTTCTAAGATTTTCTAAATTGTCAACTCAAATGAGAGTCAGCATAATAATAAAGATAATAATAATAAAGTCTTTAACTGGTGGAGGATCATTTAAATGTGGTTGAAAAAATCTCCCAGTGATAACAGTATTTTTTTCAAAAATAAATATAGTAAAAACCTCAAAATCCACTGTTCCAAATTATTATGCAACTCATCGTTTCAATACATTTTAAAGCTTGTAATTAACTGATAATGGTCATTTGTTGAATTTGTAGCATTAGGAGGTCATATTTACTGAAATCAAAAGCTATTTAAATCAAAAGAATCTTAACAGGTCAAGTTATATTTTAACATAGGAGCCCTTGTGTGATAGCAGCTTCAAAATTCTTAAATCCATTAAACTTGAGTTTTTGGACAGTTTCTGCTTGGATTTCTTTGCAGGATGTTAGAATAGCCTCCCAGAGCTGCTGTTTGGATGAAAACTGCCTTCCACCCTCATAGAAGTTTTTTTTTGTTGAGGCTCCAAAGGTTCTCAACAGGGATGAGGTCAGGGGAGGAGGGGGTCCACATCATGAGTTTCTCTCCTTTTATGACCATAGCAGCCAGTGATGCAGAGGTATTCTTTACAGTATGACATGGTGCGTTGTCATGCATGAAGAGGATTTTGTTAGGGAAAGCATGGCTCTTCTTTTTGTAGCATAGAAGACAGTGGTCAGTCAGAAAGAGGTCATTTTCACACCTTCAGGGATCCTAAAGGGGCCGACCAGCTCTCTCCTCATGATTCTGGCCCAAAACATGACTCCGCCCCGTCCTTACTGACGTCACAGCCTTGTTGGGACATTGTAGCCATTCACCAACCATCCACTACTCCATCCGTCTGACCATCCAGGGTTACACGGCCTCATCAGTGAACAAGACTGTGTGAAAATGAGTCCTCATGTATTTCTGAGCCCGTTGCAGCCGTTTCTGTTCTTCAACAGTTTAGGGGAGGCCCGGATAGAAGGTTTATGCACAACTGCAGCCTCTGGAGGGTCCTACACCTTGATGTTCGGGAGACTTCAGAGGCACCAGCAGCTTCATATACCTGTATGCTGCTTTGTAGCATCTGTTCTCTTAATCTGATGTGTTTGTCTGGCAGAAACCGTCCATATTGTGCCTTTATCTGCACAAACCCGAGTGTGCTCTGAATCATCCACAAATCTCTTATCTGTATGATGATTGCGCTTAATCTTTCATGAAATATCGAAGGTTTTCATACCTAGACCAAGGCATTCAACTATTTCACGCTTTTCATCAGCAGAAAGACCCTTTTTCTTTCCCATATTGCTTGAAAATGATGATCTGCTTAATAAAGTGGAACACCCTTTTTCAGAAGTTTTTCCATTAACTGGGCTAAACCTGAAAACTAATCATCCCAGGTCTCTGAGATTAATGTCAGTGATTCATAGAGCCCCGATACACGATACCATCCATGAGTTTCATTTGTTTTTTTTTTTTTTTTTACGTTTTTGACACAAAAATACAATTTGCATAATATTTTGGAACGCAGTGTAGGGACCTCTGGTGCTAACTAGCCGGTGATTAGGAGCTATGTGCCATCCCATAAACCACTGCGCCAATCCCCCACCAAGATCTAACAGTTGACCCCATGAAAGGTTAAGGGTCAGGAGGGGGTATTTAGGACATAGGAGCTACATATTTAAGGTTTCAGACGCAGCCTTAAGGTCTTTTGGATTCATCATCTGATGAAAGGGCGACACTTTGAGCTACAATATAGTCCCTTTACACAATATTGTAATCTTGAATTTGGGTTGTTTACAAGCTGTGAGCCAAAATCATCTAAATTATAACAAACAAGGCTTGGCATGTATCACTTTGCAGTTAGTTTAACACAGAAATACATGAACTTTTTCACGATATTCTAATTTCCTGAGTTTCACCTGTATTTGAACTTGGATGATTTTATTTCCTGGCCTGTTGCCGTGGGTTACAGGCACATTCTCCCCTAACGGCATCTTTCCTGCAGCGGGAGGCGTCACGTCGCTCGGCCTCATCTCGGAGCGGGACTCTGATTATTCTGATTATTTTCTCCATCGGCCGTTTTCTCTGAAGTCATTCCGGAAACGGCGGGACGGAGCATCAGCGCAAAACGAGTCTTTCTGACGCGCCCCCCCCCGCGGCGCTCAGGATGGCAGCTCTGAGCGAGGAGAGCGTTTATGAGGACGGTGAAGAAGGGGAGAGGGAGTGTGTTTGTAGGAGAGAGAGACTTCACAAATACAGTCATGGCAAAAGTTTCCAAAACATCATAAATACGCATCGTAAAGGGAGTTTGGTCTGCTTTCTTTACCTCCACACATATCTGTAAATCTGGTGAGGCTGCACGGCGAGGCGATCCGTCTGCAGCCTGTCACGCGGCGCGGCGCCTCATCCGTCTGCCTGATCACACACTTTAGATTTACTCTGTCTCTGCGGCTCGTGCGTGTTTTCCTGATCAGATCCCCGGCCACAAAGCACCGCGGAATAAAATGCGCAACATTGCATCCCTGTGCCATTATTACAGCCATTACGGTAAACGACAGGCCAGAGGGAGAAAAGCACGGTAAGTGGAAAACGTCTGAGCTTTTGAAATATCCGTTTCTCCGAAGGCTGAGCCGCAATTATCCGGGAACGCTTTACGCCGACGGCACCTGAAAGGAAACGCTCCGTCATTTACGAAGCACTTCCAAGACCTCGCTCACAAGTGCTCGGTTCATACATTTACATCCAGTGATTATTATTTTCATTTTTTACTTTTTATGGAATTAAGACATTAACCTCAACTCCTCTTGCTAGGATGTCTGATTGGACAATTACCGTTTGGGGGCGGGGCTCAGCGAAAAGTCAATTCTGTTTTCATTGTACATGCTGCTCCATTGGGTTAAATTTTTAAAAAGAACATTCAGTTTCACCGCTTTGTAGACGATGTACAGATCTATTGCCTTTGGACCTGAAACTGACTCATCTGCTCCTTATTGACATGTCTTAAAGAAGTCAAAGACTGGATGTCGCTGAATTTTCTCAATTTGAATGAGAAGAAGGCTGAGATAGTGGTCTTTGGTGAGCCTGACCTCACTGGCAGAGCCCTTGCTTCACTTGCATCTCTCTGTTGTTTATCCGCCAAAAGTCATGGATTTCATATTGACATTTGAGTTGGAAAAAGGAAAGGAAATAAAGCTTTTGCAGGAGCCAGCCCTAAACTGTGGAACTCCATCCATCCATCCATCCACCCATCCATCCACCCACCCACCCATCCATCTATCCACCCATCCATCCATCCATCCATCCATCCATCCATCCATCCATCCATCCACTCATCTATCCATCCACCCATCCATCCATCCATCCATCCATCCATCCACTCATCTATCCATCCATCCATCCATCCACTCATCCATCCATCCATCCATCCATCCATCCACTCATCTATCCATCCATCCATCCATCCACTCATCCATCCATCCATCCATCCATCCATCCATCCATCCACCCATCCACCCATCCATCCATCCATCCATCCACCCATCCACCCATCCACCCATCCATCCACCCATCCATCCATCCATCCATCCATCCATCCATCCATCCACCCATCCATCCACCCATCCATCCACCCATCCACCCATCCATCCATCCATCCATCCATCCATCCACCCATCCATCCACCCATCCATCCATCCATCCATCCATCCATCCATCCACCCATCCACCCATCCATCCATCCATCCATCCACCCATCCATCCATCCACCCATCCATCCACCCATCCATCCATCCATCCATCCATCCATCCATCCATCCATCCATCCATCCACCCATCCATCCACCCATCCATCCATCCATCCACCCATCCATCCATCCATCCATCCATCCATCCATCCATCCATCCATCCATCCATCCATCCATCCACCCATCCATCCATCCATCCATCCACAACACCGTTTCCGTGCCTTAAGGGTTTGCTGATAAAAGGGAGATCCCTTTAATGACACTGTAATTACCCTGTAATGTTATGGGGTATGCAAAACCAACACTGAACTCTTAACTAAACAAACAGACGCTGTTGCTATGGAAACACACCAGCATCCAGCATTTGTGCCGTAACCCGCATGAAGCTGAACGTCTGTAATGTTTGTGCTGCATCGCTCCCCGTTACAAACAAATCAACCACACTGACCAGTTCAGGACAAACGATGAGGAAACCTTTGTAAATGTCAAATGAACTGTATCTGTCAGCATGTTACAAACTTTTAACAGTGCGCTCAAGGTTTAAAAACAATACATTGTTCCTCTTATGTGCACGTATGTAATAAACCTCTGTTGAATGGCGGCTGGGCGTCGCCGCGGTGACGGATACTCACTCGGGCCACTCGGACACGTAGCAGAACATGAGGCGGCGCACGTGGTACGGCAGCCAGCAGACCACGAAAGCGATCACCACCACCCCTGAAAAAACACACAAATGTCACAGAGAAACTATTAATAGGACTTTTCCTCAGCGGTAAAACCCGGCGTGTTCTCTCCTAAAGAACGAGTCGCTGAGTCATTCAGAGACAGACACATCCAAGTTTAGGAGCAGAGCGAAAGTGACATTTCCACGTTGATCTGAACAACAAACCTGGAAACAAACCAGTGGCACAATCTTCACGATAAGGAACATTCATCTGTAGATTTGTTTAGAGAAATAAAGACGTGGGAGACTCGAGACTTACTTGACCAATTCTCCAAATACTCGAGGTCAATGACTCTCCATGACCTACTGTACCATTATATTGATTACATTATATATCATCAGTAAATGGTCTCAAGTGATGTATGAAGCGCTTTTCTACCATCATGAGGCACTAAAGCGCTTTACAGTAAGAACCAGTCACCCATTCACTCTCTCATTCAGTGAAGAGGTGAAGATTCATAGACTTCACAGACGTTTCATGAGGTCAGGAAAACATATGAAACAATGGACTGTACGGCGTGATTGCGTCCCTAATTGTCCTAACTTATTCAGATGTCATTTCTTCAGAGCTGGTTTTCCCGGGGCTCGCTTCGCCTCCTGCACATGTCACCGTGTCCCGGGCGCTGCTCTCATGTTTTCTCTGCTCGGACTCTGGGCCTCGGCCTCACTCTCATTTAGGGCGCACTCACACTTGACATCCGAACCGTGCCACTCTCCAGCTCGTTTGAGGAAAGGCCTGGATGCCCCGAACGGCCTGCGCTCACACTTACACAAACGAACCGAGCCGTGGCCGAACACGAGGAGTTGTTTACAAGTGTGTGCGTGAGCAGCAACATAATGCGGAAGAAAAAAAAAACCTAAACAGCTGCGTGAAATAATGTCTACTATGAGCCCTGTCAAATCTCTTCACTCCATTTTTCTTTGCATTTTACTACAGTTTAACAAAAAGGGCTATGGTGAATAATAGTCGATTTTAATAAAGCAGAGAAATAAAGTGCCGTCCCTCAGTCCCGCTCAGCTGAGGCGGGGGGTGGAGCAGCACCTGCCGCCCTGAGCCTTTCTTTGGAGTCATATACAGCCTTCAAAACAAGGCTACGAGAACAGAAGATCTGACGCTCAGTTTATGTCATTCATTGCTGCTTCGGCCACTGGTTAAACAGCTTTATGTTGGTGAACTCCTGGAAGTATAGACTATACTTCGTATACGCTACATTGCGACAAAGCACTTAACACGAACACGCACCGAAGTCATAAGCGATAAAAGAACCCGCAGGTTTTATCTGTCAGACTAAAGCCTGCGGCCAAACCAGGTAGAGCAGCAGAGAAGCTCGGACACAGGGCGGGAGAAGCGCAGCCGCTCCCGTAAAAGCCAGCCCGAGATGTGCGTGAAGCGGCCAGGGCGTCGGGGTGAGCAGTCGGGGAGACGAGCGGTATGTGGCCGGGGGTCCGGGGAGCCGCCCGGGAGCAAAGCGGTCGGACGAGAGCGAGGCAGCCGCTGCTCTGTTTGATAAATACAGCCTTTTCTCACTGTTTTACGTGACAAATGCAACCGCCCATACAACAGCCGCTTGTATCTGTGCGTGTGCGCAAACTCGAGCAACCGAGCCGCGCTCTGGCTCACCTCCTCTAAGCGGGCCAAAGTCCGGAACCGAGTCCGACTCGGGCACGGATTGATTGCACTCACACTGCACAAACGAACCGCGCAGAAGGGGCTTCCAGCGCTTGGGCGCGGTTCGGATGGACAAGTGTGAGTAATAAAACTCTCTTCTTATTGTGTCTGGTGAGTCTAGAGCATCAGGATAGTTTGGTGTGTAGACAAAAGTAAAAAGCCGTTCTACGTGGCCTTTTTGTTTAAAAGTGGAGTTGGATCCACTTTCAATCCAATTTCAGTCAGTTTTAAATCAGCGGTTCCCAAACTGTGGGTCAGGGACCAGAGGTGTGAGAATGGGACCATTTGCCATTTTAAAAAGTGGGGGAAATAGACTAGTAGTAGTCCTAAATCCCAGTCTGACAGTGGCTTAGTGGTTAGTGGTTCTTACACAGAGGGGCGGGGCCTGAATTGAGGTCTGTATGTTCCACTTCTGCCCTGCACTACTGCACAGTTAAGTGTTTTTGACCGTAAATGGATTGCTCTTCGTCGAATAGCCATGGGACGCACACTCTAGGGCCCCCGTGTGGATTTTTGCTTAGGGCCCCAGAAGGGCCAGCACCGGCTCTGCATTTCTTTATCCATCAGTGTGTCATAAATCCCTCTGAGCGCGTTTAAAGTGACTTCCTTCCTGACGCTCGCTCCGACACTCTCCCACATCGGCCCGTTTCCTCCGAGCTATTTCAGGACATGTCTCTGTCGAGGAAGTGCAGAAACGCAGTCAAACCCCGGATCCTTTTCTCCCGTCCCGTGCGTGTGTGTGTGGGTGTGTGTGTGCATGCGTGCGTGTGCATGTGTGCATGTGTGCATGTGTGCGTGTGTGTGCATGTGTGCGTGTGCGTGTGTGCCGTAATCACCGACAGCATCTCTCATTAAAACGCAGACTTCCTGATTAAAAATGTGGCGCTCAGCTCTGCGGGCGGATTCCTAAAACTAACCAGTTCAATCAAAAACTCAAATGTAAGATGAGGACAGAGTTTCCTCCTCTAACTGTGTCAGAGTAAAAAAAAAAACTCTTTACGAAGTGACTCCAACATGGCTCCCTGGTCTTTCCCACGCTTATTCATTCACAAATACTGACATGTTTGGCATCCACGTGTAGCAGTACAGCCGGGGTGCCCAAAGTGGGGGAGCGATTCCGTCGGCCCGCCAGAGAGGGAGTTATATGTTATGCTTTTTCATTTTCCTCGGAGACAGAAAGTTTAGGTACCCCTGCTGCTTATCACACAGGGATTTTGACAGATCTGACTCCTGACAGATTTGAACCAAAAACCAAGGAGACTTTTGAATTTCCTGAATATTTCACTCGTAATTAGTTCATAGGTGTAATTTACAGGGGGGATAGAGGGGATTACAACCCCCCCAAACGTCTTATACAGGTATAAATGCGACGGCTTCTTTGACAATGGTTTCATATTTTAAACCACAGTGCCGGTGGGGAAATACTGCACATGAACTGTCTGCATTTACATGTTCAGAGTGCTGTGCTCACGGTGCTGTGCTATGCCTCTGCTCATGTGCTTTAAACTGGTGTTCATTTGGTGAAGATCAGTCAAATACTCACTCGTTCTCCTGGACAGCGGAGACACAAAACAAAACCTTCACGGGAAACTCCTGCTGTTTAATGACAGGAGGCGTCGGGTGTGAGGAGCGAGAACCAAACGCACAACGTCAGACCAGTCAATACACGCCTCAAGATCGCGCGCGTTTATAACTTGAACTAGCGCTGCCAATGATCTGCAGTCACACGGACTGTCACTGATCTGAAAAGCCCACAAAAGTCAGAAAAACATTGTTAGCAGAGGGATGTGTTTGTGCACTAAAGAAAGGGGAGGGAGGGGCCAACAGGACTGATCTGCACTCCGCACTATTGCCTTCAACTGTATATGAGCTCTGTCAGCCTGTGTCTGTCTATAGTTATTCCTAAAGTCTGTCTAAGGAAATGAGGTTTCACTATACCGAGCCGTATACTTTGGATGAATTAACGTTACTATAAAATTATGCCCATAGCTATTAGTAGTAGCCATTAGTTGGATGATTTTAGTCTATAATCTGATTGAAACTGCTCTCTTAAAGCTGTTTGGGACCAAAATGGCTTCATTTAATGTTTTTGTCCATCAGTCTCTGTAATTAAAGGGTTTGGCTCTGTCGGAAACTGTGTTCGTTTTTCAAAAAGAACGTCTGTAAAGGAGCGCTTACACTTTACAAAGTGCATTGAGTTGGTAATAAACACACAATACACTCACTCAGCTTGTTAAGATTGTACAGTTTTCCTCAAACACATAACCGGCTGTGAGTTTGTTGTTTACATTGAAGGGCCGATGCTGTTGTTGTTTGGGAGGCGAGGGCATCATGGTGGTTTTCCTCTTTAGCTCCGCCTCCAGCGCTGCCGTTTCTCCAGTAAATTCCAAATAATGTAAGTACGTCCACAATGAGGACGCGCTCGGTGAAACTCTGCCATGTTGCTGTGTTGATAAAGTGTTGGTGGACACAGTGTGTGTGAGCAGCTCTGCAGCCGAGGGAGAGGATCCACTGTCATGGTCACATCTGCCCATGGGAAATAAAAAGTAACGATGCAGCGGATCAAAAAATAAATGGTGTTATGTTACTGATTTGTAGGTAGCTAACGTGTTACTTGTTAGTGTAACGTGTTTCCTTGTAGCTCGTTACACGATCGCTACGGATTTAAAAAAAAAGTTTATTTACAGATCCAACATGAAAGCAGCGACTCCATATTTCGATCAAGCTTTAGACCGTGTTCTAAATGGTTCAGCTCCAAAGTTTACAGCGGGCGCGTCATACGTGACCTGATACGATGATGTGATTGGCTGTGGCTCCTGCAGACACATATGAGAGACATTCAGCACAATAAACCACACCTCTCCTACCAGAACATGCATTGGTGGCCCCCAGACTAAATATCACTTGTGATATTTGTATCACTTGTGATATTTTGTCTAGCGATAGCCAGGCTACAAACCAAGTGCATTTTCTCCAATTCGGCTTTACCCAAATCCATAAGATTACAGCAGATTACATTAAGAGTAACACCTCATTTGAAAGCTCAGACCTACAAAACTCATCAAGTTTCTTCCTCGTTATGATTGTAATGTCTTTGTCCTTTTTGGTTCGTTTTGGTCACATTTTTGTGGCTTGACCACAGTTACACAAAAACAAGGGAGAAGCTTAGATGAAATTTGCAGGTCTTAGCCTTCAAATCGTCTGCAAACTTTCCAGTCCAGAAGCTTTTAGATTTGGGTAAAACTGTACAAAATGCACTCGGTTAAAGGTTTGTAAATAAACGCCGGACGTGAGGCTGAAGGAAAAGCTCTCACTGTGTTTGAAACATTGTCACTTATATGATAATTATGCAAATGAAGCACATGCATATTCAATGAGGTGCTAAGTGCTTCATGCAGTGAGGGTTAAGAAGGTTCCTCCTACACTCTCCAGTATGTTCTCCATATCACAAACGGGTCACTGCACATCTGTCCCGGCTCAGGTGGAAACGGGGCGGGGGAGTCGCGGGTTCGAGTCCCGGAGGAGACACTGATGATGGAGACACTGACAGACGGATGGAGGTGTAATGACGGGGCCTGACAGACGGATGGAGGCGACGGTGACAGGCGGGGACGAGCGTCAGGTCGTCACGGGGACAGATCTCACTTTCAGGACACAGCAACAAAACAAGTTACAACAAGTTTAAAGGTCGACGTTTAACCTCCGAACCCCCGACTGAGCACATTTTCTCCAGTTCGGCTTTACCCAAATCTAGGCGCAGCCAGGGGCCGGAGGGTGTCCCCTCACCAAATCATCATCACGTAACTGTGTTTAAAGAAGGAAACCGTGGAACAGCTCGGTTTGGAGCTACACCTTTGCTAGGAGAGGAGAGTGCTGAGCGCACGCACAAAGATCAGACAGGTACGCATCAACTCGTCTAAGCTCTGGTAAGAACATATCTCAGTATGGAAAAACGCTGGCCTGTTCCTTTAACATAGAGACTGCAGTTATGCGTAAGACCTGAGGGGGCAGTCGTGAGTCCATCTGGTGCCATTAAGTCTTTGGAATCATTTGAAACATTAATGACTAAGTCTAAACGAGGTTCAGACGTGTCGTGTCACGAGGCGTGTCCTGGAGGTCGGGTCAGGACGTGGTGGCGGTACATGACTCGCTCTGCTCCGGCGCCGCTTCCTCTCATTAACCACAGCTCCACTGAGTTCATCTAATAACCCACAATCAGCAGAGGGAGGGGGTGCATTAACCGCTCTGAGTTATGTCAGCGGGAGGTGACGCTCATATCTGAACTATATAATAAAGACACTTATGCAGCTATAGCTCAGTGTCTGACCTGAAACCAGATTAGCTTTTCCTTTTATAAAAAGGACCTCTTGACCCTCGCCTTCACCGAGCCTCCAGTTCTGCTTTACCCAAATCTAAAAGCTTGTTGGAAAATGTGTTAAAATAGCGACAGAAATGAGATGAAAACGAGGATGAAAAATGCAACACAAGTGCGACCGAAGACGAAAATGTGATGAAAACTTGGCAAAAATGCAGGGCTTATTTTCCTCACATTGATCAATCTCGACGAGCGTGTAAACAGATGCTGCGGCCGGACTGAAAACTGCAGCGAAAACAAACTCAGCGCTAAACTCTGAACACAAACCACATGCTAACAACTTTATATGTACACAAAAAAATACTCGTGAACACTTTGCATTGCGCCTTACGATGTAGTTCCCCTCTTTGTCCGCTTAGAAAATCCACATTGTTTAATTTTGTGTAATTATACTTTGTAGTGTAACACGTAACCATATTTAAAAATGGAAAACGTGGAAGAGCTTGGTGGCTTCTATCTACCCCTGTTTTGGAGCTATAGTGGAGAGGAAGAGAGGCTAAATGTTAACGCCGTCTGTGCTGTGTTTACGTGACTGAGGGCACGCATGAAGACCAGACAGGTACAAATGAACTCGTCTAAGGTAAGAACATATCTCAGTATTGTTGTGACAGTTTTGTCAGCATCACCAAAACTAGACGCAGCCTTTCAACAATCTGCTAGAGCGCGCCGGCTTCCTGCATCACACCACAGGCCTGTTCCCTTTTAACAAAGGCCTTTCCTGGCTGTCTCCCATGGATTTGCATGTACACAGCAAGCTCTGTCCTGATGTCCTGCTGTGTTGTCTTTACCTATACAGCTTTGGTGAGGGGCTGGCTGGTCAGAACTAACCAAGGACTGGCGCTGTGTGTAACCTCTCTGCAATGCACGCGGAATAAACCTCACATTTTGACTAGACAACATCTCTTAAGCTTTATTAAGTAAGAAAATCCACAACAGTATGTAAAAACTGTGACCTATTCCGTTAAAATTCGATTAAGTGCCCGGCCCGACAAAAATGTGATGAAAAAGTGACAAAAACGCCACAAAAAAGAAATGAAAAGAAATGTCAAAAAAGTGACGACAATGCGGCAACAATGCAAGGAAAAAGGTCTGTTCAGATCAGTTTGCAGGTCTTAGCTTTCAAATGAAGCGCTACACTGGCCTATAGGCAGTGAACTTTGAGTAATATTGAACTGGAGAAAATTTGGGGGGAAGTTGAGGAGCCGCCTTTAGTTTCCGTGTCCAAATACAGGCGTCTTTCTATCTGCGCTTTTCAACATGACTTTTAGTGATTCTTCATGTGGTATTAGACCTTCTGTTTACAGACGTGAGGTTTTGCAGTGACAGTAGATGGTTCAAACCCACGTTAATCAGTTGAGAAAACGTCTCCACTCAGAGGGACTCGAGACCGTCTGGAGGAGCCTCTCCGGCTGCGGGGCTCATCTTCCTGAAGGCTCTCCACCCGTGTAAACGGCCGCGCGCCGAGCAGTGTGAAACGGACACAAATGACTGTCGAGAATTGTCTCGTTACACGCTTCAAAAACCACACGTCTCCTTCAGCGGGAAAGTGGCCGACAGAGAGAGAGCGAAAACCCAGGCCATGAAGTCCAGACCATTTCCCCATTTTCCGGTTGCAGGAACTCAGGGCTGGATTGACTGAATTTGGATTTTGTTTGGTGAAAAAATCTGCAAACATTTAAATGTCTCTCTTTTTTGGGGTTCAAAGCTCAATATACATCTGTCAGGATCAGGTCTGTGAAAATCATGGTGTGAAAAAATCTTCCAAATGTAGTTGAGTGGAGTCTGTAAAGTGTGGAGTCTGTAAAGTGTGGAGCCTGTAAAGTGTGGAGCCTGTAAAGTGTGGAGTCTGTAAAGTGTGTAGTCTGTAAAGTGTGGAGTCTGTAAAGTGTGGAGTCTGTAAAGTGTGGAGCCTGTAAAGTGTGGAGTCTGTAAAGTGTGGAGTCTGTAAAGTGTGGAGTCTGTAAAGTGTGGAGTCTGTAAAGTCTGGAGTCTGTAAAGTGAGGAGCCTGTAAAGTGTGGAGTCTGTAAAGTGTGGAGTCTGTAAAGTGTGGAGCCTGTAAAGTGTGGAGTCTGTAAAGTGTGGAGTCTGTAAAGTGTGGAGTCTGTAAAGTGTGGAGTCTGTAAAGTGTGGAGTCTGTAAAGTGTGGAGTCTGTAAAGTGTGGAGTCTGTAAAGTGTGGAGTCTGTAAAGTGTGGAGTCTGTAAAGTGTGGAGTCTGTAAAGTGTGGAGTCTGTAAAGTGTGGAGCCTGTAAAGTGTGGAGTCTGTAAAGTGTGGAGTCTGTAAAGTGTGGAGTCTGTAAAGTGAGGAGTCTGTAAAGTGTGGAGTCTGTAAAGTGTGGAGTCTGTAAAGTGTGGAGTCTGTAAAGTGTGGAGTCTGTAAAGTGTGGAGTCTGTAAAGTGTGGAGTCTGTAAAGTGTGGAGTCTGTAAAGTGCAGATGTTGTTCAAGTTTAGTCTCTTTGTCTGCATATACTGTGTATATTTCTCCCGTCTTTAGCCGCTGCTGTCTCCCACAAAGGAAATGACCATATTTGGATTACGGCGTCATCTCGGTCACAGCCTTTCCTGCTACAAGTGGATACCAAACATGTCAGTATTTGTGAATGAATAAGCGTAGGAAAGACCAGGGAGCGTCAGACATGTTGGAGTCACTTTCTGGATAAATCTCAAAACGTCAGAGAAAAAACATCATAAAGAGAGTTTGGGCTGTTTTGTTTTCTGCAGCATCTCGACTTTGGTCCAAACTCATTTGTAACTTTCCTCAAATATTTATCCTGATTCTGACAATGACTCGACTCGACTTCTTCAATGGCCATTTTTCTCTGTTATACAATTTACCTTCAGGGGTTGAATAGATTTCACTAAACAGCAGATGAAAACTTTTTAAAACAGAAAATGTCAGGGCCAAGTCGTTAATAAGCCTGAGTAGTAAATAAACTTTGGTCCAAATAGTTTTCGTTTGGGCGGAGGGCCATCGATGCCATTTGAATCTGAGCTCTGAGAGTCACGTCCTCGTCCGTCGGAGCCAACAGCAACAATACTCTGTGATTAGGACAAAGTGATGACGGATCAGAGGCCCGCTCACACTCGTCACTCTGCTCACAATCGTCGCCTCAAGAGGAGCAGAGGAAAACGTGCTTTGGAAAATTGCTTCCTTTTGTGTTTGCTGCAGTCGATTGTGGAGCCGTGGGAATGATGGAAACACCCCTTTGGAGACGCACAGGAACGTTAGTGCTGCATTTATTTAATCAGTCTTTTGAAATGTGCTTAATTACAGCATTTGGGCTGAATTTATGAACAAACTTTGCCTGATCATTCAGAACTAGCCCATGAATAAAAAGCCACTGACAGTTTAATCCAGGCCTGAGTTTCATCATAAATCCATGTGACAGAAGCTTCAGGGACATTTGCACCAAACTAACTGAGTCTAAAAGCCGTAATCTCCAGCCAAGAGTTCCTCTGGATTACATACATGAAACTAATACCAGCTTTGAAAGTGTCTGCCATGACCACTAGAAGCCACATCAAAGCAATGTTCCTGTTCATATTTCTTTCTTGATTAAAGTTGTTTTTTTGCAGCTCATTTATCAAGTCATGAATCAAAATCTCTGCTTAATCTTTCTGATATTTAAACTGTATATGTAAAGAAATGCCAAATACGACCCGGTTCACCAAAAAGAGCTGAAAATCACTGAAAACAACGTTCAGCCAAGCAGCCGCTGCTTTAGGAAAGTGCCTGTTTCAGGAAACAAGAGCCACTGATGAAATAAATCACTCCAGCTTAAAGGAGAGGATGCACTTTTGGAGTCTGATTAGATCAAGAATGCTGCAAATCCACGACATGGCTTCAGTTTTGAAAAACGCTGGGGGTTTGTTAAGGAGCAGCTCTTGGGGTTTAAGTTTGAGTATGTATGGATGTCCGATACCAAGAGACGTGAACAGAGAGAAGGGAATGGTCCTATCTTTGTAAATACATTTCTCCATTTGTGAGATCAAGTAAGTCTTGTCTTTTCTTGCAAACAAGATGTTCTCTAATAATACATTGTAAAGGAGATACATGAAACTTTTCTACAATAAATATCCTCGGTTAAATGGTTCAGGTACATAAACATAAACATAAACACATTGAGTTACATTTTTATTATGAAACTAGACACTCTAATACACCGTATGTGTGATTTTGGTAGCTCTGTGATGAACAGAAGTGAAAAAAATGATGATCAAATGTTGTAAAATGTCAAGCTCTGGACATTTCCTATGTATTACCGCGTTTGTTTTCTTTTTGTCAGAGGGGGCGAGGTGTTGTGTAGCTAACAGCTGTAAACCCGACCCTTCTCTCTCACTCTCTGGAGCGCGTTTGATAAGGCAGAGCGGCTTCCCAAGGAAAGATCAAAACAGTTGAGATTTTAACGTTTCCAGGTTAGTGTCATTTACTCATTGAGCACCAGGTTACAATCAGGTACTTACTTAGCCCCAGGTTAGAATCAGGTACTTACTTAGCCCTAGGTTAGTCAGGTACTTACTCAGCATCAGGTTAGAGTCAGGTACTTACTGAACACCAGGTTAGAGTCAGGTACTTACTCAACACTAGGCTAGAGTCAGGTACTTACTCGGAACCAGGTTACTTACTCTTCACCAGGTTAGAGTCAGGTACTTACTCAGCACCAGGCCAGAGTCAGGCACTTACTAAGCACCAGGTTTGAGTCAGGTACTTACTCAGCACCAGGTTAGAGTCAGGTACTTACTCAGCACCAGGTGTTAGTCAGGTACTTACTCAGCACCAGGTGTTAGAGTCAGGTACTTACTCAGCACCAGGTGTTAGTCAGGTACTTACTCAGCACCAGATGTTAGAGCCAGGTGGTTACTCAGCACCAGGTTAGAGTCAGGTGCTTACTCAGCACCAGGTTAGATTCAGGTACTTAGGGCGCACTCACACCTGACATCCGAACCGTGCCACTCTCCAGCTCGTTTGAGGAAAGGCCTGGATGCCCCGAACGGCCTGCGCTCACACTTACACGAACCGAACCGCGGCCGAACACGAGGAGTTGTTTACAAGTGTACATGTGCAGCAGCAGCGCAACATAATGCGGAAGAAAAAAAAACCTTAAACAGCTGCGTGAAATAATGTCTACTTTGACCCTCTGTCAAATCTCTTCACTCCTCTTTTCTTTGCATTTTACTACAGTTTGACAAAAAGGGCTATGGTGAATATAATAGTCGATTTTAATAAAGCAGAGAAATAGAAAAGTGCGCGTCCCCCTGTCCCGCTCAGCTGAGGCGGGGGGTGGAGCAGCACCTGCCGCTCTGAGCCTTTCTTTGGAGTCATATACAGCCTTCAAAAAAGGCTACGAGAACAGAAGATATGACGCTCAGTTTATGTCATTCGTTGCTGCTTCGGCCACTGGTTAAACAGCTTTATGTTGGTGAACTCCTGGAAGTATAGACTATACTTCGTATACGCTACATTGCGACAAAGCACTTAACACGAACACGCACCGAAGTCACAAGCGATAAAAGCACCCGCAGGTTTTATCTGTCCGACTAAATCCTGCGGCCAAACCAGGTACAGCAGCAGAGAAGCTCAGACACAGAGCGGGAGAAGCGCAGCCGCTCCCGTAAAGTCAGCCCGAGACGTGCGTGAAGCGGCCAGGGCGTCGGGAATGAGCAGTCGGGGAGACGAGCGGTATGTGGCCGGGGGTCCGGGGAGCCGCCCGGGAGCAAAGCGGTCGGGGCCGGGGAGACGAGAGCGAGGCAGCCGCTGCTCTGTTTGATAAATACAGCCTTTTCTCACTGTTTTACGTGACAAATGCAACCGCCGCTTGTATCCGTGCGTGTGCGCAAACACGAGCAACCGAGCCGCGCTCTGGCCCACCTCCTCTAAGCGGGCCAAAGTCCGGAAACCGAGTCCGACTCGGGCACGGATTGATTGCACTCACACTGCACAAACGAACCGCGCAGAAGGGGCTTCCAGCGCTTGGGCGCGGTTCGGATGGACAAGTGTGAGTGCGCCCTTACTTAGCACCAGGTTAGAGTCAGGTACTTACTGAGAACCAGGTTAGTGTCAGGTACTTACTCAGCACCAGGTTAGAGTTGGGTACTTACTGAGAACTAGGTTAGTGTCGGGTACTTACTGAGAACCAAGTTAGTGTCAGGTACTTACTTAGCACAAGGTTAGACTCAGGTACTTACTTAGCACCAGGTTAGAGTCGGGTACTTACTTAGCACCAGGTTAGTGTCAGGTACTTACTGAGCACCAGGTTGGTGTCAGGTACTTACTCAGCACCAGGTTAGTGTCAGGTACTTACTTAGCACAAGGTTAGACTCAGGTACTTACTTAGCACCAGGTTAGAGTCGGGTACTTACTTAGCACCAGGTTAGTGTCAGGTACTTACTGAGCACCAGGTTGGTGTCAGGTACTTACTCAGCACCAGGTTAGAGTCGGGTACTTACTGAGAACCAGGTTAGTGTCAGGTACTTACTCAGCACCAGGTTAGAGTCAGGTACTTACTCAGCACCAGGTTAGAGTCAGGTACTCACTCAGCACCAGGTTAGAGTCAGGTACTTACTTAGCACCAGGTTAGAGTCAGGTACTTACTTAGCACCAGGACGCCGTGACGCAGTGACTGGGCGCGGTTTGGCTCCACGGTGACGTTGAGCATGGTGGGGTTTCCTCCAATGACGCACATGCGGTTCTCTTGCTCCGCCTCCCGGAACATCCGCAGCAGTTGATTAGCTATGACCCCGTTCAGAGCCGAGATGGCGACCATTGGCACCACAAAGGACAGGAAGGCGTTCACCTGAGAGACAGAGTAAGGAAAGGACGAGGCCGTTAGATAAAGGGAGGTCATCTACGTCAAAGCTTGTTCAAGAAGACAGTTTCATCATAATCGACTTTAGCGAGCTTCACTGGTTTTGTAGGTAGGACTTGGAGAAAAGAACTAAAGATTTTGAGACACTCGTGTATTTCATGTGGGTGTTTCATGAATAAAGCAGATGCTCCCCACTGTCTCCTTTTTGAATGATCAGTAAAGCATTTGTGGAAACTTGTGATTCCGCTCATGTCTTCACTTACAAACAGGGATGGGAGTTGAGAACCGTGTGTTCGTGAAAAATCCATTGGAATTGTTCATCTCCCTCATAGAGTTTAACAGTCCCGCCCACTGCGGGTCACGTGCCGGGGTCCGGAAAGAAAAAATCCCATTCCTATTTGTATAATAAATTAGCCAGCTGTTCATGTTATATACCTGCCGGACCCACGACTGCAGATCTGTTTAGCTTTGAATTTTAAGGAGTACTTGCATTTTAGCACCTGGCTTCATAAACCAGGCAACGATCTAAAGTGGTTCATTTGCAGTTTTGTGAAATAACGACATTCTGATCGTTTTAAAATCCCAGCTCCTCAAAGGGTGGAGAAAATCTGTAGGCTTTTTTCCCCCAACATGTTTCCATTAGCCACTTTTTTAAAAGCCTGATGGAAACTGTTACGCGTGTTACTGCATCTGACCCCAGGTCTGACCCCTGGGTCTTTCTGCGATGACAACTGAAGGACTTAAACGTGTGTGAAAAAACTCCACAGAGACATGAGCTGGTGCTGACAGGGCGGCCGGAGCACTTCATTCTCTCAGCACCGACAGCATCATAACAGACATGAAGGGCCATGATTTTATTTTGACTTTATTTATCCACGATTAAACTCATTGAGATTAAAACTCTGTATTTCAAGAGTGTCCTGGCCTTGATAAAATGCTGCCATTATAAAACTGTTTTCCTTTTAGTGTAAAATGCCCATTTTAGTCTTTTAGAATATCCAACATTGCCTATCCCAGTGGATTTTCACCAATTTGGGTTTACCCAAATCTAAAAGCTTCTGGACTGGAGCTCACAGCCTATAGTCCGGGGTAACGCCTCATTTGAAAGCTACGACCTACAAAACCATTTGTCACATTTTTTGACAGTTTTCATTCTGTTGCTTGTTTTTGTTATTTTTTTGTCCCTTTTTTTGCTATTTCATCACTCTTTAGTTGTGTGCTTTTGTTGCTCTTCTGCCACTTTTGGCTTTAACATTTGGAAACGGCCCTAAAGTTTAGTTCCTTTGTCTACCATATTTGGATCAAAGCCTTTCGTGCTATACGTGGATACCAAACATGAATGAGCGTGGGAAAGACCAGGGTCTTGCCTTAAACAGAACAGAAAGTCAGGAAACGACCATCTCCTTCTGGTTTATGGGAATGTCATCGCTGAAGATGTTGAACTGATCTTCTCGAGCCTTAATCTGTGGCTCTTTTTGTAAAACATGTCAGTGAGTTCCTTTAGCGCCTCCTCCGTCTCACGTTGAGTTTCTCTGAAGGATTAATCACCAGAAAAATGTTAATGTCTGTAATGAACGACGCCACGGCCGATGCTCTGCAGGAGAGGAACGACCCGGTGTTCCTGGACACGCAGCCAAACGTCCCACAGAGCGCTAACGAACCTGCAGCCCCTGCTCCGGATCCGTGCATCCTACCAGGAAAGAATCACTACTGTTAGTTCTGGTCAGTCTCCTCCTGACTCCAGAAACAGGAGCTCTTCGGACACTCTTTCCCTGCGTCTAACAGGAAACAGCGTCTACATATCGCTTTATCCCGGCAGGGGCGCAGATAAGGCATACGCAATATATGCCTTGCATAGGGGCGCCGAAAGGAGGTTTTTACGATAGAGAGAAAAAAATATTTAAATATAGTCGGCGCAAAAAGGGACAGCGCCCCATCCCATCTAGGCCATTTCCTCACAGCACTTGACAGCGGCGCCCCATAGCATCAATAGCGCCCCATTGCTTTGACAGCACGCCATTGCACCAACAAGCAAAATCGTTATTCACTCGTGGTACCGTTAAATGGTATCTACTTGGTCTGAAAAAGCCTGAACTCATGAGCAGCTTAAGCATAAATGCAGATATTTTCTTTAAGCGAAGCAAAGCTATAACTTACTAACACTTTAATCATTACAGAGACGGCAGAGCCACGGTCTGAGCAGGACTAAACCAGGACTTACAGTAAACTGGCTAAAAACCAGGACTAAACCAGGCCTGAATAAGAAACTAGAGCTCTTAGACAAAGAGAAGTGACAGCAACCACCATTAGCTTTACCTTTAGCTTTACCTTTAGCTTTATCTTTATCTTTACCTTTAGCTTTCGCTTTACCTTTATGTGGCAGTATCGCCTGCAGGCAGGCTCTGCCACGTAAATGTTTTATTTTTATTTTGGCTTCATGCATTGCGTCGCCCTATAAATAGTGCGTGGCTTACGTTACGCGCCCTCTGACCTCTCACTTCCGCCCCTGGTCTCCGGGCCACCCGGTTCGAGCGCTCCTTCATGTCTGCGCAGGTAACGTCAACCCGCTAATTAATGCGTTTTAATGCTAAATTAGTCCTAATGCAGAGCTTCTCCGCTACTTTAGCATGTCGGTGGCGCTGGTATCTGGTGCGCTGGTTACATCGTCCAACCTTGCAAAGCTCGTGTGGGAGGTAAGAGTGGCAGCTAGCCTTTTAGCGTAGCAACATCTTTCAAAACATCCTCACGCCGTATTCTTGTCACAGCTGTGGTACCTCGGCGTAGCGTCCGACTAAAAAGCTCCATCCTCCTGTCGACCGTTTAGGTTTCCCTCGTTGTGTTAGCAGGTAACTTTTATACAAGACATACATATATAATTTTGTTTGAATAGTGCCTAAGATGCGCCCTTAATTGTGCAGCTTCAGGCATGGGAACTGCTGTCTTGTCTGGTCCTCTCTTCGCTCTGGAGCAAGTGCAACCGAATGACTACGAAATCGTGTGTTGAAGTAACGAAAACCTGGTACTGGATAAAGAACTGAAATTATGGACAAGTGGTACAGAACTTGCATTAAAAGTAATTGTGCACTTCGAAATGGAACTCAACAAACACAACTGTTTTAACTTACTTAAAAATAAAGCAAACTTTTGTAAGATGGACATTGCCTGCTTGTCATTTTATATCAGAACGAACCTGTGTGCCTTGTGCTTTGTCAATCTGTATTTAGTTAAATCTCCAGGTGAAACTCCTGGGGTGGCGTTGTGGCATTTTAAAGCTAAAGTAAAATCGAAGTCAACCCTCGCCTTGCCACATTCAGCTTTACCTTTAGCTTTATCTTTACCTTTAGCTTTCGCTTTACCTTTCGCTTTACCTTTAGCTTTACCTTTAGCTTTATCTTTACCTTTAGCTTTCGCTTTACCTTTCGCTTTACCTTCATCTTTACCTTTAGCTTTACCTTTCGCTTTACCTTTACCTTTAGCTTTAGCCCTGCAGAGCCTGAAGTTACTGCTGTTGTTACTAAACTCCAGCTGCACAGGAGAGGAAGATCAAAGATTGTTTGTGGATAAAGTGAGCGCTCACTCTGCATTAGCCATTTTTGGAGCATTTTGGTAAGTTCTTAGTGACAGAGTGAGCGCTCTCACTATGTAACAGATCTTTGACGTGTGAGGAGCTTTCACTTTGCCGATCAGCGCAGTGTGTTTAGAAAAGTTTTTCTGAAGTAAAATGGTGCCTGATGTGGATCTGGTCTGTTCCTTCAGCTCAGGAGGGAATAATGTCCTTTCTCTCTTTTTATCGCTGCTTAAGTGGGAATTCTGCTCAAAATATTACGTTTTTGGACTTTCTCCTGAACGATACTTTTTATACACATTATTTTAACACTATTTTTAAAAAAAAATTAAACTAACGGTACCCAGCCCTACTCGTGGTGCCATCTGCTGACAAGGACCGAGAGATGGAGAGGCAGAAAAGAAAGCCCTCGGAGGCGCAAAACAGAAAACGGAAGATCGAGAAGGAGAAAGATTGTATAGGGGTGAAAAAACAGTGGGTTGGGTAAGTGTTGGCCATCACAAGGAGCGTGTAAATATTCAGGTTAGCGTAAACTACTAGTAAAACCACAGGTTTGTTGTAGTAGACTTCAGTTGGCTGTACTCTCCATTGAAAGCAGTGTGGCGCGGTCTATGATGCCATTCTCCATAAATGGGCGGGTGCAACGGCACGACATGAATCGATTTAGTGGTTCCATAAAGCACAAACTATAGCTCTGTAACAAACTGTAGCACATTTATGTTAGTATTTATAGTAGGCCTACATTTTGAATATATTATTTATATTTTATTTTTTTACATTGTTTAGCTGATAGCTGATCACTGGCTGTAAATAAATGGAGTTCTCCAATAAAAGTCTTAAATTTGAAAGGCCATGAATCAGTCAGTTACATGTGGAAAAAAATGGGTAGTTGATGACGGGAATGGGGGAAAAAATGAAAGACCTTTGTTTAGTTGTAACTTATTGTTCTGGCTTCTGGGGGGGAAAAAAGTTGAAAAAAATCTTTTAAAAAAAAAAAAGGGGGGGGGGGGAAACGTACAGAAAAAACATTTGGAAAAACATGAAAAAAAAGGAAAAACTTGTAAAGTGTTTTCTCTGCCCTTTTGTCGTTAAAGGAAGTTTCTTGGTTGTTTCTCCTCAAAGAAATGATACAAATGCAAAAAAAAAATCAAATGGAACGAAAAGGTATAAATGAACAATATTGATCTGCTTTACGCATATATGACTACTTTAGCACCGGTATCGAAAACCAAGTTTTGTTGAAGAGACTAGATGCAGGGTGGTCATTTTATACTCACCACTGCCACCTCAGGTCTTCGTGTTACTGCAGTCTCTATATTAAGCTCGTGCATGACGAAGTAACACGTTTCTGAGTGACAGTGCAGGATTTTAGGGGCAGTTGTGGCGAACAGGTCTGAGCTCATTCTACACATTAGGAAAGGCTGGAACATGTAGGGGGAGGAAAATACTTAGCTTTCGTTTGTTCGTTCTTTTATTTTGAACATGTGAGCAACACAACACACCTTTACAAAATTTTAAACGTAAAGGCTATTACAAATCAAAAAGACAAAAGCAAAAGCCAAATACAAATGCACATGTCCAAAAAGGAGTGAGGAGAAGTTAAACTTATTTAACCCCACCCCCTATTTCAAAAACAGATTGATAACATCATTTTCCTGTTCCTACATAGTTACTCAAAACTCAAAAGAAAATTGCTAAGTAGCATTAGTAACAAGGCCCATACATGAGACGAATCACTTGTAATCTGTAAGTTCTGTTGTCTCAAATTTCCAAAAAATGTTTTCTTATATTTCTTAAACTGATTCATGCTTGAGCACAGTTTTAGATCTGAGCTTAAATCATTCCATAATTTGGCGCCAGTAATGGAAACACAAAAACTCTTCAGAGTTGATTTGAACGTTTGTATTGTAAATGTATGGTCATCAGCACTCCTGAGGCTGTACACATTTTGTTGTGTGAGAAAATGTTTTTGTATATTGCTTTAACATTTTTCAACTCTGTATAGTCTCTTTAAAGTACCAGTATTGAAAAGAACATAACAGTGCCGTATCAAAGACGAAATCGGAATACTAAAATCTCCCGATAATAACCGGGATGTAAACGCAGTCACAGAACCTTGAAAGTCTTTGGGAAGAGCTGAATAAGACTCTGTATCATCAGCTCGGGCTCTCGGGGGTGAAGTTAATGCGGCGCCGTGACTCTGCAGCAGCTCATTACTGAAACAACAGAGAAACGAGCGGCGTGATCACAGCGCTGACTACGACACGGCCGTCTCCGTGAGTCCAGCGCTGATGAAGCGCTGCTGCAGAGGACGGACACACACACTTGTTGTTTTCCTGTAAACGAGCTGTGGGTCGTTATCGGGGCGTTGGATCAGCTCAGAGGAGGCGGCTTCATTACAAATCAATTACAGAGTTATGAGGAGCCATAAACTCCGGGCGCAGCTGACTAAACACCGGCCCCGGAAACATTAACTCCGGCTCCAAGGCGCAGCGTGGGGCCCCGACGCCACTTTGGAGATTTTACTCTGAGTTCATTTAGAGACGACGACAAAGCACAAACTAATGACAAAGGCAAAAAGAGCAGTTCCACCTCCTCCCGTTTCATCTAACACCCAATGTCGTGGATCGATTTACAATAAAAAAAATAAACTTGTGTGTGTCCGTCTGTGTGTTATTGTAAAGCCCCATTTACACAGGATTAGAGCGATGTAAGCCCATGTAATAAAGTTTAACGAAGGAGACGTCGATTCAAAACACTTTCTGAAACTATTCATGTCTGTTTTTAAAGGGGCTAGACGCAAGCTAGCCATTTTGTACTCACTACTGCCACCTCAGGTCTTGTGTGTAACTGCAGTTTCTATATTAAGCTCGTGCATGACGGCACTTCGGACCCGAAGTAACAACGTTTTGAGTGACAGTGCAGGATTTTAGAGGCAGTTGTGGTGAACAGGTCTGAGCTCATTCTACACATTAAGACATAACTGGAACATGGGGGGGGGGGGATATTAAATTTTAACATTTTTAAAGTCCATATAGTCCCTTTAAGGTGAAACATCGATTTTTGAGATTCGTCAGCAGTGTTGGGCAAGTTACTTTAAAATTGTAATATATTCAATAGGCTATTAAAAAATGTAATGTGTTTGTGTTACATATTACTGTTTCAATATTGTAGCTGAGTTACACTTTGAGTTACTTTGAGTTACTTTGAGTTACTTTGAGCAAAACATAAAGTGAAAATAGTAATAATGCCACTGAGCAGAAGTGCAGGGCAGTGCTGTTACTTTCTTTTTCGTTCCTGAGTTATTCCACTTTGTAAGCCGTTTCACCTGAAGCGAGTTCCAGCTCAAATGTTTGTCGTTACTCTGTAGACAGTTGCGGTGGAGTGATATAGAGCGTGATTTAACGGTTGCCGGAATAACTGTGTGTTATGCTTCGCGTCAGGGTCCGGTTCACGCTGTACTCATTTTCCCAATAATGACCAGCGTTATTATCCAACTTTTTATACGGCCATTTGCCAACTGAACACACACAACATAAACTTCATACACTTTTATGAAGGTTTATTTAATGATTATAGAGGGAAAATAGTTCCCAAAAGTTTGCGCGTTTCTTGGCAACGTTTGCTGTGATTCCAGGCATTGTGGCTAGGCTAGGAGCAGCAAGGCAAGCTACTTATTGCTAGACTAGCTTAGTTGAAGGTTCAGCTGGAGGAATGGTGGTGAATCTCTGAGTAAGTTGAGAGTCAGACTCCTGTTAACTTCACGAGCGATTCCCCCGACTTCTCTGGCAGGGACGGGGACAGAGAGAGTGTCCTCCACTACTACTGGAGTGATATGAAAGACCTGTATTACAAGCTCTGTTGCCATTGGCAGCGGTCATTATTTTAATTTTTATCAGGAAATAATAATTATTTTATTTTTTATCAATAATGACCGGTAGAACGTTGGAAAATCCCATTCAAGTCAATGGAGCGTTCTACTTGCGTTGTGAAGAGCCGTATAATAAGTATGGATTAAACAAGGAGCCGTGTAGTAGACGATCATAATGCACTTCTTGACTCCGCATCGTGCATTATAACCGTCTAACGCACGGCTCCTCGTTGTTTAATCCGCTTATACCATGGTCCCACAAACTAAACATTTTATAACAAATGTTTTCTTCATTTGCTAAACTCACTAAAAATTCGAAATTACAGGGACTATTTTATGTGGGTTTTTAGCCGGTCTGAATTCTCTCGCTGCTGTGAGGATCTCCGTCAGGCTCAACAAAACAAACTATCTAAAACAACTTTTAGATTTGGGTAAAGCCAAACTGGAGAAAATGTGCCTCTGGTTTGAGAGATGAATAATAATGAAAAGGCCTGAACTATCGGCCTCTACATTGGTGTCAACTCTGTAGTAACTAACGCTCTCTCCTGCATCGATGGCTCATTCTGCAGAGAGACAGGAAGTCGATGAAGCGAACGATCAAACAGAGACACAGAGACACACAGACTGACAGACGGGCCGGTTCATATCGACGTCTGTGAGTGATGTCACAGCAGCAACAGAGGCTGAAGGAACGAGCTCAATGGAAACGATTCAACATTAAAACAAATGTCCTCCACACTGAACTGAATAATGATGCCATTATCTTTGGTATATTTACTGCCATTATTCAAGTGGTCACTTCGTTATTGTTGCAGCTTGTTTTATTGTTTCTATCTTGTGTATTGTCCTTTTGAACTGTGATCATCCAGTTCATTTTCTCCAGTTGTTGTAGCTAAATCTAAAAGCTTCTTGACTGGAGAGCAGCAGTGTAAAGCCTTGTTTGAAAGCTAAGACCAACAAACTGATCCTGACTTTGTTGCCGCGTCTGTGTAAAGAAAAAATAAAATAAAATCCTTGTTGTGAACCACTTTTACTTTGTTTACCTCGTTCTTAAGCACAAACAAACTAAAAACACAAGTCACAGAAACGCGTGACACCGGCTGTTCCCGTGGGCGGTGCCATGAATCGTGCCCGCCCCTTTTCTCCTATCAGTTAACATTGGACTGGAGAAGTCCAGATAAAATCAGTTACTACACGAAAACAAAGCTGATTTCAGCCGTGCAGAGAAACGGTGCAGTGTTGACATGTTGGTGCAAATGAACATTGAACATTTTACACAAATCAATCGACTAAACATCAGATTTTAGTTTAAATTAACAGACCTCGCGCTCGACCGGAAGAGTCAATACAAAGGAAGTGCAGAGAAAAGGAAAAAAAGAGGTATCAGTGGGCGGGGCGGAATAAGGTGAATAGACCCTTTAATTGTTCATAAACATTCCGGGCTTAGCTGGAGGGGGGAAGCTCAATTCCTATCAACAGAGAGTTATTGAACATACTTATTTATCAGGCCCATTAGCCAAAAATGTTGAACCTACTGCTATAAAAGTAATATTTACCAAAATCAAATTAGTAGAGAAAAACGGCACAGCCCCGGAAGTAGGTTGCCTGGCCTGCCAGACACTCCTCCTTTCTGTTCAAAAGAAGAACCGTCTGAGCGGCAGCTCGCAGCCAATCATTTCACGAGACGGAAGCCGTAACCTGTCACCAGGCACTTTTCCAAAACATTAAAGATGGCGGCGTGGCGACCGATACACTGTTTTCTTCTGCTCTTTCATCTGTTTTAAATCATTTGGAAAATATTAAATCCCTAAAACCGGAGCAAGAAACAGCGTTGGAAGCGTTCCTCATAAAAAAAAGACGTTTTTGGAAGCGTTGCTCTGATTGGTTGATGCCGTCTGTCAATCACACCCACCGGGAAATCGCTGAGATCACGCTTACTCCCAGACTATGGGCCAGATCTTGTGACTGGCGCAGTCCGTGTGCAACTCTAAACGCAACGTGGTACACGCACGATCTTGCGTGTGGCGTAGGCTTTGCGTTTAAGGCTGCGCCACTAGGGAGAGGGGGTTATTTAAGAAAAAGAGGCCGACTGAGGCGTGGTTCATTAAAAGCAGCACTCGTATCGTTCCTCTTCACAACGCGCTGCAGTGAGTGGCTGCAGCAGCGGACGGACACTTTTATTTATTTATTTTCTTTATCAAACATTGCGCGCTGCATCGTGCATGTTACACGTTTACAGGAGAAGCCCCCCTCGCAACCCACCGCCTTCCGCAGGTCTGGGGAAAGCATGGGGAGGGGGTGGCACCACAACGCATTGCGAGTCTGTCCCCCCCCCCTCCTGTCCTGCCCACTTTTTGCACCAGGTATGACACTGAAGATTGCAAGGAGCGCCACCCGTCTGCGCACTCGTCTTCTCTACAGCCTGCGCTATGAACCACAAGATCTGGCCCTTTATGTCTTTGAAATATCTATGAAAAAACATGTAGTTTGGCGGGCCAGGCAAGGAAGTAGCGACTTTAGTAAATATTACTTTTTTAGCAGTAGGTGCGGCATTTTTGGCAAATGAGTCTGAGAAATGAGTAGGTTCAGTAACTCTCGGTTGAGTTTCAGAAATATTGATGGTTGTTTTTAAGAGTTTTTGATGTTTTTTTCTCACATATTTGTCGGTCTGCTAGGACCTGGAAGCGGAAGTCGTGACGTCACACTTAACAAACGTACAGATACAGACGGCGTCTCTGGATTCGGCCATATATGGTCATGTTTGAAAACAGTTAAGGGGGAAAACAATTTGGAGAAAAATCTTTCTCTAATTATTCAAAAACTACTTCAACAAATGCTGAAATACGAATATAGTTTTCCACTAAATAAAGATACAAAGACATGGAGAGGAACAAGGTGGTTCAACAGCCCATAAAGACATTAATAATGGCAAATGCTAACGCGAGCTAGTGCTAGCTACGACTGCTGTTTTTTCACTTCTACTAAACAATCTGCTGTGAGAAAATATCCATATGGATCCGACTTAGACTTGACTTTATTTGTATGTGATAAATACGTTTATATTTTGCCAGAAAACTTCTAAAAAGTGTGAAAAACTGTGTTTCCCATAAGATTCTATTTCACCCTCGGCAAAGCCACGCCCCCTTCTAAGACGAGATTCCGTCTGTATCTATTGTTCCTGTTTTTAGTGGTAGGGGAAACCTACACAGACCATGAACATGCAAACTCCACAGAAAGGCCCCGTCCAGGTGGGAATCGAACCCGGGACCTTCTTCCTGTGAAGTGGGAGGGCGAACCGCCATGCCACCGTGCCGCCCACAGTTTAGGTTTGTTTCCATCATGTGCTTATTCGCGGAAACACGCGTGGATGCCACGATTATCCCGAGGACGCGCGGCTTTTGCAGATGAGACTCTGTGATTGAAAAACCCTCTGGAGTTGGAGCGTCTCCCTCTGGTTTCATCAGAGCACAGAGATGTGCAGAGAATCTCAACCAATCAGAGATTCAGGAGATTCAGCTGCACAGTATCAGCGCTTAAGGTTAATGGAAAAAAGAGATGAGAAAGTTGTCCTTTAGAGAACTGGCTTTATATGAGACATGGGGAAGGCACAAGAGTTACAGTCTTAGTTTACTGGTTTATTGTGCTGTAGCTTCATGTATGACGTGTGTCTGTGACAGAACTACAGACTGTGATTAAACTAGTGCTAGGACTCGATTCAAATGTTTTAAAAAACAAACAAAAATGTGCCTAAACCTAACCTAAATGATTCAATAATTAGATAAAAACATGAGTTCAACAACAAATGTATTTATTATTTTTAATCTGTATAGTTATTTAATAAACACACAGAAAATGTAGAAAATGTTGAATGCATCTGTATTGATTAGACGCCTGTGTCGGGAAACTGAAAAAGCATGAGGCTAATTAGCATAATGTAAACATAGATGCGCTGGTTTTACAATGAATCCTGTTCTCTCAACGGTTTCTCTCAAATCAATAATAAATACAATGTTACAGCGAGTCATGGAGAGTCATTGGCCTCAAACCGCACTTATACATTTGGTTTCTATTCATCCCAGTCAAATGTCAACACGACAGCAGCGAAACAATCAAAGCCTCGTGACGCTCCTCCTGTCTGAGCACTCTCCCCGTCACGTCTCCCCCGGCGCGCTCGCCTTACTCTGGGTCAAACTCATTCTCCGTCTGACCTCTGTGAATCAGCTCATTACTTTACATAATGTGCAGGACCTAAACCCATGAGGATCAATCGCTGAGACTCCAATAAACACCATCCATCCATCCATCCATCCATCCATCCATCCATTTTCTTCCGCTCTATCTGGGGCCGGGTCGCGGGGCAGCAGTCTTAATAAAGCAGTCCAATAAACACATCACGACGAAAACATGGCGCAGCTTCAGCGTCCCTGGGAATCAGCCTGAACCTGGACCTGTTTCTCAGAGCGTTCTTGTGTGCTCCATGAAACACATGGGCCGCTTTACTCTGTATCTGAATGAACTAGAATCTGTGAGGTGAAGTAAGCTTTGCCACAAGCTGCGTCTGCGGGAACTGCAGGGTGATGCACGTGGTCATTCTGAGACGGTATTCCTTTGAGCAGCCACATTATGAACCCCTTCTGCATCGTCATGGTTCACAGGTGAGTCGCCCCTTCACCTTTACCCCTCACCTGAGCGGGGCAGCGAAGGGTTCCAGCTGTGAGCTCTCTTTAGCCACAGCCATCTGGAGCTGGAATGTACCCCTGGTGGCTTTCTTCAGCTGTTCGGGCTGTAGCATCCTCTGGAGAACGAAAACAAAACGACTTCGATGGGAAAGATTGTTGCCATCGTTTAAGAACAACTTCATCGATCAGGTCTTGTTGGTGAGCCCAGTCCAGCCTTTCTTCCCAGGGCTCCGTGAGCTCTGCACTATGGTGGTTTGTGTGCCATGTGTGGTCGAAGTGAGGTCACTGGGACGTCCTGTGGAATATGAGCTTCCTAATCAAATCCACACCCAGCTCCCGGTCGGAGGCGTGTTTAGGACTGAGTACCGTTAAAGTGATTTCAGGATTTTTGACATAGGGCCTCATATCCTAGTTACCCAGAGTGTTGCTGATTTCTGGAGATGTTTTTTTTCTAATTTATGCAGTTCTTCTGTTTGAAGAGTTTCGTGGCGCTAGGCTAGTGCAAGGCTAGCGCATTTCTACGATATCAGATAGATAGAGTAATTAAAACCATTTTGCATTTAAAATACCTTATATTTGAGCAGCATCAGCTTCGTGGTTGTATAAGCTATGCAGCGGCGGAGTGATCTGCTAGAAAATAGTCCCTCAAAATGCGATCATTCATGTGATGCAAGGTCAGTTATATTCCAAAAAATATTCTATGGACACAGACATTTATATGGTTAGTCTGGTGTTATAAGTGATTTGCCTCAGGTGCACTGTGGAGCGGGTCACACTATTTTTAATGCAGGGTAGCTGATACCATAGAAATGTGCTAGCCTTGCACTAGCCTAGCGCCACGAAACTCTTCAAATATAAGAACTGCATGAATTACAAAAAAAATATCTCCAGAAATCAGCAACACTCTGGATATCTAGGAAATGAGGCCCTGTGTCAAAAATCCTGAAATATCCATTTAACCAAGACCAGTCCTGCAGGTAACAAACATTTTACAAATATTTTAGTATCAGTATCGGAAAGACTATTGTTAGCACTGTTGTCGAAAAACACGTACGGTGTCCGGCCGTTACATGTGGAGTGGAAGTAAAACCAGCGCATCTATGTTTACATTATGGGGACCCTGGGGTCCCCCAGGGCTCCGTACTCGGTCCAACCCTCTTCACCATTTACATGCTTCCCCTGGGTCGTGTCGTCAGCAAGCATGGAATTAATTTCCACTGCTATGCTGACGACACACAACTCTACCTCCGAGTCACTCCCTCTAGCTCCCCCTCGGCCACGGCTGCACGCCTCAGCTCCTGCCTGGAGGAGATAGAGGCGTGGATGAGTCAAAACTTCCTGCAGCTCAACAGCTCTAAAACAGAAGCCATTCAAACTGGAACCTCTCATCAACTCTGCTCCTCTTCACTGTTTCATTCTTTGGACACACCATTCCCCTCTCTCCCTCTGTCACTAACCTAGGGGTTAAATTTGACCCCCACCTTTCCTTTGACAATCATGTCACATCCATCTGCAAAACTGCCTTCTTTCACCACCGTAATATTTCCAAACTGCGCCCCACCCTCTCCCTTCTTGCTGCAGAGAAGCTCATTCATGCTTTTGTCTCCTCCAGGCTGGACTACTGTAATGCACTCCTCATCGGGATCCCTGGCAGGAGCCTCCAAAAGCTCCAGTATGTTCAAAACAGCGCTGCCAGGATCCTGATGAGGGTGCGAAAACACGAGCACATCACCCCCATCCTCCGTACACTGCACTGGCTCCCCATTCAGTCCCGCATACAATACAAGGTCCTCTTGCACACCCATCACTGTCTGCACGGTGTGGCCCCCACTTACCTCACCAAACTGCTCACACCACACACCTCAACCAGGACCCGGTCAGGCCAACAGCACCGTCTGGTCATGCCCAGGACACGGCTCAAAACCATGGGCGACAGGGCCTTTGAAGCCGCTGCTCCCTGCCTGTGGAACGCCCTCCCAGACCACCTCAGGGCCCCACAGACGGTGGACGCATTCAAAAAAGGACTAAAACCCCACCTTTTTACAAAAGCTTATTTTAACAGCTAATGCTTTGGTTTTTTAGTCCTGTCTTTTAATATATGTTGTGTTGTATTTTATAATGTTTTGTTTTTAACTATGCTGTCCACTGTAGCACTTTGAGATTTGGTGTCAAATGTAAAGTGCACTATAAATAAAATGTATTATTATTATTATTATTACATTATGGTAATCGTGAATAAATAGAGATTATGGATACAATTACTACTAAACAAAAATAAGCATCTGAATCTGATCCACAAAATCGCCTAAATCCATTACACTTTATTTAGTTCCTTCATCTTCACAAAAACATGTTTAAAATGTATTTTTCTCACTTTGCGGTGACAACAGTTGGTGTGCAGTTTGCTTGTTGGAAAAAGCAAAGCTCAGAAACAAAGGAGCTCCTGGAGTTTTTTGGTTTAATGATTTGATAGCGACGGCGCCCGTCCGCAGTAATCCACTTTCTAATCCGCTAATGGGATTAGATCAGAGACGCCGCGTGGGGGAGGACAAGGAGGAGCAGAAATCAATCACCAAAAGAAGCGAGTCCGATATTTATGAAGAGACTCAGACACGTCTTCATCAGCGTCTTCATCAGCCGCAGTGATCGATGACGTGGCTTTAGTGAACCATCAGTCTCTGTCACCGACCAGTCAAACACCGACAGCACAAACATGTCATGGTTTTCACACGGTTTCCCCAAACTCTCCTCTCTCTGCCATCGTTACAGCTTCATGTGAAAACACTTTTATCCGTGTTTAAGCCAGGGTCCAGGTCCAGGATTTAAGCAGCAGGAAGTCACATATGATGCTTTTAAAGGCCATTTTAACCTCTTAACCCCCGCCTGAACCGAGCGCATTTTCTCCAGTTCAGATTTACCCAAATCTGAAAGCTTCTCGACTGGAGAGAAACAGAGTAAAGTCTCATTTGAAAGACAACAACAAATGTGATCGGAACTTTTTGGTTGTGTTTTCATCACGTTTTTGTCATATGATGCTTTTAGATTTGGGCCAAACTGGAGAAAATGTGCTCAGTGAAGGCAGATGTTGAGAGGTTAGTGCTACAAAAGCAGAAAGATCTGTGAATATTTAATTTCGTAAGATTCCATCAAACAGGGAAATGAGGGGGCATTTTGATATGTGCCCCGTAACATGGTGCATTTGAGTTTTTCCCAGATTGTTAAAGTGTGGTCTCCAAGCTTTCCAATAACGTCTAACACATGGAAATCTGATCATATTTGGAGAAGCGAGAGCGATTTGAAGTTAAGGACCCAGGATATTTCTAACAAGAGAAATCTCCCCGTAAAGCTGTAAAACACAGGGGGGAGAGTTGTCCAAAAAGCAAGAAAAATGTGCCATCAAAGAAAAAGTTGCAATTTTTTTGCAAACAGGTAACAAATATATAAATAAATGTCTCTTGCCTAAATCCCCTTCCCATAGAGCCGACCTCTACAGCAACTAGCAACACAATGACAACTAGCAACATTATCCCAACACACACACATGTGACCAGAGGGAAAGAAGAACACACACACGGTCTTTAGTGCCATCGACAATGACTACGTTATATTATCTGCAACCTGCACACAGCTTACCACCAAAAACAAAACACAAGCAAATCCAACCCACTGAACACACCACGTTAGCTTGCAGCACAACAATGGCCTCATCAAAAAGCAAACAGACACGACGGCACAGCGGCCACCTGCCAAAATAAACAAACTTTCACCCACCCGTCAGAAGTGACCTTTGCAGGCCTTCTGCTCAGCAAACTCGAGACCAAATACATTTTCCTCACTCAGTTATTTTCAATGTAGAGTTATGCAAATACACGCTACATCCTTCTGTCTTAAAACACGCTCTGAGGCTGGAGCTGGCTAGGGAAATGTAATGGTCAGCAGGGGGCGCTGTGCATGCCTACAGCCAGGGCATCATCAGTCGCACTGGAAAAGTTAACTGGTTTCACGCAGAAAAATGAACTTCTGTAGTAGTATTCCAGCGTTAGCATTGGGCTATTCAGAGCGTTAGCAACAGCAGACGGCCTGCGTGAGACAAGAGTTTCATGCAGGCCGTGATCTCAACTAAAAGATTCTGCAAAAAACGAAAATCTCCAATTAAAAGAAAAATCGTATTTCTCGATTTGTGGGAAACTGAGCCAGTTGGTCAGTGGGTTTAAGAGGTTTGTGCCACGAATGCTCTGTGAATCTTTGAATATTTCATGTTGTAAGATTCCAAACCAAATTTGACATAAAACTGAAATGTTAATCATCAGCCCTGAGGCCCAGAGAGAGACTTTTACCCAAACTACAGTCACTGTCTATTAATCCTTCCTCACAGGTGAAGAACCTGGGTGTGATCTTTGACTCTGAGCTGGCGTTTATTCCACACATTAAGAATATCACAAAGATAGGTTTTTACCATCTAAAGAACATAGCCAGAGTCCGCCCCATTCTCTCTCGGGCCAACACGGAGACGCTCATGCATGCTTTTATCACCAGTCGTATCGACTACTGTAATGCCCTGCTTTCTGGTCTTCCCAAAAAATCGCTCAGCCCCAGAACACAACTGTGACATCTGGAAATGACAAGTGAGAAAATGTTCAACAGCAGCAAAATTAAAAACAGCCCAAATTCTCTCTGTACGATGTTTATTCTCTGAGATTTATCCAGGAAGTGACTCCAACATGTCTCCCTGTAAGAACACTGCATGAATCTTGCTTTCTATAATGATTTCATGTTGCCCAGGCCCTGAGGAAACTAAACAGCCCCACAACATGAAGCTCCTGTTCCAGACTCCACAGTGAGGAGAGGACAGGAGCATCATGGTGTTAAACCCTCTCCTCACTGTGGAGCAGGAGAATCATGGTGTTAAACCCTCTCCTCACTGTGGAGTCTGGAGCATCATGGTGTTAAACCCTCTCCTCACTGTGGAGTCTGGAGCAGGAGCTTCATGGTGTTAAACCCTCTCCTCACTGTGGAGTCTGGAGCATCATGGTGTTAAACCCTCTCCTCACTGTGGAGCAGGAGAATCATAGTGTTAAACCCTCTCCTCACTGTGGAGTCTGGAGCATCATGGTGTTAAACCCTCTTCTCACTGTGGAGTCTGGAGCAGGAGAATCATAGTGTTAAACCCTCTCCTCACTGTGGAGTCTGGAGCAGGAGCATCATGGTGTTAAACCCTCTCCTCACTGTGGAGCAGGAGAATCATAGTGTTAAACCCTCTCCTCACTGTGGAGTCTGGAGCATCATGGTGTTAAACCCTCTCCTCACTGTGGAGCAGGAGCTTCATGGTGTTAAACCCTCTCCTCACTGTGGAGTCTGGAGCAGGAGCATCATGGTGTGGGGCTGTTTTGTTGCCTCAGGGCCTGGACAGTGTGACACCATCAATGGAAACATGAATTCACAAGTTTATCAAGATATTTTGCAGAAAGACCTGAGACAATCACAACAGCATGTGAACAAGTAAGTGAACCCCTGTATTAAATACCTGCTGACTCTTCTTTTGCAGCAGTAACTGCTTTTCTGTAGTTGCAGATCAGACGCTCACAACGATCAGGATGAATCTTGGATCATTCCTCTTTACTAAACTGCTGCAGTTCAGAGAGATTCAGGGGGTGCACTTACTTATTCCACGCTCTCCTGTGAATGTTTACATGTTATGGCCAATAAAAATATGATCAAATGTGAATGTTTGAGTGGTATTAGTTTAAGCAGACTCTTTAATCATTCCTGTGATTTTAATAAAGATCAGAGCACATTTAGAGACCACTTTAGACAGAAATGTGAGAAATTCCAGATGGTATACTTATGTAAAAAAAAAATGAGGAGCCAAATAAGCCTCTTGTTGGTGAGTTGATGATGGTTTTCACCAAAAAGAGACGAAAATCTCATCACAACAGCACCGCTCACATGACTGGAGTAACCAAATATCTGATTCCGAGACGTGTTCGGCTTTGAAGGTAAAAACTATGCAGCTTCTGTTTTGGGAGCGCGCGAACACGAAACAAACTCAAAACCAGCTTTAACTATTACAAACAAATGAAGTGAAATGCTAATTGTCTCTGTGGCTTCGTTCTTGTTTCCTCCATCAGTAATCTAATCTTCTCTGTTCGCCTGCAGCGTTTGGCCTTAAAGCCGACGCTCCTTTATGAATATATCGAGTGAGAAAATGCCGACGTGTCCAATGCTTCTGCAGGAACACGGTGTGATCGTGGTAATGCGCTGCCTTCAGGGTGAGCGCGGCCCGGGTCTGAGTGGGAGTGCGTCTGTGGGGAAAAGGATATCCGGCTTTTATACATGAAACAGGATTATGCAACGATATGAGAGGACTGTGGTCAGAACAAAGAGACACAGCGACGTACTCCAGAACCGCACAGGGTGAAGAGAGTGAAGACACAGGAACTTCAAAAATGATAGAAAAAGCAAATGGAAGCAGCTCCAAACTATGGCAACATATAAACAAATTGGCAAATTCTAATCGGAAAAACCAGCAAATGACAGATTGCTTCAAAATTAATGATAATTATGTTAATGACAATGAGTCTATTGCTAACGAGTTCAACAAATTCTTTGTTGAATCAGTCCACGATCTAGCCAAACCTTTCAAGGGCAAATTGCCTTCTGTGAACAAAGTTCAGCGTAGCAGTATAGATCATTTTAAAATCAGGGAAGTTCTACACGATGAAGTAAGGAAAATCATCGTAAATATGAAGAATTCTACATCAAGAGACATACATAATATTAATGTAGCTCTAATTTAAACAAAATCTAAGCAGTTTACTTGATCCTATAACTTACCTTGTAAACCTGTCAATACAAAAAAACACTTTCCCACAGAGCTGGAAGATTGCTGTAATCACTGCAATTACAGGCCTATTTCCATCCTCCCTGTAGTCTCTAAAGTGCTGGAAAAAAATGTGGCTGGGCAATTAATAGAACATCTTGAAAATAACCAACTGTTGCATCCCCAACAGTTTGGGTACAGCACAGAAACAGCCAACTGCTTCTTGTTGGAACAGATCAAAGGTTCACTGGATAAAGGGAATGTTGTAGGCGCTGTGTTTTTAGACCTAAAAAAAGGCCTTCGACACAGTGGACCATTGTATCTTATTGCAGAAATTACAGCAATTTCAATTTTCAGCTGCAGCTCTGTCATGGTTTAAGTCCTACCTAGAGGGCAGAGAACAACGTGTGAAAGTAGGAAGCGTTAAATCCATCCTGAGTCCAAATGATTTAGGAGTGCCTCAAGGGTCAGTCCTAGGACCGTTGCTGTTTTCAATGTACATAAATAATCTCCCTGATTGCTGTCAGGGTGTAAACTGCCAGCTTTAAAGGAGTAGTTCACAATTTTTCCATACTGAGATATGTTCTTACCTGAACTTAGACGAGTTGATACGTACCTGTCAAGTCTAACTTCAGCCCATTTGGAGCTATAGGAATATACTGGGAGAGGCCAGTGCTAAAAACATCGTTGGTCCTTTTGTGTGACTGAGGGCACACAGTTCTTCCATACAGTGATATGTTCTTACCTGAGTGTAGACGAGTTGATATATACCAGTCTGGTCTTTGTGCGTGCCTGTAGAGGAGCACGGTAGCTTCCAAATTCACCCCGTTTGGAGCTATATGAATACATTGGGAGAGGTCAAATGCTAAGAAAATCTTTGTTCTTTTTGCGTGACTGAGTGCACGCACAAAGACCAGACAGGTACGTATCACCTAGTCTAAGATCAGGTAAGAACATATCTCAGTATGGAAAAACGGTGAACTATTCCTTTAAGCTGTTGACACAGTTATTCATGTGTCAGCAAAAACATCTCCGCTGGCTGGGCAGCAGTTAACACAGGCATTACTTAACATCTCAAGATGGCTTCAGCTGTCCCATTTAACTTCAAATGTAAAGAAAAGTTTCTCAATATGTTTCTCTATCAGCCGGAAGTCCCCTGACAGTACCTTTGAGGTTCAGTTAGAACATGAACCCATTCAGAAGGTTCATGAAACAAAATACTTGGGCATAATCTTAGATAAACACCTAAAGTTTCAAAGTCAAGTCACTAGCGTCTGCAGGAAAGTGAAATCAAATCTGAACTGTTTTCGTTTTAAAAGAAGAGAATTATCACACCAAGTGGCTCTATTGTATATGCATGCAATGGTTTTTTCACATTTGTCATACTGCATTACAGCATGGTCACAAACATCAGCGTCCACTCTGAAACCAGTCACTTCTCTGTATAAACAAGCAATTAAGATATTTGACAGGAAACCTTTGAGATGGCATCATTGTGATCAGTGATGTACCTGAACGCGTTCATTGACCGAAAGTTCATGAACGCGTTCATATTTTGGGCGAACGTGAACTGAACGCACTGGATTACTGCCTGATGAACGAAACCATGAACGCGTTCATTCTGGTGTCTGTGAACGCCATTTCTCGTTCTATTTACGTTCGTTCAATATGGTGCCAGATTTATTTTGCATTCCAGGCGAAAACTTGGCTGAACTCACTGTTATGAGCCCTTAATATTTAGCGTCAAAACAAGGATATATTTAGCGTAAAAACAGTCGACCTGGCAACAACCACAACAGTCAACCTGGCAACAACCACTAGCGTCTCCTCGCACGCGCGGCATCAAAACAAAAAAGCAGCATGGAGGCGGAGGCGACTGACACTGTAGCAGGTAGGAAGGACTCGCCATATGAACATTTAAAAGAGTGCTATGACAAGGTCGACGAGGAAGGGAATAACATCACATTCATCTGTAAACTTTGCCCGCCGGCTTTCAAAAAGAAAATCCGCACCTCAGTCATGTCAACAGCCAACTTCAAAAGACACGTTGAACTCAAGCACTCGGCTAGCCTCGCAAAGTATATGAAAGCACGTACCAGTACGAGTACGAAATCAAAAGACAGTCAAACTCAAAGATCCTCTACCCAAATCCCATTGACTGCATACACTGGCCGCTCAATTCTATCTCAACCGCAGGTGGACAACTTCGTGCTGCAGTATATTGTTGGAGACCTGCAGCCTTTGAGTAAAGTGGAAAGTCCAGCTTTCATGATTTTAATTAAGGGATTGCAGCCATCTAAAAACGTACCATCAAGAAAAAAAGTACAGGCATTGTTAAATAAGGATTTTAAAGAGAGCATATGTGACCTCAAAACTAAACTGTCTGAGGTGGATGTCATATGCACCACAGCAGATTGCTGGTCAGCAGTAAATAAAGCATTTATGGGCATCACTGTTCACTGGCTGAATAAGACAGATGTGTCAAAGAGATGTTCTGCAGTACTGGCATGTCAGCGTATTAAAGGAGCACATACACATGATGTTTTGGCAAAATTGTTGTCAGATGTACTTAAAGAATTCAAAATCCACAACAAGGTCGTGTGTACAGTAACAGACAATGCTGCAAATTTTGTGAAGGCATTCAAATGTTTTGGGACAGATGTTGCCATTGATGTTGAAGTTGAAGTGCCAGAGACAGTGGCCAACATTGATGAAAGTGAAGATGACAATGAACCATTGTCAGCCTTTGCTGCTGCCAGTGAAAGCTCAGATGAAGATGACCACATGGAGCCTGAGCCTCTATCAGGTCTGGATCATCCCTCACTCCCCCCTCACAGAAGGTGCATGGCTCACACCTTGAATCTAGTGGCCAAAGATACAGGAAAAACTAGAAATGCAATGGCTGCGCCATTGCGATTGACTGCGGAAATGCGGGAAGCGAATGCAGAAATTGCATAAACTCTTCAAATTGCATAATCACATTTGCATAAACTGGTAAAATGCATAAAATGTCATGTTGCATAAACTGTATAAACTGCATAAAGTGGTAAAATGCATGAATGGGTTAATTTGCATAAATTATGTAAATTGCATAAACGCTTTAAAATGCATAAACTGGTTAAATCCCATAAAGTGGTTACTTTGCATAAATTGTTAATATTGCATAAACTTTTATATTCCATAAACTGGTCAAACTGTTGAAATGGCCTCAGTGCTTGATTGGCAGAAGCTGCACAAATGGCTGAAAGGCCTGGAGTCTCCCCATTGGCTGGATTCGCACATACACACCAATGCAAAAATTTCAAACTCTCGTATAAAAAACTGGAAAACTGCAGAAGGACGATTTTTTCTCAAAACCCACAAGTTGCAGAAGCTGAACATGCACAAAGTGCAGAAATTGCAGAAAATGCAGAAAAAAGTGCAGAAAAGCATGGATTTGCGGCAGCCCCATTATAAGTCAATGGGAAAAATCTCCGACATTTTGGCCGATTGCGGAAAAAACGTAAGTTGCAGAAGTCCCAAAAGTAATAGCACCCTTCTCCTCAACATGCGGAACGTTTTGATGCATAACTTGCATAAATTGCACAAAGCATGAAGGTGCTGAAAGCTCTAGAAAATCGGGAAAAAGATGGAAGAGGAATAATAATAAAGAACATGAAAACCAATAATTGACTGCGGAAGAATTCCGCAGTCAATCAATAACTGAAAAACACTACAAAACTAAGTCAAGGGCTGTTTTTGCAAAAGCATCTGCTCTGTGGAACCTCGTAAAGCAAAGTGCAAAAGCTTGATATTGTGGAGGAAAAGCTTGGCCTTGGCTTTGTTGTGCCAAATAACACAAGGTGGAACTCAGTATTCCTTGCAATGGAGCGACTGTCTCGCATAGCAACATTAATTACTAAGAAAGAAATTAATGTGGCTGAGGTGACCCCTGAAAATTATGCCAGTCCCCAACATGACAAGCTAATTTTGCACACTGTGAGTGATGAGTTTGGCCATCGTCGTTTCTCTCCACAAGAAGTTGACTTCATTCACAAGTTTGTTGATGTAATGAGGCCTTTAGCACTTGCATTAAACATCCTCCAAGCAGAGAAGAGCGTCTTTCTTGGTTATCTCGCTCCAACCATTGTACAACTGCAATGACATATGAATGAATTGTTGAATGAAAGCATGAAGCCCGCTGCAACACAGGGTCTCATTACATGCCAACCCCTCATAAAGAGAATCTTGGAGTCACTGGACACAAGGCTGGCAGGTCTTCTGGAGATGAGGGACCACATACTCTCCGCTATGCTGATACCAAGATTCAAGCTTGACTGGGTCCAAGATGAGGAGAAGTGTGTGCTGTACAGATTGATGCTGAAAAGGGAATTTCACACCCTCAACTCTGATGATGTCACAACTAGAGACTCCCTGTCCACTGGTGAAAGTGGCAAGAATGATCCTGCAGTGTCATTCTTAAGATAAGATAAGATAAGATAAGATAAGATAAGATAAGATAAGATAAGATAAGATAAGATAAGATAAGATAAGATAAGATAAGATAAGATAAGATAAGATAAGATAAGATAAGATAAGATAAGATAAGATAAGATAAGATAAGATAAGATAAGATGGTACTTTATTGATCTCACAGATGGAGAAATTGCATTCGATGAGAGAGCATCCGGCAGCAGCACCCATTCAGTGCGCACCACTCTTTTTTTTTCTTTGGTGAAAGATCGTTGTGTCGTGGCCGCCATCTTCACTGTTTTGGTCACAGGAGATTATGGCTAATATAATATAATATAATATAATAATGCACTTTATTGCACTGTCAAGCTCAACCTTATTTCCTCCTGCCTAGTTCATACCTCCTTTTGTGTCAGTAGAATGTTCTGTTGGCTATGCTGCTGTCCTGTTTTTCTTTATTAATTAAAAAAAGACCATTTTACTAGCAAGTTTTCCCTCATGTTTTTTTTTAAACTGTAGGGAAACACTGTAGCTGCTACTAGTGTGGATTGAACAGACAGTAACAATGGGGGAAATGTGGTTCCCTGAATGCTAATGTGAACCCAGGGTGTATAAGGATTCAAAATTGTATATGAAGATGAAACCTAACACATAGTTTCATTGTTAAAACTGACTGACTGAAAATATTGGCTCTCTATGGTTCTATATGGGCTATGGCAATGATATTAAAAAAAATAAGCAAAAAATAAGCAACACAAAAAAAAGAACTATGAACTAGTTCATTTTGGAAGTATGAACAAACTATTGACTATAAACAATTATGAACTATGAATGAACTAGTTCATTTTGAAATTTGTGAACTGAACTTTGAACTAGTTCATGTAGAAAATGAACTTTCCCAACACTGATTGTGATATCATACAAAAGCACAAGCTTTCTACTTTTGAAAACTTTTTTTTTTTAGTATACTGAAATTGACTTTTAAATGATTAACTGAACAATTGTGTGTCACCTCTGTTCTCTGGCCTCATGGTGAGGTGTCAGGGCTCTCTCAGACCTTCCACCAGAGCCTCAGTTAATGTGGATTGCGTGCTCCCAAAACTTAGAAAATCTTTTGGACAGTCGAGCTTCTCCTTCAGAGGCGACACTGTGGAACTCTCTCCCTACGGCTCTGAAACTGCAGACAAACGTTACCATCTTTACCAGAGAGCTTAAACAGTGGCTCAAATCGGCCCAAAGGTGTTCACATGTGTAAAATGTGCCTTATCTAGTTTAATAATCTGTTTTATTGTAACCGTGTTTAATACTGTATTTTTATATCCTTAAAGGCCCTCTATGGACAGGTGTTGAAAATTACCACATGTGCTATAACACTTTAAACATTGCATCTGGTTCGTCCAATTGCTATGTCCATATTAAATAAATAAATAAATGAAATGAAAATGAAAACTATGGACACAACTGGTCTTCTGATGTTATATCACGGTGAAGTTCAACTCGATTACTTTATTTTACAGTCATGAACTTGTCCCTGGTCCATTCGTGCAGCCACAAACATCTGAGCCCAGCGCTGCTCCAGCCTCTGCCTCTTCTCCTCCAGGCCACGCATCCACCTTCGTACACAGCCCAGCTTCCTCTTCTCACAGGGGGGAGGACCACCGGTCTCCGTGCACCAGACCCAGGACCCGCAAGAGTGGAAAGTAAGTCCCAAATAAGTTGATCGGTAAATGTTGTGATGAAAGCACAAGTTTGGTAACATTGTAGCTTTAGTTTACAATTGTAGATAGGGATGCACCACTTTTTCTAAAACCGACACCAGTACGAGTACTTTGATTCAAGTACTTGCCGATACTGAATACCGATACGAGTACAAGGCATTTTTCACAGCAGATTGGTTTGTATTTAGTTGATTTACTCATTAACATTTCCTTGAGTAAAGTGGGCTACACTTTAAAGAGAAGTTATATCAAAATTGTACAGATGATTTGTTTATTTATTTATTTTCATTCAGTATCATTTAAAATTTTGATTGCACTTGTAGTGAGGTGGGGTAGGTGTCCCTGCGTTAAGCCAATAGAATGTAGGGGGCGCACTATAAAAGGGGCTCTTCCCCATCACCTGCCCGCTCACCTCTCTGACGTCACACCTGCTACGAGGGTTCGCTAGCGGCTAGTCTGGGGTTGTCTGGTTGTGCGTCGTGTCGGGAGCGTCAAGCCGGCGACGTAGGCTTAAGGCCGTCAACTTTGTATGCAACTTCCATGCCTCGATGGTAAGCGTGTTCGCAGCTTGTGTCTTGTCATGCGGGTACGTTTTCTAAGTTCCTGTTCATTCCAAAAGGATCAGCAGGACATCAGTTTGCTGTTCACATAGCGCTGCACTGATGCCGGTCCGAGTGGTGCCGTATAGCTGGACGTGGTCCGGGGTCTGCGGGCTCGTAGGGTGTCTCGCTTCGCTTTCGCTACCTGGTAGGATCTTTGTTTTGTTTTTGTCAGCTGTACAAGGCATTGTTCCTACTCATGTTAAATGTAAATGCAGGGTCTTGGCAGCACCATCATGCCTCCCCTGCCTGTATGTCTGTCAACCTGTTCTCTTCTCTTCTGTACGTCCTGGAACCAGCTTTTAAAGAACGAAACGTCCAACATGAACTTTTTAAGAAACCAAACTTAATTTGTATAATAAAACAAAACACGCTTTTGTAAATCATTTGCCTCTGCCCGGTCCTTTTTACGAACTTGTGTGCCTTAGACTTGTTGTAAGGTATTTCCCAGTTATACTGAGTGGCGTTGTGGCAACATATTTATTTTATTTATTTTATAGTAACCTCCACTCTGCTACATTTGGCGCTCGTTGGCAGGATAAAATGACTATGGGCATTGGCATATTGATTTTTTAATGACGTGAGGTATTGTAGTGTGTGTGTGCACATAAAAATGTGAAAGCCTGCTTCCTACAGCATTCGTTCTGCTAAAGTTATCAGAGAAAAGACTGACATGCTTAGCCTGGTCCTGTGTGTGGTGTATAATTAGTGTGCATTTATTTGCTGTGTTCATTTTTTTTTTTTGCACACTTTTGTTTTCATTTATCAGACCAAGGCAATAAGAAATGTTTAAATTGATCTGTAGCGCTAAAGTTAAATGATGCTGTAATGAAATGTTTTTTTTGCAATACCTCATGTCAGAATGTGAACTTTGGAAAAGTGTGAACAATTTTAATCCATGATCAGCGTTCATCGCAGCATGTTTTGTTTTCTGTAACTGTTACTGTTCTTAAAGGGAAACGCGTTAAGTGGGAACATCGGCACACCTGTTGGGAGCTGGGTGTAGCTAATCAAGTAGGCCGATATTGAGTGTAGCTGTGAACTTTAAAGGGGGAGGTATGGTGGGGTGGTGCGGTGTTCGAGAGGGGACGGCAGTGATGCACTTTGGCTGGACACTTTGGTCGGTAGTGTTGGTCATCGTTGCCAGTTTTTAACTTGTGGTCCAGGTCAGGGTGCTGCAGCGGCCATTGCATCAGTGGTGTCGAGCTTGGTCAGTTTTTATCCCCTAACGTAAAAGGGGCCCTTCCCCATCACCTGCCCTCTCACCTCTCTGACGTCACACCTGCTGCGAGGCTTCGCTAGCGGCTAGTCTGGGGTTGCTTGGTTGTGCGTCGTGTCAACATATTTATTTTATTTATTTTATAGTAACCTCCACTCTGCTACACACTGTTTATCATAGATAGAACAGCTCACGTCCAAAAGCTCCTCAATGCTTGTGCTTTACGCGTTTATGTATTTTTATTGAGCAATAGTATTGAGATGTTACTTATTACTGCAGCTAAAGACTCTCTTTTCTCCTTTACTTCAGCTCTGTGTAGATTTTCTCATGTGTTTATAGAAACTTATCCAGTAGCTTCAGCATTTTGATGGTTTTACTGCAGCTCATTTTGACTCAATATACACATTCTGTATCTCTTTATTTGGGATTGTCTGAGGACTGTTTAGAGGCTGGGTTAGTTTTTCAGATGAAGAAGCCCCTGGGCATAAAACGGCGAAAGAATGGCCAAAACTGTTAGCCGCAAGCTAGTTAGCAACAATAGCCTGTATGTTGTAAACACTGCAGACTCCACGCTCCAGCACTAACATTTAGCTCTGGTTAAATCCAGCACAGACTCTGATTTCGGGAGTGTCGTCTGTAATAAAGTCAGCTCTATGTGGAATATTGGATTTACACTAATTTATTCTCCTGTTTATTGTCTCGCCTCAGTGGAGCTGTGTCCTGTAGGAGCGCCGGCTGCACGTCAAGTGGTATCGGATCCTGGTATCGGGACCTCATTAATGAGTACAAGTATGAGTTCAAGCATGTATCGGCCCGATACTGGTATTGGTATAGGTGCATCCCTAATTGTGGACTGTGCACCACCTCCAAAGCACTTCACTCCAAAAGGATCAGCAGGACATCAGTTTCACCCCAAAGGAAATTACACCCCACTTGACCTTATTTCCCTTCATCTTGATAAGTCTGGAGTTGCCATCCTTTGCTCCAAATTCTACAAATATCTTGGACTGACACTTTTATTTTTATTTGGTAAAACTTGTACAAATCGGAGACTAGTGAAGACAAAACACTATCTTCTCTGTCCCATTCCCACGCACAGTGATGGCCCGTAAACAATTCCAGGTCAAATCGTGGAATATTCATGTGAGTGACCCCGCTGGTGACCTGGTCAATGATCAGAAAAAAGGAACACCTGACCATGACAGACTGAGACCACTTCTGGACACCCTAACTGTGGCATGCCTATCCTACGATCACCCATGACAGAACATCGTCATTGAAGAATGGCTCCAGGGTGAGCTTTTCCATCTACACTGGCAAGTCTAGTTTTCCATCTGGTGTTGGGCTCACACTGTTGAAAGATCTGTCTGCCCAAAACACCGGGTCCTCTGGCTCATACAGGGAGAACAGGAGGGAGTGTCCCCTAACCCCAGACAACGCACTGACATCCAGAGACCCAAGGGGCAACAGTGGATCAGAGATGGCCCCATCCTGTTTGGACACAAGGGAGGTGTCTCTCTGTTCCATCCACTTGGTCTACACTGGACAGACCATGAGCAGGCGGGTCAAACGAGAACATGGCCGTCCATTATGTCCATCATCCATCAGTGTGAGGGTAAAACAAGCACATGGGGGGCGTTGATTGGTCTGATCAGCTCATTCAGCACTACACAGCTCGGCATAAAACTATACACTGGTATAGGACTGTCTTCTTCCATTTCATTGCTGTGACCAATGCGAAGATCCTCCATCAGGAGCTGTGTGAAGACCAGAAGCAAACAAAAGTGAATTCACACCAAAGAATGGTGTGAACACAACCTCTGTAGAGAGTCGAGAGAGGGGATGATAGTGAGAGTCGGGCTTGTTTTTGGCAGCTCCCTTAGTTTTAGTACCAAAAAATGTTAATGCTATAAAGGCATAGGATTTTTTTATTAGATTTTTTGGTAAATTAGCTAATCTACAAGGAAGGAAGGAAGGAAGGAAGGAAGGAAGGAAGGAAGGAAGGAAGGAAGGAAGGAAGGAAGGAAGGAAGGAAGGAAGGAAGGAAGGAAGGAAGGAAGGAAGGAAGGAAGGAAGGAAGGAAGGAAGGAAGGAAGGAAGGAAGTTTTTAGAGACAGTAAGACACAGGGGAAGAGGAAAAGGGTGGGAGAATGAATGGATGAATGAAATAACTGAAATAACACCACTAGTAAACAGATATACCTTGGTCCACAGGACCCTTGGAAACATATTTTAAATGTCCCCAAAGTTATTTATATATGTTGTCATGGTTTTGCAATCAACATTTTGTAAAACTTTATTTTCGCCTCATTTTTTCTTCGGTATTAATGATTTTGAAACCACTTGAAAGGCTCAGTGTTTTAATGGCATAAAGGCGAGACACTGCGGGTGAATAGGGAAGAAAAATAAATGTAGAGATATCAATTTGAAACTTTTGCTGAACATCACAGATATAAATATGAGAAAAAAAATTATTGCATTTTTTCAGTCATTTTATGTTTTCACATAAAAAATAAGGCATTTTGAGCATTAAAATGACCAAAATGGCCAAAATTGCCTATATTTTGGGCAACGAAATCAAAATAATGAATTGAGCCAGATTAAAATGTATGGTTTAATTTTATTGACATATTAGTAACTAAGATTTTTTCAGAGGGGATTTTGGATGTTTTGTTCAGTTTTTCAATAAAGTGAAAAAATCTGTAAAAACTCAAATTCCGCCTTGTTTTTTGGGTTCAAAGCTGAATAAATCGGGCTAGGAATTAGATATTAAAAAATCCCTCTTCAAAATATTGCTAAGTCCAAGACTGGAAAGTTTGTAGTCTGTGGGAGCTACTATAAGGGCTCACTCGCTGCCCGAGTGCGGCTTCTCTCATTCAGAGAAAACCAGCCCTGAAGTTTTGTAGCGAGTGCACAAGCGCGGCCCGTTCTTCGGCTTTTCCGCACCAGGCGTCTCGTAGGAGGAAAAATACCATATTTGGGTGAAAGCGTCATCACAGGGACCCTTCAGGACACGTGGATGTAAAATCTGTCAATATTTGTGAATGGATACCCGCGGGAAAGACAGACTTTCTACACGGCGCAGCAGCTACTTCTGGGTTACCTCCGCCTCGCAGACAAAACATCATAAAATAAACATCATGGGGTGAGTTTTGTAATTTTTATACTCTGACATGAAAACTAAGATGTAAAGGGAGGAAAATAGATAAAAATCTTCACTTCGACCACTACGTGAAAAATCAATACTTTCACCTGCCGTTTCTGGCCTTAAAGGGCAAAAAACTCCAGCCGAGAGAAATTACCTAAACACCTTTAAGGCTCAGATTCAGAATCAGACTTGATTGACAAGTGCTGCGGTGACTGTTAACTCATTGACTGCCAATGACGTCTATAGACGTCAATTAGGTTTTTCAATGGGAACAGCTGCAGCAAAGCCTTGAGCATGTCTGGTGTTAAAATCTTAGTTGTGCTGCCTACTGCTGCCACCTAGTGACTCAATAAAAGAACTACAAGTTATTTTATTGAGTCACTAGGTGGCAGCATTGCTCTTTCGTTTTCTCAGCTTTTTGGTCAGAAAACAGCATTTTGGGTGATTTCACCTATTTTCTACGGACGGTTGAAAATGATTTCTTCTTTGTTGAAGCCAGTGTGCCCAGTACGTGGTTGCGGTGATGAAGAAGAACCTTATACATGCTAAACTCCACGAGTTGAAAGGTCAAATGTGTTTGGATCAAATTAACTCTCTTTATCGGAGTTTGGGGCCCGCCAGCAGCTTTCACAAGACTGACCCAAACATAGAAAACCAGCTTCAAGCATCATCATCATCATCATCATCATCATCATCACTGCAGCGACACAAACAGTTCCATGGCATTATGTGAGTCTGATATAAATGATGATCCTATTTACTATCAGTCCTAAGTGTTGGATGAACTCTAGAATGTTTGGCGCTAAACTAAAGGGCCCTTGGAGAAATGTATAAAAACTGATTTGGCCCTTGATGTGAAAAAAGTTCCTCACCCCTGTTCTAACGGGAAGACCCCTCCCCAGTGCTCATTGTCTTATTGTTTGGTGCAGTCCTGTGAGGAGAGTCCTGTTGTGATATTGGGTTATAACATTTGTGAAAACAAGTATACATAAGGGACAATGTATAGAACGCTGGTCCTTATCGGGAAAATAAGTACCGACAGGGCGAACCGGGTCTCTAGGTAAGCTGAAAGTCGGACTCACGCTAACTTTACGAGCGATTCCCCCAACTTCTCTGGCAGTGACGGGGACAGAGACAGTGTCCGCTACTATGTACTGTACGTGCGGAGTGATATGAAAGACCTGTATTACAAGCACCAACTCCATTGCTATTGGCAGCGGTCATTATTTTTCTCAGACGTCCTCTATCAAAAAATAATGACCGGTAGAAAAATCCCATTAAAATCAATGGAGCGTTCTACTTACGCTGTGAAGAGCTGTATAATAAGCACCAATAACGCCAATAAAGCCGTAACTACATAGAGCAGCCTTCATGATGATCATACACTGAGCCGGGCTTCACACATTTGTGGTTTATTGCAGACTTTTAATCAACAATGAGCTGTTGGCCATTGTAACATGCTAACGGGGCTAACCGGGCCTATTGCCACTTGCTACCGGCACAAAATATGTCCCATATTCAATGGTATGGGCTTAAATACTGGGGAGATTTGGCGTAGACCATGGAGATATAGTTAAAGATCCATAAGACATGGCAAGAGCAAAGAGCTACTTCCAAGATGGACGAACACACTCACATTTGTGACAAGCGTCTGACTTCAGTAAGCACAAGCGTCTAACTACAGGTTTTAGGCGTGTTTTGACGGCCGAAAGGCGTGCGGTGTGGATGCAGCTTTAAGCAGTGTTTTTTGTCTCTCCTCCATTGTCACATTTTGCACAGTTATTACCTAATGCAGCTTCACATTCCTTCTTCCAGCGCAGGTCAGAAGCGTCAGGCCGCGGAGCTTTGGAGCAGCAGATAATGAAGTAGAAGAGTAAATATTTAAAAGAGCAACTCTGAGGGTTTTTATGAACGAGAGGCTGAAAGGCGTCAGACACATTAACTAACAGTGGCTTTCATCAAATAAATGTTGGATTGTCGTCTGAACTTGGGACCGGGCAAAAGAAAAGTCTATTTTCTTTCATTTATTCTGTTTTCTTTGAGCAGAAGCACTTTCCCGCTGAGACTTTCACGGCTCCCTCGCGTGAACAAAGAGTTTCCCGCGGCGTAAAAAAGCTTTTTCCATCAAGCGGTTCACGAGGAAAACACAAAGGAGACGAAAAGGACCGGTAAAAACGTCATCCTCAGTTTTAAAGGTTTCCACCGACAGGCGCCGCGGGAGGGAGCCCAGGGAGAGGCTCACAAGAACAATCGCAGCTTTTTAAAGTCTCAGTCGTCCATAACAGTTACACAATCACATTACAGGCGAGACGTATGGATTCTTCAGGCGGTTGTAGAAAAAGTTATGAACTCCAAACTTTACAGGCCTGGACTTAACAAGCTTTAGAGGTTTTTCAGAGGGATCTTTTAATATCTCATTCTCTGCCTGATTTATTAAAGGGGCTAGATGCAAGTTGGCCATTTTATACTCACTACTGCCACCTCAGGTCTTATGCGTAGCTGCACCTTCTATATTAAGCTCGTGCATGACGGCACTTCAGACCCGACTTAAGACCTTTCTGAGTGACAGTGCAGGATTTTAGAGGCAGTTGTGGTGAACAGGTCTGAGCTCATTCTACACACGAGGACATGGCTGGAACATGTAGGGGAGGAAAATACTTAATTTTAACATTTTAAAAATAGTCCCTTTAAGCTTTGAAAACTATTTTCACTTATGAATAGCTTAATTGCTCTTTTTGGATCATGTTTAGTTTTTTAATACATTTCTCCTTGTTTTTAGAGTTCAAAGCTCAATTAATATTATTAACTTGACCTGTATTTAACCAGGAAAGTCCCACTGAGATTAAGAACCTCTTTTCCAGGGGCATCTCAACATGTTTACTCATCTACATCTCTTATTTATAAATGTGCGTTTCACACAATGATCGGTGCCACAAACGCAGTGGTATTTTTGATAAACGTATGCAGTAAAACGAGTTGAATATTGTCTTTATTTTCCAAGGAACTAGAGATGCACCGATCCAGTTTTTTTTTTGCTTTCCGATACCGATTGTGGGGGTTTGAGTATCTGCCGATATCCAATATTAACCGATACCAAGAGGCTTCTCTAAAAGTGTCTTTCTCTGAGTGAAAAAGTGAATGAACCCTAACCCCTAATCCTAACCCGTCGTCTTTTCTTCATTACAAGATCAATTCTACACTAAATATCATGGGTATAAGACAGACTTAGGTCACATTCATATAAACGACTCACATAAAGCGTCTGATCATTACAAATGTTACATCAGTTATTTCAAAAACTAAAATACAAACACTTAGCTCCAACGGTGAACCATTTTATTTTACTACTTGATCATATCATAGTTTCTGTTTCAGCCTTGATTAGCTCTTGTTAGCATTAGCATGCTTACCCTAACATGAGCATACTAATGCTAGCTGTGGCTTGTTGCGCGATGATCGAAAATAAAATTTACTCTGTGCATAACTTCAAATCATAACAACGCCGCCCAAGAAGTGACTTCCTGTTTCGATCCAGCACACCAAAATAAAAGCACACAGCTCGTCTCATTGATTAGTTCAGCAGGTACTTGCTACATTACAAGAATATAATATAAATACACACATTTGAAGTGTTTTGTCTGTTAATAGTTTGGCAGAAAGAAAGTTGAAATAATGAATAAGATTCAGATGCTTTTATTTTGGCATGCTGGATCGAAACAGGAAGTCACTTCCTAGGCGGTGTTGTTATTATGCAGTCAATGGCAGAAACTGACTCAGTGATTGAATTCTCCAGGTTCTGAGCCTCAAAATGACAAACAGCATGTTCAAAACGGCGAGAGCCAAAACAAGTATCGGTTCAGGATCGGATATTTGCAGCCGATACCTGATGTATCGGCTCCGGCATCCGATACCAGTATTGGATCGGTGCATCCCTACAAGAAGTTCATATAATACCAAATGTAATGCTTTAAAGTTGTATTTAAAGCCACACTGCGTAACATTTCACCTAATAAAAAATATTGAAATAGAAGCATTTATTTTATGTCACATATTTTCATAATTGAAAAATACCTCATAAATGCACAAACAAACAAGTGCCTTTGCTGTGAGCGGCTCAGCTCTCCTAGACATGACTGTAACTTTGCTGGAGTGGAGACATCTCCAGCTCGTTTCCATGAAGGTGTGACTAAAGTCAGCTGAATTTGAGATTGAAACAGGTCACACAGTGTACCTTTAAGGCCTTGTTTTCACTTAATGGGTTTTGATTCCCCACAGAAACCCTGAGTCTGTAGGAACCAGGAAATTACCATATTTGGATTACAGCCTTTTGTGCTACACGTGGATCCCAAACATGTCAGTATTTGTGAATGAACTAGCGTGGGAAAGACCAGGGAGCGACACAGCCATGTTGGAGTCACTTCCTGGATAAATCGTCAGAGAATAAACATGGTAAAGAGAGACTTTGGGCTGTTTTTTACTCGACACAAATCTCTTCATCCAGCCTCTCATTCATAAAAACCCTCCGCGTCTCCAGCAGCAGCAGCAGCAGCTCGTCCTGTGGCTCTTTTAAATATTTACTCAGAGGAAACCACTATCTCCCTGATTATCTGTCCCTGAACGCCCCGCGGGCCCACAGTCGGCTCCTCTTTGCCCTCACGCGCCACTCGCTGTTTGGACAAAGCGCTCGTTTACTCCGGCTCTGTTTATGTGACGGCGTGCGGGGCAGTTATCGCAGCAGGAGCAGCTTTAAAGAGCAGAGGGAGTAAACACAAGGCCAGCTCCGTTTGATTTAGAGCCTGAAGTCTGAAGCCTCTCCGCAGACACGTCCTATCAGGCTCAGTCACGCCTTGTAATCAGGTCGACAAGCATTAACCCCCGACTCTTTGTTACAGTACAGAGAAACACACGAGAAAGAAAATGTGTTTGTTCCACCTCTTAACCGAGCACATCTTCTCCAGTTTGACTTTACCCAAATCTGAAAGATTCTTGAAAATAAAAAGCGACAAAAACACATCTACAGAGCGATGAAAAAAACTGACAAAGAAGCATAAAAAACCAACAACAAAGAAAGATGAAAAAGCAACAAAAACTCTTCAAAAATGGTTGTTCTTCCCAGTGGGTGGGGTCAGGATTGATCTTATGAACTTGTGGTTATGAGCCCGCCGCTCTACCTATGGAGCTAACCAAGCGGAGCATTAGTCTGCCGCCACGCGTAAATGAATGTTATGACCCGCCCCGAAAACACAAGCGCAATGCAATTGTCGAGGCCATTAGCAATACAATATGTCCTTGAGCTAAACCGGTATAAGCTAGAAAACCAAGGACAATATCTGCTGTTGTTTCAGCTGAATTTGAGCTAACGCCTCAGAGCACTCACTGCTTTAATCCTGTCGTTTACAACTTGCTGCAACATGTGTACAACTTCTAAACAATCTTAAAACGTGCGTTCCGTTAAGGAGGTTCCTCTCGTGACTTCGACACAGTTAAACTTCACAAAACCAACCAAATGATCCCACTGTAGATTTCGGGAATGAAACGGTCAAACTCTCCACGGAGTCAGGGAGGTGTGGAGTGAGTGAGTCCCATAAAGGCCCAAACATTGTAAATCCTTTCAGTGGAAACCAGAAGCTTTTTCCAAACTGAGACGCGGGGCAGGAGAGTGAGTCGCCTGACAACTCCCAACATGCACTTCTTTGCAAATATTTGTCTAAAATGTATTTAAAAAGAAATCCAAACCTTAGAGGCTCCACACACACATAGGGATGGGTATCATTGAGGATTTATCAATACTACTCTTCTTATCTCTCCTCCTCATCCATCCAGTTAGAGGCTACTGTATAGGCATTAATCCTTGGCCTATCTTTATTTTTTATCACTGTACAATACTCTACATTGCTAGTTAAAATACTTGACTATTTTTTTGTTATATATTAGTATTATATAACTTGCGCTCAGTCACGCGCAAAGACCAAAGATGTTGTTAGATTTGGCCTCACCCAATGTATTCCTATAGCTCAAAACAGGGATGAAGTAGAAGCTTCCAAGCTCTTACACGGGCACATAGACCAGGTACGTATCAACTCGTCTAAGCTCAGGTAAGAACATATCACAGTGTGGAAGAACTGTAGCCTAGACCCATAAGGCTGGAGCTCATCAGACGGGAAATCTCTCAAAATCTCTCGAGATCCAACGTGACTTCGGCGGTGCATTTAGATCACTTGTGATTTTGGTGCGACTTTGTGTTAAGTTCTTTATTCCAACGTATAACTTACTTCCAGGATTCGCCAACATAAAGCTGTTGAACCAGTGGCCGAAGCAGCAATGAATGACATAAACTGAGTCATATCTTCTGTTCTCATAACCTATTTTAAAGGTTGTGAGAATAATCCCGTCAGACCTGAGAAGCTCAGCAGGGAAGGGCCTGGCAGGACCTGGATGGGAGACCGTTTGGGAACACCAGGAAGCCTGGCGAATGTAGTGAGTGAGTGAGTGGTTGGTGGTGATCGGAGAGGCCGATGGCGCAGACAGGTTGCCTCGCTTCCGTCAGTCTACCCCAGGGCGGCTGTGGCTACAATAGTAGCTTACCACCACCAAGTATGGAGTGAACGAATAGTGCAATGTAAAGCGTCTTTGAGTGTCCAGAAAAGCGCTATATAAAACTGATGCATTACTATTAAAGGCTGTATTTTATCCATGAATCCAAAGAAGTCCTCAGAGTGACAGGGGCCTTTATCTGCTCCACCCTCTGCCTCAGCTGCTTTATTAAAAGTAACTATTTTATTCACTATGTGTGAACCAGAGACGCAGACGCTCCTGATCTTTATTAGAAAACGTAGGAGAGTTTTTGTTCATCCTGCATTTACTTGAGTGTAGTTAAAGCCACACCGTGTAGGATTTTACCCAAAAAGTAAAATTGAAATACAAGCATTTACTATATGACAGACATTTTCAGTTTTTTTTTTTTCAATTCATAAATGTGCAAACAAACATGAGCTTTTGTGTGAGCGCCTCAGTTCTCCTAAGACATGACGGTAATTTTACCGGGAGTGGGTGCGTCGTCTGGATGCTCGTCTCCATGGAGATGTGACTAAACTCAGCAGAATTTGAGATTTAAACAGGTTAGGTCCTCATCCAAATACAGTCTCTGATCACCCACTGCAGTAATAGCATTTTCTGTGTCGAGTTGGTCATTATGAGTATGTTTTGTACTAATGTCAACAGTATAATCCAAAAAGTTACACAGTGTGCCTTTAAGATACTTCAGTTTAGCCTCAATTATCATTTATTCATTCCCGGTCAAACCAAGTCATTACCACAATTAAAAACCCGGAGTGAGATCAGACAGATGGTCTCTGAGCCGCCGTGTTTCGTGGGAGTCTTGTCGTTTCTTTATTTGTCCTTCGTATAGAGCGAGTCACAGAGCGGGTCACAGGGGAGCGCCGGCGCCGCGCTCGCTCGCTCGCTCCTATAGGGTGTGGGAAAACCAGAGCGTCGCCATAAATCCAGCGCTCTGTTGTTGAAGCCGAGCGGAGTGTTGTTTCTGGTGTGGCATTAACGGCACTTTGGGACGAGGACAGAGAGGAATGTATTTAAACCAACGACCTTCCTGTGATCAGCTGGAACACGTTTCTACGGCAACAGCCAGCGGTCCATCAAACAGAGGAATGAGGCGAAGCTCTGATCTTAACAAGTGTTGTAGATCATATTTGTGATATTTACAATGAACTGGTGCAGAAAGAGAGTTGAGGAATGTCCTTTAAAGCCAGTTTGAATGAATGCTTTTTAATCCCGTGAATCGTTTAATGCGTTTTAAATCTAATGCCTCGCGGGAGCCCGTGTGAGAAACTGTCCGAGCCAAAGTTTACATACCGAGCTGGGGATTGTTGGAATTAAACATGGGAATAATGTCAAATGAAAAGCCACATTTTGTTCTATAGACGGCGTCTCTGGAGTCGCCCAAATACGGTCATGTTTGAAGCAGTTGAGGAAAAAAACAAGAAGAGGAGAAAAATGTGAACCGTCTATGTTTACTCAAAAACGACTTTAACAAACGCTGAGTTATGAATATAGTTTGCTACTGAATAAAGACGCAAAGACATGAGGCAAAGTGGCCCATAAATACATAAATAACGGCTTTATAAACATCTGATCACACAGGAATATCACATTTACTCTGTTGTTTCTTCCTGACATGAATGAGCACATTATTTTTCCCACACAGTCAGTTTCCCAGCCAGTTTATTGAGTGCTGCTTGGGAACAGCTCCCCCTGGTGGCCGTGTATCAGCCCTTAGGCCATAATCATTTCTTAGGCCAGTAGTTCTCAACCTTTTGGAGCTGTGACCCCCATTATGACTGGTACAGAGGCTCGTGACGCCCCGCCCGGGTCACACCGTGAGAAGCCTACATAATTCTTAAAAAACAAAGAAAAAAAAAACAAATTATGAAAAAATGATTTTGCACAACATAATTGCACAAATCAGATCAAATGTCTGTTAAAATATTATAGGAATGTGAAAAATACAGTTCCTTTAAAGGAACAGGCCACCGTCTTTAAATACTGAGATATGTTCTTACCTTAGCTTAGACGAGTTCATGTGTACCTGTCTGGTCTTTAGGCGTGCCCTCAGTCATGTAAACACAGCACAGACGGCGTTAGCATTTAGCCTCTCCTCCTCTCCTCTATAGCTCCAAATGCGAGTGAAGTTAGAAGATACCGAGCTCTTCCACATTTCCCCTATGTCGATTTTCTAAGCGGATAAAAAGGGGAACTACTGTATATTCCAAGGCGTAGTAAAACTACTTGGAAACATGGAAGAGCTTGGTAGCTTCTAACTTCACCTCCGTTTGGATCCATAGAGGTGAAGAGGAGAGGCTAAATGCTAACGCCGTCTATGCTCTGTTCACATGACTGAGGGCACGCCTAATGACCAGACAGGTACACATGAACTCGTCTAAGCTAAGGTAAGAACATATCTCAGTGTTTAAAAAGGATGGCCTGTTCCTTTAAAATGTCTTAGCTGTCACCCATTTAAGCCATATATGATGTACAATACTGGCATTTGGGCAAGTGATTCTTTACTACAGCTACAACTGGAAGGTCCGGCCCTTGTTTTTTTGTCGATGAAGAGGATTGGCCCTCCACCGAACAGACTTGCCTTCCCCTGCTTTGTAGTGTAACACCTCACGTAACCATTTTTAAATAGGGAAAACGTGGAAGAGCTAACTTCACTTTGAATCAGTGAGACGAGGAAGAGTTTGTTTGTTTCCATGTGAAGGCTTATAAACTGTGGTGGATTTCGAGGTGTGAATGAAACACAGCGAGACACATGACGTCAGGACAGAGACGTGTGAATAAAAGACACGCAGCTTTTAACTGTTTAAACTAGTGCTGGGATTTACGGCTTGTCGCCATGTTTTTGTCACTTTTTTTGTGTTGTTGTTGCTATTCCATCCCTTTTGAAAGGTGTTTTTTGTTGCTTGTTTCGTTGCTGTTTTGACGCTTTGTTCAAAAAGCTTTTAGATTTGGGTAAAGCCAAACTGGGTTCAGGCGGAGTTTACAAGGTTAACATAAAACTCACCATATCTAGGACACTTGTGTGGCTCCGTTTGGGCTCATCGGTGGGGATCCAGTCGAGATCCAGTTGGAACCGTTGACCTTAAAGAGCCGTTCGAAAGAGCCGCTCGCTCCTGAATGTCACTCGGATAAGCACGTCTGTGTCTGCACTTTATCCTGAGTGACTCCTGTTAATGATCCACCAAAGACAACACTCGATCATTCGACCCCGGCTTCAGCCCACGGACGATGCGAGGGAGTGATTCTGAATGTCATCGCTACACTTTCGGGTCCTGGTTTTCTATTAAAGGGGCTAGATGCAAGTTGGCCATTTTATACTCACTACTGCTTCCTCAGGTCATACGTGTAACTGCACCTTCTATAACAAAGCAGTGCTAAATAACTTGTTTACCTTAATGAATCCTTTCTGTAGTCCCTGTGGGGTACTACAAGTGTTAAAGAGGGGGTATTCATGGCCGTATCTACCATTGAGGTCACCAGACCTCTGTGAATTTTAGCTTTTTTTTTGTTTTTTGTTTTTACACATTGTATCCTGCGCAAATGAATGTTGTAAACACGCGCTTCTACAGGCGGAAGAGCCTCTAGTTCAGACGTGGATGAGCTTGTTATGAACCTAAATGTGTCCACTCTAAAACCGAACCTCATGAGCTGCTTTGGACCCGAGTGCGTAAAACTCGGCGGAGGCGCGGCTGCGCGTCAGCCTCACTACAACAGCAGCGCATGAACCGTGCCAAAGTTTGATCCAGATGCAGTTTCTTTGCTCTCTGTCATAAAGAGAGAGGAGCCAGTGCGCCGTCAGACTGACGGTGACTCCGATTTATAACAGGAGTTTTCCTCTCATTCTGATCTGAGGAGCGAGAGGAGAAGGAGAAGCGTCTGTGCCTCATCATTGCTCTCCTCCTCTGCTACTCACTTTGTTTTTGTCTCATGCAAAGATTGTAATGTCCTGCGTATAAATGATATACGCTTTAATGAGAGCTTAAACCAGCGCATTCACCTTTGTAGCTCCCAGTGGTTTGACAGTGAGGGCGACGCAGAGGGGGCGGGGCCAGAGCGCAGTGTCCAAACCAGAGTCTGATGTTCAGAATGAGCCAAAGCAAAACCCTCAGCTTTACCCATTCACACCCACAGCCTCGTTTTCACAACAATTAAAAACGGACATTTTCACCTTGCACCATTTGCACCTTCTATAATAAAGTAGTGCTAAATAACTTGTTTACCTTAATAAATCCTTTCTGTATGTGGCAAGATGAGCGGTGATGGCGACTTATAAACAATCTCTCAGCCAAAATGAACAACTGTTAACATAAATATTGACAACACCACCGGAGAGAAGGCTCCGAACCTTAAGGCACGCAGGTTCGTTTATGATTGACACAGGCAGAGTCTATGCTTAGCAAAAATATAAGTTTTATTTACTGTATATTTCGTTTCAATAAATTATTTTATGTTTTCGTTATTAAAAGCTCAGTTGGTCCACAAGTTTACATTTTCACAGACATTACTACCACAAACTGCAAAGTCCTTTCATTTGGCAGTATTAAAATAACAGTAAAGTCCGTGAGTGGAGCAGATTAAAAGACAAGGAAACAACATACAGGACAGCGCCGTCATCGCACCCACGGCGCCACCAGCTGGCGGGAGGAGGTGCAACAGGCGCCATGCCACATGTAGTCCCTCTGGGGGTACTACAAGTGTTAATGGGATGATTGGGGGGGGGGTCTTTCATCCTCCCCTGGTGTCTCTGGACAGAAAACCACAATTGTTGTTTGGGTGGGGTTAGAAAGTGCACACATTACATTGTTGGATTGCGCCATACAGTGCATTCTTATCCATGAATGCCACTCAAAGTCGGCGATGTTTTGCTGAATGTCCAGTTTTATGGAGTAAACGCATCAGTAGCATATAGAAGTCGCCTGTAGCTCTTGTATGACTTTCCTCTCTGCTCCAAATGTGGCACAACAGCAGCTCTCAATCACATGCACAACAGGCACATGTGATGAAGGAGGATCAAACTGAAACAACAATGACTGACCTGAGGAGAGGAGAGGTCAGGTAAAGGCTCCACTTTAGTGTGACAGAAAGTGTCGTCCTGGTTGAAGTAAAGCCTCATGATGGACTCTGCCCCTCGTTTCCTGATAAGTCCATAAGCGATTTCCCAGGTTCCTCAGCGACGAAGTGGCAAATCGAAAGAACAAGCCTCATGTCTCCTGTAAACTCTTGGTCCTTTTACCTCCAGATTTTGCATAGATGCTCCCCTGTTAAAGGGGCGGTATTATGCTAAATGGACTTTTTCAAGCTTTACATCATGTTATTATGTCATTCCCTCATTAAAAACATGCCTGAAGTGTTGCCTTGGCACATTCACGTATTTTTGAGTAATCTGTAAAAACTCTGATGGCGGCCATTTTAGGGATAGGTTTGCCTGAGTCCTCCTAGGAACGCCTTCACCTCCTGGAGACGCCTCCGAGCTTTCGTCACCAGCCGAGTAACCAACCACTGCTCCTCAGCAGAACCCCCTCCCCACTGATGCCACAGACAGCGTGTGGAGGGGGCGTGTCGGAAAGGGTCAGAGGTTCTTAAAGAGACAGAGGCCTATTTCAAGACATTCACTACAGCCATTTTGAGAGAGCAATTTTATACAAGGCAGTTATTCTAATTTACTGCATTTACAGACCAACAGAAGGTTTGGTCATCATTGTAGTGTGATATAGACTGGTGCTGTGTGACTGAAAAAAGCACAATACCCCCTCTTTAACAGTATAACATCCAAGTATCGTTGAAATGTCGACCCTCTTTGCTCACTCTGACACAGTACTGAAGAATCGGCAAGTCGTCTTTCCTGGGAATGTTCTTAAAGGTATTCTGTTTGTGTAGATTTACAAGATAAAGAATCTCCCCCAAGGACACTTTTTATTTTGAATTTCATATTAATAATGGCCAAGTGTCATATCCAGTATCCGTGTTCACTTCACTAATGTCCTAGAGCTTTAGTCCTGTTCACTACAATGGGATTTAGCTGATGTTGTCGTTGTGTCCTCAGGCAAGACACTTCCCCCTCCTCGCCTCCAGTGTCTGCGTACACTGGTGTGTGAATGTGTGAGTGGATCCTTGATGTGAAGTCCTTTGAGCCTAATGCAGGTGGAAAAGTGTTTTACAAGCTGAAAACATTTACCATTTACCAACACCGGATCTTACAGAAACACTACATGTTCCAAACTGAACAATCAGCAGTTTGCACAAGAATCAAACTGCTTATTGCGCAGTTTGATTATTGTGCAATAAGAAAACTGCACAACAAGCACTTTTACTTTGAGACACTATTTATTCCCCATTTCTGACATTGAATTTGATGTAATTTGGATTTAAACCATATTTTAGTGAAATTAAAGCAGTACTAAGTAACTCGTGCCCCTAGAGCACAACTGCAGGTGTCGTAGCATGTTGTGTAGATTCTCTCTGTCACTGATACAGGTGAACATGGGCCTGTAGATACTCTCTGTCACTGATACAGGTGAACGTGGGCCTGTAGATACTCTCTGTCACTGATACAGGTGAACATGGGCCTGTAGATACTCTCTGTCACTGATACAGGTGAACATGGGCCTGTAGATACTCTCTGTCACTGATACTGGTGAACATGGGCCTGTAGATACTCTCTGTCACTGATACTGGTGAACATGGGCCTGTAGATACTCTCTGTCACTGATACTGGTGAACATGGGCCTGTAGATACTCTCTGTCACTGATACTGGTGAACATGGGCCTGTAGATACTCTCTGTCACTGATACTGGTGAACATGGGCCTGTAGATACTCTCTGTCACTGATACAGGTGAACATGGGCCTGTAGATACTCTCTGTCACTGATACAGGTGAACATGGGTCTGTAGATACTCTCTGTCACTGATACAGGTGAACATGGGTCTGTAGATACTCTCTGTCACTTATACAGGTGAACATGGGCCTGTAGATACTCTCTGTCACTGATACAGGTGAACATGGGTCTGTAGATACTCTCTGTCACTGATACAGGTGAACATGGGCCTGTAGATACTCTCTGTCACTGATACTGGTGAACATGGGCCTGTAGATTCTCTCTGTCACTGATACAGGTGAACATGGGCCTGTAGATACTCTCTGTCACTGATACTGGTGAACATGGGCCTGTAGATACCCTCTGTCACTGATACAGGTGAACATGGGCCTGTAGATACTCTCTGTCACTGATACAGGTGAACATGGGCCTGTAGATACTCTGTCACTGATACAGGTGAACATGGGTCTGTAGATACTCTCTGTCACTGATACTGGTGAACGTGGGCCTGTAGATACTCTCTGTCACTGATACAGGTGAACATGGGTTTGTAGATACTCTTTGTCACTGCATTGAACAGATCAGTTTGTGGATGCAAAACAACTTTTTCAAACTTAACGCAGACAAAATTGAGATCATTGTTTTTGTCCCACAGACACAAAGACAAAGCGTTTTCAGTCACCTTGAGTCTCTCTCTCTAAAACCAAAAAATCAGGTTTGAAATCTAGGAGTGATCATGGACTCAGACCTGAACTTAAACAGCCACATCAAAGCAGTAACATCAGCAGCTTTTTACCATCTGAAAAACATGGCTCAGATCAGAGGAATAGTATAAAAACCAGACTTGGAGAGACTTATCCATGAATTTGTCTCCAGCAGGTTAGACCAGTGTTTTTCAACCACTGTGCCATGAGATATTGTCTGGTGTGCCTTGGAAAATGATCCAATTTTACCTTTATTTCACTTCACTTTCACCATTCATTATTATCCGCAAATAATGTACTGTTTTCAAGTGTCTGTGCTGTCTAGAGTAGAGTAACCATGTAATAAATGCTCCATATTAGGTCGCGAATTTCTTTGAGACAAGAAAATTAGTGATGCATGGATGCGGCAGGTGGCGGTGACTGTGGCACGGTGGCTAGCGAGACTATACGATGTTCCTATTCAAGACACTTTGATGTGAACGACTGAAAATAGGCTACAGGGTTACATTTTTAAAATATTTTCTGCTGGTGGTGTGCCTCGTGATTTTTTCAATGAAAAAAATGTGCCTTGACTCAAAAAAGTTTGAAAAACACTGGGTTAGACGACTGTAACGGCTGCTCACTGTCAGAGCTGCATCCAGAACCAGGACTGCCCTGACTTCCTGTCACTCAGAGAAGAGAATTTAAAACAGCTCTGCTTGTTACAGTATAGTAAAATATAGTATAGTATAGTATAGTGTAGTGTAGCGTAGTGTAGCGTAGCGTAGCATAGCGTAGCGTAGTGTAGTGTAGTATAGCATAGCATAGCATAGCATAGCATAGTATAGTATAGTATAGTATAGTATAGTATAGTTAGTATAGTTTATTACTTATTTGGTGTCTTGCACCTAAAGGTGCCCCGCCCACATGGGCTTAAAAGACACAAAAATGTTGGAAGACATCAGAAAAACATTAAACAATTGTGTAAGCCAAGCGCTTAACAAAACTTAGACAAATGAAATGGCTTATACTTGAACAAGAACTTAAGCCTTTCCTCATCGGACATTTCAAACAAATGTACAGCAACATCAGACAGTTTACAAAATATTTGCCTTCTCGGTTCATGATACAAAGGACAATAAAACACAAAATGCGATTCATTTTCAACATCATGTAACTGACACAAACAACAAGTCCGCTCCTCCTCTGGGAGTGAGTGGAATCGTCCCGTCTCCAGTGCCAGGGGCAGAGTCCCGGACCTCAGCTGAGCACAGACTGACCTCTGACCTCTGGACAGGTTCAAGGTCACATAGGGCTCAGGGCCAGAATTATCTTTAATCAAAATATAAGTTCTCAGCTTTGGCTTAAACAAGACATCATTTAACCATTTTTTAATTTCTCCAACATTACATCTCAACTTGTTTTTAAAAATAAACTGGAGATCAGCATCGAGAAAAATGTTCTCCCTCTGCACACTCCAACTGTATCTATTAGACAGGTCCCATTTAAAGATGTGTTTGGACAGTCTTGTGTCAGACATATTGATAAACCTATTCCATAACCGTGTCACAAACATGCCTCACTTCACAAGTCTTTTCATGGTTTAGCACCATTTCAGCGACATTTGGCCCAGGGGTAAAACAAGGCTGGGATTTTTAAGTAATTTTTAATTTTTAATTATATCGTTAAATATATTGTTATCATGATATTTATTGTGTAGATCGTGAGATAGATTTTAGGCCCTATTGCCCTGCCCTAGACCTGACTGAGCAAAAACAATGATTCAGCATCAACATTGTCCAGCTCACAAAACCTTGTTGCACACCAGTGTTTTCTTTCAGTATTCACAGGAATTCTCGTCCTACGACAAACCGCAGGCAGCTACAGCTCAACCACAAACAACATGGACCCGTTTTAAAGCAGAGAATAAAAGGTTTAGGTGCATTTTAAACACCCTGAGACTGAAGGCCAGCGTGTCCCCAGAGGCTCGCGTCGACACAAACATCTGAAAGTCCTTTAGTGCCGCTCCAAACGGCACAATCCGCTCGGCCGCATTCATCAGGTCTCCACACAAACAGTCTGCAAAGTCAGAGGCAGCGATCCGACTGCACCGCCTCTGTGTGTGCCCTCAGACTATACACAAACACCACATGAACTTTGGAAACTATTAAACAAACTCTTTCCTTTGACAAAGCACTTTTCCTCTGAGCCAAACAGAGTCAGTGAAGCCTGTCCCCCTCCACTGTGTGCCTTTAACCACGGCTGTCTCTGCTACTTCTACTTGAGTAACATTAAAATGAAGCATCTGCGCTAGAAAGAAACGTAAAAGTAAATCTTATCAGGAAAAATGTGAAATATCTGTGTCTTGACTATTGTTGCTTAATTCTTCATAATTACTTTTTTATGGCATTTCCTTTGAAAACGTCAGAAATTCACATTGTTTCTCTGAATATGTCACCACAGGAACAGGAATCAAACTTTTAAGCTCAAACAGATACTCAGGACTCAAGGAAATATTTTATCCAAGTACTTTTTTACTCTTAAATAATTATTGGGCCGCCACTCATTACTTCTGTTTGAGTAAAATGATTTTAAAGTAACGTCACTCTTACATGAGCGAATGTCTCCGCTCCTCCGCCCTTCACAGCCTCATAAACCCGGGTTGGCACCGTGCGTAAAGCGCCCTCTCCGTGCGTAAAGCGCCCACTCCTCCGTGCGTAAACACTCACCTGCAGCACGCTCTTGATGGTCACCATGGAGACCACGGCCGTGCACAGCCGCACGCCGCCGCGCGTCTGCTGCCCCATGACCGCGAGCATGGGCGTGGCCAGGGCGAAGGACGTCAGCCACATGCCGCTGATGAGCTTCTTGGTGCGGCTGCGCGACATGATGCTCTTGGCCTTGAAGGGGTGGCAGATGGCCATGTAGCGCTCCACGCTCAGGCTGGCGATGTTCAGCGCCGTGGCATAGGAGCAGCTGTCCCGTAGGAAGTAGTAGCCCCGGCACACGGCGTCCCCGAACACCCAGGGGTGGTGGAACCAGATGAAGTTGTACAGCTCGATGGGCATGGACAGCACCAGGATGAGCAGGTCGGACACGGCCAGGCTCGCCAGGTGGTAGTGCACGGTGCTCTGCAGGTTCTGCATGCTCCGTTTGGTGAAGAGCGTCCACAGCGTGAACGAGTTCCCGAGCGAGCCCACGATGAAGAGCGCCACGTAGATCACCGTCACCACCACTTTGGAGTAAATGTCCGTGTTCACCTCCAGGTCCTCCTCGTGCGTCCCGTTCAGAGCGGACTGGTTCAGCAGGCGGTGCGCGAGCGCGGTGAGTCCAGAAAGATCCGAGAGAGACAGGTTCAACCCCAGCCCGAAGCCCGGGTCCGCCATGGTCCAGGTGCAAGAGGGGTCCACGAGAACGGAGACAGGTGAACGAGGGACCACGAGCCCAGAGACAGGTGCACGAGGGACCACGAGCCCAGAGACAGGTGCACGAGGGACCACGAGCCCAGAGACAGGTGCACAAGGGGTCCACGAGCCCAGAGACAGGTGCACAAGGGGTCCACGAGCCCAGAGACAGGTGCACAAGGGGTCCACGAGAACGGGTTTACTCTGGACTTGGGTTTACAAGGGGTCCAAAAGCCCAGAGACAGGTGCACGAGGGGTTTACAAGTCCAGAGACAGGTGCACGAGGGGTTTACAAGTCCAGAGAAAGGTGCACGAGGGGTCCAAAAGCCTAGAGACACGAGAACGGAGACAGGTGCAGGAGAGACAGTACTTAGAGACAGACGCACGACAAGAGAAAGCCCAGAGCCAGGCGCGCGGGAGGGGGTCCGCGCGGAGCCAGGGTCCGCGTGCGGCGCAGAGTGAGTGGGGAGTGAGCGCAGCGCTTTTATATTTGGCACGAGGAGGAGGAGGCGGTGACGCACGCACGCTTCCCTTCACCGTGGAAACGGAGAAGTCACCGACTCTCCCCGTCCACGGCTCCGCTCTGTGCCACACTCCGCGCGCGGTCCATTCACGCTGAGCACGGCTCCTCTGTGCGCAAGCGTGTTCACGTGTGCGGGAGCATTGATTCTGGCACAGACACGAGGCTGTTATGAGCCAAAGTCCTGTCGCTAATGGAACTCAGGGACATTGCTGTCATCTGCAGAGGGACTTCTGAAAACCTTATCCTCAAATCAAAGGTCCACAGTGAGTAGGAAGCTGCTGTCTGCGCAGAGCGGGAAATCCCACTGTGGAACTCCCACACACAAACAACCAAACGCGACATATTATAGAAAAATGTCAGGAATGTCCATTGTAAACATGTCATTCTTTTGTCTATTGTGTGAGGCTGTTTTACATTTCATAAAGCCTATATTATTATTATTATATAACAACCACATCAACTGTTTTTCCTCTTTGAGGTAAAGTGAGTTTTAAGAACAAAGTCTGGTTTTGTGCCTCTTGAAGTTCTAACACTTCGGTTCTTTTCCTTCTCGGACTTCTTTTCTTTTCTCTCGGCTCCAACACTTTCCTTCAAAAATTGTTTTTTAAAATCCATTTTTCAGAGACTCTTACAGACGACACTCTGATAACAGACTCTGTCTGAAATCTCACCTCACACCTCAGCTCTAAAACTATAACACGAGGAAATAGATTTGAGAAGCTTGAACCGATAATAAGGGCTAACAATATAATAAATGAGAGCAGTTTCAAAATGTAACGCAGAGATAATGTTATACGGCTTGATGATGTTATAACTGCAGCCAATGATGAAGCACATCCATCCACAGGTGGCGCTATGACGACTGGAAACAGTCAAATGATTGACATCTTGATGGACTTGGTGTCGGCTTAACTTCAAGGCTTCTTGTGCTGGTGCACGGGGTGCGCTGGCTTCTAGGTTTGAGATTTTCCGAATGCTTTGGCTCTCACAGGTCAAACTATAAACTTTATGAACACATCGTGAGCTAACCTTTATATGACATCGTGGATGTTCTGCAGGAAATGTAACAAACACTGACTGTATTTCCCCATAGTTAGAGAACTTTAACCAGAGGTGGGTCGTACTCAGTTACATTTACTGTAATTCTTTTTAGAGTAGCTTTAAAATATGGTCATTTTTACTTCTACTTGAGTAATACTGTAATGAAGAGTTCTTTATTCTTCAGACAAATTATTTTTTATGAGGATTTTCACATAATTTATGTCACGACTGAATCGTAAATCAGACTTTTACACAAACACCAACTCAGCTACTCACAGTACTCCAGTAACATTTCCCCTTGGTACTTTTTACTCTTGCTTGATATTGTAGCTCCTTCACCCACCTGACTTTGCAAAGAACGCTGTAAAAGGTTTGTTGTAGAGTTTACAGTAACTCACAGTAAATGACACCAGTGATGATGTATATTACAGCATCACTACTACTACTACTACTACTACTACTACTACTGTGAAGGAGGTGTCGGGAAGGAGACCCAAACTTGTGACCTCAGATAATGACTGTATTTAGAACTGGTTCCAAATCTTCAATCTCCCCAGGTTGTCCGGTTAGAACAATAAGAAACAATGGATTCACTCATTTGCCACTCTTTATTGACTGAATTGGTGATTCATGTGATTCATGGATCATGGTTGATGTTCATGTTCATGTTCATGGTTTCTATAAACACAGATAAATGAATAATGAGTGATAATATTGTGATAACAATAAAAGAATGCAATACTAGGAAATATGAATAGTTACTTTCAGTCTAAATAATAAATTATCTAAAGTATAAAATGACATAAATAAGAGATGGCTGAACTACATTCAAAGAAGCATTAAACAAACAGTGATAACTAATCCAAACTACAAACCCGGAATATAATTAGAGAAACAGAGACAGTTGAATTTAGCTGGATGCTATGGCTGGGATGCATGCGCATAACACGTGAATCACGTGAGTAGAGAGAGTGGTGCGCGTAACACGTGCACCACGTGATTAGAGTGAGGCCTGCGCGTAACGCGCGCTCATGAGAAAACACGATGAAACTATAAAGCACAACTAGACTACGAAATATGATGAATACTATTACAAACAATACACAGGCAATATAGGACATGACTTACTTTCTAATGGACGCATGAACACATAATTGAAGAATAGATGAGGTTTTCACGGAATTGCGGGAGGGAGGATGGAGCGTGTGTTCCCAAGGAATGATACCTGCGCACTGACTTGACTGAAAGTTGGGACGGGGGATACCAACTCCTGATTGGTGGAGAGACAAGGGGGAGGTGAATGGTGATTGGTTGCTAGGCCGTTGCTGGGGCTCTTAATATAGATATGGGAATGGAAAGTGAAACTAGTAATAATACGAAATAGTACTTTTGATACATTAATGACACAGAAAATTCAACATAAATCAGAACCTTGTTAACAGCCGCCCCCAACTTTGGGCAGCAAAGTTGAACACAAGTCAATCGGGAATGTCTTGAGGAAGTGCAGGTAGCTTGATGAGCTTAGCAACAGGTCTGGTGTAGGATTTGTCTTTGACCTGGACTTGAGCAGTGCGAATCCTACCGTCAACTCCAGGGAAAACGGCTGTGACCTTACCAACGAGCCACAAGGCACGCGGAAGCTGCTGGTCAACAACAAGAACAATGTCGTCAATACAGATGTCCTCTTGTTCCTGTTGCCACTTGGAGCGGCTCTGGAGGGATGGTAAGTAGTTCCTGATGAAATGGATCCAAAACTGGTCTGCTAAGACTTGGCAATGTCGCCATCTGCGGCGACTGAGGAGCTCTGTACCTGAGTACACAACTTGAGGAGTGGATGGATCCGGCCGCCCCATCAGCAACACATTTGGAGTGATTGGATCTGGGTCTGCCACATCGGAAGAGGTGTAGCCGAGGGGCTTGGAGTTGATGATGCTCTCCACTTCAGTAAGGATGGTTCGGAGGACCTCCTCGGTGACCGTTTGTGATCCCAGTATGGCATGCAGCGCTGATTTTATGGTGCGGATTTCTCGCTCCCAGGAACCCCCAAAATGAGGTGCACTAGGTGGATTGAAGCGGAAATGGATTTGCTGGCTGGCGAGTTGTGACTGCAGAGCGGGGGCAAGGGAGTTGAAGGCCTCTAGAAGTTCTGAGCTGCCACCTTTGAAGTTTGTGCCTTGATCAGACAGCAATTCGTGAGGCTTTCCCCGTCTAGAGATGAAACGACGTAGACTCATGAGGAACGAGTCAGTGTCCATGCTGGCCAGCAGATCTAGGTACACTGCATGTGTGGTGAGGCATTTGAATATTATACCCCATCGCTTCTCATTGCGCCTCCCTATCTTGATGAGGAAGGGACCAAAGCAGTCCATTCCAGTTGAGTAGAAGGCTGGATGGTGTAACCTTAAACTGGAAGGTGGGAGGTCGGCCATTTTGGGAATGATGGGTTGGCTGCGCCACTTGCGGCACTCTGGACAGTGGTGTTGGTGCTTGCGGACAGCCTCTCGGCCCCGTAAGATCCAGAATCTTCTGCGCAGCTCAGCGAAGACTCTCTCAGGGCCTGGATGAGCTAGCTTGCTGTCGTAATCTGCAATGATCAGCTTTGTGATGGGATGATGAGAGTCTAGGACAAAGGGATGCAAAGTGTCTGAACTGAGGGATTCACAGCGTCTTAGTCGGCCCCCGACGCGGATTAACTGAGTCTCTGGGTCATATTCTGGGGCCAAAGTGATGAGCCTACTGCTGGATGGAATGGGCTTTTGGGAGGAGATGAGAGCGAACTCCTCTGGAAAACAGTTGCTTTGCACTTGTCTGATGAGAGAGAGTTCAGCTTGTCTGAAGGACTCAGCTGTGGGTTTAGAGTCTGGGGCCGCCCCGTGACATGCTCGAACTGTGGCTTCCAGTAGTTCTTGGAAGCTGTTAAACTGGCTCACGTCAGGCAAAGGTGGATGAGGAGGAGCGGAGATGAGGCCACAGAACTTGGCTTTTCGCAGCTCGGCTGAATCAACAGGGCCGGTGATGTCTGGACAGGAAGGCCATGTTGACTCACTGTCGTGAAGGAAGGCGGGTCCGGATCTCCAGCGGCTGTGACTCTGGATCTGTGAGAGGGTCAGTCCACGAGTTATATCATCAGCAGGATTCTCACTGGAGTGGACATAGCGCCATGAGCTGCTCTCGGTTAACTCCTGGATATCCGCAACTCTGGCACCGACGAACACCTTGTAGCGGCAGGAAGGAGACAGCAACCAAGCTAGCACGGTGGTGGAGTCGGTCCAGTAGGTGATGGATGAGATGGAAATGGTGAGCTCTCGTTTCAGGACTGCACCAAGCTGGGCTCCGACGTGGGCAGCGCAGAGTTCCAGCCTCGGGATGGACTGCTGGCGGACTGGAGCCACACGGGAGCGGGCCGCGAGGAACGCCACCTGGACATCACCATCGGCGCTGACGGTACGTAGGTAGGCGACCGACCCATAGGCCCTCTCTGATGCATCTGAGAAGACGTGGATGCTCTGGGAGGCAGCTGGGAGGTCGGTATCTGAGTGAACATAACAACGATTAACAGTAACATTAGGAAGTAACGGAAGTTCACTCACCCACGCTTGCCACAGTTTGAGCAGATCCTCGGGAAGATTAGGATCGTCCCAGTCCCGTTTCTTTCCCCAGAGGCTCTGCACCAGGATTTTGGCTCGAGTGGTGTAGGGAATGAGCAGCCCCAGGGGGTCATATTGTTGGGCTAGGACTCTGTAGATGTTGCGCATTGTGGGCTCAGGTTGCTCTGTGTGGCGAAGGCGATAGGTGAGAGTGTCTGTTCTGCAGTGCCAATGCAGACCGAGGGTCCGTTCTGGTGGATCTGCACCCTCCATAGATAGCCACAGATCTCTGCTCTCGGATGTGAGTTCTGGTGGCAGGTGGCTGATGATGTCTGGCACGTTGGTGGCCCATTGACGCAGCTCAAAGCCACCCGATTGGAGCAGAGTCTGAAGTTTGTGGACAAGCTGCTTTGCTTCTGAGATGGATGAGAAGCTTTGAAGAAGATTGTCCACATAAAAACAGTTCTCGACTGAGAGCCGAGTGTCTTCATCAGGGCTGCTGTGGTCAATGACATGCTTTTGGAGGGCAAAGGTCGCGCAGCAGGGACTGCAGGTGGTGCCGAAAGGGAGCACCTGCCACTGGTAGATGTCGGGCTTGTTGCTGCGGTTCATGTCCCTCCAGAGGAAGCGGAGGAAGGGCTGATCCTCAGACAGGAGGCGGACCTGATGAAACATGCCCTTGATGTCGCTGCTCACCGCTGTGGGATACTGCCTGAAACGGAGCAGAACACCGAGGAGACTGGAGCCTAGGGTTGGCCCTGGAAGGAGATGTTCATTCAAGCTGGAAGTTTGGAAGGTGAATGAGCAGTTGAAAACGATGCGGTCCTTGCCATTGTGATGGACCATGTGATGTGGGATGTACCAGGATTGTCTGCTCTGATCTTCAGGTGATGTGAGCTTCCTGATGTAGCCTGAGTCTGCCAACTTCTTGATTTCTTGGCTGTATGATGCAGCCTTGACTGGGTCTTTGGTGAGACGACTCTCTGTGCCTCGTAGGTGACTCAGGACAGCTTCCTTTGGGGCACTGAGCGGAGGAAGACCTTCCTTCCACAGCAGAGGGGTGGCATATCTCTGGACGTCATCAATATTAACTCTGACTGTCTTTTCCTCCAGCAGTTTGACAGCTGCATTATCCTGTTTGGACCTGGTGATGAGCTTCTCGTTACGATAAGGAAGAATGTCCATCTGCCATAATCTGGACACATGACTGAGAAGGTCAGTAGAGGAAGGAGGAGTGTTGATGAGGAGACACTGAGGGGTGGAGGTCTGGTGCAGCAGGACTTTGGCAGGACCTTGTAGAGTCCAGCCAAGACGAGTCTTCAACGCTGCAGGGCCACCTGGTGGACCTAGGTGTACAGGCTCAACTGGAGAGAGAAGATGAGGGTAGTCTGACCCGATGAGGAGAAGTGGCTGCGCTTGGTTGATTGAATGTAGCGGGAGGCCTCTGAGGTGGCGGTACGTTCTCTGCAGGGCCTCGACTGGATGGGAGTGTTTGGAAAGACCAAGCTCTGCCGCGGTGAAGGCTTTGTGAATGCGAAACCGTTTCTGAGGATGGGCAGATGAAGATATAGAGAATGACACTGACTTTCCTGACACAGTTTTCACATCTTGACGGATAGTTCTGAGCGCCAAGTCTTCACTCTGTCCCTTGAGATGCAGCTCTTGAGCAGCACTGTGAAGCAAGATCGTGCGCTCGGAGCCGTCATCGAGGATGGCGTAAGTCTCTAGCTTGTGTTTGCCATTGTGGAGGAGAACTTTGACCATCTTCAGCAATACACAGCTAGTCCTGAGATCTGGATCGAGGTAGTAGGTAGCTGGTTGTCCAGTCTCTGCGACTGAACGTGCTGATTTGCTTGCAGGAGTGTTGACCTCATGCAGTATGTCAAGGTGAGTCTGATTACACTGCTGACACTTAGCTTTGAGGTAGCATTGAGCAGCGAGGTGATTTCTGCCACATCTCCAGCAGCGCTTCCCAGTTTTGATCCATGACACTCTCTGATCAGTGGAAAACTTCTTAAACTCTGGACACTGATTGAAGTAATGCTGGATGTCATCACAAAAGGGGCAATACTTTTTAGGTTTCTCAAGTTTGGCGCTGCTAGGTCGAACTTGTGACGAAGACTCAGATGACTTAGGAGCAGGATCAAAGCCGAGCAAAACTGTAGTAGAGCGTGCACTAGACTTCTGTGACTTGGGCTTGAAAGCTTTCTGGCGTTCATCTCGTGGAGGCCGGGAATGGTAAGGCTGGTAGTCCTCATCCTGAACACGGACCTCATATTCGAGCCAATCAGAGAAGTGCACCAAGGTTGGTATCGGAGTGCGGATGGGGTCTATGTAGCGCTTGAACTGTGCTCTGAGTTCATGCGGCAACTTGGACAGAAGTCGTGAGGTGTGTGACCCGCAGTCCAGCTCAGTCTTGCCCTCCTTGCCCAGTTGATCTAACATGCCGACCAGAGCTCTGACTTTGAGGCCGAAGAGGCGAAAGCTTCGACTGTCCCCACTTCTGATTGGAGGCTCGGCCAGGACTTCGTTGATGCGCTGCAGGGCTAGTTTGTGAGGTTGCCCATACATTTCAGTCAGTGATGCCATCGTCTTGGAGTAGGGAGTTGAACTATTGCTATAGGAGTCTGCAATGAGGAGCGCATCTTCGAGCTTGAGGTGGTCAACTAGTATTTGGTATTTGAACCGCTCAGTTGCGTCTCTGGGCAAGAGGTTGTCGAGCGCTATCTTGAGGCGGGCAAATTGACGTGGATCATCCTCTGTGAAACATGGAACGTCAGGCTTTGGCCCTCTGTATGTCGCTTCCACAGAAGGTGGGTTGTGAGGGAGAGTGTACGGCTCCACATACGCTGGAGTGGACTGAAACCCTACATCATATGACGGCAGATATGACACCGGTGGCGGTGGCGGCGGTAGCGGCATGTCAACTGGAGGTGGAGGAGGTAGAGGCGTGCTCCAGGGCGGAGGTGGTAAAGCGTCAGGCCAGGGTGGAAGATCATCCACTGGTGCTTGAAGATTGCGATTAGGAGTGGATGTTCTCTCAGGAGGATGATAAGGCACATATGAGGAGGCGCTGTCCTCAAACTGAACAGAATGCCTTGGATCGACGCGTTGAGGCTGAGGCGCTGTTCTCAGGGAGAGAGAATTGAGAAGGCTTTGCATATCTCGCCTGAGCTGGTTGTTGTCCTCTTTCATCTCCTGCAGAGCTGACATGACTGCTTCGGAGCTGAGGTTCTGAGGCGCAGGTACGAATTGAGCTGGAGTGATGATTGGAGCAGGAGGTGGAAGAGCTGCTCCCTCGGTGGAGTGGCCATGGAGTGTGAGAGAGGGAAGATTACGTGGCGGGAGAGTCACCAAGAAATCATCGAGGTAGCGAGGCCGACGGACATCACGGCGAGGTCGAGTGGGATCCATTGTAGAGCTGAGGAAACTGAAGATCCGGCTCGAAGGACCATGTGAAGGAGGTGTCGGGAAGGAGACCCAAACTTGTGACCTCAGATAATGACTGTATTTAGAACTGGTTCCAAATCTTCAATCTCCCCAGGTTGTCCGGTTAGAACAATAAGAAACAATGGATTCACTCATTTGCCACTCTTTATTGACTGAATTGGTGATTCATGTGATTCATGGATCATGGTTGATGTTCATGTTCATGTTCATGGTTTCTATAAACACAGATAAATGAATAATGAGTGATAATATTGTGATAACAATAAAAGAATGCAATACTAGGAAATATGAATAGTTACTTTCAGTCTAAATAATAAATTATCTAAAGTATAAAATGACATAAATAAGAGATGGCTGAACTACATTCAAAGAAGCATTAAACAAACAGTGATAACTAATCCAAACTACAAACCCGGAATATAATTAGAGAAACAGAGACAGTTGAATTTAGCTGGATGCTATGGCTGGGATGCATGCGCATAACACGTGAATCACGTGAGTAGAGAGAGTGGTGCGCGTAACACGTGCACCACGTGATTAGAGTGAGGCCTGCGCGTAACGCGCGCTCATGAGAAAACACGATGAAACTATAAAGCACAACTAGACTACGAAATATGATGAATACTATTACAAACAATACACAGGCAATATAGGACATGACTTACTTTCTAATGGACGCATGAACACATAATTGAAGAATAGATGAGGTTTTCACGGAATTGCGGGAGGGAGGATGGAGCGTGTGTTCCCAAGGAATGATACCTGCGCACTGACTTGACTGAAAGTTGGGACGGGGGATACCAACTCCTGATTGGTGGAGAGACAAGGGGGAGGTGAATGGTGATTGGTTGCTAGGCCGTTGCTGGGGCTCTTAATATAGATATGGGAATGGAAAGTGAAACTAGTAATAATACGAAATAGTACTTTTGATACATTAATGACACAGAAAATTCAACATAAATCAGAACCTTGTTAACAACTACTACTACTACTACTACTACTACTACTACTACTACTACTACTACTATTAGAGAGAGACTTTTACACAAACTACTTTTTTATTTTGTTGTTTTTTATGGTAGAATTATTGTGGGTATAAAACTCTAAATTTGCTCTCGTCCCTTAAAATGCACATACTGCACTTTTCCTTTGTACGAGCCGACATATGGTCATACAGCGGAAAAGTGCAGTATCTGCGTGCTTGATGTGTCATTTCCTGTTTTTTTGCTTTCTGGTATTATATTTGTGTCAGTAAATGATCATCTGCATCAGTATCAATCATAATTTGAGTAATTGAGATGTAAAAGTAGTTTATGTAATGCATGTTTTGTTGGTAATACAAACTATTAGGAACCCAAACTATTTGGACTTGAATCTAATTTATTCAACAAACAATCCAATTTGAACTTTAATTCTAAACTTTGTACAAAAATGAAATAGTTAAATATAGTGACGCTGTGTATTAATGTTACAGTAATGCCAATGCTGTAGTAGTGATGCTGAATATTAATGCGGCTCGCATTGCCATGTTGTGGTGCCACCCCCTCCCCATGCTATCCCCAGACCTGCGGAAGGCGGTGGGTTGCGGGGGGGGGGGTTCTCCTGTAAACGCGTAACATGCGCGATGCAGCGCGCAATGTTTAATAAAGATTAAAGAAATAAAAGTGTCCCTCCGCTGCTGCAGCCACTCGCTGCAGATCCAAGGTGAGCGGGCGGGAAAAGAGAGGCAGCAGCCTCGCGTTGGACACTGATCGAATGCACAAATTTACTAAATGTACAGGATTTAATTGATCAGAAACTGTCATATTGGCTGTGGAGGAGATGCAGAGCTATGCAGCAGTTGAAGAAAACTGTAGAGTATTGGAACATTTGTGCTACAGCTGCAGGATTCTTGGAGCGGCTGAATTGGAAAAAAAAAAAAAGTTGCTATGCCCCCTGTAAAGTGCGCTTCTTTCTTTTGGACTGAGCTGTGGCTACACAAGGAGCATCATCAGGAGGTAAAGACTGACACACGATGGAAATGTCTCCTTAAAACTCAGATTAGACCTGGTGTTGTGGCACTTGAGGCATGTGTGGTTTATTTATGGAAAACTGTTGTTGTTTTGGTGTTAGGGGTGTGCACGTTGATCTACTGTATCAAAGTAAGCCCGTGCGTAACCAATGCTCAAACAGACTTTTCAAGGCAATTTCGCTTTTGTTTTCAATTGTGCTGCTTGTAATGAACCACACCTCAGTCGGCTTCATTTTCTTAAATAACGGCCTCTCCCTAGTGGCGCAGCCGTTAGCGCAAAACCTGCGCCACATGCAAGATCGCGCGTGTATGTTGTGTTTAGAGTTGCGCACGACTGCGCCAGTCACAAGATCTGGCCCTTTATGTTTTACAATCATTGGTAGAGTTAGGAAACAAAAAGAAGCGATTCCTACACTGTTCGAAGTTACAGGTGAAACTCGGAAAATTTGAGTATTGTGCAAAAGTTCATTTATTTCTGTAATTTGTTGTAATTTAGATGATTTTGGCTCACACTCCATTTTAAAACTATTCCAATTTTCACAGATTTTTTTTGGGGGGTTTTTACAACTCAGCCAAAATGATAACAAATAAAGGCTCTACATATGTCAATGAGTCTGCCATATATTAGTTTCACAGTGTAACTTGGATAATAAATGAATGCACTTTTGTAACTATTAGGGTTAGGGCTATTTTATTCTATTCCCCGTAGTGGCTCAGAAACACATGGGTCAAATCTGAAACAGATGGAGATGTAAATGCTGAGTCTCCTTCAATTTGATTTAGTTTCTGGTGCTTCTTTGGTGGTTCTTTCAAACTCCCGTGATCTTCCTGAAGGGTCCGAGTGAACATTCTTTCCTCTCCTGTGTGCTCTGGGTGTGGAGCTCTTTCTTTGAAGACTTACAAACGTATTTCATTTGAAGAACCACTTTTACTAAACGCCTCCTTTGACAAATGCAGTGAAATCAAACAGGACAGACTCATATTTCCTGTTAGTGAGAAGTCGACACCAAACACAACAGCAGAGAGATCAGAGCGTGGGCCATGATGTTTTCAGACGGACACGCCCGACACTGCTGAGCAAACACACTCTTTCAGCTCCTATAGCCAGACCTTTGTGTTGACAGTTTCAGCTCCACCTGTGGTCTGTGGTCTTCCTGAAATGAAAAGTGACACATGGCAAGACAACAACAATTTGACATTGAACAACAGCGGGATTGTATTTACAGATGTGTAGGCATATAAAGTGATATAACACGGTGATGGAGGAGGTGAGGATGGACCACACGGTGATGGAGGAGGTGAGGATGGACCACACAGTGATGGAGGAGGTGAGGATGGACCACACGGTGATAGAGGTGAGGATGGACCACGCGGTGATGGAGGAGGTGAGGATGGACTTGATGATGGAGGAGGTGAGGATGGACCACACGTGATGGAGGAGGTGAGGATGGACCACACGGTGATGGAGGAGGTGAGGATGGACCACGGTGATGGAGGAGGTGAGGATGGACCACACGGTGATGGAGGAGGTGAGGATGGACCACACGGTGATGGAGGAGGAGAGGATGGACCACACGGTGATGGAGGAGGAGAGGATGGACTTGATGATGGAGGAGGTGAGGATGGACCACACGGTGATGGAGGAGGTGAGGATGGACCACACGGTGATGGAGGAGGTGAGGATGGACCACACGGTGATGGAGGAGGTGAGGATGGACCACACGGTGATGGAGGAGGTGAGGATGGACCACACGGTGATGGAGGAGGAGAGGATGGACCACACGGTGATGGAGGAGGTGAGGATGGACCACACGGTGATGGAGGAGGTGAGGATGGACCACACGGTGATGGAGGAGGAGAGGATGGACTTGATGATGGAGGAGGTGAGGATGGACCACACGGTGATGGAGGAGGTGAGGATGGACCACACGGTGATGGAGGAGGTGAGGATGGACCACACGGTGATGGAGGAGGTGAGGATGGACCACACGGTGATGGAGGAGGTGAGGATGGACCACACGGTGATGGAGGAGGAGAGGATGGACCACACGGTGATGGAGGAGGTGAGGATGGACCACACGGTGATGGAGGAGGTGAGGATGGACCACACAGTGATGGAGGAGGTGAGGATGGACCACACGGTGATGGAGGAGGTGAGGATGGACCACACAGTGATGGAGGAGGTGAGGATGGACCACGGTGATGGAGGAGGTGAGGATGGACCACACGGTGATGGAGGAGGTGAGGATGGACCACACGGTGATGGAGGAGGTGAGGATGGACCACACGGTGATGGAGGAGGTGAGGATGGACCACGGTGATGGAGGAGGAGAGGATGGACCACACGGTGATGGAGGAGGTGAGGATGGACCACACGGTGATGGAGGAGGTGAGGATGGACCACACGGTGATGGAGGAGGAGAGGATGGACCACACGGTGATGGAGGAGGAGAGGATGGACCGGGGTGATGGAGGAGGTGAGGATGGACCACACGGTGATGGAGGAGGAGAGGATGGACCACACGGTGATGGAGGAGGTGAGGATGGACCACACGGTGATGGAGGAGGAGAGGATGGACCACACGGTGATGGAGGAGGTGAGGATGGACCGGGGTGATGGAGGAGGTGAGGATGGACCACGGTGATGGAGGAGGTGAGGATGGACCACGGTGATGGAGGAGGTGAGGATGGACCACACGGTGATGGAGGAGGTGAGGATGGACCACACGGTGATGGAGGAGGTGAGGATGGACCACGGTGATGGAGGAGGTGAGGATGAACCACGGTGATGGAGGAGGTGAGGATGGACCACGGTGATGGAGGAGGTGAAGATGGACCACACAGTGATGGAGGAGGTGAGGATGGACCACGGTGATGGAGGAGGTGAAGATGGACCACACAGTGATGGAGGAGGTGAGGATGGACCACACGGTGATGGAGGAGGAGAGGATGGACCACACGGTGATAGAGGTGAGGATGGACCACACGGTGATGGAGGAGGTGAGGATGGACCACACGGTGATGGAGGAGGAGAGGATGGACCACACGGTGATGGAGGAGGTGAGGATGGACCACACTGTGATGGAGGAGGAGAGGATGGACCACGGTGATGGAGGAGGTGAGGATGGACCACAGGGTGATGGAGGAGGAGAGGATGGACCACACAGTGATGGAGGAGGTGAGGAAGGACCACACAGTGATGGAGGAGGTGAAGATGGACCACACGGTGATGGAGGAGTTGAGGAAGGACCACACGGTGATGGAGGAGGTGAGGAAGGACCACACGGTGATGGAGGAGGTGAGGATGGACCACACGGTGATGGAGGAGTTGAGGAAGGACCACACGGTGATGGAGGAGGTGAGGATGGACCACACTGTGATGGAGGAGGAGAGGATGGACCACGGTGATGGAGGAGGTGAGGATGGCCCACACGGTGATGGAGGAGGTGAGGATGGACCACGGTGATGGAGGAGGTGAGGATGGACCGCACGGTGATGGAGGAGGTGAGGATGGACCACACGGTGATGGAGGAGGTGAGGATGGACCACACGGTGATGGAGGTGAGGATGGACCACGGTGATGGAGGAGGTGAGGATGGACCACACTGTGATGGAGGAGGTGAGGATGGACCACACGGTGATGGAGGAGGTGAGGATGGACCACACGGTGATGGAGGTGAGGATGGACCACGGTGATGGAGGAGGTGAGGATGGACCACACTGTGATGGAGGAGGTGAGGATGGACCACGGTGATGGAGGAGGTGAGGATGGACCACACGGTGATGGAGGAGGTGAGGATGGACCACACGGTGATGGAGGAGGTGAGGATGGACCACACGGTGATGGAGGAGGAGAGGATGGACCACACGGTGATGGAGGAGGTGAGGATGGACCACACAGTGATGGAGGAGGTGAGGATGGACCACACGGTGATGGAGGAGGAGAGGATGGACCACACGGTGATGGAGGAGGTGAGGATGGACCACACGGTGATGGAGGAGGTGAGGATGGACCACACGGTGATGGAGGTGAGGATGGACCACACGGTGATGGAGGAGGTGAGGATGGACCACACGGTGATGGAGGAGGTGAGGATGGACCACACAGTGATGGAGGAGGTGAGGATGGACCACACGGTGATGGAGGAGGTGAGGATGGACCACACGGTGATGGAGGAGGTGAGGATTGACCACACGGTGATGGAGGAGGTGAGGATGGACCACGCGGTGATGGAGGAGGTGAGGATGGACCACGGTGATGGAGGAGGTGAGGATGGACCACGGTGATGGAGGAGGTGAGGATGGACCACACGGTGATGGAGGAGGTGAGGATGGACCACACGGTGATGGAGGAGGTGAGGATGGACCACACGGTGATGGAGGAGGTGAGGATGGACCACGCGGTGATGGAGGAGGTGAGGATGGACCACACGGTGATGGAGGAGGTGAGGATGGACCACACGGTGATGGAGGAGGTGAGGATGGACCACACGGTGATGGAGGAGGTGAGGATGGACCACACGGTGATGGAGGAGGTGAGGATGGACCACACGGTGATGGAGGAGGAGAGGATGGACTTGATGATGGAGGAGGTGAGGATGGACCACACGGTGATGGAGGAGGTGAGGATGGACCACACGGTGATGGAGGAGGTGAGGATGGACCACATGGTGATGGAGGAGGTGAGGATGGACCACGGTGATGGAGGAGGTGAGGATGGACCACACGGTGATAGAGGTGAGGATGGACCACACGGTAATGTGATGATTTCCTTGCTTTTTGACACTTTTTGCCCTGTTTTCGTGGCTTTTTTATTGTGTTTTTGTTGCTTTTTGCTGCATGTTTTTGTTGTATTTTCTTTGCTGTTTTGACGCTTTCTTCAAGAAGCTTTTAGATTTGGGTAAAGCCAAGCTGGAGTAAATGTGCTCGGTTCAGGTGGGGGTTAAGAGGTTCACAGTCTGAGTATTTGTTTCTCTCGGTGCCGATGACGTGGGCCTTGTCCCGGTCCATGAGGGGGTTCCTCCTCTGCAATGTCTGATATGGCAGACTTCAGCTGCTCTTGTTGGGATTGGACTTTGAGGGCAAGAATATATTGATAAGATGAATACTTTTGTTGACAAAAACAAAAACCTTGATAAAGCGATAGCGGTCAACAAAAATTACGGCTACCCAGCTAGCCCCTCTCCTCACCCCCTGCCCATGAGTGTGCACCATTCACACCTCGGTACCCGCCTGCACACGCACCTACGCCCAATGCAATACTCATGCTCTCCACACGAGGGCAGCAGATGCGCAGTGCCCACACAAACTACATGTCTGTCTTCTATACCGCCCTTTTTCTATGGCCCACGTCGGGTATTTGCAGGTTCTGAGTGCCTTTGCTATGTGTTGTTCCTCCTCCTCCTTCCTGTCCTCTGATTGTTGACTGTTGATGTTCTGATGTCCAAAGGAGGGGGCGCACAAACTTTCCCACACCTGGGTCACAGTTCTGAAGAAGTCGGACTGCAGATGGCTCTGGCAGCCTGATACTACGAGCAGGAAGGGAGTGTCCAGAACGGTTTACATCAGCTGAGCAGACAACACCACGTGACACCTCTGAGGAAGGAGCCGAAACTGTCAGGAACAAAATCGCATCATCATCTCAGCATCATGACGAGAAGACCTACTGAACCTAATTGGACTACATTCTTTCAGCTTTCATAAACATTCAGCCTGTCCCTCTTCCACCTGATGATGTCATGAGGTGGCGCTCGTCTTTGGGCTCATCGTGTTGTGAACGGCAGCCGCTGATCATTATTTGGAAGTGATTGATCGTCTGAAGCAACAAACCTTTATATCTCTACATGCATGGATGTAAATTACGTCAAGTTCTCTGCCCATTTGTTTTGTTGGTCTTAGCTTTTAGATTTGGGTAAAGCCGAACTGGTGAAAAAGCGCTGTGTTAAGGCGGGTGTTAAGAGTTCAAAGGCGTCCAAAAGTGGAGACAATATTCAAAAAGCGTGATGTTGGTCAGTGGAATAAGCGTAATGTGGCAGGTTTGTGAATCCAATCACTGTCAAATAAGGATAATGATCATGGCTTTTCAGAAATGTCTTTCTTTCGTTTTGTAATTTGGGTAAATTTCATCCCAGTGTCCAAAGATTTGGGTGTGTGCTCGAGACCCTCAACCCCCTCCGGGATCTATGAACGCAGTTTCCCGATAATGACAAACCTGGATGCTCCGACAGTCACCGGGAGATAACGGCATGTTTACTCTATTACCCCGTTATAAGATCAGCCTTTATTGATTTCACAATGGAGAAATTCACTTGTTACATTCAGCTCTCAGAAACACAGAGGGTCATTTACTAAGCCAGGAGCTAAATAGTAGTACTTAAAATTAGCGAGTGGGCGTGTTGCTCTTGATGAGAAACGTATTATTAGTGCAGCAAATGTGATTTGAGTGATTTGAGTGTGATATGACTCAAATGAGTCACATCACACTCAAATGAAACCAATCATCTTGGCTGTTGCCTTATTTAATCGTCAAGTGCACGTGATGTCTCTGGAAAAAAGGGGAAAAAAACAACTCCAAGCCCTGGACCAAGGTAGCCTGGGAATCCCCATGCTGCTGTGGGCGCTTGAATCATTTCAAACTGCACAACAGCCTGGGGACCATGGTCGATGTTTTCGCATGGATTTGGGACCAATCACAGAACGAGGAGGGACGATATACAGAAGCTTGGAGTTTGCTTACGGATATAAAAAAAAAAAGTGTATTTACAGATCCAACATGACAGCAGCGACTCCATCTTTTCATCAAGCTTCAGACTGTGTTCTAAATAGTTTAGCTCCAAAGTTTACAGCGGGTACGTTATCTGATACAATGATACGATCGGCTATGGCTCCGTGCAGACGCATATGATAGACATTCAGCCCAATAAACGGCTATGGATGATCGTAAACCACACCTCTCCTACGAGAAAATGAACTGGTGGTCCCCAGGCTAGGTCCAAGGAGCATGTGTACGGAGCGCACAGACCACGGTCATATCTGGGACTTAAACTATCGATAGCAGGAAACAGTTATTGGCTCTGCAGAATGTTTGTCCCAAGATTATGAGGTCTTTAATTATTTAATTATGGACAGGCTTGACGCCCGGGATGAGCGGCAGGTGAACAGCGAACATGGCTCCTCAATCCCGTGGATTTTGTAAGGATTAAAGACTTTTAAAGGACGTGGGACAGACTCGTGGAGCCTTTTTAATGGACAGCGTCTGTGAACTGCAGTTTGATGTAGAGGTATAGCCATGGGAAACAATGTAGCAGGTAACGTGTACTGTCGTTATAACCATCAACACAACCCAGGTATTATATTATCTTTGTAAATGAGCCAGATACAAACATTTGTAAAACTGCATAACTGCGTTATATTGTTCTGTGCAAAAGTTAACACCGGTTTCACATACTCATTTCTTGCGCATTTTTACTTCACAATGGCCCCTTCCAAAACCAGTAAATTGGTAAGAGCTCTTACGCCAAACCGGATGTGCGTCAGCGTCCGCCATGATAAGAAGCTTCCGAATTGGTCTGTCAGTTAGGAAGTTGGGGAAAGGAGCCTCAATGCTAACTATCATAGCCACTTTAGCATAGTGCCCTCTGGTGCTAACTAACCGGTGATTAGGAGCTATGTGCCATCCCATAAGCCACTGCGCAAAACCCCGCCACCCCCCTCGAGTGATTCATGCGCAACCACTGTTGATGACAGGAGCACATTTAATATTAAAAATATATATAGGATAAGACACAAGCACAAGCCAAACTTTATAAAAGTGACAAAATCCATGTTGTCGTCTCCACAGCTCAGTCACATGTCAGTGTTAAAGAGAGGTCTCAGTAAACTGATTAAATGCTTTTGTTTTCATTCAGTAGAAACTTAAGCCACATGGATCATTTGCTACCGTAGCTTTATGAAACAGCTGTTGAGATAAAATAACGCTACAGGGAAATGTATGGATCATTTGGATTTTTTTTCTCCTTAAATGTCTTTGTTTGGACACTCTGTTATTGTTGGACACTGTACAGTAGGGGGCGACATGCGCTTTTGTTTGGCCTCACTCCACCAATAACTTCCCCCTTACCCCTTCCCTTGGGTATGGACGGTTGAACAGGGAAAAGCTGCTGAAGCTCTAGTTCACTAACTGCAAAGAGATTTAACAGTCGACCCCATGAAAGGTTAAGGATTAGTTGCTAGAGTTAGTGCTTAGAGGCTATAATTTGATGGTTTCCATAGTCATAGCCATGGTCATGATAAATATGACAGCGCTCCTTAAATGCAAGAGCCTCTAATTTCATGCATTGTGGCAAAATTGCCTTCGTTTTCATTTTCATGAGGACCCACGCGCTAAGTTTGTTCTGAGGCCTCTGCTTTTTAAGAAATGCAAATATGAACTGCACTTGCTTTTTGCTCCACTTTACATACATGCAAATCTGTCGCCTTACGGCGAAATTCGCCGTTTTGACCTCGGAAAATGCCATTCATGTGAATCGTGTAGATCTGCAATAAAAAAAAATGAAGGGGGGGGTGTACGTGTAAAAACTATGCACTAGCTGAGGCTTTTAAAATGTTCACTGGTGCTGTTACGCCAAATATGCCATTTCCCCGTGGCTTCAGCCAGAGGAGCCTCCAGCTCCAGGCTGAGTGAGCCGCTGCCCCGCCCTCGCTCCCTCACTGAGCAGCGCAACAGCCGCCCTCACCCGCCGGCTGAGGCTCGTCTACTCGCTAACCCCTCTACAACAGACGCACCCCTGGGGATGAACCGTATGACACATCGCGCTGACGCTGAGGTGAAAGTTATACTGAAACGCTTTATATTACGACAAGTGAAGTTTCACTGCTTTTACTTCGGTAGCGGGAGCGGGAGCGGCTAATGCATCAGTCTGTACAACAGTTACGCCGACACAGCGCGCAACTGTGCACGAGACTGAGCACCAAACTAATCCAAGTTTTGTGATGACTGTAGATTTATATTTGATAATAACCGTGTGAAACGTGAGAGCATCTATAAGCTAACCTATGAAGCTAACGGATAGCTACATTTGCTGTGAGGCTAAATTGACCGGGCAGGCGCCCGTGGCTCTGTGGGCGCTCTGCGCTCGTTTGATGCGTGGTTGCGGTCAGTGAGGAGAGGGGCTGACCTCTCCAGGTGGACCGTGTGGTCAGTGAGGAGAGGGGCTGACCTCTCCAGGTGGACCGTGTGGTCAGTGAGGAGAGGGCTGACCTCTCCAGGTGGACCGTGTGGTCAGTGAGGAGAGGGCTGACCTCTCCAGGTGGACCGTGTGGTCAGTGAGGAGAGGGCTGACCTCTCCAGGTGGACCGTGTGGTCAGTGAGGACAGGGCTGACCTCTCCAGGTGGACCGTGTGGTCAGTGAGGAGAGGGCTGACCTCTCCAGGTGGACCGTGTGGTCAGTGAGGAGAGGGCTGACCTCTCCAGGTGGACCGTGTGGTCAGTGAGGACAGGGCTGACCTCTCCAGGTGGACCGTGTGGTCAGTGAGGACAGGGCTGACCTCTCCAGGTGGACCGTGTGGTCAGTGAGGAGAGGGCTGACCTCTCCAGGTGGACCGTGTGGTCAGTGAGGAGAGGGCTGACCTCTCCAGGTGGACCGTGTGGTCATTGGGTGCTCACAGATATGAGAGGGTCTGACGTGGTTTCTGCTGATCAGAGATGTGAACTGTGGCAAGTTTACTAAAACTGAACGTGTCCAAAGAGACTTGCAACTATTCAATAATGCCAAACCAAATGTAAGATTTTAGAAGCTACTGATAGCATTTTATTTTGTGTGGTATAGGGTGGTATATTGTGGCTATATTTCTATGAATAGTCAATAAAAGTTTAAAATCTATATTTAAAAATCGAAAATGTAACAATATTTTGTCCTTTTTAAATATAATTCAAATAGAAGACCGTATCTTCTGATGTACAGAACCTGATTTGGAATTCCACATTATGTATAAACCCTTTACTCTGTTCACTCTGTGATGAAACTGAAACCATTAGTAGAACTACAGTTCTAAAACTTGTCCATCATATGCACTACAGAAAAGCGGATTCTTTGAGTTCATTAAGCATAGAATCTACGTGTTCTGGTAAAAAATGGCCGCCGCAGCCCCGTGAACTGTCACCTTTTTCACTATATATGTGTTGCATGTCTGACTTTAGTACGCTCTTAAAACGCTTCGTAAATGACCCCCTCAGTGTGTAGGATAGACAGGGAATGAGCAAACTATTACATATAAAAATAGAGCTCTCTTATATACAATGAGTACCCCAAATTTTAAGGGGCAAAAAAGTATAGTAAACAGGATAAAATAAAATATTATAGTCATAGTGCAGGTGGTTGATAAAGTGACGCAGACACAGAGATCATTGTAATGTATTTTTGCAAAGGGGTTAATATCGTGGTAAAGAAACAGAGGAGACTGCGTTTTTTATCTTCACTGTGAAAGAACTAAAAGCAGTGAATATTTGTGATTGAAAGAAGCTTGGTAATGTGGATTTATTTTGCAAAGACAGTAAAACGACCCACAGTGCACAGTTGGCTAATAACCGGAGCAGCTTCAGTTTCACTCTGCTGTAGATCATTCCCTTATCACTTATTATAATAAATGTAACAATCACATTTCCAAATAATCCTCCAGACTGTCGCTTCCTGACGAAGCTGACGTGTGAATAATGTTACATAACGCAAAGCTCATGTTACGTAATGACTGTTTAAGATCAGAACAAAAACAGTCCCTCCTCTCACTTCCTGTTTCCTCTGGACTCTTTAGAACTCAGGCCTTTACGGAGAGTCCCCTGGTGTGATACTCGAGTAAAAGTACAGGCAGACCTGGTACACACACACACTTCTGTTTGATGTTATTGCATTTACATTAGCCACGTTTACATGAACACATGAACCGAGCGCATATTCACCAGCTTTACCTAAAAGAGCAGCAGAGACGGAAAAGCAACAATAACACAATAAAAGGTGACAGAAAAATGACATAAATATGACCTACAAAACTGATCTCGCCCACGTGTATGTCACATTTTTCAAGCGTTTTTGTCTCTTCATTATTATTTTTTTCAATCGTTTTTTTCGTTGTGCGTTCTTGTCACATTTGTCACTTTGTGTTTGTTTAGATTTGGGTAAGGTTGGAGAAATGTGCTCGATTAACTTAAAATTTGGCTAAACATCATGTAAACTTTCTACTTAAGGCGAGACACTGCAGGTGAATGGGGAAAACATGCATATTTACAGATATCAATTTGAAACTTTTGCTGTAGATCACTGGCATAAATGTGAGAAAAAAATACATTGCAAGTTTTCTGTCATTTTATCTTTTGTTTTATGCCTAAAAATGCCCCAAATTTCCCATCTTTTCGGCGACGAAATATGAATAATGGATAGAGCTACATTCAAATTTATGGTTTCATTTTATTGATAAATGAGTTGCCAAGACTTTTTCAGAGGGGATTTTGGATATCTTGTTTAGTTTTAAAATAAGCTGTTTTTAGTGGAAAAAATTGTAGGGATTGGGGCTAGGGATTAGATAATAAAAAATCCCTCTGAAAAAGTCTTCCAAATATTGTTCAGTCCAAGGCTGGAAAATTTGAAGTCTTTAGGTCCTACTGACGTGGACATAGTGTCGCCACAATGAAAAAGGCCCTTGAAATTGTGTTCTCCCATATAAGTCTATGGGGGAACATTGAATCAGTGCAATATTTAAACATGTTATTGTGAAGATTAGGCATATTTTCTGTTTCCGGGTGAAAGCTTGTATGTTCAGAGACCAACTTGGCCCAAAACATGAAAACTGAAAAAATTGAGTTTTGCCTGTAGTGTCTCCCCTTAAGATTTGTATTGTTTTATCTGTCCTTTATTTATCCGGGATAAACCTCATTGAGACTAAACATCTCCTTTTCAAGAGTGTCCTGGCCAAGATGCAGAGGGACAGGTTTACACACAAGCTACAATAAGCGGATCCGGCATCTCACCGAGCGCAAAGCATGCTGGTCCAGGTTAAAGGTCAGGGCTACACAGATCGTATCCCAAACTGTTAACATGACCGAGTGTGACACAGATATTGAATATATAAAAAAAAAGAAAAAAAAGAAAAAAAAGAAAAATCGATGTTTTAAAATAATTCTGTAAGAAACGGGGACACAGAGTTACTGGGAAGAGAAAAAGAACTCGTGGCCCCTATTGCTAAACCAATAAATGAATAAAAAAACAGTTGTTGTATTAAGTAAATAGATGTATTGGTTACAAATAGCATTACTGGTTAACTATATGTCAAACTTACTAATTTAATCCATTAGTCACGACGTTCTGGATCTTTTCACACAGTAGTAAATGTGATGAGTGTGTATGGCTCCATATACAAACTGTGAGGTTCCTTTATTGCACTGGTGAACAGAGCAAAACTCTTCATAGACTGATTAAGCCCACGTGGACAGTCACTGCAATGGAGGATGAATGAGAACCTGGAATATCACAGTAAAACCACTTTAAGCAACGTAATAGTCGTACGCAGTACAGCCACTTCCAAAAATATCTCTTGAGCGTACCGCCACCTCTTCGTGCGCCAAGAACGTGCTTTTAGTGTACCGGTACGCTCATCTGCACATCTTTTTGTAGTCCTTTGGCTGCTCCGCCGCTTTTCAGAGCGCCCTTCACAATGCACGCTTCCTACTTGATCCCACCGTGAGCAGAGACTACATTACCCATACACCCTTGAGTTGTATGAGTGAAAAGCACAGTGCGCCGCTGTAGCCTCAGTCAACAACTTAATGTGATGCTCATCCACACAAACAAGCGGATCCCGGGGAGGGTTTGTGAAACGCAACCATCACTGCTTGGTTAAAATACAATGAACACTGATGCTCTCCTGCTTCAGAGGAGTAAAAGAACAAGGTTGGCTGCGTTGGCTGACCCCACCTGTGCCGCGGTCATTGAGGTTCTGACAAGTGGTGACGAGCACGAGAGCCACGTGCCCCGTTTGGCCTCGTAGATGCGATAAAAACAAAACAAAGCAGTAAATATGGATTAAAACAAACTTCTGCAGACTGAGATGAGGCGGACTGCAGACAGAACGGAGCCTGACAAGCTGCAATGACAGCACAGAACATGGAAGTGTTGCCTGTAAGAATCACCTCTGTGACAGAGCTTCAGAGACATCCACCTGTTAGAGTTCAGCTAAAACTGTCTTCTAAAGCAGTGGTTCTCAACCTTTTGAAGCCGCGACTCCCATTAAAACAGTTAAAGGGGTTCGTGACCCCCCCACCCGGGTCACACCGCGAGAAATCGGAGCATTAGCCTACATAATTCTTAATAAACAAAGAACAAAGCAAATGTTTAAATGAAATTAATAAAATTCCGAACATATAATGGCACTCTGGTAAAGTAGCACACATATGCAACAATAAAATATTACAATAGACGCTAAAAAAAGGATGTATATTTTATCTACATGATCTGGCGACCCCCTAATTCGTCTCGCGACCCCCTTGGGGGTCCCGACCCCCAGGTTGAGAACCACTGTTCTAAAGGTAAGACTGGGCTTTCATTACTGTTGTTTATTATACAGATGGACGTTCACAAATCTGACTAATTATTGTGAATACATGATATAAATGATACAGTCCAGTGTTACTACAATATCATTTATACTGTAATAACGCTTTTTTTTTAGAGGGTGATTTAAAAGTATGAAGTGACTCAAGTTCTTTAAACTGAAACTCCTTCTGTTGCTCGTTCTAAGAATGCGGAGCAGCAAATCTAAAGGCCTTTTTACCCAGGTCTGTTTGCACCCTGGGCACAGAGAGCAGAAGGTCCTGCAGATAAGGAAGAACAAGTCCAGCAATACATTTATAAATCAGAAGATACCAATGTTTCAATCTACAAAACCACAAAGGTGAGGAGCCGGCCCGGGCGTAAAGGACGCAGGAAAGGACCTCATGTTTGTAATAAAGCACATCCATGATACACAGTGTCCAGAGCAAAGAATCAGTGGAGGAATTCATAACGTCACAATTATCCAAAACAGGCATAAAAAAAACAAAATCATGCCTAAAGAGTGATGGAAAAGTAACAAACACAAAAAACACAAAGCGACTCAAAAGGACGAACACACTAAAAACACTTCCAAAATGTGACAAAAACACAACAAAAGAGCAACAAAAACATGCTGGAAAAAACGGCTAAAGGGTGATAAAAGCAACAAAAATGCAATGTGACCAAAACAAAACTTTAAAAATGTGACAAATGAGGCGTTACGCTTGGCCTATAGGCTGTCAGCTCCAGTTGAGAAGCTTTTAGACTTTGGTAAAACCGAACTGGAGAAAATGTGAGGGTTGAGAGATGAGGCAAAAACAAAATGCTGTATATTCATCAGTAAATATTAAATTACATTTTCACTCAAATATGGGCAGAGCCACTCTGAAAATGCAGGACTTTTGAAGATTTTGCCTGAAGAATTCCTAGAGCCGAAACGTTGGAATAAACCTCACTTTTTGCATGTTTCCCAGTGTGCGGGAGTTACATTTGTTCACAGGACGTTTGAAGTTGAAATCTTAAGTGATGATGATGCTGATGATGATGATTACGTCCAGAGCAGAGTGGCAAAAGCGTTGGCGATGAAAAGGTGAACTGCAGCTGAGGGAAGCAGACAAGTTTGACATTTACTCAGTGGTAATTCCTGAGCAGAGCGTGGACGTTCACAAAGGTCTGACAGTGATGTGTCTCCTGCAGCTCGTCTCACTGTACTTTAGACTCTACTCAACGTGTGCTGAAATCCAAACGCTGCTGCAGCTCCACGTTTATCATAACAGTCGATGAGTCATTTCTGTGAGCGCTGAAATGTCTCTGTGTCTGGGGTCTCACAGTGTCCAAAAGCAAACCAACTATTGTTAAACTGTTTTCAATGGAAACAAATCCTTAAATCAACAGAACTCGATAAGAAAAGGGGGATTTCAACAGGGCCAGGCCAGTTCAGTTCACTTGAGACGGGTTCATGTGGAAAACTTGAGCTGTATGTATGTCACAAATATGAGGGAAAATATATAATTTGATTGAATGTTTCCACACCAAAATCAGACATGAAGTAAATAGTAGAGAGGGCCAAAAATGCCTAAATTTTGTGTGAACAAGAGCCTGGTTTAAATTTGTGAGGAGAAAGCTTTGAACATCAGAGTGGTGACAAGCCCCCCTCCCCTTTCCCACCAAACCGGTCTAGTTTGCGAACCGCTCCAGACCCCATGGCTGAAGTGGTCTGGGAGGGGAACGGTTTGGACCCTCCTCTGGGAGGGGAACGGTTCACTTTTGGCTGTGGAAACACCATCGAACCGCTCCGGTCCGTTCTGGTTTGATCCTGTTGAAAAGCCCCCATCTACACTGCGTTCCAAATTATTATGCAAATGACATTTTTCTCTGATTTTCTAAATTGTCAACTCAAATGAGAGTCAGCATAATTTTCAAGTCTTTAACTGGTAGAGGATCATTTCAATGTGGTTGAAAATAATTCCCAGTGATAAAAGTATTTTTTTCAATAATAAATATAGTAAAAACCTCAAAATCTACGGTTTTTCATTTCAATACATTTTAAAGCTTGTAATTAACTGAAAATGGTAATTTGTTGAATTTGCAGCATTAGCAGCCCTTCTTTGAGAGGAGCTTCAAAATTCTTAAATCCATTAAACTTGTGAGTTTTTGGACAGTTTCTGCTTGGATTTCTTTGCAGGATGTTAGAATAGCCTCCCAGAGCTGCTGTTTGGATGAAAACTGCCTCCCACCCTCATAGAAGTTTTGCTTGTTGAGGTTCCAAAGGTTCTCAATAGGGTTGAGGTCAGGGAAGGAGGGGGTCCACATCATGAGTTTCTCTCCTTTTATGCCCATAGCAGCCAGTGATGCAGAGGTATTCTTTACAGCAGGACATGGTGCGTTGTCATGATGAAGATGATTTTGTTTGGGAAAGCACAGCTCTTCTTTTTGTAGCATAGAAGACAGTGGTCAGTCAGAAACTCCACATATTTTTCAAAGGTCATTTTCACACCTTCAGGGAGCCTAAAAGGGCCTAATGGGGCCGACCAGCTCTCTCACCATGACTGGCCCAAAACATGACTCTGCCACCTCCTTACTGACATCACAGCCTTGTTGGGACATTGTGGCCATTCACAAACTATCCACTACTCCGTTGAGTTGACCATCCAGGGTTACACGGCCTCATCAGTGAACAAGACTGTTTGAAAATGAGTCTTCATGTATTTCTGAGCCACTGCAGCCGTTTCTGTTCATCAGCTTCAATGAACAGTTTAGGGGAGGCCCGGATAGAAGGTTTATGCACAACTGCAGCCTCTGGAGGGTCCTACACCTTGATTTCGGGAGACTCCAGAGGCACCAGCAGCTTTAAAAACCTGTCTGCTGCTTTGTAGCCACTGTTCTATTCCTCTGATGTATTTGTCTGGCTGAAACCGTCCTTATTGTGCCTTTATCTGCACAAACCCGTGTGTGTCTGAATCATCCACAAATCTCTTATCAGTTCGATGATGAAGCTTAATCTTTCATGAAATATTGAAGGTTTTCATACTTAGACCAAGGCATTCAACTATTTCACGCTTTTCATCATCAGAGATCCTTTTTCTTTACCGTACTTGCTTGAAAATGATGATCTTAACCTGAATACTAATCATCCCAGGTCTCTGAGATTGATGTCAGTGATTCAAAGAGCCCTGAGACACAAGACCTTCCATGAGTTTCATTGAAAAACTTTTTTTTTTTTTACCTTTTTGACCCTGAAATACAATTTGCATAATAATTTGGAACACGGTGCAAGCCTATAGTTTAGATTTTTATTTGAGACTATAATGACAGTAATGAAAAAAAAAAAAAAAAAAAATGAAAATTAGAATTAAAATGAAAATAATTTGAAGCCAACCCAAACCCGACTGTCATGCGTGATATCTCGGCGCGACAGGCTTGGGCCTAAAATCTTTATTTTGGAAAATGTTTGTTTACAGACCCCCAAAGCGCCGGGCTCGCATGGACGATATACTGGATTTATAATATCTTTGCGTTTGGTCCTCAGCTTGACTTGGTATGGACAGGGCCTTAATGTCTTTTTGCTATCTCTTTTTATATTGTTTATATCGTGTCTTTTTGCTGCACTGCCATGTTTGCTCCTTGTGTTGCATTAACACACTCTCAGCCCTGCGCTAAATCACATGGATCAGCAGAAAAAAAAACTTAAACACTTCCCTGCTCGTGCTTAAGTCTTTAAAAGAGCCTCTAACAACACATATTAGTCCAGTCTGATGTTATTACTCCTCATGCTCAGCCAGAATCGAGAATCTTTTTGTTAAAGTAATAAACTAAAGTCAAATAGCAATTACGGCATGAAGAAGTGAGATCGTTTCCCTGGAATGGTTTGGTTCCGCGGAGTTTCTCTAATGAACAACCCGGCGCCGCCTCCAGTCAGAGCCGTTAATGAGCTGCGGTAAATGAGCTGCGGTAAATGAGCTGCGGCGATCGTCCGGCGTTTCCATCACCGACTCGAGGCGCGGTGCGTTCAGGGTTTGGAGAATCCGTTGTCGAGGGAGCGAGCCGCTGTTCTGCTTCGGGGGAGACTTCTGCACGTCAGGAAAAACTCATTTACACAAACACAATTAACCACGAAGTCCGAATGGATGTGGTTCTCCCTCCGTCAGCGACGCACAGACAAACATCAGGCTTTTGTTGTAAAACTGGAACGATCTTGGTCCACAGTCATTCGGCGTTTGGTCAAAGGAGACCAGGATCTGTAACGCAGTGACTGAAGGACCATTAGTGCAGAATCAGAATCATGAAAACGTGTTCAACTTACACTGTGAAACTAATATATGATAGACTGATATGTGAGACAGGCCTCAACTCTGACAATGTTCAAATCCAGGCTGAAAACAGTTCTTTTTGCCCGTGCATATGACTGAAAGTATTTTATCTGCACTCTTGCCTTTTACTGTAATTGATTAATTTTATGATGATGTCCAGAGGAGAAGGAGCGACAAAACAGAGGTTAGGTAACTTTGTGTGAACGAGCAAGTAAAAATAGTGCTCAAGACAGAAATAGTTCTCAAGACAGAGCGAAATAGTGCTCAATACAGAGCGAGTCAAAACAAGATTTAAAAATAGTGCTCAAGACAGAGTGAAATAGTGCTCAAGACAGAGTGAGTAAAAACAAGACTTAAAATAGTTCTCAAGACAGAGCGAATCTTAACAAGACTTAAAAATGCATATAACTGAATAGGGCTGCTCGATTATAGAAAAAATAATAATCACGATTATTTTAGTAATAATTGAAATCGCGATTATTCAAACGATTATTTGTTTAAAAAAAAATCTTTATTTTATTTATTCATTTTTATTATTATTTTAAAAAACAACTATGGACTACATTTTCTACATTTTTAAATATGCTCACGTTTCTAAACTAATCGTATCGGGACACCTGCCCCCTGCTGGCCAGCCCTCACACCTGTCCAACAGAGCCGCGCGGCCTGATGACATCATCACACAGCGCTAATGTTTTTATGTCAGACCAAAGCCTGAGCCTTTAGCTCGTGAAAGACGAAGGGAACAGAAAGAATCATCACAGCAGCATGAAATAATAAGAGTTTGCTTTGAGCTCCGTTGATCTGCTCCTGAAGAAGAGTTTTAGACTCTTCTACTAAACAAAACCAGTGCCTGAGCAAAGGATGTCGAGGCTTCTAAAACAGCTGTTCTCCTTTCAGCACAAGGTGAGCTCTTAACAGTGGCGTTATCTCAAGAGTTAGGTATAAAAAATACTAGTACGATATTATTTACAGTTCTGTCACGCTGCGCTGGTGTTTCAGCTGATCAGACGCCTCACACAAACCGCACAGGAAGGACTTTTTGCGCTTAGGATGGACGAGCGGGAGGGCATCCTTAATAATCGTTTGTTCTCGATTATGCTATTTTTGTGATCGTCTAGTGTAATAATCGAAATCGTAATCGAATTTCGATTAATTGCACAGCCCTATAACTGAAAGTATTTTATCTACACTCTTGCCTCTTACTGTAATTGATTAGTTTTATGTTGATGTTTTTATTGATTCTATCTGCTTTCTTGTATTTATGCAACTGTGAAGCACTTTGAATTGCCTTGTGTATGAATTGTGCTCTACAAATAAACTTGCCTTGCCTAGACTCATTAAATGCAAAGTGACACATGTAGCCCTTTATTTGTTATAATTTTGATTATTATGTCTCAGTTTGTAAAAAACCCAAATTAAAAATCTCAGAAATTTGAAGATTTTAAATATGGGACTGTAAGCCATCCATCCATCCATTTTCTTCCACTTGTCCGTTGCCGGATCGTGGGGGCAGCTATTGGAGCCGCCCAAATCACATTGCACCAGCTCCTTATGGCTCCTCCTGCAGGTGGTGGGTCCACAGAAGGAAGACAGAGCTCCAGGATCATTCGGGCGCTCAAACCCCTCCACCACGTTAAGGTGGCGGTTCCTGGAGGGGGACTGTAAGCCATAATCATCAAAATTACAACAAAGGCTTGACATACACTGTTAAAAGTCGTATGCCTATTTTGTTATTGTAATGTAAGAGTGTAGTTTGTCTTCACATGACAATGATCGTTTTAAATGTTTAACTTATGTCAGTAAGTTCAAAGGTGAAAAACTCTTTGAGGTGCGTTGGGGTAAAATTTAAATACATGAACTTGACTTAGTTTGGTAAGTTTTAGAAAGAGACCGGATCTTGTAACCCCTCAACCATATTACTGCGCCACACATAATAGTGCTAGAAAATAATATAAAATAATATTCAGCTTTTTTGAGAGTGAATACTTATTTTTAATAATAACTGTTACTGAAACAGCTTAAGAAATGTTGTTGGTAAAAATCAATCTGGACAAAGCTGGCGGAAGAATACGATCCACATCAGTCCGTCCTACGATACATTTCAACAGTTTTGTTTTCAAATGGAGTGAACGTTTCTTCACTGAGGATCGCACTAAAGAAAGGAAACAATCTTTCACTTGTGTTTTAGCCAAATAAAATATATGTTCAATATCACCCTAAGCCATGTCCTGCCCATATATAGATATATGGATGTATTTTTTTGTAAAGTAAGCCATGCGGTGCTAAAGCTAGCTTCAAAAGGGGTGGGCTATTTGAAGAAAGTTGTCTTAGAGCGGGGTTTTTAATTTGCTCTAAAAGCTTCATCGTGGTAATATTTTCTCGTGTAACACAGCAGGTGAAGTCCAGGCCAGTCTCCCACAAAGGAGAGAGACAAGGAAGAGAGGGGAGCTACTGGGCTAGCCATGCCACAGGTTTCATCTGAGTTTGTGTCTGTGCAAAGGTAAACTAGTACTAAGGCTGTCATTTAACTGTTTAGCAAGTACTTTAACCGCTCAAGCAATGACTTTGCTGCCGATCATTTCCGCATTACGTTATTATTTGTGTTGTACAACGCTGCGCGCCACTTTTCTCTGCTTAGTGGAGCGGTGGTGCTAAGCTAAGCTAGCAGGGGTGCTAAGCTAAGCTAAGCTAGCGCAGTTCAAGCCCAAGAACAGGCCACGCTCTGCGGTCACTGCAGACCCGTCTCGGTCACTGGGCTGTTAAAGCCCCGTGCTCCGTACGGAGGTTTGAACGTGACCATTCTGAACATAACGTAAAGTACAGATAATCTGCAAACACATAGACACAAACAACTGACTCACAGATAGACAGTCACCCTCTCAGCACAGAGGAGCAAGACTGGGATAAAAGGAGATAAAAGGTCTGGACTTCTTCTCTTTCTCTGAAGTCACCAGCTGGTTTTACTGCTTTGTAACTGGAACAATGGCAGTAAAAAACCTTTTCTTTGAGACTTATATCTCCAGTGTCTGCTTTGGCCATATCCAAATAACTGTTCTCGCGTGATACAAAAGAACCAGATCCTAACAAACCCTAGAACACTATCGCTCAAACTCTGTTCTTTGACAGAGTAATATGGATATTCAGGAAGAAAGTCTTATATAAATCTATTAACACATCTGAAGGAATGAAATCTTGAATCTTTTAACTATACTGATGAAATCAAAGCACAATAACACGTAGAAATACAAACTTTAAATGCAAATGTGAATATTTATTCAAAATTTGAGGTCACACACACACTTAAGCATCAACATTATTCAAGTTTAATGTATAACAGGTCTTAAATGGGGTGAATGACAATTACAGTAGTGGATGGAGTATCCTTGTTACATTGGTCTAATGATCTTTAATACGGTTTGGCCTGATCGATTTACAAAGGGTTTTCAAAAGTAATGTAATAAAAATTGTCAAAGGTAGCCTGGTCTTACCTCATACTCATTTCATACAGAGGGTCTGGATCTTCACAATTGAGCTCCATTTTCAGGTGGGAGGGGTGAACTCCTTTTATAGTTTGAGACAATTGGATCTGATGTCACACAGGCGATGTAATGCGCCCAAGTGAGTGAAGAGAGCGATCAAATGCTACTTCTACAAGCCCCGCCTCCCCTGCTCGCTGATTGGTAGGTTGAAAATCAACCGATGTAACGCGGCCACTGAGATCAGACCCACACGAAACATGTAGGGACATAATCATTGGCCGGAGTTACGGATGACGATGGCGAGGTCAAAGGGGACATTGGTCAGAGCTGGAGTAGCCTGCGCTCAACACCAAGCCGACAGACACCGCAGGATGGAGGCGATCTTTCACCTGGAGGCCATGGAGGTGGACAGCACTTGTTTTGGAGGACGGGTTTGGCACCGTGGTGGTCAGCCTGGTGGCGCCCGAGAGGAGCCAGGTGCGCCTGGTTTGACCACTTCTCTCCTTGTGTGGGTCCCCAGAGGCTCTCCAGTATACTCGCTCAGGCCCAGCGCGGGTACTCTCGTGGAGCCGCGCTGAGCTGCTCTTTAGAGCTACTGCGGCCGGCGCTTGGTCGAGCCCGTCCAGGGCTTCATTATGTTGCAAAAACTGCTTTTAACAATAGTGATCCAAAAACAGTTTCCCCAACCACGAAAAACGGATGGAATTAGCCCAAGGCTGCAATCCAGTGTGGCATGTTTACATGCACGAGACCCATGTATGTATTAAATTTGTAAAGCTATTTTTTTTACCAGGATTTGCTCCAAATGGTAAATTGTCAACTTAAAAGGAGCGTATACGATTATACTGAGCTCAAAAATGTATATATTTTTAAAGAAAAATTAATGAGAAACACGAGGTTTGAAACCACGAGGATGGTCACCACAACAAAGAGAAGTTTTATAAGAGAGCGAGATCAGGCCGTACCTCTAATTTTGAAGGCAACATTAATACTCCATCAATTACTGATAAATATTCAACAAAGAGTCAAACATTTGTGTGACACACATAGTCAGGCAGTTAATATGTACATTAGTCACATTGTCAGTAAAGAGTCTTTGGTCTCGTCCAGAGGGTCCATGGCCAGCAGCTTCAGACCTGTTTCATGAGTGTCATAAAAGAAACAAATAGTTGAAATCTGTTTCTTTCTTTGTGATAGGACAGTCTTTGCATGGAAATCCACTGTCTGTGGGGGGAACTTTGTCTGACCTCAAACACAAAGCCAAGATGTTGGTTTCAATCCTGAATCCAGAGGAGTGTGGCTTTTCAGCAGATGTTAAAAGCTCAAGGAAGTTTCATCTTTGTGAATGAGTTTTAACATTAGTGTCAGTTCCTGTTTTTACCTTTGGCGGGTTCCTTGCTATCCCAGTGGGGGTCTTGCTTCTGGCAAAAGGAGAAACAAAGGAGTGCCAATCTGGAGAGGATGGAAGTCATCCATCTTGTTGATTAGATCCTAGGAGTTTAATTCTCAGTTCAGTCCCAAAGAATTCATTATGCTATGTCATGACTTGAGTAAAAGCATCTTTGTAACTTCAAAAATATGACGGTTAACTTCTGAAGACGACCCAGTTCCTGATCACCTCTAAACATTTGTCATACATTCTTAAACTCTGTACAGTTTGGGTAAGAGGGAAGGAGTGAATAAACTCACACCAGCTGTTCCCCTTATTTCCCTCTGCAGGCCTGAGCTCTGAGGCAACACGTGGCCGTCCCAGGAGGAGAGCGCCCCCTACAGGAGACCAGGGCCCAGACAACATTGAGCTGAAGAAACAACCTAAATGCAGGTACAAAGCGATGCTGCCCGCGACAGCAGCCACAGAACGAGGTCCACTGCAGCTGCGTGGAGCCCTGCCCCGAGTCCTGCACATGGGGGGGTTTGATGACTCATCTGTCCCAGAGCTGAACTCAGAAAAGCTATCTTGTCGCTGCCCAGTCCGGTTACACGCAGTACCCTCACGACCCATACTGTCACGCCCTATCCTCTCTCACGATGTCCTAGCCCTCGCTAAAGGCCGCGCGATGTCCTAGCCCTCGCTAAAGGCCGCGCGATGTCCTAGCCCTCGCTAAAGGCCGCGCGATGTCCTAGCCCTCGCTAAAGGCCGCGCGATGTCCTAGCCCTCGCTAAAGGCTGCGCGATGTCCTAGCCCACGCTAAAGGCCGCGCGATGTCCTAGCCCTCGCTAAAGGCCGCGCGATGTCCTAGCCCTCGCTAAAGGCCGCGCGATGTCCTACCCCTCGCTAAAGGCTGCGCGATGTCCTAGCCCTCGCGATGTCCTAGCCCTCGCTAAAGGCCGCGCAATGTCCTAGCCTTCGCTAAAGGCCGCGCGATGTCCTATCCCTCGGTAGTGCCCCGCGTGATGTCCTACCCCTCGCGCAATGTCCTACCCCTCGCTAATTTACCCCATGCCGTCCCATCCTGGACTATCAAATCTCTACCAAACTGAGCTCAGAAAAAGCAAATTTTATGCCATTGATGCGAGAGAACCGCCCCCCCTACTCCTGTAACCACCGTCCTGTCCTATCCCCCCCCCCCCCCTACTCCTGTAACCACCGTCCTGTCCTACACCTCCCCCCTCCCCCCTACTCCTGTGACCACCATTCTGTCCTAATCCTCCCCCTGCCCTCAAGTCCTACAACCACCGCCCCGTCCTAACACCGGCCCTGTCACACCAATGGCAGCAAATTTACTTCTCTGACGACTAATCAGCTTTTCGTAGGGTCCGCTCGCCGCAGAGGCCCCTCCCACCCCACCGTGCGGGACCCCGGGGTCAGAGGCTTCCAGACGCAGCTGCAGGTCCTCGCTCTGTGGCCCGCTGTCGTTCGAGCAGCATCGTCCTTGCACCTGCATTAAGCTGTTTCCTCAGCTCAACGTTGTCTGGGCCCTGGTCTCCTGTAGGGGGCGCTCTCCTCCTGGGACGGCCGCCTGGTGCCTCAGTGCTCCGGCCTGCGGAGGAAACCAACGGGAGCTGAGATGTGTGTTTATCCCTGAGAAGAATATATTCATATTTTAGAAGACACAGTTTTCATTTTACTTAATAGTAAAAGTTATAGTAAAGTTTTGAGTTTAAGCAAGTTTTGACCTATTTACATATTAATTTGTTGATGCTTTGGTCTTAGTGGCACCATTTCTACAACTGTCACTGAAGGATCGTTCAGAAATTGTTCTTGTTCTGGGGGAAAATCCCCAAATGTGAGCAAAGCGTGGTTATTGTGGCCTTCGCTCATGTTGGCGCTGTTCGCTGGCTCAAATGTTTGCTGGACGTTTTCTGCTCCTGAACCCTGTGTGTTCGTCGTCTGAGGGATTCATATGTTCTTTCGATTTCGATGATGAGATGCCTTTCATCCTCTTTTAACACGTTTAAGAGAAGCTCCTCACGTACTGCAGACTCTCGTGCGGCGCTTTCAAAGTCTTGTAACTGTGACTTTCACACCAACGTCTTTCATTCTCAAATTGCGTCTCTGACCACTGTCGTTCTCTGGCATGAAAGAACGACAGCCAGAGCCTGTCACGCTCCTGTCTCCATCCTTCTCTCTGAAGGAGACCTGATCTCTCCTCTCTCCACTGACGCTCTCTGTCATGGAGCTCCTGGATCTCTTGTTTGAGTTTGTCTTTTTCAGAAAACGCTTCAGCTCCTTCTGTAACACTGTCAGAAGTGTCTTGGGCGTTTTCCATTTTCCTAATGTCACAAATGTTTGTAAAAGTCGATCAAAACTGTGAGAAAGTGCTGAGCGTTTGCTAAGACGGCGTCGCAATGTGAACTAAACCAACAGTTGGGCAGAAATGACCTGGACTCACCATAGCAACAGACACAGCATTCCATATGAAGCAGGAAGGAATGTGTCATGACACACTTTGGAATATGACCTGTTGCTAGGTTACAAGGTAGATTCCACTTTCCCAGGTCAAGGGTCATGGTACATTACACCAACGTGGCTAAAACTGAAAATTGTAAATGGTCTCAACTTGTAAAGCGCTTTTCCACTTACATTAGGCACTCAAAGCGCTTTACAGCAAGGATCATACACCGATGTACGCAGACACTGGGGGCAATGTGTCTTGCCCAAGGACACAACGACAGTGTGCACTTTCAGGAGGTGGGATTCGAACCCCCGACCTTCCGATCATGAGACGACCCGCTCCACCAGCTGCACCTCTGTCGCCCCTATAATAATGATTTCTCTCAAAAGGTGCTCCATCTCAAAGCGCTGAAACTAAATTAAAATGAGCACTGCATGAGTGCATCTAGTAGTTGTGGTAGGCCGGGCTATAAATAACACATTTCTTGGGGGAGGACCCCCAAACCCCCCTTCAGAGTACCCTCCCACACTTTCAATAGGTTCTGATGGCCATGTGGGTGGTGCCAAACCCCCTCTGATCCATATGCAGCTCCTGATGTGCTCAGTCACGTAGATCGTAGAATTTAGTACGATTACGAGACACTATCGCCATGAAAAAGCCCCCCAGCTCAGGACCGACCAATGTCTCACTCCAAAGTTTGGTGAAAAGTTGGCAGCCCTGCTAGTGACTCTTTCACTGTCAGTATGGTCTGCGTTTTGGCCCAGTTTTACATTTAATACTCGTCAAACGTCTGTGTCACTGTTGAAATTAAGTGATTATTCTGTTGTCATTCTCCGTGAACAGAACGTGGAGACAACACACGTTCACTTGCATTGTCAGGGGAGGATGAGAGAGGGGGCACTAGTGCAGTAAAGGCAGAAAGATGAAATGTGTTTGAATATGTATTTTTTATACTAATACATTGCATACATTCTTACTTCTTTTAAATACTATCTGTCTACATTACTATCTATACTATCTATCTGGCGTGCTTCAAAATGCCTAATAAAGAATGGGAATTAAATTGAGGGAGTAACCCTTGGTTTTATTTATTGGCACATAAACTTGGATTATAAAATTCCACTACTTGGGTCAACCTGGATATGTAGCAAACGTGTTTCGATTGTGTGCTTATTTATGCAGTATGTTTGAGATTAAGTAGGTCTAATCTTAACATATTTCAAAAGGAGCCTCAAGAAGGTGACTGTGAAGAAGAAATGGAGGAAAATTCGTAAAACAGCTCCATTCATGACAAAACCGATGGTGGGCCCAGTGGAAGAGAGAGCTTGTCAGTGATGAGGTGGTGTAACGGTTTACTGTTTTTTGTTTTGTTTTATTTGCATGCTTGCTAATATACATTGTTTGTATTTTGTTCTCTGATAAAAGCTGAATTTCAATAAGTGTCTGTAACTGAACTGCTGGCTTCATTTCTGGATGGCTTTGAGGACATTTTTCCCCGACTGCTAGAGCTTCACTAATGTTCTAGCAATTCCTGGAAGGTGTTTCTCCTTGTGCCATGTAAAAATGTAAGTATAGTGGGAAGTTAAGTTATCCTTTATTAATCTCTGAAGAGTCATTTGTTCTCTGCATTTGAGGGGGGAGGGGGGGAGCAGGGATTCAAACCTCCAACCTTCCGATCACAAGACAACCCGCTCTACCAACTGCATAATAAATGACTCATCAGTTATACATTTTAAAATAAAATTAAAATAATCTCATCAATCCTTAAGACTCTGGAACTTCTAAATGCAGTAGATGCCATTTTATTCCTCAGTGTCTCGTCTCTTCTCCACATAATGATGGAAAGTTGCTCATAAACAACATTTGTCACTTTTTTGCAGAACACAAGAGGAACAGGACTGCTGCTCTGGTGGTGGGATCACCACTGCCTCCGAGAAGATCCATCCAGTGTTTTTTGAATGTGTATATGTGAATGCCTCCAAGTTTGTCTACAACACAAGTGTAGGCCTGTCACAATCACACAATTAAATTCATTATATTGAAAAAAAATATTGCCATGAATGATACTGTGGACCACTAACCTGGCTAACACCATGCTGCTGTGTGCGCTCGAATTATTTCGAACTGCACAACAGCCTGGGGACCATGGCCGAAATCTCCGGTGGATTTGGGAACCAATCACAGAGCGAGGAGGGACGGCAAGACGATGACGCGCTATTCGATATATGGAAGCTTGTAGTTTATTTACGGATAAAAAAAAAAAAAGTTTATTTACGGATCAAACATGACAGCAGCAGACACGATGGTATTTTTTGTTCAAGCTTTAGACCTTGTTCTAAATAATTTAGCTCAAAAGTTTACAGCGGGTACGTCATACGTCATCTCATACGATGATACGATTGGCCATGGCTACGTGCAGACGCATGAGACTTTTTTTTTTTTTTTCCGTATCGCCCAATAAACGAGTATGGACGATCGTAAACCACACCTCTCCTACGAGAAAATGAATTGGTGGTCCCCAGACTAAATATCACTTGTGATTTTAGTCTGGTGTTAGCCAGGCTAGTGGACCACTTGATGCGACTAAAACAAAATCTCAGAAAGCAGTTGTTCTGAGTTGTGTCTGAGTTGTTCTGTGTTAAGAGATCTTCAACAACACGAGTTGCCATTAACATTTACTTAGGTAAAATGCAAAATTATTCTAAACAATAAGTTGATATGAACTTTTGTGACAGGCCTACACAAGAGCATACAAAAAATATACATGTATTTGCTTAAATGTGTAAACAAAATGTGTAAGTTTCATCAGATTTTAACATTTGTAACTTTATAAGCACTTGTATATATTTTTTACTGGAAAATTAAAATGCCTTGACTATAATTGTCTCTTGTCACTTGTATCTGTGTTAACAGGAATTACAAGTAGATGTTCTGTTAACTTACTAGTGTTTGTGCAATTTCTGCCATAAACATCTGAGTTCTTTTAACATTTGACTGTAAGTGGTACCATTGTTTAAAAACGTAGTATTTTGTGTTATAGTAGCAAATATATTTGGTTTCATTCAACTGCAGTGAATGAGTTGAAATCTGTTCAGAACTTAACCTGATATGTTCATAGAGCATATTATAAGTCAAAGATGTTTTGTAAATTAGCCTCGTGAGTTTAAAAAACAAGCAATACAAGAAGCAATACAAGTTTATGGTTGGCACAACAAAACATGTTGGTTAGTTAAAACTGAAACTGTTAAGTTGAAACAATTTATAGCAATGCTTTATGGACCATTTATAACTTACTGGTTTTACTTGATTGAAACAATATCGGTACCTTCAATGAGCTCAAATCTTTATGGCAGAAATTTAACATAGAATTTTAAGTTGAGCTGCTACATTATTTATTACAGTGTATGTCACTTTGCATGTAATGAGTCTATATCATACATTAGTGTCACAGTTTAAGTTGAATTACAGATGTAAATGCACTTTTTCATGATATTCTAATTACATGACGAGCACCTGTATAGTGAGTTTCCGATCAGTTGAATCCATTTGACTGCTTGTATTTATGTGTAGGAAGTCCCAGAGTCTCAGGGTTTAAGTCATTCAGACTGAAGCTCCGCCCACTGTGTAAAGCTGAGGGAGGTTTTTTAGGTGATACATGATACATTACTTAAAATAAGTAAAGTCTTTTAAGTCTTATTATTCCCCAAAGTCTCTAAAATGCAAATAAAAACTTGATTTTTTTTTATGTTATTGTTTTAAGCAGAAAAAAAATCACAACTTTTCATCACAGCTTTTGGAAAAATGTCCTGCAAAATCAGCCATTTTAGCAACAATCACGAAAAAAAAGTCATCCAGGTAGATACAACATTCTGCCTGGAGACGGAATCAAAAACACCTGATGGGGAGAAGAAGATCTGAAGAAGAAGAGAATTGCATAATAAATTTCCAGCTGAAGATTATTCCTTTTGAATCACGATAAAAATGCAGCAAAATCCTGGAGTGAATGAATAATGCAGGAAAGTGTAAAGTGGCTGTGAGCGTGTGGAAAAGCGCAGTGTAAAACAGGATTATTTCTTATCCTTAGGGCGACTGTAGTTCTGCTTGTCCTTCAGTGAAACCTTCAGTAAAGGACTGAGCGGCTTATTGTTCTGCTCCTGAGTTTCTTCCCAGGCGTCTGTCAACATTTCTCTGTCTCCTTTTGTTGTTTTTTATCATCGCGCCTAAAAGTGCTCTCGTGAACGTCGACGATTTGTGACAGAAGTTGATTTCGTGAGCCGCCCTATAGCGACCGAGCTTCGATCTCAGAAACCCGTCCTCTGAAAGTCACAGACTGAAAAGCGGCTCTGACTGAGACGTGGTCGTTTCCCACAGGCCGATGGGGATTAAGATTATCCTGTTTTTAAAAGTCTCCCCTCGGCTCCCGCTCCACTGGGACCGTCGGCCCGAGTCACGTGTCCCGCGGAGTCCGGGCCGTGGGCCAAAAGCAGCGCCACTGGGCCAACACAGAGGGTCGAGTCATGGTCCACAGTCACAAGACGAGGTTTAGACGTGTCTGTATTTAGTTTTAGTCAAGATTTGATAGAGTCACAAAAACTTCCAATTCTCTGTAGTCCCTCCCACTAAGGTTTTAGTCCTTTCTTTAACTTGGCCGTTATGGAGCAATCAGCTGTGGAGCCGACACTTCTGTCTCGAGCGTTCAAACCAGTTCTCATGAAAATATTGAAACAGTTGAGATTTTAACATTTCTCTGCGTTTCCATTTGGCTAAAATAGGCAAGAGGACGGATAAGAAACATCCTGTTAAAGTCCTCAATCCGAGAACCGGGAAGTTTAAATGAACATGTGATAATTAGAGACCGATCTGCAGCGACACAAAACGTGTTAACAATGTTTTACTTGAAATTTGACTTGAAAAGGAGGTATTTAAGCATTTAGCCTCTTCCCAAAACACTTTTTAGGTCAATTAGAATTTCCAGAAGAATGACAGATATAATTTGTTTTAGAAGTGTTTTAGTTACTTTTTATGAAGTCAGAAGTTTACATACACTAAGATTACTCCATCCATTTTCTTCCACTTTTCTGTTTCCGGGTTGTGGGGGCAGCCAAATCACACTGCCCCAGCCCCTTATGGCTCCCCCTGCAGGTGGTGGGTCCACAGGGTCATGGTTCTAACCGGGCCTGTTGGTCTCTCATAAGGGGCTTCTGAACCGCTCTTTGTCTGACCCGTCACTTAGGACCTGTTTGCTCTGGGAGACCCTACCAGGGGCACGAAGCCCCCGACACCAGAGCTCCCGGATCATTCAGGTGCTCAAACCCTCCACCGCGCTAAGGTGGCGGTTCCAGGAGGGGGCTAAGATTACTATACCTTTAAACAGTTTAAAGCCCAGATGATGATGTCATGCCCTTGGAAGCACAAGTCTGGATCATCCTTGAGTTCAGATCAGAAATAAGGCGGTTCTGTAGTAGATTTATTTGACTAATATACTCATCCAACTGTGCTCTTTAGGGCCACGAGTGCTTCCTCACCAGCCTGCAGCCGGGGCTAAAAAGAGCCAAAAAGAACAGAATCTGGCCTTTGACAAGAATTAAGCCTGGCATGGATCATTAAAAAAACTGTAAGGTAATTGTGTTCAACATAACCAGCATCATCCTGTCAATGACGCTGAACTAAAACAGCTGTGAGGCACATGATCACATGAGACGAGGGTAATAGTGCAGATATAATATATGGTTTACACAAACAAAAGCTCTGCTTCTCGTTCACAAAGCCGATCAAAAGACATTTACTCCGCCTTTAATCTGTCCTGTTTAAACTCTCGGTGGAGACGGTTCTCGAGGGACTCTCTGAGGCTTTTCATCTTCCTCTAATAACACTGGGATCCAGGACGAGGGCCGATAATGACGGACAAGTGGCTGCATGTTTATCTCCAGAGACGAGAAACACTGTACATTTACATAAGACCAATATCCCGTTCAATCTCAGGCTTTGAAGTCACACTCAGTGCAAATGTAGCTTTTCATTATAATGAATAATGAAAGTTGAACCTCTTAACCCCCGCCTTAGCTGAACGCGTTTTCCCCAGTTTGGCTTTACCCATTTGGCGTGTTTTTGTCACGTTTTTGTTGCTTTTGCAGCACATTTTTGTCCCGTTTTCACCCTCGTTTTCGTCGCTATTTTAATGCTTTTCTTTGAAGCTTTTGGATAAAGCTCGGTTAAGATGGGGGGCTAGAGGTTAAGGAGAAAACTGACAGGCAGACCGGTGGCCCGAGAGTAGGGCTGGGTACCGTTAGTTGCTTTTCGATACCACTACTTTAACGCTTTTCGGTACCGGTGCCTTAACTGTATTTTTTTCTATACCTATGTTATTTCAATTGAGTTAAAATAATGTGTATAAAAAGTATCGTTCTGGAGAAAATCCAAAAACTGCACAACAGAAAGAACACAGGCCGCAGCAGCTCCACCTGTGATAGTTTTTGAGCAGAATTCCCACTAAAGCAGCGATAAAAAGAGAGAAAGGACATTATTCCCTCCTGAGCTGAAGGAACAGACCAGATCAGGCACCATTTTACTTCAGATAAACTTTTCTAAACACACTGCGACAAAAGCACTGTGATAGCACTTCACATGTCAAAGATCTGTTACATGGTGAGAGCGCTCACTCTGTCACTAATCATTTACCAAAAATGTTCCAAAAATGGCTACTGCAGAGTGAGCGCTCACTTCATCCACAAACAATCTTTGAGCTTTCCCTCCAGTGCAGTGGAGTTTAGTAACAACAGCAGTAACTTCAGCCTATTTGGGGCTAAAGGTAAAGGTAAAGCTAAAGGTGAAGTTAAAGCTAAAGGTGAAGTTAAAGCTAAAGGTAAAGCTAAAGGTGAAGTTAAAGCTAAAGGTAAAGCTAAAGGTTAAGCTAAAGGTGAAGTTAAAGCTAAAGGTAAAGGTGAAATTAAAGGTAAAGCTAAAGGTGAAGTTAAAGCTAAAGGTTAAGCTAAAGGTGAAGTTGAAACTAAAGGTAAAGCTAAAGGTGAAGTTAAAGCTAAAGGTAAAGCTAAAGGTGAAGTTAAAGCTAAAGGTATAGCTAAAGCTAAAGGTATCGGAGCTTTTCCGTCGATACCAAGTAGATACCATTGAACGGTACCCAGCCCTACCCGAGAGCCAGTGGCCCCCCTGTGCTCTTCCAGAATGGACATATGGCCAGTCCGCCCCTAGATTTGGGTAAAGCTGAACTTGGTTAAGGCGGAGGTAAGAGGTTAAAATGTAAATACAATTTCAGCCCAAACTATTTATATTTTTTCATATTGAAATGAGTCATTTTGTTTCGATTTTTTTGTGTGTTCATGTTTTTTTTCTTCTCAAACCTCAGTAGTTTTGTGCAGAACTGAAGTGCATCAACATAATTATGTGGACAAAGTTTGAATTTTTTCAGCCGTCAAAAAAGTGTCCCAAAAGCCGCTGACGGAACATAAGCGTTAAGCTAAGCCTCTGTTGCTGCCACAGATTCACACATTTATTTTCTCTCTCTGTTCACACAGTATTTTGGTTTCCGCTCGGTCAGGACTGTCCCTCGGCGCTCGCTCTCTCCTCTGCACTTCGTGATTAGCATTTAAACGAAGTGAGTGTCGTCCGTCTGCCGCTCGCCCGGTCATTCATGTTTCTGTGATGGATCCTTCTGTCTGAGGGGATTGGATCTGACGGCCTTATCCACGTCCTGCAGAACAAACCTGCTCACGGACTCAGCGTTTAGTCCTTATCTACAGGTGAATGTTTCTGTCATTTCACAATATGTTTGCAAATGAAAATAAGGCCTTTGAAGTGTTAAAGGGCCCTAAAGCTTAGTCTCTTTATCTGCACATGTGCCCTATGTATATTTCTCCCGTCTTTAGCCACTGCTGTCTCCCAAAAGGAAATGACCATATTGGGATTACAGCGTCATCTCGGTCACAGCCTTTCCTGCTACACGTGGATACCAAACTTGTCAGTATTTGTGAATGAATAAGCATAAGCGTGGGAAAGACCAGGGAGCGACACAGCCATGTTGGAGGACATTTTTACAAACTGTTACAAAATGTTTCTAAATTTTCCAATAATAAAGGCTTTTTTTTGGCTAAGATTTCCACAAATTTTCCAAACTGTTTCAAAAAAATTCAAAAATGTTCCAGATTTTCCAAATAGTTGCAAAGAGTTGGAGTTACTTCCTGGATAAATCTCCGGCTCGAAGCGACAAAACGTCAGAGAATAAGCATCGTAAGGAGAGAGTTTGGGCTGTTTTTGACTCATGATATTTGTCGCACCACAGCGTGTTCTATGTCATAGCTGTGGACACTATGTCATAGCTGTGGACACTATGTCATAGCTGTGGACACATGCTGTGGCTCGTTTGAAAGCTGAGACTCTAAAGTCTGGCTCACACGAGACGATTTTAAAATTGACGACACGGAGATAACAAATCAAAGGTCGAACACTTTTGGTCGTACAGTGTGTGGTGCGTAGCCGGACGAAGAGGATGCAGTGGCGATAGTTTGTAGTTTGCTTTTAACAGAAAAAAAACATTATCAAAAGAAAAGGCGACGGTCAAAGAAGTGGAGACAACGTGAGCATGGATTATACTTGCATATCATGATATGGAAGTGAGTTGTTGGTTTCTGACAGAGAAGGGATCAAAGAGCTACTCCGCATGCAGGATACAAACATGAGGCTGTCCATTTCTGAGAAGCAGACACTAGTGTTAACGCTAACATTTTTGGCAACATGTTTGTTTGCCTGTTTTGTATATTGTGTTTACTTTGACTAAATCGGGTGACTGCCACGAATGTTGTTTCTTTATTTTTAGGAGAGTCATTTACATCTTTAAACTTCCAGTTTAGAGTTGGAAAATCAACCATCTCCCTGATTGTCACCGAAGCATGTGAAGCCCTGTACCAAGCGTTTGCTAAGGATTACCTCAAGGTAATGTCTTAATAGATCACTAATGAAATGTTTGTTGTTTTTTTAGATACACACACAAATGAAATTAAACACATGCATGTGGTCTGCTTTTTCGTTTTCATCAAACAAGTATTTAGATAAAAACAGTAATAAAGGCTATGAAAACATATGTATTTTTAAATAGTCTCAAGTATTTAACATCACTTCAAATATTACAGTGGTCCTCACTGAAAGTGGAATTATTTAAGATCTTTACATACATCTGTCATTTCAGACACCAACTACAGAGGAGGAATGGCTGGACACAGCACAAGATTTTCATCAAAAGTGGTAGTTCCCCCATTGCCTTGGGGCCCTAGATGGGAAACATATAAACATTTTGCCCCCAGCTCATAGTGGAGTATCTTCCGTAGTTACAAAGGGAGCGGTTTTCTGTGTTAATGATGGCTCTTGTTGATGCCAAGTACCAGTTTCTGTATGTCAGTGTGGGAGCACAAGGAAGAGCATCAGATGCAGGAGTGTTTAATGAGTCAGATTTCAAGAAAGCACTAGACCAGGACCTTCTCAATATCCCTGCAGCAAAAGCACTTCCACAGTCAGACATACAAGCACCCTTTGTGTTCCTGGGCCACGATGCTTATCCTTTGCGCACAGACCTCATGAAGCCATACTTTCGTCAGATGGATTATCAGCAGAGAGTTTTTAACTACAGGCTTTCTCGAGGACGCAGAGTGGTGGAAAATGGATTCGGAATATTGGCAAACAGGTGGAGAGTATTCCTCACCATGATAATGCTCAACGCAAAGTACAGAAGGTGACCTTAGCTTGTGTGTGTTTCCACAATTGTTTGTGTGGGATTCGGTCTGACACATATGCACCTCCAGCCCTGATTGACTCAGAAGACGATGACCACAGATTTGTGGAGGGTGCCTGGAGACAAGATGGTCTGGGGGCCATGCTCCCTCTTCAACCTGGAAGACCCTCAACAGCGCCATGGCTGCCAAACAAATAAGAGACAAGCTGAAGAGCTACTTGTTTCATCTGCAGGCAAGGTTTCCTGGCAGGACAACGACATTTAGGCTCAAAGATGTCATTCAATATTCAGTCATTCTTTTTCCATTTTTTGCATTGATAAATGTATAGTTCTGTAAATGCAGCCCTTTTTTTTACTTGTTTCTTCAGTCTAAGTTACAAATGATAAGAATCTGGAAATCTAACATGAATAAGAAATTGACACTGAACTGCCTTAACTTTGCAATGTTTTAAGGTTTACGAAACTGTATAGTCACACCTTTATGTTCAACATTAATATTCTGATATATAGTACCACCTGAAATTCCCTGAGTAACAAAACTGCCTGCATGACCAAATGGTTTTACATCTTTTGAATTGTAATGAAATCATTTTACGTTACTTTTTCTACTCCTTGTAGTATTGGGTAGAAAAAACAAAAAAAACAAACACAGAGTCTGCTTAGAAAAATACATAACTTTATTATTCACTTCAGGATATAAGCAATCCAATAAAACATTTGTTCATGTCACTTACGGTAAAATGGTTAAGCACTTGAAACAATGGCGTTGCGTGTGACTCCCACAACAGTGGTAAACTGCAACTTAAGGCCTGGACATAACAAAAGTGCCGAAATATATATAAAACAAAGACAGACACCATTCTTATTAACCACACAAAACAAGAGGTAGTTGTAGTATTGAGAACCCTAACTGACAATCTAACCTTAAATCTGTATTCACTCATCGTCTTATAGTATCCTCCTGTAGCTATGAGTCTCATTATTTTGAAGCTGGTACTGATTCGGTAGCAGTTGTGCCCTATGTGGTGCGGTGGTTCTTGTGGAGCTGTATATGTGTGTAGAGGGTTTGGTTGTGTATTGGGCATGTGAACAGAGGAGGGTAAAGGGTAAATACTAGGTGGTAGCTGATATGAAGTAGATGCCTGTGCATCATTCTCCTGAGCCTCATATAAGTCAGTCATTATTGTTCTCTTTAGTCTTGTCTTTACCACAGTGTTTTGAATTGATCTCAACTCCTCAGCTACTTGTGCTCCAAAGTTGCTGTCACTATCAGCTACAGGTTTTCTTCTACCAGCCTTAAAAGCAGTTGACATCTGCTGTAAAATTTTCAATTTTTCCATTTCAATGGCATCAGCTGATTGGCTTTTCTGTAGTTTCTTGGCAGTGGGTGGACGAGGTACAGGAGGGGAAAGGTCATCATCCTTCTGGAGAATAGAATAGCCTATTATCTGCACAATAGGCCAGGATGAATGATGTGTGAGTGAATGGTGAATGGTGATGTCAGAAGGAGCGTTGGTGTGTGAAGTCTCCCCCAGGGGAAACTGAAGCTACAAACGTAGCTTACCATCACCGAGTATGGAGTGAATGTACAATTGTCTCATGTAAAGCGCTTTGTGACTATGTCTGTGAAAGGCGTTATATAAATAAAGAAACAGAAACATCAGTGTCTTCATGAGCCATCTTTGTTTGCTTGTAAGTGGCTTCTCAGAAGTCCCACTTGGTTTAGTTTTCAGAAGCTGAACTGGGTTCTTAAAGTTGTGGCCCGAGTCTTCACTTCGGTCGTCGAGTTGGTCCTCCATCTCGACTTTCTGGTGCGCCATGCCGCCGGCTGTTTTGATTTTGTTTCCCGGTGATTCCTCGTCTTCTGAGTGGCTACACTCCGCAGTCCACAGGCTTCGTGCTCGTCTGTCCCCAGGGGACACCACACACAAGGAGAAATCGGGCCCAAAAAATCCAACATGTTGGATATCCCCGATTTGAGATCGGAGCTGTCTTGACGTCCTTCCGAGCAGACGAGAGCAGTCTTAACACACCACACATGGCAGGAATATCTTATCAGATTATTTTACGACTATCGGAGCATTTTTAAGATTGTCGTCAGGGGTGAATCGGGTCTTAAATCGGCCTAATTATCCTGCCGTGTGAACCAGGCTCAAGCTCTCCATAGGTGAAAACACTTTAATTCTACATGCCTTAGTTCCTGAGAAGTCTAAGCTAAACAGAGGCTAGTTCTGATCAAAATCACACATTTTTTTCTAGCTTCGGAGATAATCAGTGTTTTATGCAACTCTCTCCTTTCTGATTTACTCCTCTCTCCTCTCTGGACAGACACTAACGCTATGGCAAGAGGCAACTGCCTAAATATGTCCGTTTCAAGTCAATTCTCAGGGACACGTTTTGAAACACTACATGTTATCGATCGCTCTTTATAGCGTGTGCATTTAAACAGCCTGGTTCTCAGATTGAAGACTTTAACAGGATGTTTCTCAGCCGTCCTTGGACCGATTTTGACCATTTAAAAACTCAGAGAAACGTTAAAATCTAAACTATTTCGATCTGAAGCCGTTCTGCTTTGTCAAAGGTGCAACACCACGCCCCCTCAGACTAAAAAAAAGAAAATAAACACAATAATATGTATGAAATGTCCTGGTCGTGACTTTTCACAAGTTTTTGATTGTCATTTATTTCACTTCTGTTCATGACAGAGCTACTAAAATCACACTTAAGGTCTATTAGAGGGTCTAGTTTCATAATACGGAAACACTAATGCATGCTTTTATCACCAGTCGTGTCGACTACTGTAATGCCCTGCTTCCTGGTCTTCCTATAAAGAGAATCCCAGATTTACAACTTTTACAAAATTTAGCAGCTCGTGTCCTGACGAAGACCAGGAGGCGGGACCACATTACACCGGTTTTAGAATCGCTGCATTGGCTCCCGTGTGTTTCAGAATCGATTTTAAAGTTCTTTTAATGTTTTTTAAATGTCTTAAAGGGGCTATATCATGCTATTTTAGCCATTCCAAAGTTAAGTATAGGCATTTACATGATATATTGTACCTCAACCACTATGGAGCACTCATTTTTGTGAGAAATATAAGTGTTTTCTGGAGGTATTTTTCGAACCCGGAAGACACAACGCTTCGATTCAGTTAACTCCGCCCCCTCTCTCCGCACATACAACTTTACCGTAATATAAATAAACAGCAATAAGTGAAGTCACTTCACGATGCAGTTATACGGAGTTGACATCTGCAACACAGCTTCATAAATAGCTAACACACATGCTAATATGCTAACACACAAGCTAATACACGTTTGGATTGACTCACCGCTCTGGTCCATCGCTGTTGACATTATGGGACTCGCGTTGGTTATAAAAGTTAATCCACTTTGATTCTGGCGAAGGTTCCCCAAACATCCATCAGTGACAGTCACAGAATAACAATATTTTGGTGATAGTCGCTGAATCCCGGAGAAAAAAACAGCTGAGTGGCCTCTTCCTGAAAAAGGTTGAATAAACTCCGTAGCCAAACGCGCTTCTTTTTCTCTGTGACATTATCGTTAGGTAAGAATAAAGAACAGGTGTGTCCAGTTATAACGAGCTCCATCTTCACAGCTGCAGCGCAAACATGACTGATCTGTTCAGACGCTCAGGGGTGTTTGTTTTGGCCACAGCTGACCTGGAAGCACCTCGGGCACATCCTTTTTTATTTTTTATTCTTTTTTTTCTTTTTTTTTCTCTTTGTTTCTCACTTACGACAGAAATAATGAAAATGCTGTTTTACAAATTAAAATCCGGCCGTAAGCATAGAATAAAGACATTACATTACAGACGTGGAGCACTTCCGTTCCGTTGTTACGACACAACTGAACACTCAGTCGTTCACCAGGAGAGGGAGTAGCAGCTGCTCAGAGAGCAGGATTCAGGAGGATTACTGAGAGCTGCGTGAATGAAGCCACAAACCACTATGGGGGTGTTTTTGATAAGGAAATAGCATAACAACATGGCTAAAAGCTCCAAAAAGTCGATTTTGCATGATATAGGACCTTTAATGGTCTTTGTCCTTCTTATCTTTCAGAACTGCTTTTACCTTATGAACCTTCACGGCCCCTTCGCTCCTCCGGCAGGGGTCTCCTAGTTATTCCTAAAGTCAACAAAAAGACTCAATATTCAATATTTTAACTGACTAATCTATTTATTTAATCCTAATATATAAAATATATACTGTATATGGGAGGGTGTGCCGGGCGTATTGTTTTAAATGTTATAATCTGCAAAGCACTTTGTATACCTTTCGATATGAAAATTGATTTATAAATAAAGTTTGATTGATTGACTGATAGATTGATTGAATTAAAAAATATATATATAGTTTTTCCGTTTTTGGCCCTCAATGTGTTAAAACTAAGATGTGAAGGAGAAGAAAAGCATAAATGTGAGCACTGACCACTGCAGCGTCTCTCAGGAACATGAGCAGTGCGTTTATTAAGATGAATGTAAAGATATAATGACCAAAACACGTCCATTACTTTCCATTATCTGCTGGATCAGGGTCATTTAAAGGGCACAATGTCGATATTTACACAGATCTAATTCCTCACAGATTTATTGACCTCTGGACCAAATAGAACAAGGAGACATTTGTACAGTTTATTCAAAATAAAACCGCACGTTTAAACCTGGCTTTGTGGCTGAAATATCCAGGTTGGTCTTCTATCGTTGAACTGGCTGCAGATCCGGCAGATACTGGAAAGTGTTTTGTTTCTATCTTCACATTCGTCTTGATAAAGTCACTGCTCATGTTTCTGCGCTGGAACGTGTGAGACGGAGCCGTCGGATGGAAATGAAAACAAATGCGAGCGCTGCCTTATCTTGGAGTCGTTAATATCAGAGCGAGTGAAGCGAGGCGCTGATGAAGAGAAGAAGACACTCCAGACGTATGGACTGGGAGTTATTTTGCTTCAGATGTTTAAGTTATGAGGGGATTAAACGTCCTTAAAGAAGATAAAACTAACTCAGCTTCAGAATGAGGATCCACTGAGGTTTAGTGAACGTTGTGTTTTTAACACGGTGAGCATCGACGAGCAACCGATTTGTATCGTTTCACAGATTTGAGCACGAGAGTTGTGCATCGGCAGAGAAGCCACAGATCGAGGCAGTTCAGAGGACAAAACAATGGCCGCTGGTTGCTCTGCTTTACGACCACCACACTCGGGTCCGACATCAACTGCAGTAACTCCATATATAACAAGCTAGTCTTCCATGAGCTGCCATTGCACTTTAGACACCTTAAAAACAACTTTAAAGCCGAAACTTTCTACAGATGTGTATAACGCTGGGTTAGGCACAGTTACAGGTTTTCATAAGAAACATTTTTGAAATCTCATATATTGATAAGGGCCGGACTTTGATTAACAGGCTGTTAGCATTAACGCTAACGACACGTCACACGAGGGCGGAGTCTACGGTCTACTTTATGTCCTTATTAGCAACATGCTACGTCACAGTAGCGTAGGAAGAATCTGTAAATCCGCCATGATTTCCCCTGGAACGTGGTCATTATGGCATAACGGGGAGAAGTGAGGAGATGCGGCCTAAAGGAACAGGCCACCGTTTTTACATACTGAGATGTGTTCTTGCCTTGGCTTAGACGAGTTCATGTGGACCTGTCTGGTCTTCACGCGTGCCCTCAGTCATGTAAACACAGCACAGACAGCGTTAGCGTTTAGCCTCTCCTCCTCTCCTCTATAGCTCCAAACCAGGTGAAGATAGAAGCTACCAAGCTCTTCCACGTTTTCCCTATTTAAACATGGTTGCATGGCGTCCGCACAATAAAGTGAAGATATTACTACGCGGATGTTGAAGTACTCCTGGTATTATTACGCCTTACAATATAGTTCCCCCTTTTATCCGCTTAGAAAATCCACATTGTTTAATTTTGTGTAATTATACTTTGTAGTTTAACACTTCACGTAACCATATTTACATAGGGAAAACGTGGAAGAGCTTGGTAGCTTCTGTCTTCACCTGGTTATTGTAAGGCGTAATAATACCTATAGAGGAGAGGAGGAGAGGCTAAATGCTAATGCCGTCTGTGCTGTGTTTACATGACTGAGGGCACGCGTGAAGACCTGACAGGTACACATGAACTCGTCTAAGCTAAGGTAAGAACATATCTCAGTATTTAAAGACGGTGGCCTGTTCCTTTAAAGGAACTGTATTTTTCACATTCCTATACGGCAGGTGAAAGTATTGATATTTCACGTAGTGGTCGAAGCTTTTTTGAAAAGTCAAGGATAATAATACATGGGATTTTTTATTTTGGGCCCCGACACCAGTGGCCGGAAGTGGGTGGGACTGGTGAGCTCTATTATGTCTGTGGGATAAACACAAGATGCATCAGGTTTCACGCGCTCATATTGGTCAAACTCTGTCCGTCAGAGGAGGTCAGTCCTGGAACAGCCCTCTATCTGAGAAACTCTGGCCGCAAGATGATTTTGAGGAACATTATTGAACAAATCAGATCAAATGCCTGTTAAAGTGCTCTCAGAAATGTAAAATACCGTAAATTCTCTAATACTGGCCTGTATTCCATTAGCGGCCGGGGTCTCTAACAGTGGCCGGGTTCGCGGCTGGTGGAGGCAAATTAAAGCCGGTCTCTAAAACAGGCCGTGGCTATGAAGTATATAAGTGGTAGAAATATTCCCCATGTTAGGAATTTGTCTCATACTCGTGTAAATGATAACTCACATGCAGAAAGTAAACAAACGGGAACGCGGGCCGATGGGGAACGCTGCGGAGGAACTGATCCGAGCGTAACTTTGACACAGATTTAGCCACTTTTCAAACCTAATGTGACTATATTTGGAAACAGGGGGAGAGTTGCATGACCCTCCAGGGTTTTAATAAAGTCACCATCGCGTCTTCAAAGCAGGTCCAGCTGCTCCGTGTGCAGGTAAGTCCCACGCCTCAAAATAACTCCTCCGATCAGCGCGAGTGTCTCGTCTTCTCTCGGGTCAGTCTCATGATCGATCACAAACACAAACGATCCGTCTAAACTCGCCTTTTGCACAAGATAACAATAAATAATCCGGTCCGCGGTCAAAACGAAACAGAAACCTACAGTGACACTGATGTCAATGTTCCGCTAACAGCAACGAAACACTTCCTGTTGTCCCGACAAAATAAAAGGCGTCAATGTTCCAGCCGCTGGGAGAGTGTTTGCCATGTTAATTCATAAATGAACATAATATTTTAGGTGCAAAAGGACACAAATCTCGTTTTTCTTCATTTTCCTGGTAGTCCGCTTTGCTCAAATAGAATTAAAGGCCTGTCTCTAATTGTGGCCTGGTTCCAATAAAGGCCTGGTCCTAGATGCTTTTGAGTAAATAAAGGCCCAGGCCTATATTAGAGCATTTACGGTAAATACTGTCCATTGCTTTAAAATGTCTTAGTAGATACTCATTCAGGCCAAATGATTTTGTACATCGGCTCCAGCTGGAGGGTCCGGCCTTTGGTGTTTTGACGATGTAGAAAATCATCCTCCACCAAAACAAACGCCTGATGTACAAACTGACCCAATGTGATAAATGAACAGTTAATCTTATTCTCTAACGGTTACAAAGTCCAGGATGGTCTGACGTTATTCAGTGTGACAGAATTCTCCAAACTCATTCCTGTGTGGGTAAAGTTTCCCGGGTCGCCCTGAGCTGAGATAATCTTTTGTTATTGTTAATTGCGTCGGGAGCAGAGGCCAAAGAATCCGTCTCAGTGGGAGACTCCGGGAGCGGACGCTTCACACCGAGATCCGAGCCAAGAGCCAGGAGTCCCCTTCGCTTAATCACGGACCAAAATCCATCTCTGCAGGAGAGACCGTGTTTTCATCTCAAACCTACAACACCCTTCACTGAAGCCACACGTTACATTTAACACGGCACACAGTTCACCGACGCTCAGCTCAACCAACACACCTGCAGAATTACCAGTCGAACTACACTGCTCATAAAAACTTAGGGCACACTCAAAAAACACACCCTAGATGTCAATCAATTCGATTCGGATGAAAATCTTTATTCAGAGTGTAGGGCAATGTGTTGAGAACAAAATAACATGAGAATGATAAATGGAAACGTGCGACGTGGCGTTGATGGATGGACCGAGACATGATGTCCCAGATGTGCTCTATTGGATTTAAGTCTGGGGAACGGGCAGGCCAGTCCAGAACATCAATACCTTCATCATGCAGGAACTGCTGACACACTCTTGCCACATGTGGCCTGGCATTATCAGGCATCAGAAGGAACCCAGGGCCCACAGCACCAGCATATGGTCTTACAATAGGTCTGAGGATCTCATCCCGGTACCCAATGCCAGTCAGGGAACCTCTGGCTCGCACATGGAGGGCTGTGCGGCCCTCCAATGAAATGCCTCCCCAGACCATCACTGACCCACCACCAAACCGGTCATGCTGGATGATGTTGCAGCAGCAGAACGTTCTCCAGGGCGTCTCCAGACTCTGTCACGTCTGTCACATGTGCTCAGGGTGAACCTGCTCTCATCCGTGAAGAGCACAGGGCACCATTGGCCAATCTGCCAATCGCTGTGTTCTCGGGCAAATGCCAATGGGCTGCACGGTGTTGGGCAGTAAGCACCGGCCCAACGCCCTCATACCACCCTCATGGAGTCGGTTTCTGACCGTTTGAGGACCAACATGCACATTTGTGGCCCTCTGGAGGTCATTTTGTAGGGCTCGGGCAGTGCTTCTCCTGTTTCTCCGAGCACAAATGAGCAGATAGCTGCTGCTGTTGGGTTGTTGACCTCTGTCGCCCCCCCCCCCCAGGTCTCCTGGTGTACTGGCCTGTCTCCTGGTATCTCCTCCATGCTCTGGACACTGCGCTGGGAGACACAGCAAACCTTCTTGCCACAGCACGAATGGACGTGCCATTTTGGATGAGCATCACTCCCTGAGCAGCTTCTGTGGGTTGTAGATGCTCCTCATGATACCTCTAGTGGTGAGAACACTGGACAAATGCAAAAGTGTTCCAAAAATACGGTACAAAGGATGAAGACAGGGAAATGGTCTGTGGTCACCACCTGCAAAACCATTCCTCTTTTGGAGTGATCTTGCTCATTGCCTCTCATTTCCACCTGTTGTCTGTTTAATTTCCACAACACCAAGTGAAATTGATTCACAATAAGCATGGCTTCCTAACTGGACAGTCTGATATCCCAGAAATTTGACTGACTTGGAGTTACTTTGTGTTTTATCAGTGTGCCCTAAGTTTTTGTGAGCAGTGTATTTCAAATTTGTATTTAGGAAAACCCTCCTTTGGGGAAATGTAACCCCCACCTACACAAGCACATTTTCTCCAGTTATTATCCAGGCATTACCCAAATCTAAAAGCTTCCTGAAAAAAGCAACAAAAACGACAAAAAAGTGATAAATTAGTGACGATAACGCAGCAACAACGTATCTTAGATCACTTTTGGAGTTCTTAGCTTTCAAATGAAGCGTTACACTGGCCTGTACGCTGTAAGAAGCCAAAGCTTGGTTAGTGGGGTCAAAAGGTTGAACTCACAGCAGAACTTTAATGTCAGTTGATCTCACAGACCGGAGGAAACAGGACGAGGCTGAACGTTGGAGCCGCCGTCGACAAACTAATGAAAATCCAAAATCCACCGCGTCCCGTGAACAGGATCTGGGTTTACTTCCTGTGATTGTGTTAAAAAGCTGCTTGAAAAGTTTATCTTTGGAGAATATTGTCAGGTTTTGCCTTGTGTGAATAAAAAGTTGAAAATTCACATTTCTGTGACTGGACTGGGACTTCATGGTGTGTTTCTGAGCAAGGCAAGCTTATCTGTAGAGCCCAGTTCATACACAAGTTGCATCAAACGATAAAAAAACAGATCAAATCAATTAAACATCAACAAAAAAATGTATGAATTACAGTAAAAGTGAAGAGTGCAGATAAAATACTTCAGTGTCATATGCACGGGTAAAAAGAACAGTTTTCAGCCTGGATTGGAACATTGTCAGAGTTGAGGCCTATCTCATCCTGTAAACCATGAAAAGACTTGTAACAAGCAGAGCTGTTTTAAATTCTATTCTCTGGGTGACAGGAAGCCAGTGCAGAGACCGGAGCACTGGACAAATATGGTCGTATTTCCTGGTTCTGGATGTTCTGCAGCTCACGGCCATCTTCGCTCTGCCTCTGGTCTTTGTTTTTCCGGGTGGTCATGCCGTGTTTGGAGCAACATGTTAACAGGAAATGATCATTCATGTGTTTGTGTCCGAGCGATTGGATTTCTGCAATAGCCTCTTTACGTGCTTGAGTAAGAAAGAGCTTGCTCGTCTGCAGTCACTTCAAAATTCAACTGGGAGACTTCTGACCAGGACAAACAGGAGAGCCCACATTACAAGTTCCTGCATTGGCTCCCTGTTGAATATCGGGTTCAGTTTAAATTCTTGGTGCTAACCTTTCGAGCTCTACACAGTCAGACTCCCACATACATTGCTGATCTACTTAAGCCCTACAGTACGACTTGGAACCTGTGGTCGTCTGGGCAGAACCTGCTGATGGTTCCACGACGTGCTTTAAAACTCGGGAAGACCGCTCCTGTAGCGACCCAACTTTGGAATAAACTTCCTCTTGACTTGCGCTCATTGGAATCAGCAGCTACCTTTACCATCCATCTGTTTGAGAAAGCAATGTTTTGCAATATGAATATGCTAAATTTACAGTTTCTATGCAAAGTATGTATTTTTGGCCTCCTCCGCTCGTGGCCTTTAACCTGTATAGCATTAGCTTAGCTGCGTTTTAACTGTAACAAGTTTTCAATCAGTGAAATAATGCATTCATCTGAATTCACTTGCACCGCCCTCTCTCTTGGTGCAGTGGCATTTTTTCTGCAAACTGTATTTGGAGTTTCTGTTCCACATTGTTTTGTTGTTTTTTTACTTCAGAAAGTGTGTACTGTGTATTTAACAGTAAACAAAGAGCTGCTTATGAACTAAAGACCTTTTTAGACACATTTGATCTTCTGAAACACTGAAGAGGCACCAAGAGCCCCCACAGCTGCAGCACAGAGGAGGCGTCACAAGAGGAGCCACAGGAAACAAGGACGGGACGAATGAGGAGAAGATGGTGAGAGCGGAGGGAGCTGTGCAGGAGGAAGAGGAAAGAGGAGGAGCTGACCAGTGCAGGACACCACGCTCTGAAACAGGAGGCACTGCGCCGGTTGCCCCGGCCTCCAGAAACACGCTGCTGAGGTCGGCCCACAGCGACTCAGGACTAACACCTGAACCACATTTACAAGAACAATTGTATAGTGACAAATACTGTACTGACTTAGTTATCTCTATTTGAGTATTAGCAGGATGTGTGTGCTCAGTGATAAGTGTAAGAGTCGTGATCTCCTCTTACAGCCTTGGGTTGAGGTTTTGTCATTCAAACAGTGATCTTGCTCCAGAAATAAGCAGAAAATTGCATTCACATTGAAAACAGCATGGCAAAAAAATGCTGATAGATTTTTTCACCCACGGCAAAGGCAATCCTGAGATTAAGAGCTTTACAGGTGAGAAGAAGCTTTCCTAATAATTGTTATGTCCCTGTGATGATACACGTGTAAAAGGATTCACTTATGTCTCACAGACACCTCGGACTCTAACCCAACATTTACATTTATTTCAAAAATACTTTCATTGAGAACAGGTTCACAAACTAGGATTTTTTTCTCAGTACAATCATGCAACATGAAACATCAGTAGTTTTCAGTAACGTTCATGCGACCAGGCCACACTGTTCATTGGGATAAAATCACTTCCTAAAACCATACTCATAACTTAGAAATAAAATAGAAACCAAAAGTGTTTGCAGATCAACAGTTACCGCCAGGGCTTTGCAGCTGCACCACCTCAGTTTTAAATGAAATCTCTTTTGATTGTGACGTGAACCCGACCTATTGTCACCAGTAGGGATTGGTACTGAAACCCAAGAGGAGTTTTTCCACAAACGGCCCTGCGAACTCAGCACGAGCCGACCCTGGACCAATGGCCGCTGGTGGCTCTGCTTCATGACCGCGACACTAGGGGCCTTCATCACCCTCCTCTGCTTCATGACTGCAATGCTCGGGGCCTCCATTACCCTCCTCTGCTTCGTGACCGTGACACTAGGGGCCTCCATTACCCTCCTCTACTTCATGACTGCAATGCTACGGGCCTCCATTACCCTCCTCTACTTCATGACTGCAATGCTACGGGCCTCCATTACCCTCCTCTACTTCATGACTGCAATGCTAGGGGCCTCCATTGCTCTCCTCTACTTCATGACCGCGACACTAGGGGCCTCCATTACCCACCTCTGCTTCATGACCGCGACACTAGGGGCCTCCATTACCCTCCTCTACTTCATGACTGCAATGCTAGGGGCCTCCATTGCTCTCCTCTACTTCATGACGGCGACACTAGGGGCCTCCATTACCCACCTCTGCTTCATGACCGCGACACTAGGGGCCTCCATTACCCTCCTCTGCTTCATGACCGCGACACTAGGGGCCTCCATTACCCTCCTCTACTTCATGACTGCAATGCTAGGGGCCTCCATTGCCCTCCTCTGCTTCATGACCGCGACACTAGGGGCCTCCATTACCCTCCTCTACTTCATGACTGCAATGCTAGGGGCCTCCATTGCCCTCCTCTGCTTCATGACCGCGACACTAGGGGCCTCCATTACCCACCTCTGCTTCATGACCGCGACACTAGGGGCCTCCATTACCCTCCTCTGCTTCATGATCGCGACACTAGGGGCCTCCATCACCCTCCTCTGCTTCATGACTGCGACACTAGGGGCCTCCATTACCCTCCTCTGCTTCATGATTGCGACACTAGGGGCCTCCATTACCCTCCTCTGCTTCATGACCGCGATGCTAGGGGCCTCCATTGCCCTCCTCTGCTTCATGACCGCGACACTAAGGGCCTCCATTACCCTCCTCTGCTTCATGACCGCGACACTAGGGGCCTCCATTACCCTCCTCTACTTCATGACCGCAACGCTGGGGGCCTCCATTACCCTCCTCTACTTCATGACTGCAATGCTAGGGGCCTCCATTACTGCAGCACCTCCATATGTGGGCAACAAAACAAGCTAGTTTTCCATTAGGAAGCATTGCCCTTTCCACACGTTTCAAGCCACTGTAAAGCCTGGTTTCTAATTTTTGGGAACCTACAGCAAGATATTCCTGTGATAACGCTGGGTTAGTTACCATTAAAGAAACCAGGCGGGTTTTTGTAAGAAACATTTTAGAAATCTAACTAATAGAAAAGGAAAAATCTCTCGCACACTGTATACTTGCAACACCAGTGTTCTTTTATTAATGCAACGTTTCGGCCAGTGGCCTTCGTCAGGCAAAATGTTTTTTGTGAATGAGAAGCCATCCTTAAATAGGGTGTGGCCTGCTGCATCACAGGAAGCTGTCATAATGGCCTATGGCTAAACATAGGCAGCATCTTTATACAACATACATCCAATCACAGAAAAAACAAAGCCAGGATATAGTGAAAAAAGCAGTGAAAAATACACATATATACATATATACAGTAAAGATATATATACAGTAAAGACTTTTTGTGGCACATGCAATACATAAGACAGTTCAAAGATGTGCCTAAATATATACAAAACAGTATGTACACCAAGGAAGTGGACGCAGAAAAGAACACTGGTGTTGCAAGTATACAGTGTGCGAGAGATTTTTCCTTTTCTATATTTGGCCTTTGTGCCTTCTCTTACGCACCTGTTGAAAACAAAGGAGATGTGCGAAGTAAACCTTCTTTAAGAAATCTAACTAATGACAGAACCGAGTATGTAGCTCTGGGGGACACAAAATCCAGACCCCACACTGTCACCTGTGGGGTCCCCCAGGGGTCCGTACTCGGTCCAACCCTCTTCACCATTTACATGCTTCCCCTGGGTCGTGTCGTCAGCAAGCATGGAATTAATTTCCACTGCTATGCTGACGACACACAACTCTACCTCCGAGTCACTCCCTCTAGCTCCCCCTCTGCCACGGCTGCACGCCTCAGCTCCTGCCTGGAGGAGATAGAGGCGTGGATGAGTCAAAACTTCCTGCAGCTCAACGGCTCTAAAACAGAAGCCATTCAAACTGGAACCTCTCATCAACTCTGCTCCTCTCCAATTACCACTGTTTCATTCTCTGGACACACCATTCCCCTCTCTCCCTCTGTCACTAACCTAGGGGTTAAATTTGACCCCCACCTTTCCTTTGACAATCATGTCACATCCATCTGCAAAACTGCCTTCTTTCACCACCGTAATATTTCCAAACTGCGCCCCACCCTCTCCCTTCCTGCTGCAGAGAAGCTCATTCATGCTTTTGTCTCCTCCAGGCTGGACATCGGGATCGCTGGCAGGAGCCTCCAAAAGCTCCAGTATGTTCAAAACAGCGTTGCCAGGATCCTGATGAGGGTGCGAAAACACAAGCACATCACCCCCATCCTCCGTACACTGCACTGGCTCCTCATTCAGTCCCGCATACAATACAAGGTCCTCTTGCACACCCATCACTGTCTGCACGGTGTGGCCCCCACTTACCTCACCGAACTGCTCACACCACACACCTCAACCAGGACCCGGTCAGGCCAACAGCACCGTCTGGTCATGCCCAGGACACGGCTCAAAACCATGGGCGACAGGGCCTTTGAAGCCGCTGCTCCCTACCTGTGGAACGCCCTCCCAGACCACCTCAGGGCCCCACAGACGGTGGACGCATTCAAAAAGGACTTAAAACCCACCTTTTTACAGAAGCTTATTTTAACAGCTAATGCTTTGTTTTTTTAGTCCTGTCTTTTAATATATGTTGTGTTGTATTTTATAATGTTTTGTTTTTAACTATGCTGTCCACTGTAGCACTTTGAGATTTGGTGTCAAATGTAAAGTGCACTACAAATAAAATGTATTATTATTATTATGAGGGCCGGACTTTGATTGACAGGCCGTTAGCATTAGAGCTAGTGCCGCGGGCGTGGTTACGAGTCTACAGTGAAGATCCCGCCTTATGCCCTTTTTAGGAACATGCTCCATCAAAGCAGGGGTGGAACGTGGTTATTAACGTAAACGGGGACGAGTGAGGAGGTCTGTCTATTATTTATTATGTCTATGCCCTGGACACAGCTGAGCATGATAAAAAGAGGAAACAAGTCCATTATTTTACACCAATTTTTCATTTGGGCTCAGTCCCAGAGCTACAGCCACTTCAAACCAACAAAACACTTAATCCTTCATTTAATAAATCATTTGTATGTATTAGTTCCAAATGTAGTAGCCTCTATTTATTTATTGCTGTACCTTTTATAAACCGATCAGAGACCGTTACAGCAGTGTTTTTCAACCTTTTTTGAGCCAAGGCACATTTTTTTTCTTTGAAAAATCACGAGGCACACCACCAGCACAAAATATAAAAAAAAATAACTCTGTAGCCTATATTCACAATATAAAGTGGTTCTCATCAAAGTGTGAATTGAATAGGAACACTGTATAGTCTGGCTAGCCACAATGACACCTCCACCTGTCGCATCTATGCATCACTAATACTCTTGTCTCAAAGAAATGAACTGAGATGAGTTTTACATGGTTACTCTGCGGATCATTACACAGCACAGAGACCTGAGAATGCCACATTATTTGCAGATAATAATTAATTTGTTTTCAAAAAATATTTTTTAGACCCACTAGGTCAAATTGGATAATTTCCCAAGGCACACCAGACAATATGTCCCAGCACACTAGTGTAGCCCCGGCACAGTGGTTGAAAAACACTGCGTTACAGTACCGGACGGATGAGGAGTATCTGTAAGAGGAGTATCGATAAAGACACCGTCATGAGACAGAGGAGGCTCTAACTTTGCTTTGTGAGGTTCGTGTGTCCGATGGTGGAGTCCTGGTCCTGGGAGGAGAGCGGAGCCGTCCAAGTGCTTCAGTATTATTACACTCGTGCACAGAATGAGATCAAATCCAGAAGCAGGTGTTGGTGGCGTTGTGTGTAATGAGCTGTCTGTGAGGCGCTGGTGGTGATGGATGATGGAACAGCCGGCGTCGCGTCTCCAGTCTGTGTGGTTAGAACTCCCTCGGCCGCCGCGTCAGTACTGTGATTTATCTCCGGATCAGCCGCTCCACACGAAACCTCCTTTAGAGGTTTAGAGTTCTAAATGCTAATCAGAAAAGCACACGATGAGTCATTACCAATGTTTGAAACAAGGACGTTTGACCTGAATAAGATGATTTTCCTTATTGGGCGACTCGGTGGCACAGTGGTTTGCACCAAGGTCACAATTTTTCCCCGTGACGGCGTAGGTTTCCTCCGGTTTTCACCACTAAAACATGTACAACAGGTTCCCGTCTGAGGCCAGGACTTGGAAATGAGATTCTTCATGTTAGTGATTAATAGAAGATACATTTAAAAATAAATAGTAAAGATGACCTTATCCGACCACATGAAGCCTCGTTCCACGGTGGAGGGTGAGGGAGTTCGGCAGCTGCTCAAAAACTCTGGAACCGAGGTATGAGATTCCATCACAGCGTCATCTTTGTCTTACTGTTTTTTCTAACCCTTTAAAATAAAACCAAAGAAGTAACCCAGGCTTTAGTAGATGTTACTTACGTCACTAACTGCTAACTGCTGGACTACGAGATGCACTGGGAGCTGCATCACACCGCCGCTCGCCTCACGGAAATCTGATCACATAACTCCCATTCTCCGATCCCTTCACTGGCTCCCTGTGCACTTCCGCATTGTCTTTAAATGTCTGCATGGCCACAGTACCTGTGTGACCTCCTTCCTCCCCTCTTGCTTAATGAGGTCAGCAGATCAGGCTCTACTGGTGGTTCATAAGTCTAAGAAAAAGCTGAGAGGTGATCGTGCTTTTTCGGTGGCTGGTCCTAAACTTTGGAATGAGCTGCCTTTAAATATCAGACTGACTGATTCGCTTCCCGTTTTCAAATCTCTTCTGAAAACATATTTTTTCTGTTTGGTTTTTGACCCCCTGGGGAGTTGACTTTTACTGTGCTCTGTCTTATCTTTACTCACTGTCTTATGTTTTGTGTAAAGCACTTTGGCCGACTATGTTGTTTTTAAAGCGCTCTATAAATAAAGTTGGATTGGAGACGGATTGTTTTCTTTTTTCACCAGAGCTCAACAACAGCTGCACGTTTGACAGAAAAACAGCTTGAGCTACCCCAGCACGTTGTCACGAGCTGGAACAGTCCTTTGGATATGTTGTAGAGATGCGCGGATCGACCTGAAACACGCGGTCAACCCGCACCCCGAAGTTTGGGGTGCGACCACCCGCACCCCAAACTTCGGGTGCGGGTGGTCGGGTTACAAAGCGCACTTTTTTTTTGTCCTCATATTGTTGGCTTACAACATACAGGTCATTCTTGTCCATAAATGGCACAAAAGTCTTTTATTATGAAAAACAAACAAATTAAAAAAGCCTGAATAAATTACAATATGTACAGAAAAACACTACAAAAACACAGACAGCACACAGGAAACAAATGGAGAGGGGGAGTTGACATAAACGGGGAGGGAATACAACATAACACAAACACTAGACAGAAAACCCAAAACCAAAATAGACATCACACTTAATACACTAATTACAATGAACCGGGACGGGGCGTAGCTGGAGTCCTGGGTGATGTGGGGGTCCTGGGTGCAGCGGTGGTCCAGGGTGAGGCGGGGGTCCTGGGTGATGCGGGGGTCCTGGGTGCAGCGGTGGTCCTGAGTGAGGCGGTGGTCCTGAGTGATGCGGGGGTCCTGGGTGCAGCGGTGGTCCGAGGTGAGGCGGGGGTCCTGGGTGATGCGGGGATCCTGGGTGCAGCGGTGGTCCAAAGTGAGGCGGTGGTCCTGGGTGATGCGGGGGTCCTGGGTGCAGCGGTGGTCCTGGGTGCAGCGGTGATCCTGGGTCAGTCGTTGGCCCGATGTGCGGTGGTCCTCCATGTTGAGGAGGAGGCAGTAGTGGTCCGGGGTGGACCGATGTTCCAAGGCGAGGAGGTGGTGGAGCTCCTGAGCGAGATGGAGACCTGAAATGAGATGTCGGAGGCAGCCCCGGACGAGGCCCCGGATCGGAGCGGTGTGCTGAACACGCACCGGGACAGTGCCCAAACAGCAGCAGGGCGAGCCGGTGATCCCATACCTGGGCCCGAGCTGCCACCGGTGGAAGCTGCAGCCCGCAGCGCCGTGCCAGGAGGTCCGGTAGCCGGGTCCAGAACTCACGAACGGGGCCGCACTCGAGGAGAAAGTGTTCCAAAGTCTCCGGTTCAGACCTGAACACAGGACAGTCCCTGCTGAACTTCGTCGGGTGTATCTGGTGCAACTGTATGCACGTGTAAATCAGTCTGTGGCGAATTTTGAAGTCGCAGCACGCAGACTACACTCGTCCTTTAAAAACAATGACGTGTCATCTGCATACTGTATACTAAGTTTCAGTTCACTTCCCCCCCCCCCCCCCCCCCCCCCCCCCCGGTTTTGGAACACCGTGCACACACTCATTGTCAATCAGCATTTCCGCCAGGGGCTCACTCACCAAACTATACAACAACGAAGAGAGTGGACAGCCCTGTCGGAGTGACCGGAGCAGGGGAAATGTACCCGTCTGCAAGCCGTTCACTTTCACTACACTTAAGGCGCCTCCATACAGGAGTTGTAACCAATCCACGAACTTTAGACCAAAACCCAGTATGCCCAGGACCCTCCACAAAAAAACTGTGCTCCACACGATCAAAGGCTTTACTAAAGTCCAGGGACACAAAAAGACCGGAGGACCCAAACAGCTCCTTGGATGCGTACTTCGCTGACAACATGGAATCTGCAATATCCCGGCCCGGGACCGCGTAGGCCTGAGCGGGCCCCACAACGCTCCCTATGACACGCTTCAAACGATTCGCCAGACATTTCACAAGAATTTTGTAATCGGTATTGAGTAGAGAAATGGGCCTATAGTTCGCAAGGTCAGTTCGATCTCCTTTTTTTAAAAAGGAGTGTAATTACGCCCATCCCCATCGATTCCGGCAACACACACGCACACTCAATGTCAGCAACAATAAGATGGGGGCCAGCTGAGGCATAAAAGCCTTGTAGAACTCCCCAGTCAAACCATCCGACCCTGGGCTCTTGTTATTGTTGAGCCCCCCCATAGCCACCTCCACGTCCTCTAAAGACAGCGGAGCGTCACACAACTCCGCCTCCTCCATCGACAACGAGGCGGTGAGAGCCCCCACCGCCGCATCCGATGCTTCCGCCAACACCCCTTCACTGGAAAACAAGCTCGAATAAAAATGTTCCACAGCACGGAGCACATCCTCTGGCTCTGTGACTGTTTGACCCGACCCGTCCCTCAGCCTGTCTATATACACTGTTCTGTTTGTTTTTCTCCAGTCCCAGGAAAAATGCCGTAGACCTCTCCCCCTCTGCGATGTACTGCGCCTTCGCCCTGATCATGGCACCTTTCCCCCTCCCCAGGTGCAGCGCATCCAGCTGCGCCTTTAAAGCTGCAATTTCTCCAACGTCTACTGCAGCCGTGTCAGCACTCGCGACCTCCAAGGCCGTGCGCAGCGCCCTCAGCAGCTCATTCTCCCTGACACTCTCCAACCACCTCCTGCGCTTGGCATAGTTAATGGCCAGCCACTTTAAGCGGACCTTCACCCCCCCACCAGCCAACCAGGTCGTCCACACACTCCATTTACGCGTGGATGTTGCCAAAGAAGCTCTCTACTTTACGCACACATCCCTCATCGCTCAGCAAGCTGTTGGTAAAAATCCGTTCCTCCTCCGTTCCTCCTCGACTGTGTTTAGTTGAATGTTTAGTTTTAGGGGTAAATGTATCATTAGCATGTTATGTTTAGATGTCACCAGACCTATCGCTTCTGTATGACTTTGATCACCGCTAATGCGTCAAAATAGCCGTGCCCAAGCACATAATGACACGCACATGTGATGAAAGTAATGCATCAACAAGAAGCAAGGTGAAACTAAAATCAAAGTCACAGCATCTTACTGACTTGAGGAGCTTCTTAGCGTCAGGTAAAGCTGCTCCGCTTCAGTCCAAACTCCGCTTACTTGACAGAAAGACTTGTCCATGACGTGGTTGAAGTAAAGCCTCATGATAGTTTCTGCTCCTTGTTTCCTGATAAGTCCAAAAGCGATTTCAACGGTTCCTCAGCGGTGCAGTAAGTAGCAAAACAAGCATCAAGTGCTATTTCTCCTGCAGCGTGACTCATGCAGCATTTTTTTAATGTGTGCGGGTCGGGTCGGCAAACTGAGAGGCATTTCTCCGGCTCGGGTGGGTCGGGTTTAAATTACAGCATGTCGGGCATCTCTAATATGTTGACTCACTCTCTGCAGATGTAGATGATACATGAATCTTCTACGTCCTTTCAAAACTGCCACAAATGTTCTGTGTGAGGAGAAACGCCCCACTTGTGGCAGTAAAGAGTATGATCGAAGAACATGGCACCAGCAGATTAACCAACTATCTGTTAGAGAGCACTGCACTGGATCCCAGGTTTCAGACTCATCTCAAGGATCAGAGGAAGGACGTTTTCCAAAGGATCAACATTAAGGCAAGGCATTGTTGTAAATGTTATATATTGTGCATGTACAATGTGATTGTGTGCTGCTGACCAGTGACAGAACAGCTAAAACGAGGCCATTATCCCATGTTTTGCTCTTTTGTCGAGCACATGGCTGTAAAAAAAGCCATTGACGACGCTCCCTTGTCCGTCACAAACAGAATTGCTGCGTATTCCTGCTGTAGAGCCGGCAGGATGGACAGGTGTAAACCACCAGATTGACTTTGTTTCATTCCAGTTGTTATGACAGACAGTGGACGTAACATACTCTGTGTAAATGAGCCGTTACTCTCAGTAACTTTCACCTGAAGTGGTGGAGAGAAAACCATTCCAAATATCCCAGAGTGCACCTCTCTATCTTGTGTCTTTTCAACTGCGGGCGATGAAGTGACTGCCCAACGAGCCCTGCTGCAACCTGACAACGTGGACAGACTTCTGATATAAGATTATGATCATGACTAGTCAGCTACACATGCCCAGAATATTTAGTTAATAATGCAAAGTTCAGAAAATGTAAGGTTTGCACTTTAAAATAGAAAGCTTAAAAACGTACAAACTAGTTGGCCTAACCGATGTAAAAACAAAACAAATAGATATACACACATATACATATACACACACACACATATACACACATTTACATATACACACATATACAGTGCCTCTCGTGAGTATTCATACACCTTGAACTTTTGCACATTTTGTCATGTTTACAACCCTACACATAAAGATTTTATTTTGATTTTTTTTACTTAATGTTCACACACAAGTAACAGACAACTGTGAAGTGAAAGCTAAATGATACATGATTCTGTTATTTTTCAAAAAATAGAAAAGTGAAAAGTGGGGCTTGCATAAGTATTCATACAGCATGAATTAATACTTTGTGGAACCCCCTTTTGCTGTAATAACAGCAGAAAGTCTTTTGGGGTCTGACTCTACAAGATTAGCACATGTAGAGACTGATATTTTAGCCCATTCATCTTTAAAAAACAACTCCAGCTCTGTCACATTAGAAGGAGAGCGTTTGTGAACAGCAGTTTTCAGACCTTTCCACAGATTTTCAATAGGATTTAGGTCAGGACTGTGACTGGGCCATTCTAACACATTAATATGTTTTTATTGAACCATTCCATTGTAGATTTATCTTTGTGTTTAGGGTCATTGTCCTGCTGAAGGTGAATCTCCGCCCCAGCCTCAGTTCTCTTGCTGACTTCAGCAGGTTTTCCTCCAAAATGTCCCTGTATTTGGCTCCATCCATCTTCCCAACTATTCTTACAGTCTCCCCAGTCCCCTCTGAGGAAAAGCAGCCCCACAGCATGATGCTCCCCCCCCCGTATATTTGACACTGGGGATGGTGCACTCAGGACGATGAGCAGTGTCAGATTTGCTCCATACATAACGTTTTGCATTTGGGCCAAAAAGGTACATTTTTGTCTCATCTGACCAAAGCTCCTTCTTCCACATGGAGCTGTGTCCTCCATATGACTTCTAGCAAACTTCAAGCAGGATTTTTTATGGCCTCCTTTCAATAATGGCTTTCTTCCACTCGTCCATGAAGGCCAGATTTGTGTAGATACGACTTATAGTTGTCCCATGTACAGATTCCCCCAGCTCAGCGGCAGGACTTCACAGCTCCTCCAGAGTTATCTTGGGGCACTTGGTTGTATTTCTGACCAGTGCTCTCCTTGTTCAGTCTGTTAGTTTACGTGAACAGCCGTGTTTTGGTAAGTTGGCAGTGGTGCTTTACTCTTTCCATTTCCGAATGATGGATTGAACAGTTGCTCCGGGAGATGTTTAAATCTTGGGAAATCTTTGTATAACTTAATGCTGCTTTAAACTTCTCCACAGCTTTATCCCTGACCTCTCTGGTGCTCCTTGACCTTCATGATGTTGTTTAGTGACCAATACACTCCGACCACAGCTCTGAGGGCCTAAAAGAACAGCTGAAATTAAACTGAGAGTAGATTACACACAGGTGGCCTCTATTTAACCGTTAGGCCAAGGTGTGAACATTCTGGAGTCATTAGAAATGTTTTAAAGGCAATTTAATGCACTCAGAAAATGCTGTATGAATACTTATGCAAGCTCCACTTTTCACTTTTCTATTTTTTGAAAAATAACAGAATCATGTATCATTTTGCTTTCACTTCACAGTTGTCTGTTACTTGTGTGTGAACGTTCAGTAAAAAAATCAAAATAAAATCTTTATGTTTAGGGTTGTAAACATGACAAAATGTGCAAAAGCTCAAAGTGTATGAATACTTACGAGAGGCACTGTATTTGTGATGAGCCCTATGCTGTATGGTGTGTTAAAAGAAATGAGCCTGTTCACAAGGTGTTTACATATATTTTTCACACCAGAGTTAGTTTGTCAATGTTGTTGCACACTTCTCGAATTATCTTATCTTTACATATTTTTGTAGGCCTAATTGTCAAAAACTCTTGTCTCGTGGTATTTTTTTTAGTATATATAAGTAAGGATTCAACAACGAGGAGCCGTGCTTTACACGGTTATAATGCACAACGCAGTGTCAAGAACACCACGACGCGCAGCGGAGTGGTGTTACTCCGCGAAGTGCATTATAACCGTCTAATGCACGGCTCCTCGTTGTTTAATCCGCTTCTACCAGGGTCCCACAAATGTAACATTTATAATAAACGTTTTTTTTTCATTTACTAAACTCACTAAATATACCAGACCACCGGGACTATTTTGTGTGGGTTATTAGCCGGTCACTGAAGGCTCGTCTCAGAGCGAGTCTTTCTCCGCAGCTATTACGAGGATCTCAGTCAGACGCAACCAAACAACATCAGCACAGAATCACAACACAACAGGACTAACCCGGCACTTTTCCGTGGAAGTAAACACCGATGTGCCGCACTCGTGGGCAGGAGTTATTTCACTTTTACGCTGTTTAACCTGAAGCTAGCTAGCTAGCTCAACGTGCTCAACTGTTTATGGAAACAGCTGCGGTGGAGTCCGCTTACACCTGGGCCCCACGAACTGAAACTTTTATGTTTGACTTTACTAATCCAGCCAAATATGTTTAAATGCAGGATCATTTTATGTACGCCTGAAAATAATGAATAGTTCCTTAACCGTTTTCAATAGAAATGGACAGCTCGTATTTTATTAACAGTAGGCTAACCTAGCTGCTTACTCTCTTCTACTTCCCATTTATCAAACGTTTTGCTTAAGCCAAAATCATTGAAATTAACCACAAAATCCATCTCATACGTTCCTGTCAATTATGCGTTTATCTGATTCAGCTGTGTCATGCGTTGCTATGGCGATGCCCACAGCGGAGTGATATCCCAGTGATTTAACTACCGGACTACGTGTGCGGTTATACCAAAATAATGCACGCTTGTACCCACCAGCCAATCAGAATCGAGTATTCACCCAGACCATGGTATAAGTATATATAAATTCTTCACACAAAGGCTCATGGGCCGCAGGAAAAAGACGGATCAGCTTTCTTACTGACAGTCGACTCCTTTTGCGCTTCCATAGCTGTGTCGTCTCATGAATATTTGAAATGAAAGATGAATATGAAGTGCTGGAATAAACTTAATGAAACCAAAGCAGTGGAGTGTAAAACAGTGGTCTGTTCTGACGCTCCTCTTTGATTTGTGCTTATTTACATGAACTCCTCCTCAGCCCAGACGCCTGCTTCTCGTGCTTCTGCGACGTAAAGACGTCAGGGAACTCTTTCATCTCGCTGTGATCAGACTCACACGTGTCACATTTGAATACTTCCGTGTGGGATTTAAAGCCGGCAGCTGTCTCCACACACGCTCCTGACAGTCTGCTTTAATCCCATTTAAACAAACGCACCACGAAGCGGAGGACCCGCACTCACCTGGACGTGATCAAAGCGAAAAGACCAGAGCTGTCGTGTTTGTGAGAGGACGGAGAGACGCTGACATCACACAGGAGGTCACAGGCCAATGGGAATGCAGCGTTTAGCCTGGTTTAGCCTGGTTTAGAATCACATCATTGTTAGTCAACAGATTCACAACAGGGAATCTTTTTCACTGCAACTTAGAGAAAAATAAAACTATTGAGAAAGTACCATAATTTAGGCAAAGTCAGCACACAGTGAAAACCTCTTGAGCCCCCACCATTTCAGCTTTACCCAAATCCATAATGTCACAGCCTATATAACCCATTCGAAAGCTAAGTCCTACAAAACTAAATTTGTCATGTTGTCGCTCTTTTGTTGCATTTTCATCCTTTTCTTTTTGTCTTATTTTTGTCCTTATTTTGACACTTTTTATCAAGAGGCTTTTAGGTTTGGGTAAAGCCAAACTGGAGAAAATGTGCAGGTTCAGGCGGGGGTCTGGGGCAGCTGCTGTTCGTGTCTGTGACGTTACAACAAAACCAACAATGAAACACTTTATTTGGAAGATCAAGACGTTTCTTTGTTTGTTCAAATGTTCAGAGGCGGAAAATTAAAGATAATGAAGTGTTTTGATCCCGCGGCGCCTTCGTCTGTAAAATACTTTAATTGAAAGAGAAAATCACTGCAACAGCGTCAAACAAATCCATACGAATCACAAACGCAGAAGAGTTTCGACGTTTGTGGCTGAAAGTCATTAGTTTGACTGTGCCGAGGATTAACAAAAGCACGTGTGTTATTCTCTGTTCAGGTTTATCAGACTGAGGTGACTGAGCTGAGCTTAACCAAGCACCTTTACTCCAGTTCCACTTTAAAGGATCTATATCATGCTATTTTAGCCATTCCAAAGTATAGGCATTTATATGATATATTGTACCTCTACTCTATGGAGCACTAACCTGGCTAGGCTCGAATCATTTCGAACTGCACAGCAGCCTGGGGACCATGGCCGAAATTTTCGCGTGGATTTGGGAACCAATCACAGAACGAGGAGGGACGGCAAGAGGATGACGCGCTATTCGATATACGGAAGCTTGTAGTTTATTTACAGATAAAAAAGAAAAAGTTTCTTTACGGATCAAACATGACAGCAGCAGACACAATGGTATTTTTCGATCAAGCTTTAGGCCGTGTTCTAAATTATTTATCTCAAAAGTTTACAGCGGGTGCGTCATACGTCATCGGATACGATGATGCGATTGGCTATGGCTACATGCAGACGCATGATTGACATTTTTAGCGCCCAATAAACGACTATGGACGATCGTAAACCACACCTCTCCGACGAGAAAATGAATTGGTGGTCCCCAGACTAAATATCACTTGTAATTTTAGTCTGGCATTAGCCAGGCTAATGGAGCACTCATTTTTGTGAAGGTATTTTTCAAACCCGGAAGACACAACGCTTCGATTCAGTTAACTCCGCCCCCTCTCTCCGCACATACTTTACCGTAATATAAATAAACAGCAATGAGTGAAGCTACTTTCACGATGCAGTTATAAGGAGTTGACATCTGCAATGCAATGCAATGCAGTGCAATAAATGGCTAACACACATGCTAACACACAAGCTAGCACACACACTAACACACACGCTAACACACACGCTAACACACACACTAACACACAAGCTAACACACACGCTAACACACAAGCTAACACACATGCTAACACACACGCTAACACACACGCTAACACACAAGCTAACACACACGCTAACATTTTTTTAATTTTTTTATTTAACAATTACAAACTGTAAGGCACATAACAGTTCACAGCATGTCATGTCAAGGCACATTCGGTTGAGTAGAAGAAAATTATAGTGCAATATTAAGGCAATTGTAAAAATTAAAACATAAAAAAGACAACATCCAACTCAAAGAAATAATAAAATAAAAATAAAATAAAATAAAAAGAATATATATATAAATATATATATATACATCTTCAGGTTTAAGGGTCAGTTAATTTATAATGTTGTATTTGATTTAGAAGCTCCATTGCTTTTTTAAATTTCATAACTTTTAAAGATTTGCAGTACAGATTAAATTCATTAATGAAAGCTCTAAATGCAGGTGGGGATTTGAAAAATTTTGATCTACATGCTAACACACATGCTAACACACATGCTAACGCGCGTTTTGATAAACTTACTGCTCCGGTCCATCGCTGTTTACATTATGGGATTTGCGTTAGTTATAAAAGTGAATCCAATTTGATTCTGGCAAAGGTTCACCAAACATCCATCAGAGACAGTCACAGAAAAACACTATTTTGGTGAAAGTCGTAGAATCCCGGAGAGAAAAAACAACTTCTGAAGAGTGGCCTCTCCTTTAGGAAGGTTGAATAAAGGCCTGTCCTCGTAGACGCGCTTCTTTTTTCCGTGACATTATCGTTAGGTAAGAATAAAGAACAGGTGTGTCCAGTTATAACGAGCTCCATCTTCACAGCTGCAGCGCAAACATGACTGATCTGTTCAGACGCTCAGGGGAAGTGTTTGTTTTGGCCTCAGCTGACCTGGTAGCACCTCGGGCACATCCTTTTTTCTCTCTTTGTTTCTCTCTTACGACAGAAATAATGAAAAAGCTGTTTTACAAATTAAAATCAGGCCGTAAACATAGAATTAAGACATTACATTACAGACGTCGAGCACTTCCGTTCCGCTGTGACGACACAACTGAGCAGGTCAGTCGTTCACCAGCAGAGGGCAGAGCAGCTGCTCAGAGAGCCTGCTTCAGGAGGATTGCTGAGAACTGTGTGAATGAATGAAGCCAAGGAAATAGCATAACATGGCGAAAAGTTCTAAAAAGTCGATTTTGCATGATATAGGACCTTTAACCAAATCTAAAAGCTTCTTGGAAAAGCGTAAAAAATAGAGACAAAAACGAGACGTAAATGAGGATGAAAATTCAGCAAAAAACTAAAATAACGCAAAAAGAAGAGTGACAAATATACAAAAGAGGCGACAAAAAAAGTGATGAAAAAGGAACAAAAACAACAAAAATGTGGAAAGAGCTTTAAAATGAAGCGTTACTTTGGACTCAGTAAGTGAGTGCTTTATTTGTTTTTGTTCAACCATCCATCCATCCATTTTCTTCCACTTTTCCGTTTCCGGGTCGTGGGGGCAGTTGTAGGAGCTGCCCAAATCACATTGCACCAGCCCCCCTATGGCGCCCCCTGCAGGTTGTGGGTCCACAGAAGGACGGCCTCATGGTTCTAACCGGGCCTGTTGGTCTCTCATAAGGAGCTTCTGAACCGCTCTTTAAACCAATACAATTCAACCATAGTACATCGAAATTGTGTCCAAGTGTTCGTCCTGAGCAGCTTGTTTTCTGGAGATCGGGGAAACTCCTCTGAAACGGTGCGGCGCCTCCTGGGTTTGTCCCTCTTTCAGAGCGTGGTGTCCTGCACTGGTCAGTTCCTCCTCCTTCTTCTTCCTATTCTGTGCAGCTCCCTCCGCTCCACAACAGTCTCTCACCATCTTTTGAAAAGCTTAGCCGTTAATCTGTTTTATTCTCCAGTGAACGAACATTAGCCAGAACAATAGAAGGCATGTGTGGCTTAGCTGTGAGTCTTGCCCGGATACCTCCTCTAATAATGTGCAAAGGCTTATTCTGTGAAAGCGATAAAAAACATGAATTTGATCATTTCCACATTTACAGAGGTTAGTTCCTTGTTTAGAAGCTCCTCTCATTACTGGTATTGTTTCGTCAGTGAATAAGTTTCACTCTGAAGGGAACGGTTCGTTTTCTCCACATCCTCCGCCTGTTGGAGCAGCTTCAGCGCCCACTCCCTCCTCTTCAGTCCTGCTCGTTCTGTCCGCTGCAGCTTCACGAGGAGCTGTTTGCACGCGGTAACGAGTTTGGGAAATAAAACTGCTCATAAACTAATAACTATGTCGGAGCCGCCGAGCCGTGAACTCCTGTCACAGAGTTAATGGTTTTTGAAACTTCTCTTGCCCTGCCGTCCGTGAGGCTGGAAACGCCTTTTCTGTTTGGTGAGCATGAAATGACTGTTTTGACAGATTCAAACCAGGGTTGAACAGGTTCAGTTCACGTCTTTGTGGTTTGGACAATCGAACAGGGTTTACACCAGCAGAAGCCAGACAGATTTAATGCTTTTTAAAAATCATTCTAAAGCCCAAATACTGCATTGTCAGTGTTTCTGCAGGGCACATTCATCTGCGTGAGAAACTCGTCTCTGCATTTGACCCGTCCTCAAAGCCGCTGGGGCAACCTGTAGGAGCAGAGAGCTCCAGATGTGGCGCCAGGCTCATGGTCAGAAACACCTGGTTGGAGGATTAACCTATTGTACATGTTTTATAGATATAGATTTTATATGCTAATGTCAGAAATGTGACAAGGTTTAAGCCACCAAAGAGAACTGTTTCCACAAATGAGAAATGAACAGGACACTGGTTTAATATTTTGTAAAACAACGTTTATTTACAAGAGTTAACTTGCTCAGCCTAGATAAAAAATGCTAAAAACTTGTCCATTCTAAAAAATAAGAATCAGCCTTTAGCTGGAATCCAAAAGTGGGCGGCACGGTAGCGCAGCAGTTAGCGCCTTAGCTTCACAGCTAGAAGGTCCCGGGTTCGATTCCCACCAGGACGGGGCCTTTCTGTGTGGAGTTTGCATGTTCTCCACGTGTCTGCGTAGGTTTCCTCCGGGTACTCCGGTTTCTCGTACCACTAAAAACATATGCAATAGGTGAATCCTCCAGCCAGGTGATTCTGACCATCAGCCTGGATCATGGAGATGGGTCCCCGGGCGCGGCACTGCCGTCGACCACTGCTCCTTGCCCCAGTGGCATCGAAGGATGGGTTAAATGCAGAGGACAAATTTCCCTACGGGGACAATAAAGTATACAAACAAACAAATAAACAAACGAAGCGCTTCTCCCGGTGCGGCTCCTTGTTGGGTGGGGAGACTGCGGCCGTCCCCCCTTCCCGACGCCTCTTTGTCTTCGGTACCTCCGCGACGAATCCTGCAGCTTTCAGACTGCACCGTGGAGCAAGTCGATGTCAGCTCCCGCTCGCTCCCGCTCGCTCAACCCGTGGGCCTCCCTGGAGTTACAGGCGTACGCGCTGCGCCCAGACTCGCGTCCTGCAGTCCGCTCCCTGTCCGTGGTTCGTCTTCCCCGTTTCCTCTTTCGTGTTTCCTCTCTCCTCTAGGTTTATATTCTCTGTCCAATGAGAAGTGGCCAATGGCCAAGTCAGGGGTTTACCTGGGGGCGTGTCTTGGAAGCCTGAGCGTCATTGGTTGAATATCGCCTACACCAGAATTCCTACCTAATTACTTAGTTCATGCATAAACAAACCAAAGCACTACAAAATAGCTCCACCACAGGAGCAGTGGGCTCCTATCCCCCACGAGGACTACTCTACAGGGGCCCCTTCTGACACAAACTCCTCAGAAAGGCTTTGTCCAGGTGGGAATAGAACCGGGGATCTCCTACCTGTGAGGCTAACCTCTGTGCCACCATGATAATGAACCTGCGTGAACCTGGAACAGGCCAGTGCTTTTAAATTCTGAGATGTGTCTGGTCATGCAAACAGACAAAAGATGTTGTTAGCATTCCTCCTCTCCTCTATGGGGCCAAACGGGGTGAAGTTAAAAACGACCATGCTCTTCCACGTTTCCCCGTTTAAATACGGTCTCGTGAGTCTGTGACTGGAACCCTCTCTCCCTTTACCCACAACCGGCAGGCGCACAGCGCTGCCTCCAGGAGTCGGGTTTTACTGCTTTGATTTTAAATAATAGTAACGTGTTTACCTTAAAGCAGTACTAAGTAACTTATTTACCTTAATAAATCCTTTCCGTAGTCCCTGTGGGGGTAATACAAGTGTTTATGGGATGATTGGAGGGTCTTTCATCTCCCCCTGGTGTCTCTGGCCAGAAAACCATGTTTGCAACTTGACTGCCCCGGTGCGGAGAAAGCAATACACACTAATGTAATCACGAAGAAGAAGCTAACATGCTAACGGGCAAAGCTAACTGCGGGCTAACGTCACTTTAAACAGTATTTACAGCCAAGTTTGAGTGAAAAAAAATATTTCTATTGTATAATTGGATGTACAGTAACCCTCTCTCCCTTCGCCTGTCAGCGTAGTATTTACTCTCCAAGACAATTAATAAATTAAAAAATCGTAACTTGCTACTACACCTACAGTTGCGCTTATGGCCTCTAGGGGGAAGACGTACTTAGTACTGCTTTAATAAATCCTTTCCGTAGTCCCTCTGGGGATAATACAAGTGTTAATGGGATGATTGGGGGGTCTTTCATCTCCCCCTGGTGTCTCTGGACAGAATACCACACTTGCAACTTCCCTCCCTCCGTGTCGGAGTCACCAATACACACTAATGGAATCACGAAGAAGAAGCTAACAAGCTAATGGGCAAAGCTAACTGCGGGCTAGCGCCACTTAAACAGTATTTACAGCCAAGTTTGAGTGAAAAAAAATATTTCCATTCTATAATTGGATGTACAACATCCCTCTGTCCCTTTGTCTTTTCTGTCAGCGTAGTATTTACTCTCACGGACAATTAATAAGTTAAAAAGTAGTAACTTGCTACGACACCTGCAGTGGCGCTTATGGCCTCTAGGGGCATGAGTTGCTTAGTACTGCTTTAACACATTTGTCACAGGTGGAGGTTTGAGTTTTATGGAGGGGTTTGGATATGACGATGACGAAAAGGAAGGAACAGTTTCTGGCGAAAACAACAAAGTTGAGGTGGCAGCTATATGTGGTGTAACCAATAAGATAGTACTGTTAAAAGGGTATTAAATTACATGTATTTACTAAAAGGCCTATAATAACAGACAATCTAAAAAATAACTAAAATCCAGGATGGACGCGAGCTATCTCCTGTGCGGCTCCACTACGTCCCGACACGAGGGCGCGCCAGCAGGTCCTCCACACTGCGTCTCCGGGCCTCCAGCAGCGCCACGGGGTGGGTTGTCCTCCGGTGCGCCTCAACTGATCTCCATTGCGGGAGGCGTCCACCTCCGGGTACCTGGGCAGATGGACAGAGCACAGCAGAGTACACGCGCCACCAGACCCCGTCGCCATAGGCCAACTTTAGGAGCACCACTAGCCTAATTCAAGTACAGAGTACCCACCGCGCAGGCGGAGCTCCTCACTCCGCCGCTGCTGGTGTTTCGCGTCATGGTGCTCTTTCCCGGGTCGTTCCTTGCGCCTCCTCCTCTGCTGTGCTCCTGCACTGCCGCTCACCCCCGTTGCCAGCCGCCTGCTGGTCCAGCCTCGACCGCGTCACACAGCATGAGGCGTGCAAAACATGCAGACATTAAAACATAAATGTATTAAAACATGCAAGTAAAATCAAACAAATCTTTAAAAATAAAAACAAAAGTTGCACCCTCTCACACATTCATATGAGGGGGATCACCGTGTCGTCACGTCCGAGGCACTGGTGGGCATCGCAAATGTATTAAATTGATTTTAATAGTTCTACGGTGGGTCAAAACATCGTTCACAAACAGAGCAATAAACAGCTCTTCAAGCTCGAAAAATATCTGCTGTTTGCCCACCAGTAGCACAACAATAACAGCAATCCTCCCTATTGTGAAGTAGGTTTAGGTCACTTTGTCCCATTAACTTCTTTTTGCAATATTCAACTTAACTGTAGCCACGTTTCTATCAAACAAAATGCGAAGCTTTTCAAAATGCGCTAAAGCAAGCGTATAACAGATGCGAATTGTACGTGTTTTCATGAAGCCGTTCTAGCGAATAGCGGCACTGTTGTAACTATAGCAACCAGAGCCAAAGGTGGAGACTGGGCAACAATGCACAGCAATTTTCCTGGGACAAATAGTAAACCTACAGCACAGCTTACCTTGGCCAAAGTGAACACTGCAAGGAGGAGACGCCAGAGAAATGTTTTGATGCAAGCGATGATTGCGCACCTGCTGAGGCGCCGAGTGTCGCCGTACACTTGGGAAAGGAAGAGGCAGCGACAGTTTTTCGAAGTTGTGGTGGCGAGACATTTTACTCCAAACCTGTGGCTGCAACACTTTAGGATGATGCCGACATTTAACATGCTGTGCGACATCATTGGGCCATACGTGGGTCCGGTACAAACGCATGGTCGCCCTCCTGTCCCAACGAGGAAACGTACTGCCATCGTGTTGTACAAGTTTGCCTCCTGCACAGAACACCGGATCATCGGTGAGACTTTTGGTGTCAGCAAGACCACTGTCCATCAATGTGCCTACACTGTTTGCAAGGCCCTAAAGCAAACAATGCTCAAGAATGTCATCAAGCTGCCGGATGTTGCGCAGGCCAGAGAAATTGCGCACCGAAACGCACTGGCGGATTCAATTAGTGAAGTAAAAACTATCTTTGCAAGAGGCTAACGTAATAAAATATACAAATAGATCTAACAAGTTCAACAAATTCAATAAAAAAATCTGTGTGGGCGCTGATCCCCTGCGCAAATGGAGTTTGGAAATGGACTCCGAAAACTCGATTATCAGGCAAACCTTTAAGTTGGACAATGGGACGTGGTGTGTGTCTCACCTATCCTACCTGGAGACCTGCCCTATTTATAGTTTTAGCTATAGCTTTTTTTTTTAGCTATAAAAATATTTCGGGACGTTACTGCGCAAAGCACCCAGGTGTCCTTTTGTCACGTGTAAATACGCAGCGAGCCCCATGCGTAAATGGCTAGCGTTAATTTAGCTCATCCTGCAGCCACAATTTCATATAATTTTCTATCTATAATTTAGTTTAAACAACACATTAACAGACAAAAGCAGTTTACATTGCTAATTTGCTACACAATCGGAATGCTAACCAATAAGGTAGGGATGTTTAACATTTTAATGTATAGACATAAAGCTTACCAGAGCTATTGATCACGGATGTGAGTGAGGTCACAGTTGGTCAGTGGCCAAGAATCTCATCCATCTCATTGAAGTATTTGAAGGTGATGAGTTTTTTGTCATGAAAGCCGCTGCAGGCGATCAGCCGTTTCACCTCCATGTACCGTTGCTTCAAGCATTTGTTTCTCAAAATGGTCCACGGCTTGTCATAGCCCATTTCACCATCAGTTCGCGGATTTCCTGGTATACCTTAGCACTGCGCTGCTGTTTACCATCCAGAATAGATGCAACATGCAACATCCCATATACACAGTATTAAGTTTAAATGTTTTACTTTGCTGAACATGTTCATTTAGTCGACTTAATTGTTTTGCAGTCAAACTACTAATACTTACCACGTGGTGCAGAAAGTGGCGTGTCGTCGCTGGAAGCCATATTTACACATTTACACATTGAGTGCCGCTTTGTTTGGGGGTATTGGAGCTGCAGAGCCGACAGATCTACAGTGAAGCAAATCCACAGTGATAGTGCGCCCTCTGCTGGTAAAGACAGATACATGACGGTACTTATTTCATGTTTTACAGTTGTATTGTTGGAATTATATTTGTGTAATTTAGAATGTGCTGACATGTAAGTTAGTTTCCATGTACTTTTATTTGGGTTATTTTATTACATTAAAATTGTATGTTTTACTCCAATATTTCAATATAGTGCCAATATAGTGCCTTCATTTGTTCATAATAATAAGGAACAAGGGACAGAGACAACATAACAAAACAAAACAACAAAATAACATTTTTATTGTGGCCATTGCTGTAATCAGTACAGAAAAGGAGAGAAATCCTTGGGTTAATAATGTCAGCTTGCGGATAACAAAGTAAAAAAACAACATTTTTAAAATCTTCCCTGTTTCCTGCTGGGCACGGCTGTGGTGGACACTGGAGGCATTGAGGAGTGACCTTCTAGATGTTTTATAAAATGTTCCTTTCGAAAAACAGTAAATGTACTATACAAGCAGTGATAGTGTAAGTCTGTTCTACATGAGTGGCCACATCTGTGAATGGTAAATCCTGAAAATGAAATAGCAGGATATTAATGAATGTAATAACTGACAGATCAAGTGAAGTGCATTTTAAGGTGACGCTTCAGGGAGCGTCATTTATTTCACTTCTGTTCATCACAGAGCTACCAAAATCAAACATAAGGTGTATTAGAGCGTCTAATTTCGTAATAAAAAACCTCTGTTTTTGGCACTCATTGTGTTAAAAACTGGACACGCCCATGTGCAGGGGGAACTGGTTTCAACCTTCTTGTTTTATTTACTTGTTTGTATTTTGTTTTGTAGTTTTGTGTTTACTGATTGTTCAGTTTTGTGGATGTTGTGGCTAACAAAAATGCTAAGAAAAATGCTAAAGCAAAGTAGTTCTTAGAGCCTTTATTAGCACAAGATGACAACGTGAAGACAGTCGCAGAGAGTCTGCAGGTTTAACAAAGCAGCTAGCTTATATACCACAGAAGCTGCCTTATTTGGTCTAAAACAGATCATTCTAACCAGGACACCAAAATAGATGTCCTTAAACAGAGGCCATGCATACAACAAGTGGACAACTGCAATCTAACTTTATTTCATGGTCACTAAGGTCAGCAGGAGAAGGCCAACTTAGGTCAACAGGAGGTCACAGGAGATAGCAAAGAAACACCTGTTATTTCACTTTAAGCTAAGAACATATTATATTTAGAAAACTGCAAGCAAGAAAACACATATTTCCACAATTCCCCCCTTTGATCACATTTAAACACATGTGATCACACAAAGCAAAACATTATCAAAAACATAAAACTACCATTGTGACACCATTGAACACTTTTTGTAATCCAGCGCAGAACACAGAACAAGCTAAAGCCACAATATTCAGATGTAATCTACACCCAATTCATGAGTGATATTCATGTCTTAGACCCAAATTACACCACTCAACTTTTGTTTTCTTATCATTTCATTATTTTGATCAAAAAGAGTCATCATTACTTCTACAGAGACAAAATGAAGTCTCAGTTCTGGCCTCTTTTTCAACAACTGCAACCGATTCCGTGTGCACCCAGAATGGCAGCAAATGTGGAAAATTGGGCAATATAAATTTATTTGCATCAGTACAGGTGGGCAAGTTTAACCATTAATTGGTGTATGTTAACATTATATCTGTTCCAGTGTACGATACATATAAAAATTGGAAGTGGTGTGATAACTTGGACTTAATTTTTTAGGGAGTGTCTAAAATTCCACTCAAGGAGTTTCATGTGAATTAGTAAAATTTAAAGTATCACTATCAAATATTTTCAGATTTTCTAGAGTATTCATTACAGGGTCAATACAGAGTCACAACTATGACTTGAGGTGTGTTTAACCTTGATGATAAATAATCAAATTTACTTTATTACAGTAGGTATTTTGTTTCTCAATTGAGTACAAACCTATATGCTTCTTCTTGCTCTGTGTCGCACCTGTTACATTATTTGAGCTTAAAGAAAAGCAAGGACAGTAGCATATTGTGAGCTTTGTTCGCAGTCCTTTCTTGTTAGTTAACGGTGTCCAATGGGTCCAATGAATTTCAAAATTCCATAGGGCTAAAAACACAAAAATAGAACATATCGTGAGTACATATAGACTTAACAAAATTTGAAAAAATAATTGACCAAAATTAACATTACTCCCCCTTTTTCTTTTGGGCTCCTCCCATTGGAGTCACAGATGTGGCACCAGCCTCCTTCATCAGAGTGAGATTGGGGGAAGAGGTGTGTGAGTTAGGTCAGGGAGTTCAACTTCCCAATGGCCTTGTGTATGAAACTGTCCTTCAGTCAGCTGGACCTGACCCGTAGATTCCTTAGTCTCCTCCCTTAGGGCATTACCTTGAAGAGACTGCATGATGGTTGCTTATGGTCCCTGACAATTTTTACAGTGAGACACGTGGAGTACATGTCCTAACTATAGAGGCGACAGATCTTCTTCGCTGCTTTTGCGATGCACTTGAGGCTCCAAGAGGTAGTACTGGCGCCGTTAGTTCTTTGTTTCAATGTGAGTGAGGGCTGTATGAAGCACAATGAAAGACTGAAGATGCTATATCTTCAGTTAAGCGATTGGACAGATAAGCAAACTGGTTTGGGTCCAGTGTGTCAGGGAGATCAAACTTAATAAGAACTGGAGTGAGTGCTACTGTGCGGTAGTCCTTAAAGCAGAAGGGAGGTGACTTCTTTGGCACTGGAATTATGGTCGTTGCTTTAAGACACCTTGGGACCACAACCTTCTGCAGAGATGTGTTAAGAATGTCTGTGAAGACTTCAGTGAGTTTGTTGACTACTCACATAGGCATGGTTGTCGTGGTGCCATTTCTGAGTCTCCATCTACAAAGTAATTCCTTTGAGACACAGAATTGAACTTCTTGACAGCTGATCTAGATGACTGGACAACCTCAATAAGTTGTCTGCTCAGTTCTTCATGCTTGATTGAAGATCTATCTCCAAGTTTAAAGTCATTTCTAATCCAGCCGGCGATGACCAGTATAACAGCATTATGCTGTATCAGAGTGGCTTCATAAAGTTGTAAAGCAGCTGTTATTACAGCAAACTGAGCCAATACATGAGTCAGTTGTTGAGCTTCCAGCACTTGAAGTTGATCAAGAAATAACTGTTGACCACTGCATATAAGGATGTTATGGTATGCCCATCTTGTGCTCAGTAAGACCAGCCGTCACAGAATAAAGTCATATCTGGATCTGTAAAAAGCATTGTCAGCAAGTCTGTTCTCACATTTAGTTTCAGTCTTCTGTTGTAATAGTAAGACTTCCCAAGAACTCCACTTGCTCAAGAGTGAATGGCTGGTATGCCATTGATGATTTTACGTCATTCTCCATGGGTAAACATGCTTAGTGCTTAGTCCTTGTTGACTTTATTGCGTGACTTTATTGTTGTTACTGCCGCTTTGGGTGTCATCTGAGGATGGTCTAGGAAAGGATACTCAAGATCCAAGGGGTAAAACAGGAACTCCCTCATATTGAGGAGATTTGTCAGCTGAGTCATTTGTCAGGGATGTCATCAAGGCTTTTCCATTTGCATATGGTTCCTTTCAAGCAACGGTGCAACTAGTACAATTGACATGTTCTCATTCTCCAATTATTTAGGCTAGTTTTTATTTTCTTCCAGTCAGAACAGAAACTTTATACATGATCTGCCCTTAGTGATAGTCCATATTTTTCTTCCATTGTCCTTTAGGTGTAGGTTCATACTTTCTACAAAAACTCTCTTCTATATTTTAGCATGGTGAATTAGGACACTGTTGTCGTTTGTCCTACAGTTTATCTAAAATGCATTTGGTTAGTTTTTTTCTCTTCATCTCATCCAGTTGAGTCGGACAGTTACTAAACTCCAAAATAAACAGAGGTTAATGCACAACACAATTATCAGGTGAATCAATATTACAACACAGTCTATGTTTATGCTGACTATATAGGCTTATGTCAAAACATGAATAAAATGTTTAATTTCAGTGGGATTTTCCAAATTAAAAAGGTCAAAAAGTCTCTTATTAATTATTACTAATTTCTTGTATTTTTTTACATTTCTTCTTTTTAGATCTTAAATGTAATTAGTAGCAATTAGTTTAACATAAAAATTCAATAAAAATGTTCCCATGGTCAAAAAAGTGAAAAGAAAAATAAGCAAAGTATCAAATTAAAGATGGCCCAGATGCGCCAGCCAAAATCAACAAAAAGACATGTTCACTGGCCAACTGCTATGCAGCCGTAGAAGCAGATCCCACGTCCAAACTAATGGCCAAGAAATTCCACAACTAAACCCAAAACAAAAGAAAAGCGAAAATGAGACAACCAGTCACACCTGGGCAAAACTTAAACTAATGGTTATCAAAAAGCTTAACTACAGAGAATGGTGTGGCCTACACCTTCTCAAATGCTAAATCATAAAAACTGACTTTAAAAATGGGACATTTATCAAAATATGCAGCACAGGCAGACAAAGGTCTAAACAGCTGTGGTCACCAGGAACAAGTGGTCACTCTAACAGCCAGTCATACAAAACACTTCTTCAGAATTAAAATTTGTGTCACTTAGATATGGGTAGACAATAACAATTTCCCATTCATTTAAATTTTAGGCATATTTGCTTAACATTTGACACTTAATATCAACATTATAATTTCATCAAGTCCAAATGCAAGACATTATAGCACATTTACAATTAAATTATGCATCTAATTTACAAGAAATGTATAATCCCAAAAACTCCCAACTAAGAGAAAGAAGATCCAGTATCCAGTCATTTCTCTATCATCTTTCCCCATTTTCTTTTTTACTCCTTTATTTCAGTTGCTAGCAAATTTAGGCATCACACTTAATGATCATTTGGTAAGGGGAAAACGGCCAATCTCTTTGGTTCAAAAATAGATAAACTGTACTTTGTTCTATACTAGAAGACAATATACTATTATTAAAGCCAAACACATGCACATATTATGTAAATAAGAAATACATTTCAAGTAGAAATGGATCATCACATTTACATACTATATACTGTGCTTTCTGTGCCACTGCCTGAAATAAATAAAAAATGAAAAAATGAATGAATGAATAGGACTATGTGATTTGACCAAAAATAAAATCTCAATTTCGCTTGGATAAATGATTTGTCAATTACCAGTGCAGCTAATTTGATTGACGATAGACTTACAAGAGGTTGCTGATCTTAAAACTACTCAGAGTCCATTTATTTTTAGATACATTACTCAATTATCTAGAATTGTTGTTTCTGTTTTTAAATATGCCTTATCTACTCTTACAAACTTGATAGTAAGCTAGGAAGTTTTCAACAGTGTTTTACAGCCTCAAGCTCTGCTGTGATTGACGACCCTGAACAAAAGGAACGGGGCGGAGTTAAGCATATCTCTCAGCTCAAGGGGAGAAAATAGAGAATCAGGCCAGGGGGAAAAACAAACAAAGCACAACACACAGCCCTAATAAAATAGGAGATACTCAGGAAATTGCTGATTCTCCATTGTTTTTTTGTTGTTGTTTTTTTTCAGATTTTCTGCCAATTTCACAGCCTTATTATAACTTCAGTAATTTACGCAAGTTATCAGTTATGCGTATGTTATAGGACTAATAAAATAGGACTTAACTAGCTTTCCTTATATCATTAATACATATATAGTTTTTTACACAGTTCTACATTTTTATACTTTCTCTATTCTACGTTTTTCAGAACGCATTAAAACTAACTAAACATAAAATTCCATTAATTCACCTCAAACACTGACACAGTCACAGTAGATATTGAATAAAACAAAACAAAACAATACAAAAAGCAACAATAGCTCAAGACTAAAACAAGACAGGACAAGACAAAGACAAAGAGACAAAGAGACAAGACATACAAGTCCTTGTACTAAAATATCAATTTCCCCACATTTTAGAAAACCCTCCTTAGTTTCCTTATAGCTCCCACTTTTTTTCTTTCGTAAAAAGGATAAAAACGTGCACGACTTACATTTTTCTGTTGTTTTCTTAATTTCTTAGTTTTGTTATCCCAGAAACTTATAAAACAAGTTTATACTATCTGGTTGTCATTGCGGGCAAACCAATTTCCCCACATAATATAAAATATAATAGTTTAGTTCACTAAATATATATTAAAGTACCGTCATAACGTCGGATTTTCTAAGTGTCTACTTTATTTTGACGAAAAAAGCGTAAAAAACGTGAAATGGCTACTTTTTTACTAAAAAGCGTAAAAAGTGAAATGTCAACTTTTTTACTAAAAAGCGTAAAACGTGAAATGTCTACCTTGTTTTACCAAAAAAAGCGCGACAAAAAAAATGAATGCCCACAAAATTTAAAGGAAATAGTGTGGTTGTCTGTAATGTCCAGTTCGTGTGAGAGAAAGACCCTAACAACATTTTTTTTAAAATGTCTACTTTATTTTTAATGAAAAAGCGTTAAAAACATCTACTTTTTTGACAAAAAAGCGTAAAAAACGAGAAAGTCTACTTTTAGTTTTAATGAAAAAAGCGTAAAAAACATCTACTTTATTTTTCACGAAAAAAGCGTAAAAAAACGTCTCAACACAATCAAAACACCTGTAGGCCTACCATGACTTAACATGAGCAGCATTTCATATGCCCTCTGGATCCTTATTTCAACACATCACTTATTTCACTGCGCATATAACTTATCCCCTTTAACATATACTATTTCCATAAATAAACAAACAAAAACAAAACAAACACAAAACACAAAAACATAGAGCACGGCCAATCATTCAAAAACTATTTTAGATTAATCCAATTGGCAGATATTCTGTAAAAAAGGTTTCTGCATTACCTGTTAAAGGAGAGCTCTCTCTTTTGAATAAAGGTCGAAAAGGCTCTACGGAGACTCCCTGCGATGGTGTCACTTGTCAGGCCTGAAATCAATCGTTATGGGTCTTTTCGAAAAAGATTTCAATTTGCTGTTGTTTTTTCCCCGGCCAATGCACCAAATTGTGGATGTTGTGGCTAACAAAAATGCTAAGAAAAATGCTAAAGCAAAGTAGTTCTTAGAGCCTTTATTAGCACAAGATGACAACGTGAAGACAGTCGCAGAGAGTCTGCAGGTTTAACAAAGCAGCTAGCTTATATACCACAGAAGCTGCCTTATTTGGTCTAAAACAGATCATTCTAACCAGGACACCAAAATAGATGTCCTTAAACAGAGGCCATGCATACAACAAGTGGACAACTGCAATCTAACTTTATTTCATGGTCACTAAGGTCAGCAGGAGAAGGCCAACTTAGGTCAACAGGAGGTCACAGGAGATAGCAAAGAAACACCTGTTATTTCACTTTAAGCTAAGAACATATTATATTTAGAAAACTGCAAGCAAGAAAACACATATTTCCACAGTTTCAACACATGTTTTGAGGGTTGAAGTAACCTGTGGAAATTTTTTGGTGTAAACATACCACATGTACCTAGCTGCATTATTAATCACTAAATCAATAAATAAATGTCACACTCAAACGCACCAGACTTTTCCTAGATCTTCACTTTGATCGGAGGTTTCACAAACCTTCGATTTTAGGGACGTTTTGCTGAATGCTCGGCCAAATCGTAGGAAAATATCTTTATTTAGTGAGATGCTCTTCTACGTGTGGACGAGGCCTTCGTTTCTCTGTTTTCTCTGGTCCGGACAGAGGCTCAGCTGCACATTAGCACCAATTAAGAAGAATGAAAAAGATCCAACTGGACTGGACCGAAGAGAACCATCAGTCAGCTGCTCATTTTAAACTCAGCTGTGGCTCATCCTCGTCTCTTTGGTCGTTTCTTCTTCTCCTCCTGATGATGATCCTCCGTCTGAACATTCTGGCTCAGCCTTTCTTCCTTCTGAGAGCCAACACTTTGCCGAGAGACTTTTGGAAGATTCATTTGGATCTGAACTCTGCAATTACCATAAAAAGAAATGAGATCTGCTCAGCGTCTGCCAAAGCTCCGCGTTCGTCGCCGAGGGATGTTTGTAAAACATGATCTGCAAAAGGAAAACAAGGATTTCAGTTTGTGGAACCACAGAGTTAGTCCCAGTTCTCTGAGGAGGGTGTTTCATGACTTTAAGGCGAGACACAGCAGGTGAATTAGAGATGAGTGTAAAACTTCTGCTGTAGATACAGACAAAATGTATTACTGTTTTATGTTTTCATATAAAAAATAAGGCGTATTCTGCATAAAAATGATCAAAATGGACGATATTATCTACAGATCCTTGGATACATTTATGGATCATTTATGGACATATTAGTAACAAAGATTTCCTCAGAGGGATTTTGGTGAAGAGGGAGCTGAGTTGGGGGCAAAGCTCTCGATTTACCGATCGATCTATGTTCCCACTCTCACCGAAAGGTCAAGATCGCGAAAACAAGCGGCCAAAATGAGTTTCCTTCGCAGGGTGGCTGAGTTACCCGGGAGAAGCTCGGTGTAGAGTTGCTGCTCCTCCACGTCGAAAGGAGCCAGCTGAGGTGGCTAGGGCATCTGTTTCGGATGCCTCCTGGTCGCCTCCCGCGGGCGGTGTTCTAAGCATGTCTTATTGGGACAATAAAGAGGGAGAAAATGGATGGATGAATGAAAACGGCCCTAAAGTTTAGTCCCTTTGTCTGCACATGTGCCATGTGTATGTTCTCCTGTCTTTATCCACTGCTGTCTGTTGATCGAAAATGGACGTCAGAAAAGGCACATCTGTCTCAAAGTCAGTCCAAACACAGTCTCCTGTAACAATGCACTGTGCTGCAAAGTTTTGGTCTATATTTCTTTAAAGGCACTATACCTGATTTTTTTCCCCTAGAAATAGAACAAAATTTGCTTTGTGGGGAAAAACACTGTGCCTCTAACGATTTCTCTGACAGTGACCCTGAAAAGTGACCCCACAGGTTATGAAATGCGCAGATAAACTGAAGAATTGAGATGGTTCAAATTTGTTAGGAAAGAGTTTGAACCACAACTAACATTTTAATTGTGCAATCGTTGATTGTTAGTTATAAAAAACATCAGTTATAGGGCCTTAAATCTCCTGTGTGTGTGTGTGTGTGTGTGTGTGTGTGTGTGTGTGTGTGTGTGTGTGTGTGTGTGTGTGTGTGTGTGTGTGTGTGTGTGCACCCAAACAGAGCGCATGTGTGTCATCACTAACCGCTACACACCTGTACAGTTACATCCTCCAGAAACACACCTGCTGATGACCATAGTGACAGATCCAGTGGTCAGACAAAGGCCTAAGATCCTGGGTCTGGGTCAAAAGCTTTGTTTCCAAAGCAGTCCAGTGTTGGGGTGCAGCCCAAACGCGCTGCATGTGGCACGTTTTGTTATAAAGCAACTTTGAAAAATTAGCTTAAATAAATGAGATTATAAATACTAATAATGAACATTTTGGCCTTAAGAGCTGAACTGTTACACGTCTAGACTCCTGTTCTATTTCATTTCAAATAAAGCAACAAATATTCAAATGTGGGCACAGTCGCTGAGACATTCGCTGTCTTTGTATTCTGCTGTTCAAAGGTTTAATAAAGTGTCAAACTGGACCTTAAAGGGGGGGTATTATGCAAAATCGACTTTTTCAAGCTTTACATCATGTTATGATGTCATTCCCTCATTAAAAACATGCCTGAAGTGTTGCCTTGGCACATTCACGTATTTTCGAGTAGTCTGTAAAAACTCTGATGGCAGCCATTTTAGGGTAAACAGAGTCATCATGGAGGTTTAGCTTCATGTGTTGTGAACCGGAGTTACCGCAGTTCTGAAACTTTTACAAAGACACACATCAGTGTTTCTGTTACCGAAACACCCAGGATTCAAACCGGTGACAAGAACGCTTATTTCAGCGGCTAGTTCTGAGCTGGGAATGTCTTAGGGCCTTGATGATGCACAGAGCCTCCGGAGAAAGCTAATGCTAAGCTAAACCTCGAGTCATCACGTGGAAACGAGAAATATGCACAAATAAAGTCAATAAAACCACCACACACATAAAGAACCGTTTAACAATGATCACACACGGAGCCTGGCTTGTTGATTTCGTAGTTTATTGCTCACATTTTATCTACAGTGAGTCGTAGCCGAGTGGTTTCTCCCGGAGCTAAGGCACTATTCAATACTGTGGAGAAAGTGTTGTGATGCCACAGACAGCGTGTGGAGGGGGTGTGTCGGAAAGGGTCAGAGGTTCTTAAAGAGACAGAGGCCTATTTCAAGCCATTTGCTACCGCCATTTTGAAAGAGCAATTTTATACAAGGCAGTTATTCTAATTTACTGCATTGACAGACCAACAGAAGGTTTCGTCATCATTGTAGTGTGCTATAGACTGGTGCTATGTGGCTGAAAAAAGCATAATACCCCCTCTTTAAATATTTAAATCATGACCAGCACAGAAATAGAAATGAAATGGGTTTTTGACAAATGTCCTGCTCCTGTTTTAATAAGATCATCTGCAGAATCTGTCTCCTCTGCGGCGTCAGCTCCAGAGTCGCACTTTTATTTCATGAATTTCTCACTGCGGCGTCTCACATTTACTTTATGGTTCACGGTTGTGCAGCGTGTAGTTGTTTCCCTGCTTGCGCTCGGCCGATGACGCTTTTGTCTCCACGAGAGGTTTAATAAACTCTGGGATGGTTTTATGGATCGGTCTGTGATCCCGGAGCCTCACGGTGGCAGAGGGAGGTTTATGAAGCATCTGCGATCAGACCAGTCCCTTTAAAGCGTCTCCACTGGCGACTCATGAGCCCACGTTCAGCCGCTCACGTGACTCTGTCGTCGGTAAACGGGTGCTAAAGAAAGCTCCCAGGTGTTTCAGCGGGTGTCTTACTCCGGGTTCACAACAGCTTCTGTAAAAAGATCTGCGCTGTAAAAGATCTCGGGCCCATCGACAATCGCATAGCATTTTGCAGTGTGTGGGAGTACGTGGGAGAAACAGCCACGGCCTATGGGGATTTCCTGTGATTTAGAGAAAGCTATTCATGCATTTATAACTTCACAACTTGATTATTGTAATTCTGTGAACATTGGTCTTGGTCAGAGTTTAATTCTTCAGCTCCAGGGGGCGCTAAACCCAGCTGCTCGTCTTACAGGGACCAAAAAGCGACAGCTTCCTGTGTTCGCTGCTCTACATTGGCTTCCTGAGCATAGGATTATAGGATAAGGTTAAAAGGATGATATTGATGATATGATATATTGTACCACAACCACTATGGAGTTCTATTTTTTGTGAGAAATATAAGTATTTTCTGGTTGCCCGGCTGTGCCATACTATTCCCTGTCCATTCCACACAGGGAATGAGTCTGGTCACGGAGCAATTGGAGCAGTTTGAAGGGGCGGGCCTAACGCGCACAGATCGTCAGTGAAATAAACCAATTAGCGATTAGCGGACATGACGACAGCTGTGACCAATTCAAAACATATAAAGTGAACAGAAACTCACGCAGAGGCAAAATCCTCGACTACTTCATCCATGATTAGTTTTGGCTAATGTTAATTGAACTAACAACATAGTGGTGCAGTGAGTGACGTAACCTTGTCATTTCTCTGACGGTCGTGATTGGTTCGGCCTCAGCCGCCAATCAGCAACTTGTTTACCATGTATGCAAATAAGTATCGATACTTTTTGCCCAATATCGATACTTATAAAGTAGCCGTTGGATGTCAATATGTCGATACTGTGGTATCGATCCGCCCATCCCTACATTACATTACAGACGTCGGGCTCTTCCTGTTTTATGATTGTGTTCTGAAATTATGTTTAGTTTATCTCAATTTATTCTGCAATCACTGATTATTCCTAAGTCATAAATCTCAAAAAAAGCGAATGTAATGAGAGGTGAATTAATGACAGATAAAAACAGCTCAGTGTGTTGTTTTTTGTACAACGCTGTTTGTCAAAATAACGGAGTAAAATTAGGCCTAAATGAACCACTGGTTTAAACTCTCTAATGCCGCCTCTATTCTTCATCAAAAGTAATTAAAAATGCGCACAGGAAACAAAAAAAGCCTCATCACGTGTCGGATCCTCCTCGTTTCTGTCCAAATCACAGACAGGCCTATTCGCATTGGATTCGTTTTATCACAGGACCTCGGAGTTCAGCAAAATTTAGTAGGTCACATGCAGGGGAATTTTTACTTGGTAAATCACGGACATGGCGCATTCGCACAGGATTAACATCACAGACATTCTCCTAATCGCGTGTGAATAGGGCTTTTCTATTCCAAAGCTTGTAACACTGTCCAGCACACAAAATCTGAGCTGTTAGTGGTTTGCTGCCTGTATATTGTGTATTGGTATATTTTTGTACTGTAGACCTTTGTGTGAAGCACTTTGGTCAACAAGAGTTGTTTTTTAAATGTATGCCATTGTGACGGCCCCTAGCTGGGGGGTGCCGTCTGGTTTTGTGTTTACTCATCATGTTTGGTTTAGTGAGGTGACCCGCTCCGGATGTGCCAGGGCCCGGTGCATCCGGAGACCACCTACAACAGGACCACCCCATGCCCACTCCTGGGCTGCTCCTCTGACTCTGATCCACCTGGCCTCAGACATGCAGGCCACACTGCACATTTCAACTACACGAGGAATAAACCACGCCCCAGCGGACCTCTTTCATAAGCCACGCCCACTCCCAGGGCGCTTAGAAAATCCACATTGTTTAATTTTGTGTAATTATACTTTGTAGTGGAACACTTCACGTAACCATATTTAAATAGGGAAAACGTGGAAGAACTTGGTAGCTTCTATCTTCACCTCGTTTGGAGCAATAGAGGACAGGAGGAGAAGCTAAATGCTGTCTGTGCTGTGTTTACGTGACTGAGGACACGGGTGAAGACCAGACAGGTACACATGAACTCGTCTAAGCTCAGGTAAGAACATATCTCTTTGTGAGAGTGTAAGTGCGAATGGCGTCAGTGCAGCTGCAGCCCATGCACCTCAAAGTCGAGGAGATCCCCGGTAATTTAGGGGAGATAATGCACATTATAACTGTAGTTAACTGTGTAGAGATCACACAGTGCTTCTGCTCACGTGCTTTAAATGGGTGTTTGTGCACAGTCATCCCCCCCATGTGTGCCTGCATTTCACATAATACACAGTAGTCTTAACACACCTGTTATAGGAGGCTCTGGTGGGAACATAAAAGTATTAAGTAGATGATACTCTGGCCTCTGGCCTTCACGCTGGGACTCACCGCAGAGACCGGGCGCTGGAGCGGCCGCGAACGCTGATGAGCGACGACACGACGGCTCTGTCTGTAACCCTGAGCTTTAACACGAGAGGAACTAGAGGAAGAGCGAGCGCCTGCACACACATCACACACCACCTGCCTTTGGCTTTGCACACATGTATTGTCATCTTTTACTAAAATTGCAGTTTAACCTCCTTTCGGTGCTGTCCACCTTTTTGCCGGTCACTTCATTGAGCCGGTCGTCACAGAGTGAAAGCGTGTGCTAACAAGGCTCTCTTGGTCACTTCTCTGCAGACCAAGTTGAGACTGACTCAGGAGCAACGGCCGGCTCTCCTTCATTAAAACATTCCTGGACATTCACACATGTGTGCTAGCGTGTGTGTTAGCGTGTGTGTTAGCGTGTGTGTTTGCGTGTGTGTTAGCTTGTGTGTTAGCTTGTGTGTTAGCTTGTGTGTTAGCATGTGTGTTAGCTTGTGTGTTAGCTTGGGCCAAAATACCAGCTACTGTGTGTGCAAACCTGGTACAGACCTATAGTAATCGTTTGACCTCTGTTATTGCCAACAAAGGTTATATTACAAAGTATTGAGTTGAATTTTTGTTATTGACCAAATACTTATTTTCCACCATAATTTACAAATAAATTCTTTAAAAATCCTACAATGTGAATACCTGGATTTTTTTTTCACATTCTGTCTCTCACAGTTGAAGTGTACCTATGATGAAAATTACAGACCTCTGTCATTATTTTAAGTGGGAGAACTTGCACAATTGGTGGCTGACTAAATACTTTTTTGCCCCACTGTATGTATATTAGAGCTTGCACATGTGTGTCAGCATCACTTACCGCTGAACTGAAGGCTGCAGGCAATTCACATCCTCCAAAAACACTTTGTAAAGGTTTGTCCTGCTGATGACCAGACTGCTGTCAGTTATAGATCCAGAGCACTGCAAGCAAGATCCAATCGAGTGCTTTAGCTCCGTGTTTGGAAAGTGAAACTGAAACTTATCTCACTGCAATGCCTAAACTTTAGAGCACTGTGTTTGTATTGTGGGCCAGGGGGCACCATTTTATTATAAAGCAGCTTTGAAAAATTTGAAAGCATTGTCAATTTTTTTCTGAAATTACAAATACTGCCTGATGATGAACATTTAGGCCATTTTATTTCAAAACTCACTTATTAGCTTTTAACATCACACTTGCACCGTGAACTGAACCATGAGAGACCTGAACCGTTAACCCTGAGAAAACACAAGAGTAAGAAGTATGTTGAACCTTACTGTAAGTACATATCTGTTCAATATATCTGCATTATGAACAGTATGGATGAAACCCAGGACTAGCATGAGACACACAAGGTCCAGACAGTGTGCACCCGCCAATAAGCTAAAGAAAAAGGCGTCAAAACAGATGCAGCACCATGTTTGAATAAACCCATTACTTTATTAGTGTGAATATGCACTTTAAGTCCGGCTGACACTGGGAAATAAATCTGCTCTGATTCTTGCATAATGCACCTTTAAGTTAAACAAGCCTTGTGTTCTGTGTTTTTACTGAAGTTATTAAATGAGTGACTCTCGCGTCCCTGAGTTTATTTCACTGAACTGAAGACCGTGTGTCATCATAAAACATGTATATCAGCCGCTCACAGCGATGGTCATGAATCATTTTTCACGCGTTCAGTTCTCTCAAAAACACAGACCTTCAGCCGCCGCCGCGGAAACGAGAAACTTAGCGGCGTCGCCATGGAAACTGCCATAGTCTGCATAGTTTGTGACAAAGACGGGACGATGGAAGGTCAGGCTCCGTTCAGAAGAGAATGGGAACAATCAGCCGACTTGACCGGTCAAATACTACTCCGAAGTATTCTCTCACTCACCGTTACTGTTTATAAATTATACCTTTACCCATACCTGTACTATTTGTGTAGAAAAACAATAATGTGTGGAAGATCTGCACATTTACAATATCGGGTTCATCTCCAACGTCAACAAATGTAAGAAAAAATGGGGAAGAATTTGGGGGGGAAATGGGGTAAAATAAGGAAAATAGTCATAATAAAAATGAGCAAATATTAGAGCAAAAATGGGGAATAAGGAGAAAATTTGGGGATTTTTTTTTAAAAATGGGTTAAAAACGTTGGGTAAAAAAAAAGGGTGGAAAAATTGTCAACAATAATTTATTTGAGCTGAAACAACCGAGTCACTTTCTTAAACCTCTTAACTCTGTAGCCGAACACAGTTACTACAGTTTGGCTTTACCTAAATCCAAAAGCTTCTGGACTGGAGAGTCTACAGCCTAAAGGCCAGTGAAATGTGTCATTTGAAAGCTAAGACCTTCAAGATTGATCCCAGATTTTTCCTTGTGTTCTTGCGTCTCGATTTACTCAGTTACCCGGGAGGAGCTCGGAGTGGAGTCGCTGCTCCTTCACGTCGAGAGGAGCAGCTGAGGTGGCTGGGGCGTCTGTTTCGGATGCCTCCAGGTCGCCTCCCCTGGGAGCTGGTCCAGGCTCGGGTGTCGCCTCGGGGTCCCCCCAGAACAGCTGGAGGAGGTGTGCGTGGATCGGGATGTCTGGACATCTCTGCTGAGACTGCTGCCCCTGCGACCGGCGGAAGAAAATGGATGGATGGATGTTGCGTTTTTGTCACTTTGTTACATTTTCATCCTCATTTATGTCTCACTTTTGATGCTTGTTTCAAGAAGCTTCGGATTTGGGTAAAGCTGAACTGTAGCAACAGAGCTCGGTTAAGGCGGGGGGTCAGTGGTCGATCCTGTATCTGGACAAACAACAAATCTTGGATCGATTTCATGGTTTTGATATCGGTAGAACCTAAACCAGGAGTAATTTGGCATCTGCACAGTAAAGTGAAGATTACTGCACAGTAAAGTGAAGATTACTGCACAGTAAAGTGAAGATTACTGCGCGGATTACGAACTACTCCTGGTATTATTACGCCTTACAATATAGTCCCCCTTTTATCCGCTTAGAAAATCCACATTGTTTAATTTTGTGTAATTATACTTTGTAGTGTAACACTTCACGTAACCATATTTAAATAGGGAAAACGTGGAAGAGCTTGGTAGCTTCTATCTTGACCAGTTTTGGAGCTATAGTGGAGAGAGAGAGAGGCTAAATGCTAACGGCGTCTGCGCTGTGTTTACGTGACTGAAGGCACAGGGCAAGACCAGACAGGTCCTAAAGAACTCGTCAAAGCTAAGGTAAGAACATATCTCAGTATGTAAAAACGGTGGCCTATTCCTTTAATGGTATCCAGCTCTAGTTGCATGTGAAGCTTCGCCGAGTGTTTTCACTCCGCGATGAGATGATGAACCTTATCCAGAGATGGAGACTGAGGAGAACATGCACTTCCTGGAGGAGGAGGTTTCTCTGATAACACCTCGAAGAGAAGACGTAGGAACAGTTTTGTATCATGGTGGAGGAGGAGGATCAAGGAAGCAGACAGGTGGTAGAGCTAAACAAGTGACAGGTGGTAGAGTCGTCTCGTGATCGGAAGGTCGGGGGTTCGAATCCCAGCTCTCACAAAAATGCCCCAAAGCCAACCTCTCTTAGAGAGTAAGCGACACGGAGCACACTAGAACAGCTGACGAACAAGTGACCTTCTCACTATATAGAGCGCATTCTTGCAGACTTTTAAAGGGGGGGTATTATGCTAAATGGACTTTTTCAAGCTTTACATCATGTTATTAAGTCATTCCCTCATTAAAAACATGCCTGAAGTGTTGCCTTAGCACATTCACGTATTTTCGAGTAATCTGTAGAAACTCTGATGGCAGCCATTTTAGGGATAAAACGCCTGATTCCTTCAGGGAACGCCCTCGACCTCCAGCATACGCCTCCGACCTTTCGTCACCAGCCGAGTAACCAACCACTGCTCCTCAGCAGAACCCCCTCCCCGCAGTGTCTAGCCCTAAGATGTAAACAGAGTCATCATGGAGGTTTAGCTTCATGTGTTGTGAACCGGAGTTACAACAGTTCTGAAACTTTTACAAAGACACATCAGTGTTTCTGTTACCGAAACACCCAGGATTAAAACCGGTGACAAGAACGCTTATTTCAGTGTCTGGTTCTGCGCTGGGAATGTCTTAGGGCCTTGATGATGCACAGAGCCTCCGGAGAAAGCTAATGCTAAGCTAAACCTCGAGTCAACACGTGGAAACGAGAAATATGCACAAATAAAGTCAATAAAACCACCACACACATAAAGAACCGTTTAACAATGATCACACACGGAGCCTGGCTTGTTGATTTGGAAGTTTATTGCTCACATTTCATCTACAATGGGTCATAGACGAGTGGCTTTCTCCCGGAGCTAACAAGCTAGCCGCGACAAGCTAACGGGAAAATTCACTGAATACAAGCAGCATATTATGCACTAAAAACGTCACTAAAACAGGAAACTGCTTGAAGCAGCCTTTATGATGATCACACACGGAGCCTGGCTTGTTTGTAGTTTATTGCTCACATTTCATCTACAGAGAGTCGTAGCCGAGTGGTTTCTCCCGGAGCTAAGGCACTATTAGCCGCGACAAGCTAACAACCTTCACCTTCACAACATTCATTGAAAACAGGCAGCATATTATGCACAAATAACGTCAATAAAGCAGCAACTACTTGAAGCAGCCTTTACGATGATCACACAATGAGCCTGGCTTTACACATTTGTGGTTTATTGCAGACTTTTCATCAACAATGAGCTGTAGTCGATTATAACAAGCTAACGGGTAACCTCGAAAAACCATTGTCCACCTGCACAGATAATGTCCGTCTTTTGAATCGTATGGGCTCCTGCAGATCCTGGTGTCGTCCATGGGGGTATAGTTAGAGATCCATAGGGCATGGCAGTTACAAAGAGATAGCCTCCAAACAGCAGTTATTTTTCAGGCAAGAGCCCCTTCCAAGCGTCCGGTGTGGAAGGTTCGTCTCCAAATAATATCCTGTGTGGCCATCCTGTTGTTCCCAAAGTGATAAACAGTAGGTCCTTTCCAACAATAGAAAATAAAATGCACCGATCGTAGTTTCAATACTGTGGAGAAAGTGTTGTGATGCCACAGACAGCGTGTGGAGGGGGCGTGTCGGAAAGGGTCAGAGGTTCTTAAAGAGACAGAGGCCTATTTCAAGCCATTTGCTACCGCCATTTTGAAAGAGCAATTTTATACAAGGCAGTTATTCTAATTTACTGCATTGACAGACCAACAGAAGGTTTCGTCATCATTGTAGTGTGCTATAGACTGGTGCTATGTGGCTGAAAAAAGCATAATACCCCCTCTTTAATAATAAATACTATTTTAGGGGAAGCTCCAGTCATGTGTGCCTGGTACTCTGGGCTTTAGAAATGGTCAGAACACGGTCACAGGACAAAGAGCCCGTTAATGTGAGCGTTTCGTCGGCCGCGTTCACGTCACCCGTGTTTCTGTCCAGGCCGAGGCTGATCTGTGTAAAGCTGCATGACCTCTATAACATGGACGTGTAACAGATCCGCTGTAATCTAATGTCACGCTTCAAAACAGACCAATTACCTCCGACTTCACGTAACGCTGTAACCGTATCCTTTAACGAGTCATAACCCTGTTCATCAGAGTCCATCTTTACATTTACAAACTACAGAAGAGGTGATTATTCTACACATTTAACATCTTAGCTTTAACAGAGTAAAAACAGACCAAACTCTCCTACCAGGACGGGGCCTTTCTGTGTGGAGTTTGCATGTTCTCCCCGTGTCTGCGTAGGTTTCCTCCGGTTTCCATGTGCAATAGGTGAATCCTCCGGCCAGGTGATTCTGACCATCAGCCTGGCTCCACATCATGGAGATGGGTCCCCGGGCGCGTCACTGCCGTCGACCACTGCTCCTTACGGGTCGCCCCAGCGGCATCAAAGGTGCTAAATGCAGGGTTAAATGCAGAGGACAAATTTCCCTACAATAAAGTATACAAACAAACAGGCTCCGCACTTAAAGACTCCACACTTTACCAAGATGGACACTTCTCACCTGATGCTGTTCATTGGATAAAATACTTGGATCACAGATCACAAGCTGTCAGGGTCAAAAATGAAGTGTCATGTAACCTTGTTAATGATATTGGCGTGCCCCAGGGCTCAATACCGGGGCCACTTTTAGTTAGTCTTTACATCAAGGACCTGCCATCTGTGCGCTCTGATTGTGAGATACAAATGTACGCAGATGATACTGGGATCTATGTACATGGGAAGGACACGGAGGAAGTGGCTAAAAAGATTTCTAAAACTATGGAGTTTGTTTCCCAATGGCTGTACAACTCGTGTCTACATTTAAATCTTAAAAAGACGGAGTTTTTACCCAGAAAAAGTCTGACTTAGCAGATCCTGACGTGTGTATCGCAGGAGAGAAGATCAATGATGTAACAGAGTATAACCTGGGAATCATCTTAGACTCACAATTTACATTTAATAAGCACGTCAAAAAGGTCATTCGAACAGTTAAACTAAATCTTGCTAACTTTAGGTATATCAGACAGTTTGAATACAGATGCTGGTTGCTACAGCTGGCTTATAAGCAGCTCTGAAAGTCCTGGACATGAAACCTTTTCGTCATCACCACTGCTACACATTGGATAAACATAACCTGCATCATGTACAATTTCATGATGCAAATCTGTTTTTTAAAATTTTATGTGGTTTGGCTCCTCCACCACTTTTGAATTTTATAAGCCAACTAGATCCGCCACCGCAAATAACCTGTTTTTCCCCCCCCCAGGAAAAGTACCCTGAGGCAGTCGGCCTTTTCAGTGAGAGCAGTCCAGCTCTGGAACACTATCCCCTCACACATACGCAATGTTGATACATTAAGGCCTTTTAAAAATATATCAAACTTGTGTGCATCACTGTTAATGTATTTTGTTGTTGCTGCCTTTGTGCTGCCTGTGTAATTCTGCCTGTGTGTAATTGTCTGTTGTAGTGTTTGTGCCCCATGTTAACATAGCTTGTGTGTAAGACTATACTAATGAATTGCTTTATCATTTCATAGGTTAATATGATTGTTGTTGTTATTGTTGTATATTGTTTGCTTCTGGCAATCTACATCTTGCCCAGGGACTACAGTTGGAAACGAGCTTTAGAGCTAAAACTGACACATTTACGGTGATGTTAATTAATGTGCATTGTCCCTGTTCAAATAAAGTAATAAAATAAATAAATAAATAAAATAAAATACAGACTCCACACTTTACAGACTCCACTCAACCACATTTGGAAGGTTTTTACACACAAGGTTTTTACAGATCTGATTCCTGACCCAAGAAAAAGGAACATTTTTAACTTGTTCATTCCAAAACTAAACCAGATCCAGTCGCTGAAAATATCTGCAACGTTTGGCCCTGGATAGAAAGTTTTAAATGATTATTAAGTTTGATGCATTTTGCCTTCTGTGAGTTGTTTTTGTGATGAATAAACTTTTGGCCTTTGCTGATCTTTCCACCCTTTCTTTCCGAATCTGGACTCGTGTTTATTTCGCTCCATCTGTCCCCGTGTTTGTCCAGTCTACACCCCGCTCTGTTGACCCTCTCGGTCGGGTGCCGAGTCGGACACTTGACCCGATTCTGAGGAGGCTCCGTCTGTAAATGTTTGTGAAAGGAGAGAACGGTGTCAGGCGTGAGGCTTATGTCACCGCACAGTAAAATACCTGCTAATCCAAAGAGGACAAAGCCTGGACTCATGGGGCTCACGGTGTGAAAGAGTGGATCCGGGAGTTCAGATCTTGTTTCCATGCACAGGAGTTTTCACAATCAGAATAGATTTTATTCCCAGTGAACAGATTCACAAACTCAGAATCTTCTCTGGTGCAAACATAAAGGGCTGGGTGACCCATGACTGCACTCCAAAGTACGACTCAAACCTCTTCATCAAGTTTGCAGACGACACAGCAGTGGTGGGCTTCATCAGCAACAGAGACGAGTCAAACTACAGGAGTGAGTGAGCAGTCTGGCCATGTGGTGCACACAGAACAATCTCTCTCTAAATGTGGAGAAGACAAAAGTTGTTGTGGACTTTCGAAGAGCGCGGGTCCAGCATGCTCCTCTAACAATCAACGGTACTGCTGTGGAGAGGGTGACCAACAGTTCCTAGGTGTGCACATCACAGAGAAGCTCTCCTGGGCCATGCACACTACATCACTGGTCAAGAAAAGTCATCAGGGTCTCCGCAAGTTGAGAAGAGCCAGAATCCCAGCCTCCATTATGTCCAACTTCTACAGAGGGATGATAGAGAGCATCCTGACCAGCTCCATCACTGTGTGGTTCTTCTACAGAGGGACTATAGAGAGCATCCTGACCAGCTCCATAATTGTGTGGGTCTTATACAGAGGGACTATAGAGAGCATCCTGACCAGCTCCATAATTGTGTGGGTCTTCTACAGAGGGACTATAGAGAGCATCCTGACCAGCTCCATAACTGTGTGGGTCTTATACAGAGGGACTATAGAGAGCATCCTGACCAACTCCATCACTGTGTGGTTCTTCTACAGAGGGACGATAGAGAGCATCCTGACCAGCTCCATCACTATGTGGTTCTTCTACAGAGGGACTATAGAGAGCATCCTGACCAGCTCCATCACTGTGTGGTTCTTCTACAGAGGGACTATAGAGAGCATCCTGACCAGCTCCATCACCGTGTGGTTCTTCTACAGAGGGACTATAGAGAGCATCCTGACCAGCTCCATCACCGTGTGGTTCTTCTACAGAGGGACTATAGAGAGCATCCTGACCAGCTCCATCACCGTGTGGTTCTTCTACAGAGGGACTATAGAGAGCATCCTGACCAGCTCCATCACTGTGTGGTCCTTCTACAGAGGGACTATAGAGAGCATCCTGACCAGCTCCATCACTGTGTGGCACAGCCTCCTGCCGAAGGAGGCTCCAGCGCATCGTGAGAGCAGTGGAGAAGATCTGCGGAGCCCCTATCCGCTCTACTAAGGACATGTACTTCACAGTCTCTTCAAGGTAATGCCTTCAGGAAGGAGACTGCAATCGCTCCACGCTGCCATGTTGTTGTTTTGACTGTGTTACACAGGGAAGGCACTGCTGGCTCGCACCGCGCTACGGCAACCCACAAGGTAGGGGGTTGGATTGTACAAATTATGAAATGTTCTATATCCCAATTTTGCATATCGTCCAGACAACAATTTGGATATTATCGCCGAAACGATGTATCTCCCACCTCTAGCATGAACATGCTTTAAAGGAGATGTATTGTATTCTGGGATTTTGTGATCATCTGTTCCAGACATACAACATTATAAACACTTTAATCGTTGGTCCTGTGGTCCACTCACCTCCATCATTTCAGATCTCAAATTGTCATAATGCTCTGGTCCACAGTCCAGCAGAGGCTTGTTTTCCAGTCGTATTCTCATGAAAATGAAAAGCATAAATAACGTAGATAAAGAAGTTCAAATGTGGCTTGTGGCGTTCACTCTGTGAGCGAATCCGTGTTCAAAGGTCTGAGAAGGGGTTTTACTGAAGGAGCCACTCCATCGATACGACAGGCTTTAATGAAAGCAGTTCGGCCGTGAGGCACAGTCTGCGGCGGGAAACACACGCTGTGTGTAAAGCCTCTGCAGGTGAAAGGAAATAATTATATAGAGACGTCAAAGTGAAGCTACAGCTGCAGAAACCTGGAAGAAATGTGTTTTTATATAGAGTTTATGCATGAAAATGAAGAAATGTAAATGATGTTCAGAGTCAGGTTTAAATGTGTGCTTTTATTTTATGACTTATTAGCTCTAAAGATTTGCTCAGGGATTTTGAGCAAAGATCAATAAATCAGTAAGGAATCAGATCAGTAAAATCCTTGTTTGGAGCCTGTAGAGTGTGGAGCCTGTAGAGCGCGGAGGCTGTAGAGCGCGGAGCCTGTAGAGTGTGGAGCCTGTAGAGCCTGTAGAATGCGGAGCCTGTAGAGTGTGGAGCCTGTAGAGTGTGGAGCCTGTAGAGCCCGGAGGCTGTAGAGCGCGGAGCCTGTAGAGTGTGGAGCCTGTAGAGCCTGTAGAGTGTGGAGCCTGTAGACTCTACAGGCTCCACACTCTACAGTGTACAGTGTGGAGCCATGTAGAGTGCAGAGTCCGTAGAGCGCGGAGCCTGTACAGTGTGGAGCCTGTAGAGTGCGGAGCCTGTAGAGTGCAGAGTCCGTAGAGCGCGGAGCCCGTAGAGTGTGGAGCCTGTAGAGTGTGGAGCCTGTAGAGTGCGGAGCCTGTAGAGTGCGGAGCCTGTAGAGTGCGGAGCGCGGAGCCCGTAGAGCGCGGAGTCTGTAGAGCCTGTAGAGTGCGGAGCCGGTAGAGTGCGGAGCCCGTAGAGCGCGGAGTCTGTAGAGCCTGTAGAGTGCGGAGCCGGAAGAGTGCGGAGCCTGTAGAGCCCGTAAAGTGTGGAGTCTTATGAAGCGACTAAACTGCAGATGTTGCTACAGTTAGTCTCTCTGTCTGCACATGTGCCCTGTGTATATTCTCTTTAGCCGCTGCTGTCTCCCACAAAGGAAATGACCATATTTGGATTACAGCGTCATCTCACACGTGGATATCAAACTTCCCCGTTCATTATTTTCTCCGACCCTTTTTTAAAGGGATCTGGACTTTGTACCCGGTGGTCGGTCGTTTGGTCAGTCCTCCGGCCCATAGCAGCTCTGACAGGCTCCGGTCACAGCGCCCCCTGGAGGGGAACACAGGGAAAGTGCTGTGGCTGCATCTGAACCCCACCCGTCTCGGTCTGACAGTGACTCATCCTTTTTCTAAAAACTGAAATGACTCGTTCAGTCGGAGCAGGGACCGACTGTGCTCCGTTCAGGACAAGTAATTACATTTCAGGGTTTTGGAGACGCTGCTTGACTTTCTGATGTTTCCAAATAAAGTGGAGGCGCGTGTCGGAGTTAGAAAAGACCTCAATCACCACAGAGGGGCACAAGGAGTGACACTATACATGAGGCTAACCATGTCAGGATCCACCACCATCATAAAAGGACACAGTCGCTTCATTCTTAACCAGGGACATTTTTTACAGTTCAGCTTCACCCAAATCGAAAAGCTTCTTGAAAAAAACGTCAGAATCGCAACAAAAACAAAAGGGAATGAAAACGCAAAAAAAAAGCGATGACAACAAGGCAAGGGTAAAAAAAGTCAATTTAGAACAGATTTGTAGGTCTTAGCTTTCAAACAATGCTCCTCCACCTGTTTCAGTATAATAGGTCTTTAGAACGCGGTGATGTCACCTGAAACCCAGCAGGCTGTAAGCTTTTAGATTTGGGTATGGCTTTTTTGGATTTTTCATCAGCATTCAACACTGTACTATATCTTGGCTCAGAGACTAGACATGGACTTTTCTCTAGAAGGAGGACACATTTTATGGGTTCTGGACTTCCTCAGCCAACGAGTGCAGCAGGTCTGGATGGGGTCTGTGTTTTCAGACAGGATTGTCACTAACATCGGCTCTCCTCAAGGGTGCGTATTATCGCCACTGCTTTACATTCCTTACACCAATGGCTGCACCAGCTCCCACCCTGGCAGGCACTTGGTAAAGTTCGCTGACGATACAGCCCTTATCAGCCAGCTTCGGGAAGACGAGACTGAACACGGCCCTGTCCTAAACGAGTTCATCTCCTGGTGTGACGACTCCCATCTTCTATTGAATACAACAAAGACGAGGGAGCTGACCATCGACTTCAGGCGGGAGTCCACACGCAGCCCGACCATCATCAAAGGAGAAGTCATTGATTCTGGGGTCAACAGAGACTATATTTTATGAAGAAATTGGTGTCCTTTCAGGTGGATAGAAACATGTTGAAAATGTTTTATAGTGCTTTTGTGGAGAGTGTTCTGACTTTCTGTATCATCTGCTGGTACGGGGCCATGACTGAGGCACAAAAGAACTCCCTTAGGAAAATATGTACAGTTGCAGCAAAATCCTAGGTGTTCCTATGAAGGGTCTGCAGGACATTTATTTTGCTCGAGCTCTGAATAAAGCAGACATAATAATATCGGACTCAAAACATCCTCTGTTTAGAGAGTTTGAGCTGCTACCCTCAGGTTGAAGGTACAGGAGCCCCGCCCTGACTAAAAACAGGACCAGGCAGTCATTTGTGCCACAAGCTATTGTACAATTAAACAAACCAACAATACGAAGTAAACAACAGTGATTTATTTTTATTATTCTGCACAGCTGGTCTGTCAGAGAAGGTTTTTAAGGAATGTAGAAAATAATTTTAACATCATTTAAACTGAGGTTGACGGGCCGTGGTTTGTTTTTTGTATGTTGTCAATGTTTGGATTTGGCTGCTGTGGTCACTGTTGTATTTGTGTATTTCCACTCACTGCAAATGAATTTCCCCACGGGGACAATACATTTCTACTACTACTACTATGTTGTTGGCGTTATACACCAGGGACAACAGTTGAAAACGAGCTTTGCAGCTGATACTGACACATGTACATGTAGCAGAGCGAGGTTTTTCACCTGAGCTTCAGGACACACAGGTAAGTTACATTGAAAAAGGGCAAGTGTTCCAGTAGTTTTATTTGTTATTTATTTGTTCCAGAATTTATTTGTTCCAAAATGTTTTTAGTTTATTGCATTTCATAAGTATGCTTGATTTAAAACCTTTAGCACAGATGTATGTTTAGTCCATGAGATAAAGATTTCATATTTGGGGCAAGAGTCCTCCGTGGACCGCTGGACAGACCCAAATCTCAGACAGACATGTTTAGAAGGAAGACGAGACAGTGATGCTGGTGCTACTGCCGTGCGCCAGTTAGCGCCACCTCTCGTGCGCTGTAGGGAAGACGCTCCTCCACAGGACCATCGGGGAACTGCAAACCCAATCTACTGCGATGCTACAGCGTGACGCCATGACGCGCTCCCGTCAAAGATTGATACACAAGGTCAGAGGGCAAGCAATACTGCACCGGGGCCCTATATAGTGCGCCTCCAGCGGGCACAACACTATACCCCAAGTGACTCACATCACCACATGCAGAAATGTTCATTAATGTGTAATGTGTCCCTGTCAAAGAAGCTAATCATTAAAATGAAGAATGGAATGTGATGGACATGGTGCAAAAAGAAGTGCGTTTCTATCTCATTTAGTTCCAAAGTTATTGCATACATGGCCATAGGATTGATGTCAAGGTTTATTGAATCGATACCTTGCGATTCAATGGAAATCAATTCATAGGTCACGTTCATCTTGTAAAATTCCATTTCAGTCGGAGCAGGTGCCGATACAGCTCTATGGGAAAGAAACCGTTTTAAAAGCAAACGTCCAAATGTTTTCCCTGATCATTATTTGACATTGATTTGATTCTCAAACCTGTCACATGATTGTGATTCTACTGACCGACATCATTGTCTCCACTTTTTGGACGCCTTTGTGAGGAAATAATTAGACCATTGTTCAAATGAGCTGAAGAGACTCTGAACTGTGGGACAGTTTTTGTTTCATGTTATATCGGCCTTAGGAATCACAAAGAAACAAGCCACAAACTAAGACTAGAAATCTGCATAAAGACCGTTACCATAGTTACTGCCATGGAATTCTAACCTGCCTCCGCCTCACTGTTAAACTGTAGGCTCTTTAGAATGTTGTGGTGTAAACCCAGCCCTAAAGGCCAGTGAAAAAAAGATAATAAAAGATTAATTGTGCTGCAGCTGAGAAGGAGGAGGGGCTCAGGCCGCTTAATCTCTTAAAAAAACAAATTACATTGTTTAGAAAACACTTTAAATAAATTCCATAAACAATATTAATCCATCTGCACTTTATTTCACCTTCTTTTCCATTTCATCTGAAGCTCATGGACGCAGAACGGTGTCTGTGTGGTCCTGTGGTGCCCCCTGGTGGCCCGGAACAGCATCCCACAGAAGGATCAGGGCAGAGTGAGAGTCTGTTGTACATCAGTGTCTCCCAACGATTACACTTTAACCTTTTTCCTGCCGTTTGAGTGAAATTTGGATCCTGTTGGCTGCAGTGTTCATTTATCAGCTCAAACATTTTCTAATCTAAAAGCTTCTTGAAAAAAGCGACAAAAACGAGAAGAAAAATTGAAAAAAAGCCACAAAAGGCCAACAAAAATGTAACAAAAACTCAACAAAAAAGTGGCAATATGACAAAAACATGATAAAAAAAAAAGCAACTAAGGAGAAACAACGAGAGGAAAAAAGTGACGACAACATGGCAACAGTGCACGTAAAAAGATCTGTTTAGTCAGTCTTTGCAACGAGGCGTTTCTCTGACCTATACATGAGTTTCCAATTATATCACAAATGGTTCTGTCGGCCATTTTGAATACCGTAGTAGATTTATGCAGTACTACAACATGTAACAATATCTCTACTCTCAATATCTCTATGAAAATGAAAGACAACTGATTGACAGTGGCATTTTTGTGAACTCGTAATCAGCTCATGAAGATAACAGTAAAAACACGTGTTTATGTGATATAAGCAGCAAATGTGACAGACGTAGCAGCTCTGTCTGTCGAGCTACAGAAGGATTTACTAAAGATCTGCTTCACCCCTCAAACTAAATGAACACATCAAAGAGGAAAGAGAAAATCTTTCTCTGGGAATTTAACAGTTTGTCAACAGAGTCTCAGTCTGAGTCAGTGTTTAAGCTGCTCAAGACGTTAGCATGCTACTGGCTAGCAACTGTCATCAATCAACTGTCAATGGCTTCAACCTGATAAACACATGTGTGGCTCACATCTATGAACACTGAGGAAATACTACAGTCACAGCTCTGACCTCTGTCACATGTTGTATCCAAGGCTAGATGTTTGTGGTTCAGGACTTTTTCTTGGAGAGGTCAGAGCTGAGCTGTTGAAGCTAAATGCTAACCGTCTTGAGCAGCTTAAACACTGACTGGTTTATTCACATAAACGTGCGTCTCTGGGGCCGTGTTTTTACTGTTGTCTTCTTGAGCAATGATTACGAGTAAATAAAAATGCCACTGTCGATCAGTTGTCTTTTATTTTCATATACTTCGGTATTCAAAATGGCCACTATAACAACAAAAGTCACATGACGGCATCTCTGGTATCGCCCATATCTGGTCCTGTTTGAAAACAGTTAAGGGGGAAACAACTTGGAGAAAAATCAAAACTTTCTCTAATTATTAAAAAAATACAAAGATACAAAGACATGGAGAGGAGTAAAGTGGTTCAACAGCCCATAAATGCACAAATAATGGAGAATGCTAACATCATGCTTCATGGTTGCAACGAGCTAATGCTAATGGCTATCTAGCACTAGCTACGACTGACATTTTTTCACTTCCACTGAACTGATCTGCTGTGATAGAATATCCATATGGGCCCGGTTTAGACTTGACTTTATTTATGTGTGATAAATAAGTTCATATTCCAAAAGAAAATGTCAAAACGAGTGGAAAATTGTGTTTATCTAAAGACTTTATTTTCCCCCTTGGCAAAGCCACGCCCCCTTTCTATGACACAATGCCGTCTGTATCTATAGTCTGTAACCTTTTAGATTTAGGTCAAGTCGAACTGGAGACTTGACCTAAAGTGTCCAGAAAACCCACGGTTTTCTCTAATGCACGGAGAAAACCGTGCATTTGGTAAGGGATAATGTATAGAACGCTGGTCATTATCGGTAAAATAAGCACCTTCAGGGCGAAACAAGTTCGCCCTGTCGGTGCTTATTTTCCCGATAATGACCAGCGTTCTATACATTATCCCGCTTATTATACGGCCATTTGCCAACTGAACACACACAACATAAACTTCGTACACTTTTATGAAGGTCGAAAGGTTTAGTTAATGACTTCCGCGACAAATAGTTCCCAAAAGTTTGCGCGTTGCTCTGCAACGTTTTGCTAGGCTAGAGGCAGCAAGGCAAGGAGCTAGCCTAGCTACTTAGTTGAAGGCGCCGTTGGAGAGGAAGAATGGTGGTGAATCTATGGGTAAGTTGAAAATCAGACTCACGCTAACTTCACGAGCAATTCCCCCAACTTCTCTCTCAGTGACGGGGACAGAGATGGTGTCGCTACTACGTACGAGCGGAGTGATATGAAAGCACGAACTCCGTTGCCATTGGCAGCGGTCATTATTTTTCTCAGAGGTCCTTTATCAGAAAATAATGACCGGTAGAACGTTGGGAAATCCCATTCAAATCAACGGAGCTTCTACTTACGTTGTGAAGAGCCGTATAATAAACGGTTATAATGCACGACACGGAATCAAGAACACCACAACGCGCAGCGGACTCCGCAAAGTGCATTATAACCGTCTAATGCACGCCTCCTCGTTGTTTAATCCGCTTATACCATCGTCCCACAAACGTAACATTTATAACAAATGTTTTTTTTATGTACTAAACTCACTAAATATGCCAGACTACCGGGACTATTTTATGTGGGCTATTAGCCGGTCATGGATATGGAAACAGATGCAGTGGAGTCGCTTACACCTGGGCCCCACGAACTGAAACTTTTATGTTTGACTTTACTAATCCAGCCAAATATGCTTAAATGCTGGGATCATTTTATGTACGCCTGAAAATAATGAATAGTGCCTTAACCGTTTTCAATCGAAATATAAAGCTCATATTTTATTAACAGTAGCTAACCTAGCTGCTCACTCTCCTCTACTTCCCATTTATCAAACGTTTTGTTTTGGCCAAAAGCGTTGAAATTAAACAAAATCCTTCTCATACGTTCCTGTCAGTCACTAATTACGCGTTTATCTGATTCAGCTGTGTCATGCGTTGCCATGGCGATGCCACAGCGGAGTGATATCCCAGTGATTTAACTACCGGACTACGTGTGCGGTTATACCAAAATAATGCACGATTGTTAGCCCCCACCAGCCAATCAGAATCGAGTATTCACCCAGACCATGGTATAAATATGATAATAATAAATATTAGAAATGTAAGGTTGACTAAATTTGTCTTAAATTAAATTAGACTAAAACTGAATAGAATTATTTGATTAAATCTCAACTAAAATTAAACTATGTTTCTGTCAAAGGACTAAAACTGAATAAAAATGTGTTATCAAAATTAACTCATTTTTGTCTAAGACTAGACTGACTGCTAAATGTACCTGAGCCCGAGCTCTCACCTCCTCCTGTAGTAGATGTTGTGTCTTTGGCTTGTATGTTGCAGCAACTGGACATGCAAAAGAACATTCCAGTTTGTGTCATTGTATGTACAGGTGTGTTATTGTCCAAACAAACACTCATTTAAAGTACCATGTTAAGTGAGAGGCACATTTAGCAGAAATGACTTTTTTAAGCAACTTACAATCAGGAGGAGCTCAGAGTAGAGCTGCTGCTCCTTCACATGGAGCGAAGCCAGCTGAGGTGGCAAATGAGGCGTCAGGCACCTGTTCTGGATACTTCCTGAAGTTGGGGAGGTGTTCCAGGTACGTCCCACTGGGAGGAGCCCCCGAGGAAGACTCTGGATAAAGCTGAAGAAAATGGATGGATTTTAGACAAAAGTTCTTAAACTGTCATCTGTAAAATAAAGGGACACCAACGTTAAACCCCTTCTCCTTTCGAAATGTTTCCTAGCAGCTAAACTACTAAGCACAGATGACGTCTTGAGAGCTTTCCTCCACGATGAAAAACTTCTTTATGACCGGGAGCTTACACAAACCATTCAAGTTTTTAGTTTTAGCTTTAAATACACAGGGATAGCCATAGTAGGTAAAAAAAAATGACCTTACATTCTATACAAGGAGCATAAATATGGTCGCATTCACAATGTTAATCTACATCATTTATTTTAGACTATTCACTTGGTAAGTTGAAAAGGTGGAACCTATATAGGAGTGAGGCAAAGGCTTAATTAACCAAAAGAATGACCGGTGCTGACCCTTCCCGAGCCACTAACCTTGAGGAGAGGGTGGCGGGTGCCCAAACTTAAAGCAAGGGTTCCGGATTTTCTGAAATGTGAACTGTTTATGCAGATGAATGAAATGCACGTTTCACGCCTGTGTACAGCTTTGAACGGTGGCAAAATGCACCAGGGGATCAACCCAAATAAATTGCACTTGTTTAGATTGTACTTAAAGGGGCTAGATGCAAGTTAGCCATTTTATACTCACTACTGCCACCTCAGGTCATACATGTAACTGCACCTTCTATATTAAGCTCGTGCATGACCCCACTTAGGACCTGAAGCAACAAGTTTCTGGGTGACAGTGCAGGATTTTAGAGGCAGTTGTGGTGAACAGGTCTGAGCTCATTCTACACATTAGGACATGGCTGGAACATGTAGGGGGAGGAAAATACTTCATTTTGACATTTTTAAACTCCGTAAAGTCCTTTTAAATTTTTCATTGCTCAATAAACAATAGGTGAAGACAACGCAACAGGATCTGTTTTTTTTCTGTTTTTTTTTTTTTTTTGCTGTGTTTATAACATAGTGGAGAATACATTTAGCCTACTCTAAACCAACAAAAAGTCAGGTACCTCAGCTATAATACATCTCTGTTTGGATGAAGATGAAGAAAGGATGAAGGATGTACACTGTGTACCAACCATGGATCTATTATATCAAACCAACTAGCAACCGGCGCTCACCTTTCAGCATTCAGTTACCGGTTCTTCGTGTCTGTTCGGGAATGTGAAGTCATATCGCTAAGCATTATGGGATTAGCAGCCATTGTAAACTAATGGAGATTTTAAAAGTTAAAATACTGGAGTTATTGTTCACATTAAAACACTTGGAGACCACAGTGTGTTAGATGTATTTACCAGCAGTAACTCAGAAGCTAGCCGAGTCGTTCCACTGTTTTTTAATACTGTTTTTAGCTAATGTTAGTCTATGGAAATGTATGCTAACAGCTGCAAAGATGGCGGATCTCCATGGTAACTGTGGACATTCCCGAACTCTATTGCCATTAGCCCCTCCAGGGCGGAAGGGGGCGATAACGCGCGCGCTTCGTCCCACAGCGCTCACTAGAAACACAAGAAGAAGAGCAGCAGTGGCTTCCGCCGGAAGTCCCGCCTTCTCCCTCTCCAGTCTGCCTCCAACATCGAAGTACGCGCACGGAAACACCGCTGAGCGCGCACGGACCTTACGGTACGGTCGTACGCACGGAGAGGCCAGCGGCTGGAGCCTGCAGGTCAGAGCCACTCTCCCCACACTCACCCCACACACACCCCACACACTCCCCACACTCCCCACACACTCCCCACAGACTCCCAAAGCTCTTCGTGTGACCAGGACTCCGCAGGGGCTTGGATTTACTGTCGCCAGGGTTTGGGGGAGGAAACATTCTTTCTGACGGGACTGAACTTTTTTGGGGGGTTCGTCTCACTTTTTCTTTCAAGTTTCCTCCTGGGATGCAGAGCTAGCTTGGGATGCAAACTAAATATGAATTGAATGGTTTTGGGGGAAAAAAATGAAAAAGGAACTGCACTTTTTTGTTTTTAGTATGACCGTATCAGTTGTCCGTTGTCTTAAAGTTATGTTTCTTCTGAGAGTCCACACTTTGCTGTGATTGGTTGAATCCACGTGTCAGTCACTCAGAGCATGACCAATAACCATAGAGGACTAGAGTTGAGCCCGGTTTGAGCCTAGAGTTGCATTAAATGGTGGAACTGGGCGGTCAGGCAAACAATAAATCACAATTTGTTTCTCGTATTTTTTTTTTAGTCCACGTTTGATTGCATTTCTCAGCAAGGCCGTGGGAACCCAGGGTGCTGAGGGGGCTGCAGCACCCCCTGGTGGATAGTTTGGGAACAGCAGGCAATATTAATAAATAGGAAATATGCGCAGAAAAAGCGTTTTGGGGGTAAATTTTGTCCCTCAGCACCCCCTAGCTAAAATATCTTCTCACGGCTCTGTTTCTCAGGAGCATGAAGACCTGTGTGTTAAAAGCACCATCCTGATAAGTGACATTTGTGGGTAGGGTGGTTCACATTTGGCCTGGTTCCTAATAACATTCAAACATCTGTAGGGTGAATTCAGGTAATGTGGGACAGCATAAGCAAATGGCCTATTACTACCTTGAATTCTTGCTCCGGGGGTCATAAGGATAAATAAAGTTTAACCCTGTGACATGAAGTATGAGGTGTGCACCAAAAAACATGTGGTCTGAGGTGACTGATGAAAACTGTATCTAATATACAATCATGTGCAACAAATGACATGCCAATTTTTATCAAAATGATGTGTATATTTTTACTTTTAACACTTTTTGATGCTGGACAGCACATTTCAGGTAATTTGGATAGCAATAGAATTATATTTTTCACCTAGATATTCATATATAATTTTATAAATTCATGATCAAGTTTTCATTTTTTCAATCTGAACAGTAATTGTGCTGTGGAACTTGCAAAAAGTGCTTTGAATGAGCCGTGCAGGGAGGATATTGTATTGGTGATATTAACAACTTAAACCATGCTGCCTTTAAAAGAGTCAAAATTAAAAAAAAAAATCATTTGTTTGTTGATTATGTTTCACAAAACATTTGAAAATCTTGTGTGTAACTTTATTGGGACTTGGACTAAATGGTGCTCTGACATTCTTGTGTTTTTTTAATTCTTATTCAGACTGACTTTTGTTCTGATTAATAGGCTATATTTTGTTCATTGTAATGTTATCGGTGTATGTCCAGTTCAGTTCTGGTTCCTTTTTTAGACTCTACAACAAAAAGGAAGTGGACTGCATGAAAAAGTAACACACTGTTAGGAAACAACCCAAATGACCAAACACAACCCCAAAAACTCTGTCAATCCCAACGAAATCGTGAGTCACATTTTGTAAAAACGTCACACAAACTTCATATTTGACATAAAGGAAGAAGAGTCCCAGAGGATTTCAGAGACGTATCACAGGCTGGGACATTGTCTTCACTGTGGACAAGAGCGAAGTCACAAATGAATAATAACAAAAACTGTCCCAAATGACCTGAATTCACCCCACCAAAGACTGAGCCAATGAGAGCCCAGTAAAGGGTCATGGCTGTACAGTCGGGCCTAAACCTTCGCAACTTTCACAGGAAACAGAAACATGAACAATGCAAAGATAAGTATGTTAATAATCTCTCCCAGTTTCCTGTACTGACACGACTGATACTTTATCTCTGTGTCGTACACAAGGCCAAGCAAAAGTTACTTTTGGTCTTTATTTCGTACAGATTGTTGAGAGCGTTTATTAACAATAATAATAATAATAATAATAATAATAATAATAATAATAATAATAATAATAATAATACATTTTATTTGTTTGGCGCCTTTCTACACACTCAAGGTGGTCATACATCAAGGGCAAACATTAAAAGTGCTGTACAGTTAAAAACAGATATGTTGTTGAGTGCCAAAAACGTAAACTTTTTTGTATTTTTTTTTTTATGTATTATGAAACTAGACACTCTAATACACTTTATGTGTGATATTGGTAGTTCTGAACAGAACTGAAATAAATAATGATCAAAAACTTGGGAAAAGTCATAATCTGGACATTTCATATATGTTATTGTGCAGAACAGCTGTACACCCAACTTCCCATGGAAAGATCAGTTGAGAGGAGAGGAGATTTAAAGTGTGGGAGTGAGTCGGTGTTGTGGAGGTCAGGGGGGAGAGTAAGTTTAATAAGGACAATGCCTCTCTGTCTGTCGTTTTTTATTTTTAAGATTTCTATTTGTATAAGTCGGTTGTGCCTCGGGCTTCTTTTCTCCTCTCAAAATAAGCATTTTGCACATGGATCCTTGAAGAGCACCTGACCTGATTGAGCCTACTGCAGCGATCACTCGCCCTCTTCCAGAGTGAACCTTAACCTCAAACAGCACAGACGTGAATCTCCTCAGAACCCTGCCTACAGCCCGGTGTCCTCTTGTGTCCAGCAGGGGGCAGCATGGACGCGTGGAGCCGCCTGGAGCTGTGGGGGGAGCTGGCTCAGTCCTGTGGCCTGGGCACGCTGCAGCAGGGCTGGGAACAGGTCTGGAGACTGCTGCTGCTCTGTGTGCTCTGCAGACTCAACTTCACCCTGAGTGAGCTCACAGACACACACTATACGCACACCGCCGAGCACTTTTTATCTCACTATTCCAAGTTTAAAGGCATTCTTTAAAGCAGTACTAAGTCTTCCCCCTAGAGACCATAAGCGCAACTGCAGGTGTAGTAGCAAGGTACGATTTTTTAACTTATTAATTGTCTTGGAGAGTAAATACTACACTGACAGGAAAGGCGAAGGGAGAGAGGGATATTGTACATCCAATTATACAATGGAAATATTTTTTTTCACTCAAACTTTGCTGTAAATACTGTTTAAAGTGACTTAGCCCGCAGTTAGCTTTGCCCGTTAGCATGTTAGCTTCTTCTTCGTGATTCCATTAGTGTGTATTGCTTTCTCCGGACCGGTGGCAGTCACGTTGCAAACATGGTTTTGGAGATGAAAGACCCTCCAATCATCCCATAAACACTTGTACTATCCCCACAGGGACTACGAAAAGGATTTATTAAGGTAAACACGTTACTTAGTACTGCTTTAAAGCATTTTTAACAGAAGTTTGCACGCCTTGTGTTGACGTTTGATACCTTGAAATCATCTCTCAAAAAGTGCGTGCATCAGTTAGTGGACCCACAACATGAGTAAAGCAGAGGCCTGTCTCCTCCAGCCTTCACATCCTCCTCAGTTGTAACTGCCCCGCTGCTTTGCAGGCTGGGGGCCCTCCCTGAAGCATGGCCTGTCTGCTGTGGCGGGGGTGTGCGGCCTGTACCTGTTCTTCCAGCTGCACGCGCTCTGGGTGCTGCTCCTCTGTGCGCTGTCCTACCTGCTGCTGCTGCTCAACCAGCGATCCAACAGCAGAGGCGTTCTGCTGTCGCTGCTCATCCTGCTCTTCCTCCTCACGGGGTAAGCTCTCTTCATCCTCAGCACTGGCGCTTTTAGGCGTTAAAGGGATGTTTCAGGATTTTTGACATAGGGCCTCATTTCCTAGTTTTCCAGACGATTGTTGATTTTTGAAGATTTAAAAAAAAAAAATATTCATGCAGTCCTTATATTTGAAGAGTTTAGTGTTGCTAGGCTAGGCTAGCGCATGTCTATGGTAACTAGTAGCCTGCATTAAAAACCTCTTCAAAATCATAGGGTCGTCCTCCAAATGTTGCCATATCTGATTTGCAGAAAACTCCTTTGTGAATTATTATCTGTATTATTCAGTCGACACAGACATTAATATGGTTAGTCTGGTGTTATAAGTGATTTGCCTCAGGTGCACTGTGTTTGGGTCAGGCTGTTTTTAATGCTGGCTACTAGTTACCATAGACATGCACTAGCCTAGCACTAGCCTAGCACCACTAAACTCTTCAAACGTATGGACTGCATGAATATAAAAAAAAATCGATTAAAAAAATGTCCAGAAATCGACACCACAATAGATATCTAGGAAATGAGGCCCTATGTCAAAAATCCTGAAACATCCCTTTAAAACCTTGTCTTCCAGGAGAACAGTCATAAGGAGGAAAATACTGCGCTGACTCACCTTTGCAACAGAGTCCCCGTTTGCTCAAGTCCACTTTGGCCTGACGTGGGATATTGTCTATAAACCCTCTCTATGCTCCTTTTCAGTTTAAAACGCTTATAGTGGAGATTTTTATAAACGGTGTATAAAACGTAGATACAGAACTACAGGATATTTCGGTTACATCACATGGTTTTTCATTTCATTTGTTTATTCATTTAATATGGACATAGTAATTACATTGGACGAACCGGATGCATTGTTTAAAGTGTTACTATTTTCAACACCTGTTAATTCATCTTCATTTATGAGGCATGGGATTGTTTTGGAGCTGGATGTTTGGTGATGTGAGTAAGTAGGGCCTGATCGATATATCGGGCTGATATTGGCTGATAAAATGCCGATATCTCCATAACCGAAAGTGCGTACAGAGAAACTCCAGCCCCACATTCTGCACAGAGAGGCTCTCACTCAGGGGCAGTCCCAGGAGGAGCTGCTTCAGGTTGCGCTCCAGTCTCACTGGACTCGTGTGGTTTAAACAATAAATTCATTTCATTTTATAGCCCTAAAGTTCTTCGTGCACTTATATAAAGGCAAACTTACCTGCAGGACACGGCTCTCTTGGAAACTTTGACGAGCTGTGAAGAGAGAACACTTTTCCAGTGTGATCGTCAGCTGCGCTTTGTAATTAGCTTCATAGTAGTCCTAATATATAGTCTAATATTTATTATTTAGACTGACTTTTGTAGCCTGCTTTACGTTTACAGTTCATATTGTTAACAGAGAATAAGAATATTATATTTTTAAATAAATATATAGTAATATATAGTGGCAGCCCGGTATTGTTTAGGTGGACGCCTAAACAGGAAAGCACTGCGGGAAACCACAGACATGGAACAAAGCACTTTTACATGAGACAATGTTCCATTCACTTCATGGGTAACATGGTGTCACAGCTGATGTGCTTGTTGTATCCGCCTGTTCACACACGCAGACACATGTCTGTCCTTTCCATTGCTCTTTAAAGAACCACATCAAAGACATCTGCTCTAAAGCATTGTTTATTTTAACCAATGACTACTGTACGTCTATCCAGTAATTGCTGGACTTCTTTAACGGTTGTAGAAAAGTATACATTTAGATATCAGTTACACGTAGCTAGGGTCTATGTGATGACTGTGAGAGTGAATGTGGCCATGTGAAACTGGATGTTGAAGTATAAAGAAGCACAGTACGTAGCATAGATGGCTTTGTGTTGGGAGTATATTTGAGGTTACTTTAACTGTCCTTTTGTTTTTCCTTCTCTCTTCAGAGAGCTGCATTTTATCGACCCTGTGACCTGGAACAAAATCAGAGGTGAGCACTAGGGTTGGGCGATGTTCCCTTAATTGGCCGTTGACGATGTTTACAGTGAACCATCGTGATATGTACGATGATATCGTCCATTTCTCATTATAAGCATTTTTTTAAAGACATATATAAGACATACATTTACATAGCCTATATATATGCTGCATATTACTCTGTATGTTAGGAACATGTGATATTGCAGGATAAATGGATCTAAACTAAACATGATCTGAACAGAGTCAGAGACTTTTGCAACAGAAATGTGTTAAAACTCATACGTAAAGTCTGAGAAAAGAACCACTTATTCAGATTGTCAACTCCTCCTCAATACCAAGTTTGCGTCGTAGTTTACGTTTTTGAAGCCGCTCCACGCGCCGCCCTGGTCCGTGTGCTCGCAACCTCGTAACTCCTGCACCGCCTCTTTCTCTCCTCTCTCTCTTCTCTCGGTCCTTCATGAGAATAATCCAAACCATGGGCGCTCATCTAGCTCCGATGTGACAGCCATCTCGTCATTTTAAAACGGTTTAAGTTTCCGTACGAAACAAAGCAAAGCAAAACCACGCGCTGTTAAACTTTGAGCTGCAGAGAGAGAGAGAGAGAGAGACGGAGAATGTGGAATCTGCCTGTGGAATCCCGCCAAATATACCACGTGGGACACAAAGTTGATTATTTCTTTGTCTAATGTGACCTGCTAAATGTGAACGCTCCTGGATGTGTCAGCTGAATCTGGATTGAAGTACAAATGTCAATACATCACAGAAAACGATGCAATCAGATGTTTTTATAAAATGCTGACCCAGGTGAGTTGCCGTGCAGGTTCTCAGATGGTGGTGGCCATGAAGGTGATCTCCCTGGCGTTCGACCTGGACAGAGGAGCCGTGAGCAGCCTGCCCGGCCCCGCGCAGTTCCTTGGCTACACCCTGTTCGTGGGCAGTGCTGTGTTCGGCCCCTGGACCTCCTTCTCCCACTACATGAGTGCAGCGGAGGGCCGGACGCTGGTAAGTCTGACACACTCCATATGCTTACACACACCCTGAGTTTAAACTCTCTACAGGATCCACAACATGGGATCAATTTACTTTATTTGACTGAAATATTCTGTCTCTTTCTGTCCAACAGAGCAGATAAAGTCTACTTTTTAGTTTCTCACATTGTGTCCCCTATAGCCCTGCTGCAATATCACTAGCCTGGTGAGACTAGAATGATTCCCCTCTATATTTTTTTTTCATCAGTCTGGAACCCCCGGCCCCCGCATCAGTAAAATCAAAATGATCCCGTAAAAACTCAAAAACCCAGTGGGAGAAAATTGAAACCTCTGGGAGAACCTAGGGCTGGGAACAAAAATCTATTTGATTTAAAAATCGAGTTGATAGGTCAAATTGTCTCTGCCCCCTGCTCAGAGGAAGAAGGTCCTGCTGCACAAACGTGCCAAGTAGAACAGAGCCCACCTCAGGATTTTGGGTTGTTTTATTGCTCAATCCAAATACAGTACAAATAATTTGGATGTTTAATGTCTTTGTTGCACAGTGACTTTTCAGTTGAGAAAGGGTTTGCCTTTGCAATTTGGTTTATATTGATGCACTTTTATTGTATACAATAAATATATGTATATATTTACAGTTCGCAGTTATTTTGTTGATTGTTGATTTTGTTGAAATGGGGTGTAAAAAAATCGGATCGAATCATGAATCGAGTTTTTTATTCAGCCAGCTCCACAGAAGGAGAGATGCACTCCTATGGACGGACAGGCTATAGAACCAGGGCCAATGGGAGTCCCTCAGCGGACGGGGCAAGACCACAAAAGAACGTCCAGTTCTTGTTGAAGCTTCAGTTCTTGTTGTCCAGTCCCTAGATTACCGGTCTGAATTCCCCACTGCCTGAATGCTCCACTTCCTAGTCTGAATGCTTAACTCCTAATCTTAATTTTTCAATTTCTTGTTTATTTCTTATAATAATATTTATGTATGTACAGGAGAAATATACAGACTTGACAGCTAGGCTATGGGTTAGAGCTTTACCTATCTGACCTGAGTGACCATAAGCTAAGAGGTATGAGTTGCGCCTAGTCTTATAGTTGTATAGTTGGGCCTGTCGCTATATCCACTCATCGTTCAATAAATGACAGCCAAACAATACATTTTGGGGCTCAATATTTAACATCTGTACATTTATTTGCATTATTTGCCCATTTTTCTAGTGTAATCATTTATTTTCTTACCCAACCTTAGATAGGTTTCATTGTAGTTCATGTTTATAGCGGGATAGTTCCATTTGTTCCCAGGCAATGTGCAATGTTGAGAACACTTTGATATCTTATTTGGTTACAGAATTTGGATTACAGACTTTGGTACAAAATACCCTGAGAGGATGAAGGTAATGTGTGATTAGAGTTGTTTCTTTCTCTGCAGTCAGTCAGCTGGTTCCTGGCCTGTGCTGCGAGTCTGCTGAAGAGCCTGCTGTGTCTGGTGGTGTCCAGCTGCGTGGCGCCATACCTGTTCCCCGTGTTTGTCCCCGTCAGCGGCGGGCCCCTCACCGACAGGTAGGGCCCTGCAGGCCTCGAGAACCAACCAGTCTGTGCCATACGGGGCCGAGCTGCCCCATATGAACAAGCTTCTAAATGAACAGTGTGTCTGTGTTTCTCTGGTCGTAGGTGGCTGCGCGCCTATGAGAATGCCGTCTCCTTCCATTTCAGTAACTACTTTGTGGGCCACCTGAGTGAGGGCACCAGCATGTTGGCCGGAGCGGGCTTCTCACTGGACCAGGAGCAGACTCGCTGGTGAGGGCATCATTCTTCTTTGTACAAATAATATATCTAAGAAAATAGAAGACGTTCTATGAAGTGCTTCACAGCTAGAAGGTCCCAAGTTCGATTCCCACCGGGACGGGCCTTTCTGTACAATAGGTTACTCCTCCAGCCAGGTGTATCTGACCATCGGCCTGGCTCCAGATCTGGAGATGTGTTCCCGAGCCAGCTGCTCCTCCAGGTCGCCCGGCAAACTTTCAGAAACTTTCAAGCAGTTTTTAGGACAGAATTAAAGCAGTGGTCCATTCTTGGCGGGGAAATTCCAAGAAGATTTGGCATCAACTACATTTCTAGAGTGGAACATTCACAAGCAAACAGGAAGTGGAGTAAACCAATCAGTGAAGAGCAGAAAGGCTCCGTCAGGGCATTGGGCAGTTTTCCTGATGTGTGATGACTGACCTGTTCTCAGGGACATGAGCGTGGTGAGGCCCCTGCAGGTGGAGATGCCCCGCTCCCTGGTGCTGGTGGTCACCTCCTGGAACATCCCCATGTCCCAGTGGCTCAAAACATGTAAGGATCTATTCTATATTCCTTGTTATCCACACTTATAGGAACTACTCTAAAAGTAATGCCTTTGGAAGCAGGAAAGAAAGCAGGAAATATCAACCCAAAAGACTTTTACATTTTATGTTTATTTTTAATTAGGATTTCATTAGGAAATAAGACAATGCATATTAAGGAACATGTAGGAGTAGGATCTACCTGTCCAGACTTTTGGCCAAGATAGTCGTGCATGGTTTTACAGCCTCCTCTTGTCAATGCTCTGGTATTTACTCTGTTATTAGTTGTACTTCATAAGGTGGCGCAGCGGTTAGTGCTCGTTCTTCACAGCTAAAAGGTCCTGGGTTCAATTCCCACCTGGACGGGGCCTTTCTGTGTGGAGTTTGCATGTTCTCCCTATGTCTGTGTTGGTTTCCTCCGGGTACTCCGGTTTCCCCCTTTAGGGTACACTCTACATTTTACATTTTTATGTACTTGTGTACTAATATGTATATATAATATAATATGTGTTTCAGATATCCTTTAGCAGGTTTTAATCTATGTGATTTACTAAATGCACAAATTCAGCTTTTGCCAGATCCACTCGCAGTAGTAAATAACATCATGACACAGGAGAAAGGAAGCAAAATGCATAATTCCAATGTTGTTTAGCTGCGTTAGAGCCCAGAGAGCGAGGTTTAGCATTACAGATTGCTTTCTCTCATGTTCTCCAGATGTTTTCAAGAACGCCATGAGGCTGGGCACGTTTCCTGCCATCCTGGTGACTTACACAGCCAGCGCTCTGCTGCACGTGAGTATTCTCAGCTCTGAACCAGGACAGAGCCACAGTACAAACCTAAAGTCTGTGCTACGTGCGCTCCCCAGGGTCTCAGCTTCCACCTGGGTGCCGTGCTGCTGTCTCTGGGCTTCCTCACCTACACAGAACACGGTAGGCACGCTCCTCACCTGCGCTGCACTCTCACAACTGGGTCTGACCAAGGTGAGCATCTCTTTAATATCGTTTTGTGCCCTCAGTTCTAAGAAAGAAGCTCGCCAACATCTTCAGTGCATGTGTCCTCTCCAGACCGTGTGCAGCTGGGTGCAGCCATCAGCACAAAAAGGTACGGCAGAGCGAGCTCAGCAGTCTCTGTTTGATGGTCAATGTTTAGATCTTAGTTTTAATGTCTAACTCTCCACACCAGTCAGTTTCCCCACACTTAGTCATTCCCAAATACTGACATGTTTGGTATCCACGTGTAGCATGAAAGGCTGTGACCGAGATGACGCTGTAATCCAAAGATGGTAGTTTCCTTTTGTGGGAGACGGCAGTGGCTAAAGACGGGAGAAATACACAAGGCGCATGTGCAGATGGTATGAAGCGTAAAGGCCATTTTCTAAAAATCAGGTTTTCCTTTCAACAACATCTCCACTTTAGTGGCTCCTACAGACTCCGAACTTTACTGGATTGGAACCAAAAGGGATAGACTTTTTTCTTCATTGTAAAGAGCACAGTCAGAGCTTTAAAAATGAGCCCTCCCACCACTACTTACGCCTCAGAGGAGCTGAGAAACATTGCAGTGGTTGCTTTCCTCTGATTGGTTGATCTGACAGTCAATCATTACCAATGGCACTCTGGTGGATAAGGCCAGGCACAGGTTATTCTATATTATTCCACACTGCTCCTCTATTTTATGTTGCAGACGTAATTTCAGAGCCATAAGGCATATGCCAGGGTCTTATTTTTAGATTTTAGTTCAGCTTTTTAGTCCAACACACGCCTCACCCCTCAACACACGCCTCACCCCCAACACACGCCTCCCCCCCCAACACACGCCTCACCCCCCAACACACGCCTCACCCCTCAACACACGCCTCACCCCCAACACACGCCTCCCCCCCAACACACGCCTCACCCCCCAACACACGCCTCACCCCTCAACACACGCCTCACCCCCCAACACACGGCTCAGAAATCAATGCCTCTGTCTGCCCCGTCACCCTGAGTTGTCCTAAAAGGCCTTTTGTTCTCTGTAGGATCTGTGGGTGCTGCTCATAAACCTGTTCTTCAGTTTCCTGGCCGTGCTCCATCTGACCTACCTGGGCTCCATGTTCGACCCCGGCCTGAATGAGGAGGAGGCGGAGCAGGTGAGTTTGCCCCGCCGCACCTGGGCACTGTCTGCTGCTGACTTGGCGGATGCCCACGCTGATCTCAGTCTTCTGTGTGATCTGTTTTTATTCATTCTCCTTTTACTTTACGGGGGGCTCTCATGATGGGAGGGCTGGCGGTGGGAATGAGGTGTTTGCATGTTGTCTCTGATTGGTTAATCTGTCTGTCCATCATGACCATTCCAATCGCTCACCTATGCAGACCAGACGACCCATGTAAACCCGACAGATTCAGTTTGCTTATTGGCTCCATCATGAGAAATGCCTACAACAACAAACGCCTTCCAAACTTAGGGTTGGCCAACCTTCCCTTGAAATACAGAATCATCCTGTATTTTTAAAAATATGGGCGTGTCCTGTATTAAATCAATAAGGGACGCCTTTTGTTCTGTGTTTTGAGGCTTTAAACCTGGTCACAGCAAATTATAAATAATCTGTAATTAATAATCAAGCTCCAAAAGTTGTTGATTATTATTTATTATTATTTAGTCACGTGGTGCACATATTCATTTGGTGGTGGGTAACCGGTCTCCATGGAAACACCAAACAGCAATGAGTGCATGTGAGCGTGTGTGTGTGTGGCTGACCAGTTAAAATCCTCATGAAATGTCCGTTTGTTTATTAGTCCAACATCTCCAGGAGGTATTGTCGCTTCTGTTTTATCAGCAGCTAATGGAACAGGAAGGGTTAGGAGGAGTTCAAGGGATGTGGGATATAAAACTAAAAAGTTCTAAATGGAACTGTTCTATAAGCCAAACGCTTTCATGGAAGCTGTAGTTTAGGTGAGGAGAGGGGGGGCTGACATCTGCTGACGAACAAAGCCAGAGGATGGCCTGTAGCTTCTAGCTTGTAATGGCTGGTACTGTGGGTGGATTTTTTACTGCCAAGCTCTCGTTGAGTTGTACATAAGTATCAGTATGTGCCGTGTCTCTGCTGTGTTTCAGGGCTATGCTGCGGTCCACACCATCCAGAGGTGGTCCGAGCTCCACTGGACCGGTCACTGGATCATCCTCCTCAGCTGGACCATAAGTCGATTACTATAAAAAAACACTTGTGGACTGTACATACTTTGAGCTCTATCTTTTTTACCTTTTATACTCATCACTTTTGTAAAATAAAGGCTTTTGATCAAAACTTTCCAGATACGGTCGTATTTCCAGAGATTTTGGAGACGGCTAAAGCAACTCCTGACTAAAAACATGATGTGAACTCTGCCAGGTTTGAAGAAGGTGGAAAGGTCGTGTTGGACAAATGAGCGGAGAATTCCACAGTTTGGGGGTAGGGCTGATATTTTCTCTCTAATGGATGATCTGTTTGAGATGCAGGGCTCGTCTTAGGCCTAAACTGAAGCTGGTGAACTGAAGACGCTTTCTTTTATTTACATTTATATAATTGTGACAAGGAATTTTATGATAGTGTCTGAGTAATACAGTTTGTAAAGACATTCTTTGAGGTGTTAGCTCATAAACGCCTGTTATTAAAGAGGGGGTATTATGCTTTTTTCAATCACATAGCACCAGTCTATATCACACTACAATGATGACGAAACCTTCTGTTGGTCTGTAAATGCAGTAAATTAGAATAACTGCCTTGTATAAAATGTCTCTCTCAAAATGGCTGTAGTGAATGTCTTGAAATAGGCCTCTGTCTCTTTAAGAACCTCTGACTCTTTCCGACACGCCCCCTCCACACACTGTCTGTGGCATCAGTGGGGAGGGGGTTCTGCTGAGGAGCAGTGCTTGGTTACTCGGCTGGTGACGAAAGCTCGGAGGCGTCTCCAGGAGGTGGGGGCGTTCCTAGGAGGACTCAGGCAAACCTATCCCTAAGATGGCTGCCATCAGAGTTTTTACAGATTACTCAAAAATACGTGAATGTGCCAAGGCAACACTTCAGGCATGTTTTTAATGAGGGAATGACATAATAACATGATGTAAAGCTTGAAAAAGTCAATTTTGCATAATACCCCCCCTTTAAAATATATATATATCATATTTTTTATATAATAAAATAATATGAATATTATATTTCCATATTGCTCGTGTCAGGAGTCCTTGTTCCACATGTTATTGTAGTGTGACTGTATGACGTTCTATGACTCCAGCTTCAGTTTTTCAGTACCAGAAGGTGAATGTGGTTCTAGTGTTCTGGGACTGGATGGGTTGGACTGTTGTTGTTTTTTTTGTCGTGATCAATTATTTGAACAAAACTAACAATCTAATTTACTTGCTCCCTCTTTCGTTGTTTGTAAACAAAAAAATATCAGGTACAAGGCCTTTAAAAGTGAAAACTTCATTGACTGGACCTTCTTTTGGATGAAATGTGATGGACAAATCTCTCTATTGTAAATGTTGGTCGTCATATTCACTGTTAAAGGCCCAGCAGTGCATATTGTGTTGTCTTTTCATTTTGCAATAGTGTGATGATAAGTTGAAGTTGAGCTTTCTAATGGAAAATGCAGTTATTTCAATGTAAGGAACAGTTACACAGCGACGGAGACCGCAAGTCTTCCTGAAGTTTTGTTGACAATATTGGAGTCAATACAACATGTCGCTGATTTATAGCAATAACACACACACCTTTTTTAGTCATATATGACGTCTCTTGTAACCTGACCCTCTGACCAGACAAAGCCATTTTACTTCTTTCCTTATTATACATTTCCCCCATCATATTTGTGTCCCTTATCTAGCTTGAATTGAACTTGTAATTATTTTTCCTTAGAACCTTCAGTGTTTCACTCTTAAATACTGATGCTAAGTAATGATACCCATACTCCATAATATTCTCCTCTGGTCTGCTGCTGGACTTTATGATTCCTCTCCTGGACTTTGAGCCGGCGCTGGGCTGTGCTCACCTGTGTCTGGTCAATCATTACTCTGCACAGGTAACATGTGCCGTGTCCCCATAGCCTCGGCGAGAGCGGCTGAAGCACCAGGACGTCCCTCTGAACCCCACGGAGAAGAATGAGACCAAACTGTAGCTGGATGGGGCCGGAGATCCCTCTGTCCTCGGAGATCTTCAGCGGTGAGAGAACCAGGCCGTTCTCTTCAGTCCTCACTTCCCGGGCCTTTATATCAAGGACAGAAAGAGTTGATTGAAAACCTATCTTTAAATACGTCTTAATGTTTTCTCTTAAAGCCGTGGAGAGGTTTTGTTTTATTCTCGCGTCTATCTACTCCATCAGGTTCAACTCTGTGCAAACAACTGAAACCAGGAAGTGCTGCTATGGGTTTTAAAAATGGTCTCCTATGTCCTGCACAATGATCTATGACAGTGGTGCTCAAACTGTGGCCCGATGTTTAGGTGGCTCTCACATTCTGCCATCTTAGACTTCAGTCATTTCATTTTGAGAAAACATGTTTTAGCAACATGTAAGTGAGCTGTTTTTAGGTTTACGCCCAGTTTAGTCAATGCCTGGGGATGTCATGGTTCCAAGTATTTGACCAAATGGGTCTATTGTGTCAATAGAACAAGTTGTATGTCTTTGAGTCTCATGAAAAGTGTTGTGTGAGACTGACCTTACAGCTCCAGCTTTATGTAAACACCGTCCTCTCTTTGCCCACACACCCGCACACAGCATGAAGTTGGTCCATCGGGGTTGAAACACATGTTGTGATAGGACAGTGGGTCTCAGCCTTTTTTCCTTGAAGCCCCCCCTGCGTGTGCTGTAGTCAGGCCGCTCATTAAAAGGTGTTTTCCAATATCAAAGGAATACATTGCAGAACTCAATCATTACATTTCAGATTCATATTCATAAAGTGAATGAGAAAAGATCAAAACCGTCGGGGAAAGGTTTAGCTCTGTCCTTCTGGGCTGTGGGTGCTTTTGTTCTAATTCCTAATAAAGAGTAAATAAGTTAGTAACCGGCGTCATATTCCAATAATATGCCGTATTTACGCATAAATATAATGGAAGTATTCCAAAGTCTCCCAAAAAGGGGTCCAAACCGCTCCAGTCCCCGACCACTTCAGCCATGGGGTCTGGAGCGGTTTGGGGGTAAAGGGCATGTCACCACTCTGATCGGTCACTCAGGCCTTTGAAGGGCAATAGTCGGCTTGCTGTTCATAGTTCTCTTTCTCTTCACAAATTTAAACCAGGCTCTATCATGACCTGTTCACAGAAAAGACCATTTTTTGCCCTCTCTACTCATAACTTACATGCCTGATTTTGATGTGGAAACATTCAATAAATGATTAAAGCCATTATAAAAGGCATAATATAAAATAATGACCATATACAAAGGTGTTCTGATGCAGGCTCATATCAGGCTGTGGTTGCTGCCTGACCATGGGCATAATAAGTAATAGACTCCGTGTCCTCACTCCTCTATGTTTTCCATAATATCCACATTCGAAAGGGAAATCATGGCGGATTTACAAACTCCTCCTCCCCTGCTGAGACGGAGCATGTTCCTAAAAAGACAGAATGCTTTGCAAAATACATTAATCCGAGTATTCAGTATTCTCTAACTAAATGCAATTTCACAGTATTCTCCCCAACACTGCATGCTTGTAGGGTTCGCCTCTAAGCTCCAACACCTGCTGCCAATTCATCCTCCTTTGTTCTTAAGTCATGTAAACTAAACTAATATAACACTCTGTTTGCTAGTGTCATGTTGTGATTAAACTTTAACATGGCTCGCTCCCTACTGTTGCCAGCAGGGGGCATTAGACATCAAGCATATAAGCAGAACATGTCCCATCCATTATTGTAAGATTAGAAGTGATCTTATTTTGACAAACCACTACGTAAAGGGTCAGTTTTGAGTGCGTGGCTGCAGTGTGGGTTTTCGTTGCTCAACATAAAATCCCTGTGTGTCGCTCTGTTGCATCCAGCCATCAAAGACGAGCTGTGGCTGTTCCTGATCCCGGCGGGCCTGGCGCTGCTCACTCTGGGGCTGTTTCTGGAGGAGGTGGGCTTCTTCCTGCGCCATGTCCCCTCGCCCAAACGGAGACAACTGTCCCTGTGGATCCTGGGCATGTACCCGGTAAGGTCTCTCCACTGTACAAGCTGGTCAGGCTACAGGATGTGTGGGAACCAGATTCAAGCATTCGAAAATGGCCACTGATGTTATGTTCAGTGGTTCTCAACCTTTTCAGCTCTGGGGAAGTTATATCTGCACCTTTACTCTATAATGTGTCTCCCATCAAAAGAGCTGTTTTAATGATACACATTCAGGAACATTGACAGGATCTTGGGGGCGACGGTGGCGCAGGTGGTCGAGCGGGTCGTCTCGTGATCGGAAGGTCGTGGGTTTGAATCCTAGCTCCTGCAAATGCACACTGTCGTTGTGTCCTTGGGCAAGACACTTCACCCTACTTGCTCTCAGTGTCTGTGTACACTGGTCTATGAATGAGAGTGAATGCGTGACTGGTTCCTTACTGTAAAGCGCTTTGGGCCTGATAAAGGTAGAAAAGCGCTTTATAAGTTGAGTCCATTTACCATTTAATCTTAAAAATCATCCATATACAGTGGGTTGCATAAGTATCCGCCCCCTTTAACTTTTTGCCATTTTGCCACACTATGGTCCACAAACAAAAACATATTTAATTGAAATTATTTGAGATACACACTATGTGACACACATTTATACATGATTTTGAACTTTTTTTTTATAAATAAAAAAACATTTCACTTCATGATCACGTAAAATGTCAACTAAATGTATGCAGTAAAGGGGGCTGGATACTTATGCAACCCACTGTAAGCTCTGTTCTGTAAATTCTTCCATACTGGCCATGAAGGAAACTCAGCTTATGAGCTAAAGGTCTTTGAGCGGCCGCAGATTTGTTCTTCTGAAACACTGAAGAGGCCCTGAGAGCCCCCCCACACATGCAGCACACTGGAGGAAACAGAAAAGGGGCAAAGAAAGAGGTATCTGGGCAAGACTCGCAGCTAAGCCACACAAGTGTGGTGGTGGGAAGGACCCCATTCTTATAACCTGTAGCTTCATTTTCCCCCATATAACATCATGAAGGAAGTCAAGCTGTGAGACCTGATTATCTGGAACTTCTTCTCCTCGGTCCTTGGTCCATATTTCAGTGTGGATGTGTTTAAAATGCACACTGTATTTTTAATTGGAAAAAAAACAAGAAACTGCAAAGCCAGATTAAAAAGAATGAAATGATTAAATGTGGCTCGTTGCAGGTGTTCGCGGTCTCTTCTCTCGTGGCCCTCTACGTCCCACGCTCCTCTTCTCTCTGCAACTTCCTGGCCTCACTGTGAGTTTGCCGTTGATTTCAAGGACGAGCCTAATATGGGGGGGGGGGGAGTGTGTATGAGGAAATGTTGAATCAGTTAAGACTAAACCGCTCAATGGCCGCACTATATAGAAGTAGAATATAGTCACAGAAACTCATGAGTCAGTGGAATATTTATGGATAGATCAGTCAGATCAGTTACATTTCACACATATTGTACATGAATGAAGATAACGGCTTGGATTATTGCCTTTTTGTCTGAGAAAGGAAGCTATCAGTCATTTAACAGCTCCATAGCCGTTAACGTTAGCAACTTTTTACCATAACAATATATAATCAAGTAGTTTATTCATGAAATAAACACCACACGATGTGATTGAAACAGCGGTTTTCACTCATTCTGTTGTGTTTAGTTCAAAGACCTGTCTCTGTCTGTTCTTCTCCGAGTCTCGCAATGCATTGTGGTCCAGTGACCGTCGCTGCTCACTACTTTTCAGAATGCACTGAGAGAGCACTAGTTTTTTTTTCCTGATACTAGCACTTTAACGATACTTTCGATAACGATACCTAAACCATAATACTAGTCGTCTATAACTAGACCATTTCTTTTCAGTAAGTTTCATGTCTCTGGACCAACAGCATCAAAACTTGAGGCCAGATTCTTAGCGTAAGCTGCAGAGCAGACATCTGCGCAGACGGGTGGCGCTCCTTGCAAAGTGGGCAGGACAGGGGCTAGACAGACTGGTATGGCGATGTTGTGGCGCCGCCTCCCCGCGCTAGACCACTACAGCGAAAGGCGGAGGGCTGCGGGCGTGCCAGGGGGGGTCGGGATGTTTAATAAAGTTGAAAGAAGTAAAGCTGTCCCTCCACTCAGCTGCAAAGTCAGATCTGAGATGAGTGTGAGGTAGGCAGCGAATGAAAGGCAGCCATCGGCGCAAATTTACCAAATGAAAAGAATTGAATTGATCAGAAAGTGTCATTGGCTGCGGAGAAGATGCAGAGTTATGCGGTAGTTGCACAGAAATTGTAGCTTATTGGAGCAGTTGCACTACAGTTGCAGGATTGTTGGAGGGGCTGAATTAATGAAAGTTTGTGAAATGCGCTCCTTGGATTTTGGACTGAGCTGCACACGAGGAGCAGCAATGCAAATGCTCTCTTCATTCATCAGGAGGTAAACGCAGCACAGTGGCTCTGACACACATTGAGAATACAGTCTTTCTCACTTTTTTTAGTGTAATCATATCAGCTGCTTGTATCCATGCGTGTGCGCATTGAGCAACCGTGCCGCACGGTTTGGACAGAGATGGCCTTATGGGAGATAACTGACTGAAGGGAATGCAGCAAGTGCTCATTTCTGCTTGTAGGTCTGACCATGTCCATGTGCAGGTACCACTCGTTTACGCTGCTGAAGTTCATGGGGCTGATCACAGACCTGTTCGGAGGGGAGCAGAGGATGATGGAAGTGCTCTCCGGACAGACGGTCTCCCCGGACCCTTTCCCCTGCTGCTGCTGCTGCTGCTTGCCCCTGGTGGCCGTCAACAGGTAACGCAGACTGCGCAAACACAATACTTGGAGATCTCTGGCGCTGATGAACTTCTCCTTTGCTCTCCTGAGCAGGAGCAGTCGGTTGTGGATGATGGCCGCGGTGCTGCAGCTCTCGGTGGTCCGCAGCATCCTGTTCTTTCTCACTCTGGTGCTGTGGACTGACGAACAATATGACTACGGTGATGTACGTTTGCCCGTTTAACCTCTTAAAAGTCCTATATCATGTAAAATCGACTTGTATGCTGTTGTAGTGCTATTTCCTTACCAAAAAAAAACCTAGAGTGGTTTTTGGCTTCATTCACACAGTTCTCAGCAATCCTCTTGAATCCTGCTCTCTGAGCAGCTGCTCCGCCCTCTGCTGGAAAACCACTGAGTTGTGACACGCTGACATTAGAAAGGAACAGAAGTGCTCAACGTCTGTAATGTAATGCCTTACGGCCTGATTTCCATTTATTAAACAGCTTTTTCATTATTTCTGTTGAAAGAAAGAAAAAAAAAAAAAAAAAGGAAGGGCCCGAAGCACTTCCAGGTCAACGCTGCCCCTGCGGAGAAAACAAACACACCCCCTGAGCGTCTGAACAGATGTCATGTTTGCACTCCTTGTGAAGAAGGAGCTCTTTCTAACCTACTCTGGACACGCCGGTTCTTTTTTCTCACCTAACGATAATGTCATGGAGAAAAGCGCTACAGGACTTTATTCAACCTTCCTAGAGAAGAGGACACTCACCAGAAGCTGGAATTTCTTTCCGGGATTCAGCGACTATCACCAAAATAGTGTTTTTCTGTGACTGATGTTTGGTGAATCTTCACCAGAATCAAAGTGCATTAACTTTTATACCAACGAGTTTCATAATGTAAACACCTGATGGAGCGGCCAGGATGTCAACTCCTTATAACTGCATTATGAAGTAACTTCACTATTGCTGTGATATTTCTACTACTGCTAATGTTGCATGAGGAGCATCAACTCGGAGAGAGGGGGCGGAGTTAACTGAATCCAAACGTCTTGTCTTCCAGGTTTGCAAAATACCTCTCTCTTACTACTCCATTGTGGTACACTATATCATATAAATGCCTATACTTTACTTTGGAATGGCTAAAATAGCAGGATACAGATCCTTTAACCCCCACTTGAACCGAGCACATTTTCTCCAGTTCTGCATTACCCAAATCTAAGCTTCTTGAACAAAAAGCAACGACAAAAAGCCACATGTGGGGGTTTTAAGTGTTTAAAACTTGGTAATTAAGTAGGGCTGGGTGATTATGGAAAAAAAAAATAATCACCCCCAGAGGGACCACGGAAAGGATTTATTAAGGTAAACAATTTACTTATGGTGCGTTCCACTTATGAGGGAAGTCGGAACATCTGAGCAGGTTGTAGCGTAAATATTAGAGGGAGATGGTCCGTAAAAATTACAACTTTGTTGCTCATGTTTGAGCATCATTATCAGTTTACAGATAAACTTAATTGTAATATTATGCAATAGTATAATTGTTGTAAATACAGTGATATTTCAGCACTAGTTGCTTCATATTTTACTTTTTACCATTTAATAAGACGTTAGAGACAGAGCAGTAAAGTTTATCCGTTTCGCGTTGATATTTTACAAGTTTATTTGGGAAACATCTGACAAATAACATGGTTTATTGAAGCTTTACATGTGTTACATGTCACATCTTTAAATGCTTATTCTCGGGTTAGCTGCTCCTGTCCGAGTTTCCGAGTTGGAATTACAGAGTTGTTGTGCGTTGCAGTTGAAACTTCAAAGTCAGCCATGTCGGAGCTTTAAGCTTAATCCTGTCATCACGGAGTAAAACACTCACCATAGCTTCACTACAGCCAAATGGTGTATTTTTTTTTCTCTTTTTTCTCTGCAGCTGCTCAGCAAAGGGAAGCAAGAGGGAGGAGATTAGAGTTAGTTCGCTTGAATAACCAGGAAGTGAAACCACTGGATACCACTTTAGCTGTTCTAGATCAATATTGCATTTTCTAACCAGCAAAGTGTATGATAGTGCTAAAGATGACTTTATACTTATATGACAGTATTACCAAATACCGGCAGTACAATGCCCCCTCTTTAAGAGTATGACCCTGGTTTAGTTCAGTCTGCTCTTGCACCACGTATCAAGTAAAGATATACTGCTACTTTTTATTCACAGGTGGACTCGCTCAACCCTAACTTGTACGTGAACGCCATCATCGGCGTGTCCACGTTCCTGTCCTTCTACGGCCACCTGCTGTTCTACAAGGCCACGCGCAGAGCCCTGCCGGGGTACGGCCTGAGGGCTAAGTTTGTCTGCATCATCGTCGTGCTAGTGCTGTGCGGTCTGCAGAGCGGGATCCTGGAAACCATGGGCGCACTGCGGGTCTTCCCCTGCACCCCGCCCTTCTCTGTGCTGGCCCGCTCCCAATGTACGTCCAGTTAAGTTATGTACCATACCTCATACGAGTCTGGACCACAACACGCGTTTTAATTTTGTGGTTTCTTTCATTGTTTGTAATGACAAAATCAGGCATCGGGCCTTTAAGAGCAGATTTGTCAAAACAAACCAAAAGTGTGTGATGGTTCTGGTCTTTCGCAGTGATCTACCACTACTGCGTGATCGTGGAGATGTTCTGCATCAGCCTATACGCACGCCGCACCTTCAGGAAAGTGGAGCCCGGCGCGGCAGTGGACGAGGAGGCCCCGTGCGGAAGGGGGCAGGAGGACAAGGCCGTGCAGACCCAGAGCTCCACGGGTCGACCCAGGGACCAGAGCATAAACAGGGGCAGTGTGGCTGAGTACCGGCGGGGCAGCGGAGACAGTCTGTGCAGGATCGAGCACGCACCACTCGAGGCGTTCAACTTCCCAAATCTCACACCCCAAAAAAGAGACGACACGTGCAATGTCCCGGAGCAGGGCAAAGAGGACTCCTCAACTGTTACTGTAGTATGATTGACTGAATGGGTGACTGCTTTTCCTACTCATCATTTTTGTTTCCTTTTTTTTAAATATACTTGTAAATACATCTGTGTTTTTGCTGCAATTGTCAGTAAAAGGGGTGTTCACAGACTGGGAATTTTCTTTGGTGGAATGGAGCTAACATAAAATATATGGACAGAATTGTAATATGAGAGGGTGAACAAAAAAATTAGAAGTAAACTAGTGAAGAAACAAGCTAAGATCTAAGTTTACCTGACATACAGTGGTTACAAATGTACAACAGCAGACACAAGTTTTCATATTCCACTCAATGTTCTTGTTTGTTAAGAACGTTCAGTGACAAGCCACAACCCAAAGGATAAACACATTTTAAGTAAAGTTTTAATGAGGAAAGAGGATAAACAAAAGGACTAGACCATATTGGCCCACCCCTAACCCATCACATTGTTTCTGGACTCATGCTGCTTCTCTAAGGGTGCATCTGAATCGAGCAAACTGGTCTAAGCCCAAACCGGATGTGCTTCAGCTACATGACAGTGCTGTTCAAAAACATCTCATTGCACATCTCTCGGTCACAGATTGTTCAGATTATATCACAGCGTGGTTGCTTGTTTGAGGAGGAGGCTGTTGGACCAGGAAGCGTGGAGGAAACGAGGTCCGTGGCCAACGCTTTGTGCACTTCTCCAAAAACGAGCGGGTGCCTGTAATCTTGAATGCATGGATGAATGGACTCTAAAGTGCTTACCCTCATGTTCAGCTGTACCACAGTCTGAGAAACACGGCCTCACTTGGATTCCACATTGTGTGCATGGCTGTGAAACCCAGGCGTTTGAGCCCCACACAGGCAGAGGCTGTGACTGTGTGCTCCCCCGGCCACCCCGTGACTAGAGACAGACCTGTCGCCAGACGTCAGTCTTAAGGGGGGCATATGAAATCCACGGGGGGGCACATTTAGTATTACTATGAAGTACATATTTTTCATATGGTATTCGCGTAGCCCTGGCGCACACTGATCATTACATTAAACATAATCAACAGCAAACATGACCAGACCAATTACAGCTGCTACACGAGTCCTCGTGGCGGAAACGTCAGTATGTTGCAGGTGGCGTTTCTCCGAGCTGAACCTCCTCATCAACACATCCTTCCACTCAGACATGAACTTATGAGTGAGGTTCTTTTCAAAAGCAGCTGAATGAGCTGGGCCTTGCATCTGTGCAGAGTACTGCGCCGATGCAACGAAAACACGTGTCTGAGTGTGGAAAACGACCGGACTCTGGGGCTGTAGAACGAGCGCCTGTAGAGACAGAGAAAGAGAGAGAGAAAGAGAGAGAGGGATGAAATGCCTCTCTCGGTGTCAGGGGAGGAAATAGTTACTTGTTGTGGAGTTTGGGCTGGTCTCTAATTGGGCAGAAAGCGCAAAAGTAACACTGCGCAAATGAGTGATACGTATCTTTGCCCAATTTGTAGTGGTAATTCTGCAGGCCTTCTCGTGGTTATACGGCGTATACCTGCGTATCACGTAGACTACACCACATCTGTGTCTGGGGGGGCACAAGCATCTTGGGGGACGGGCACGGCCCCCTATGGCCCGCCCATAGCAACGGGTATGACTAGAGATACACCGATCCAGATTGGTTTGCTTCTGATACCAATAGTGTGAGTCTCTGCCAATAGCCGATACTATTAATCTCTTAACCCCCACCTGAACCAAGCACTTTTTCTCCAGTTTGGCTTTACCCAAATCTAAAAAGCGTTAAAATGGCAACACACTTTTGACGCATGAAAACCCGACAAAAACCACAACCAAAAAAGCAATATATATACACTTTAATATGCTGCACTCGATGAAAAAAAGTTGGGACATCCAATCATAGTTTCTGTCCCAGCATTGATTAGTTGCTGCTAGCGTTAGCATGCTGTTGCTGCTAGCGTTAGCATACTGTTGCTGCTAGCGTTAGCATACTGTTGCTAGCCAGGAAGTTTTGTCGCCTGGGAATCCTCATGCTGCTGTGTGCTTCCTTTGGAACTTCACAGCAGTCTGGGGACCATGGCCCAAATCTTCACATGGATTTGGGACCAATCACAGGCTGAGGAGGGACGGCGAGACAATGATGGGCGATTCGCCATATGGAAGAGGCTGTTGTAGTTTATTTATGGATAAAAAATATTTTTAAAAGTTTATTTACAGATCCAACATGACAGCAGCAGACGCGACGCCATATTTCGATCAAGCTTTAGACCGTGTTCTAGTTTAGCTCGAAGGTTTAGGGTACGTCATCTGATACAATTGATGCGATTGGCTATGGCTCCTGCAGACACATATGATAGACATTCGTAGTGCCCAATAAACGGCTCTGGACAATCGTAAACCACACCTCTCCCTGTCTGTAGCCCTCTGACTGTTTTTATTGTGCTTGTTTTGTTGTACTATGCCATTGTTCATTTTTTTTTAAACTGATTTTATTGACCTGTTGTAGTACTTTGGAATGTAAAGTGCAATGTAAATTAAGCTTGTCATAATTTTTTATGGCTAACACTTGATAATCTAATAATAATAATGCATTGGTTTTATATAGCGCTTTTCTGGACACTCAAAGACGCTTTACATTGCACTATTCGTTCACTCCATACTTGGTGGTGGTAAGCTACTATTGTAGCCACAGCTGCCCTGGGGTACACTGACGGACACAAGGCAACCAGTCTGCGCCATCGGCCCCTCTGACCACCACTCACTCGCTTCATTTCTGTGGGACCCTGCTCATTTTTAATGGGAAGAGATAGCGGACAGGAAGAACAGCGTCAGGTTTACTGTCCAGGTGGTTGCAGGTGACATCACAGCGTTCTAAAGGCCTATACGATTATATAGAGGAAAAATGATTTTGTTTTTGAGGAAATGTTTAATACATTTTATTTAAAAGCGTCTTTCAGAACACCCAAGGACACTGTACAATGGACACATTAAAAACATTAAAAACAAGAGCAACACAATAAAACAGAATACAGACGATTGAGAAGGTGAGCGCGTAGCTATGGTGTAGGACTGTCTGGACAGGTGAGTTTTGAGTTTGGATTTGAAGAGTGGCAGAGAGTCTATGGTACGGAGGTCAGAGGGGAGAGAGTTCCAGAGCTGGGGAGCAGAGCGGCTGAATGCTCTGTGCCCCATGGTGATGAGTTTGGCCGGTGGGACAGAGAGTTTGAGAGTGGAAGAGGAGCGGAGAGTGCGGGCAGGAGTTGCGATGTGGAGGAGGTCAGATATGTACGGAGGGGCCAGGTTATGAAGTGCTTTGAATGTGAAAAATGTTTGGTCTTGTACAGAGAGATCATGGGCCCAGTGACTGATATTAATGAGCATTTTTGTAATTCATACATTTTCTTTTCAGATATGACTTGTGGAAGTGTAATGCTGTTAATAGGAAAAAGTGGCCCCTGCCCCCCGCTGGGTCCGGTGACATCATCACATTCTAGAACCTGCAACCCAGCAATTATTGTAGGAATTCTGATTCAGCCCTAGATTATGTGAAGTTTGAAAGCATAGATACCTATTCCTTTCAAGTGAAGTCAGATACCTCCTTGCAACATTTAATGATATTGATGAAATAAATAAATGTGGCCTTCCCGCGTGTGAGAAAACATAATACATGCTCCGTTGCCCCAAGTCTGAGAGAAGCCAGGGAAAAGACATAAAAGCACAACAATGTTGCTCCTGACGTCACAAACGTCTTTGCGCCTGTTTTCTCCGGTAAGCGTAGTCCCCTATTCCCCACACTGATACGTTATGTGCGTAAAAAGTTGGTGAATTCAAATAACTTTGTTTAAGTTTTTTGGACTCGCCCCCATCATAAATGCCACCAATGAGAAGAAGAGCTGCAGACTTCCAGCCAATGGCGGCGCGGCCTGGCTGTGTGCCTCTGCAGCGCTCCGCCTATGACCCGCCCTCCCGCACAGGACCGTTTTGGCGGCTCGCGCTAAACATGGCGGAACATTTGAAAGGTAATGGCTCCTTAACATTTCCCTTATGTGACTGTGGATATACTTCTGCGTGAAAACCAGTCCTTCGGTCGCTTTAAGTCCCGGAGGACTGTTGTTGGCATTAGCTCCGCAGAGTAGACTTTGTTAATGTTGCGAACAGGACGCTGTTCGAGGGTTTGTTTTGCTTCTGCTCGATACTAAACTGCGGTGCACCTGCACAGTGCTCCGATTTAACATGTTTACTACTTCTTTGAGCTAAACCTCTTAATCCCCGCCTGAACCGAGCACACTATCTCCAGTTTGGCCTCACCAAAATCTGCAAGCTTCTTGAAAAAAGCCTCAAAATAGCGACGGAAGTGCAATTATAAAGTGGCAAAACGGCGCCGGAAAAGCAACAAAAACACAGTAAAGAAGCACGACTAAAGAGTGAAGAAAAGGCCACAAAAATGTGATGAAAAAGTGATAACAACACGACAATAAAGCCTCGAAAAAGCACAGATAAAAGAAGATGAAAAATGTGGCGACAAAAAGTTAAGGACCGGTTAGTTTTGTCGGTCTTAGCTTTCAAATTATGCGTTACCACTACCTTTAAGCTTTAAGCTCCAGTCAAGATTTTAGATTTAGGTAAAGCTGACCTCGGATCAATAGGTGGGGGGCTCACTACCGTCAGTCTACCCCGGGGCAGATGTGGCTACAATAGTAGCTTACCACCACCAAGTATGGAGTGAATGAATAATGCCATGTAAAGCGTCTTTGAGTGTCCAGAAAAGTGCTATATCAAACCGATGCATTATTATTATTATTATTATTATTATTATTATTATTTTTATTATTTTTATTATTATTATTATTATTATTATTATTATTTTTATTTTTATTTTTATTTTTATTTTTATTTTTATTTTTATTTTTTTATTGTTATCTACACCTGATGATGTGCACACATTGATTGTTGACTTTTCTACAGAGTGTGTTTTGGGTTCTCCCTGTGGGTGCTCCAGTGTGTGTCTGGCCTGTTGCAGGAGGCACAGTGGTTTTATCCAAGTGTATGTAGAAATAATAAGAGTCTGTTTTGCAGATTGCCATGTGCCCTGTAAGTTGTCCTGGGATGAAGTGGAGACGGTGTGCCGCCTGGAGGCGCTGCGCTGTAAGGAGCTGGGGGTGAGCAGGACCAATGTCAACGACTACGAGGTGGAGTTCATCTGCGACTACAAGAGGGTCAAGGTATGGATGGACACATTGTGGGGCTGGATTGTTTTATTGACATGTGCTATGGATGGAGCTATCAACTGACTATTAACTATTACAATTGCAATAAACAAACTCAATAACAAAGATGTTTTCCACTGCTTTGAAAAACAAAATCCTGATTAGCTCATGTCCTCTGGATGTTAAAGAAAGGTAGAAGATCTGACATGAGCATTTATGAGCAGGCATCATGAACCCTTGGCCCTATACGGTATAGTGGACATACCTCACTGAGCTCGCCACACTGGGACATAGGACATTTAAAGCAGTTAATCCTGTAACAGACAAATGATTGGAGACAGAATGTTGAAAACAAAAATGGGGCATTTCCATAGGACCAGAACGGGCCGGAGCATTTTGCAGGTGTTTCCACAGCCCTGGGGTCTGGAGCGGTTTGCCAGCCTCCCCCTAAAAGAGGAGGGGGGCATGTCATCACTCTGATTGGTCAGGCATTTGAGAGGCAGTAGTCGCTTGCATATTCAATGTTATCTTTCTCTTCACAATTGTGGTCATCTCTGCACAGCCTAAATGCCTCATTTTGATGTGAAAACATTAAGACATAAAAAGCCTAATCGTTTAGGGCTTTTGTTTTCTTCTCAATAACTGTTAAACTGTCACTTAAAAACCCAACTGCTCAAATAAAGAAATGAAATTAAGACTTGCGAGTGCCGGTACAGGCTTGGAAGAAACAAAAAAGGCAGGCTATTTCAAAGTCTGTTGTTAATTCGTTTTGGAAATGTAAAAGACATATAGACTAGTTAAAAAAAATTCACATTACATTTTCTTTTTTGTAGATGAATGCTCTGCCCCACCTAATGGCCACATTTAGCACATACAAAGGTATTTTGATGTAGGATTTATCCACCAATGTCGGAAGTCAGAAAATCCGACCAGGATCAAACGTTTTCTCGGAAACATTGGAGATGACGCATCTGTTCATGTTCGAGCATCATAATCAGTTTGCAGAGAAACTTCATTGTAATATTATAAAATAGTGTCATGTGTTTATTATTATTGTTGTACAGTGATAATTCAGTAGTTTCATATTTTCCTTTTAATCTTAAACTTTACTGCACTGTTGCTTATTTTTTTTACTTTGAAGTTTTTACTTTAAATTCTCCTTCTCAGGTTATGGTGCTTCTGTGTAGAGTTTAAATGTTCAGTTTAAATTTCAAAAGTCAGAGATCGGAAGTGTTGTATTGGGACCAGATTAATGAGTACAAGCATGTGGTATCGGTATCGGTGCAGCCCCAATGAAGAGGCGTTCATGCGACATTTTCTACTTAACAAGTGTTCTAGTCTCAGCTCCATCTGATAGATGATAGTTTAAAAATAACATCAGATCTAAATCTAAAACCAGTTGTTAGAGATTGTTGTCTTAACACAAAAATGTTTACCGTTTACCCTAAAGAACAAGATTTTACAGAACTTTTTTTTTTTTTTGGCCCAAATCCTGATTTCAATAATTATTTCTACTCATTGAATCGCCGCTCTGTCTTGTGTCCTTGGACAAAGCACTGTATCCACCATGTGTATATGAATGTTGTGAGTGAGTGATGGCTGTTGGTCAGAGGAGCTGATGGTGTGATGTTATTTCCTGTCGTCTACATGCGGAGCTTACCACCAGAAAAGATTGTCTCCATAAAGTATTCTAATAATGATCACAGCAAAGTTGGATATGTATATTCCTGACCTTTTGAAAGTACTCTTTGTTGTCCAGGAGGAGGAGTTCTACCTGGTGAAGTGGCGTGGTTTTGCCATGGCCGAGAACACGTGGGAGCCCAAAGATAACCTGAAGTGCCGTAAACTCATGAAGCTGTTCCACCTGGACCTGGACAAGGAGCTGCGCCGCCACAAGCGCCGGTGCGTGCCCCGACGGCTCGACAAAGAAATCTCTTCCTTCCTGGTCCAAAAGGCCAGACTGCGGCAAAGTCTGGAGCGCTGGCAAGCCCACCTCAACCAGACCCGCAACCACCCGGGGCGCATCTTTGTGATCAACGACGTGGACCTGGAGGGGCCCCCCAAACATTTCACCTACATCAACAACTACAAAGCCGGCCCTGGCATTGTGCTGGACGAGATGGCGGTTGGCTGCGAGTGCATTAACTGTTTGGAGGACCCGGTGGACGGGTGCTGTCCCGGGGCGTCTCTGCACAGGCTGGCCTACAACGAGAAGCAGCGGCTGCGGGTGAGAGCGGGGCAGCCCATCTATGAGTGCAACTCTCGCTGCCGGTGTAGTCCCGACTGCCCTAACAGAGTGGTGCAGCGGGGCATCCAGTTTGACCTGTGCATCTTCAGGACGGAGAACGGGCGCGGCTGGGGCGTGCGCACACTGCAGCACATCAACAAGAACACCTTCGTCATGGAGTACATAGGGGAGGTGAGTTACAGTGGGCTGAAGAAGTATCCGTACCCCTTTACAGGTAGCGCTTGTGCTCCTAATTCTGAAATCTAGGAGCACAGTCAAAAATTTAAGAGCACAACCAAAAAAAACAGGTAAACTTTAACAGGGAATAAGGGAATTAAAACATAACACATGCCACTTCCAGCATTCTGCTGCATTTTAGATATACAAGTAAAATATCGTTAAAAAGTGCCTTCATTTCTGTTATTCAACTTAAACTGTGAAACTAATAGGATAGACTCGGTAAGTAAAGTAAGTAAAACTGTAGCACCCGGCAGAAACCTGGTTAGCTGCCCTCTGATCCTCTGAAATGGTGCAGCGCCTCCTGGGTTTGTCTCTATTTCAGAGCGTGGTGTCCTGCACTGGTCAGCTTCCCCATCTCCTCCTTCCTCTTGGTCCTGTGCAGCTCCCTCCGCTCCACAGCAGTCTTTCACCATCTCCTCGTTTGTCCCCTTTTTGTTTGCTGTAGCCCCTCTTGTGACGCTTCCTGTGCTGCAGGTGTGGGGGCTCTTGGTGCCTCTTGGTTCTGAAACATTGATTGTGAGGAAAGGGTCTGAGGGATCATTTGTTCACTTCACACTAAAAGATTTGACTGTAGTACTAGTAGTAGTGTTCAGTCCACTGTCTATAATAGCGTTACAGCAGCTTTTTCAGTGACAGTGCAGGATTTTGTGGTCTGAGCTCATTCTACACATTAGGACATGGCTGGAACGTGTATGGGGAGGAAAATACTTAGCTTTCACATTTTTAAACTCCCTATTGTCCTGTTAAAGTACTGGTACAATTTTTTTAATGATACCCAGCCCTATAAAACCAGCTAGCCCTGTGCTTTGTTAATCATGTTCTGAAGTACAAATGCTCCTTGGTTTAGTTTACAGATCATAGTTAAGTCTTCTCTCAAATGGTAATGCCTTTGTTCCAGTGAAGAATCGTGATTATTTAGCACATCCAATAGTCCACTTGTCAGAAAAACTCGATGTACACACATTTCCTAAATCATGCAGTCCTGTTTCATAGCATCATCGCCTTAATTCATTGAAATTAATTTTAATTTCTGTTCAAAAGCAATATTTTTGCCAAAATTGCGCAGCATTGTCCAAGTCCAGCCAGTGTATGCAGTGTCCTCAGTGTCCTCCTGACAGCGCGGCAGGAGAGGACTATTCACGGCTCTTTTCCTAACTTTCCGTGTAACTAAAGTGCAATGTCTGTGTGCAGATCATCACCAATGAGGAGGCGGAGAAGCGCGGCCGCGAGTACGACAGCCAGGGCTCCACGTACCTGTTCGACCTGGACTACGTGGAGGACGTGTACACCGTGGACGCCGCGCACTACGGGAACATCTCGCACTTTGTCAACCACAGTGTGAGTGTAGGGAGAGGGAACCTCTGGATACAACAACCTCATGATACTCCGATACTGCCATAATCCTACGATAGATCACTGTTAAACCAGCATATGGGATTTCTATCCTTTTTTAACATTGCTAAACAACTGCATGATTCAAAGTTTATTTGATTAACATTTGTTTTCATGATCTTTCATTCACATTTAAAAACTCAAGAAACTAGTCCCGTTTCCAAAAGTAACACATGAACCAGTTAGTAGGGCTGCCAGGTTTATCGATATGGCATCCAATGGCAGTCGAGGGTTTGACTACTCTAATAACCTAACCTCAAGAGGCTGAGTTTTTTTTCTTCTTCTGAGTGATACAGTAGATGTCACTGATCAGATTTGTGGCGCCTCTGATCTCAGGTCCAGCTTCAACCATGGACAGCTTCTCCTCACTCCTCCCCGTTTACCATAATGATTAGGCTCGTGGGGGAAATCATGGCGGAATTACAGACTCCCCTTCCCCAGCTCTGACGAAGTTTGTTCCTAAAAAGGGCATAAGGGCGGGATTTTCACCGTAGACTCGGCCCTTGCGTGACGTGTAGCTTGCGCTGCTCCAATGCTAACAGTCCGACCCTCATTAAGTACGAGATTTCTAAAATTCTTCTTAGGAAAACCAGCCTGGTCCCCTTAATTGTAACTAACCCAGCGTTATCACAGGAGGAATATCTAGCTCTAGATAGTTCCAAAAAAATTGGGACCAGGCTTTAAAGTTGTTTTTAACATGTCTAAAGTCCAATGCTTTTCAATGGGGGACCAGCGGCGATATGGAGGAGCAATGGCGGCCTCTAGTGTTGTGGGCATAAAGCTGAGCAGCCAGTGGCCATTGGCTGCAACAGATAAATGTTTGTCTGAGTTTCCTCCAGAAGAGTAGATTATTGTGTATTGTTCTCATGTGGGACAGTTTGAGCAAGAATATGTTGTTTGACTAAAAGTAACTCCCTTCACTTTAGCAGTTTTTCAATTTTTATATTTGATACATTTAAATGTATAATCGAATTGCAATCGAAATATTTGTCAGAAAAATCACAATTTTTTGTCACCCCTCTGGCTTTGCCCCTCTGAGCCGAGGGGCAAAGCTTTCGATTTACCGATCGATCTATGTTCCCACCCTCACCTATGGTCATGAGATTTGGGTAATGTCCGAAAGGTCGCCTCCCGCGGGAGGTGTTCCAGGCATGTCCTAGTGGGACAAGGTCTCGTGGAAGACCCAGGACACGCTGGTGGGACTATGTCTCCGAGCTGGCCTGGTGTCGCCTCGGGGTCCCCCCAGAACAGCTAGGGGAGGTGTGCGTGGATCGGGAAGTTTGGGCATCTCTGCTGAGACTGCTGCCCCCCAGAGACTGGAAACACAACATACAGTATGTCGGGATGAAGCTCATCTACACGAGTCATTAAAGAAGAACAATTAAAAAGTGAAATTTGCAAGTATGCTGATAAATGATCATAATAGATCATAGTGATGGATCCATCTGAGGTCGAAGAGTTGCAGATCTGTTACAATTGAACAGTATCATTTTTGTCGTCTTCACATTCAGTGAGGTCCAAATTTGTTTTGAAGATTGAGAAAGCTTTCCTGTAGATTTTGAGTAACTTTCTGGAGATGCTCCTGTCACACCTAAGGCTGGGTACTGTCCCATTTTTTTCGATACCAGTACTTAATGATATTTGACTTTTGATACTGATACCAGAATGATGCTTTATCCATCCATCCATTTTCTTCCACTTTTCCATTGCCGGGTCGTGGGGGCAGCTGTTGGAGCTGCCCAAAGCACATTGCACCAGCCCCCCTATGGCGCCCCCTGCAGGTGGTGGGTCCACAGAAGGACGGCCTCATGGTTCTAACCGGGCCTGTTGGTCTCTCATAAGGCGCTTCTGAACCGCTCTTTGTCTGACCCGTCACCGAGGACCTGTTTGTCATGGGAGACCCTACCAGGGGCACGAAGCCCCCGACAACAGAGCATCATTCGGACGCTCAAACCCCCACCACGTTAAGGTGGCGGTTCCAGGAGGGGTGAATGATACTTTAACTATACTTTAATGATGCCTTTACTAAAATATAGGGAATTGGAGGGGGCAAAAAAACAATGTTTTTGTTAAAAAAAAAAAAAAAATGGGATAATGGGGCAAGCACTGGGTAAACATGTTTTGAAATAATAAAATAAAAATGGGCAATTATGTTGGAAAAGTGGCAGAGCAGGGGAGAGGGTGCTCATGGTGTCTGTTTTTAGATGATACAACTATTTCAAATAAAGCCTATTTTAAGTATTCTCTTATTCTTCGGAGTCTCTTTAGTTAAAACTGATGTCAAATGCAAATAAAAGTTTGATTTTGATGAAAAAATTGACCTTTTGACACTTAGTTAAAAAAATAAGATAGTAGAATTCTGTTACAGTTGGGTGTGTCTCAGACGAGTTCCCGCCCGCCTCCAAACCCACTTCTGTTCTCAGGAGTCTCGCGTCTGAAAGCTGCTGACCTCTCCAAACATGTCCTTGTGATGTTGTGACTGTAAACTCTGTGTCCACAGTGCAACCCCAACCTGCAGGTGTTTAACGTCTTCATAGACAACATCGACGAGAGGCTGCCCAGGATCGCCCTGTTCTCCACACGAGCCATCTGCGCCGGCGAGGAGCTCACCTTCGACTACAAGATGCAGAGTGGGTACTGGGGCGTGTAGGACAAGCTGATGTGATATACTGATGCTGCACGCTCTCACATTAGGGCGGCACGTTAGCCAAAAACATGTACAATAGGCCAGGATGAATGACGTGTGTGTGAGTGAACGTATGGTGGTGGTCAGTTGTGTGCACTGTTCAGTCGCAACAGCCCTTCTGTCAGTCTCCCCCAACGGAAACTGAAGCTACAAAGGTGCTTACCACCACCGAGTACAATTAAAGCAGTACTAAGTAACGTGTTTACCTTAATAAATCCTTCCCGTAGTCCCTGTGGGGGTAATACAAGTGTTTATGGGATGATTGGAGGGTCTTTCATTTCCCCCTGGTGTCTCTGGACAGAAAACCATGTTTGCAACTTGACTGCCACCGGTGCGGAGAAAGCAATACACACTAATGGAATCACGAAGAAGAAGCTAACATGCTAACGGGCAAAGCTAACTGCGGGCTAGCGTCACTTTAAACAGTATTTACAGCCAAGTTTGAGTGAAAAAAAAATATTTCCATTGTATAATTGGATGCACAGTATCCCTCTCTCCCTTCGCCTTTCCTGTCAGTGTAGTATTTACTCAACCAAGACATTTAATAAGTTAAAAAAATGGTAACTTGCTACTACACCTGCAGTTGTGCTTATGGCCTCTAGAGGGAAGAGTTAAAGAGGGAAGAGCAAAATTGTAAGTCCTTTCAAGAACAAATGTCAAAGCTACCGTGTTTAAAGTAGTCGTAGAAGGTTGATTAAGGAAGGATGGACAAGAAGTTCACATCACTTGGGTCATTTAATACCAGTCTCCTAAAACATTGTAGAATTCCACTTTAGTCTGGTCCCGGGGTAAGGCTCACCCCTGTGCCTGTGTCTGTGTGCTCTGTTCCCGCAGTCGACCCGGTGGACCTGGACAGCAGCAGGTTGGACAGTATTACTTTGGCCGAGCTGCCCGTCTCTCCAAAGAGCTCCCCAAAGAAGAGGCTCCGCGTGGAGTGTCGCTGCGGCTCCAGCTCCTGCCGAAAATACCTCTTTTAGCCTGCCCTCTGTTTACTCAAGACTATTATCAGGAATTTCAGTTTTTATGCTTTTTTTTTTATGTTCCAAGATGGTTTGATTTGAACAATGGGGAGTGCCATGTAGCGCAGACGCTGCAGCTACGACCGGGGCTGGGTACTGTTCAGACGGCTTCATATACTGAACTATCCTGCTAAAGGGAAAGACTAGCTCCTGCCCCAGTGTACTCCTGTTTCAATCAGTGTTGAAGATCATGAACACTGAGTTACTGGGGAATATTAAGAGGACTTTTGTGTGGGATGCAGGATTCGTAAAGGTGGGCGTTTCTGTCATGCAGCTAATGGCTAATGTTAAGTTTAGAGACGAAGAAATGTGAAAAGGGTTCCATAATCTGAACTTCTATTCGTTAATTGCCTTTAGATGATTATTTTACGTGTGTTATTTTAACAAGATGGAAGCCCCGTTATTAAAGCCCCAGTGCGGAACATTCCAGGTTTGGAGGTTGCTTCGTGTCAAGACCATAAACAAACATGGCAGACCGTACATGCAGCGGGTCGTCCTCACACGGGCTGAATAGTGGAACATCTGTGCCGTAGAACAAAGCAGCAACATCTCCATGGAGACGAGCTGGAGATTCACACTTCACAGTAAAGACACGCGCTGTTTTCAGGGATTTTTACAAACCAAAACACCAGGAAGGAAAAAAGCTTGTTGTTGTTTAGACATAAGAACTTTCAATCCGTGGGCATTGTTGAGATTATTAGCTTTGTTTTCTCCCTCGACATTGAAAAAGACAAAACATGTCCTTTGCGATGTTCATGTGACGGCGTTTTGTTGCTAGCGAACCGGAGCTTTCCAGGAAGTAAGTCCCAACGAGCTGCATCGAGCTTTCCCCCCCACGCTTATTCATTCCCAAATACTGACACGTTTGGTATCCATGTGTAGCGCGGAAGGCTGTGACCGAGATGACGCTGTAAATCCAAATATGGTCATTTCCTTTTGGGAGACAACAGCGGCTAATGACGGGAGAAATAAACACAGGGCGCATGAGCAGAATAATGGACTCAACTTTAGGGCCGTTTTCATTCCGCTCTTTAACAACATTCCGTGAAATTCGTAAATATCGAATTCCCAGCCTGATTTATGGACTTTTGAATCCCAAAATAAGACAAAATTTGAATTTTTACAGATTTTTCTCACAATGAAATGGTTTATTCAGAAAACTAGATCCAGAATCTGTCTGAACAAATATATCAACAATAAAATGGACCAATTGAAACCTGGCTCTATCCATTTATTAGACTCGTCACAGAAAATATCTGCAAATGCAAAAAATAAATATTTTTACATGAAAACATAAAATGACTTGTAATATTTATATTTCAGATGTTCAGCAAAAGTTTCAAATTAATATCACTAACTTCCATTTTCCCCTATTCACCTGCAGCATCTCTCCTTAGATTAAGAAAAATATCACAAAGAGATATATTAGTTTTGAATTCACTTAAAAGGATTGATGTGGATGTTTTTTTTTTACTTCATTTGAGTGTAAAAAACTTTCCCCGTTGACAGATTTCTTACTCCGGTCCAGGACAAACCAGGACATCATGGCTATACTGCATAAACCCCATTTTACACAATTCTGATACCTTTGCGGTGTTAATCGTGATCTTGGAGCCATAAAAGTCAAGTTATTGGACATCTCCGGTGCAGTCGTCTTTTCCTAATTGATTTGTTTGAGATTGCCAGAACTAACTAAAGCTTTCGTCCGAACAGGTCATGCACTGAAGTGTGATATGGACAGGGTGAACAAAAGATGACACCAGTGGGTTCATCACACTGTTGTTATTCAAAGCCGTCAGCTGCACTGGATTATCAAAACTCCCAAACCGCCCAGTCCAGTTGACGACATTGAAAACCTTTACAACGACGGAAAACCGCTGCACAATTTAAAGCGCTTACACAAATACTGCAGTAACTATTGCAACAGTACCCAGCCCGAGGCAAGTGGAGCCAAGATGGCGGGACAAATGCCGAATGGAGTTTTTTATCCGCTGTATAACGCTGTTTTTATTTCTATTTTTGATTGAGCTGAATTTGTGTGTTTTTAAAGTTTGTACAGTAGATAAGAAAGCCCGCCTTTTCTCCCAATGAGCTGCTTTTACCAAAGGAAAACCGCAGACTGCTTAACCTTTGATGATGCTGGACAATGGGACTTTAGGCACAGTTACATTAACAAGGGCAACTTTGTAATGATTGTACATCTCCAAGTAGTTAAGTAATATAAGTACAACATTTGGTTACTCTTTATTTAGTACTCAAGTTGTAGCTTAAGTATAACTTACAGTGCATCCGGAAAGTATTGACACTTTTGCCACAACAATGCCAAAAAAAAACCTGCAGCACTCCACTAATCCGACCTTATGGTGGAGATGTTTGTGCGTCTGTAGGTTCTCCCTGTTCCTCAGAATACCTGGAGCTCTGTCAGAGGGACCCCTCCCTGACCAAGGCCCCCCTCCCTGATGGCTCAGTTTGGACGGGCCCAGGTATAGGAAGAGTCCTGGTGGTTCTGAACCCTTTACGAATAATGGAGGCCACTGTGCTCTTCAGGACCTTCCCCAGATCTGTGCCTCCAGACGGTTCCTTTGACTTCAGGGCTTAGTTTCTGCTCTGACCTGCATCTGTCAGCTGTGAGCCTTACAGATCGGTTTGTGTCTTTCCAAATCAAGTCCAGTCCATTTCATTTAGCACAGGTTAGGGCTGTGCAATTACTCGAAATTCGATTATGATTTCGATTACAAAAGTAAACTATTACAAAATTAGCATAATCGCAAAAAATCGATTATATATATTTATTTTTAATTTTTTTTGCAAAGCAGACTTGCGTTATTTCAGGCCGCTGGGATTATTTTCCCTTCGCTTTTCACGGCTCATGCTTTTGCGTGACGTAAAAACAAACAGCGCTGTGTGATGATGTCATCAGGCCGCACTGCTCAGTTTGCTTGCGCAGGTGTGAGGGCTGGCCAGCAGGGGGCAGGTGTGAAACGGGGACCTCTCTTTAATCAAGGCAAACTTGAAATAATTTGTACTTTTATGACTGTCCAGAAAACATAAAATATCATCATAGTGTTTTGATGAATAAATAAATAAAATAAAGATAGACTTTTTTTTTTAAAGGCAACAAATAATCGTTTGAATAATCGTGATTTCAGTTATGACAAAAATAATCGTGATTATTATTTTTTCAATAATCGAGCAGCCCTAGCACAGGTGGACTCCAGGAGAGCTGTAGAAACATCTCAAGGTGCTCCTGAGCTCAGTTTTGAGTGTCAGAGCAAAGATGAGGCTGTGACGTAACAAAATGTGGGGATCGTGTGAATACTTTCTGGATACACTGGACTCTTACTTGAGTACACATTTGGACTGTCTTTACTTCAGTCAAGTCCCTGTACCCCATTTTTCTCATTTCCATATTGAGTTTCGCTTATGAAATCCATTTTACTCCCTTGCAGTTCAGTTTCAAGTTTGTGGAAAGTAAATATTCTGGTGCCTTAAACAAAGACACACATGTAGAAGTGAAAAGCAGTCATCTCAATACTTAGACGAGTCACAAAAACATTTGGAAATACAACTTGAGTGATGAATAACTGAGTGTAAAAGTCTGTTATGTTTTAGATGGGCAGTAAAGAGTACACATACAAAAGATCAGATGAACATAGGAAAGACAGAATATATTTAACTCTTGATACTTGAAACTTAACAAAAATCATATGACTAGAGTAGAAGTAAAAAGTGCAGTGTGCGAATGACAAATACTAAATGTCAAGTGTGCCTGAGTAAATGAATTTAGTTTCTTTTATTGACCCAAATGTTTGCAGATCTGTGCACTTCCTGATGTCGCCAGTAGAGGGCGTCATGAACCGTTAAAAGTGAGTGAGATTTACGCAGAGTTATAAAAACGTTAAAGAGCATTGTGGATATGTCCCAAAATGATCTTTTGAATCTAGACTCAAACATGTAATGTGTGTGATTTAAAGCCACACAGTGTAACATTCCACCCAGTAATCAGAATAAAATCAAGTGTTTATTTTGACATTTATTTGCTTTACTGCGAGCGACTCCCTTTACTCAGACTTGACTTGTAGCTGTGCGGGGAGCGGGACGTCACCAGCTCGTTTCCGTGGAGATTTTGATTACATGTAGCAAAACGCGGTGGGTCCTTTTGCCGGCCTCTTCACGGACATTTTGTGTTTTGAGACGACCGTCTGGAATGTTCCGCAGCGTGGCTTTAAGCGACTGAGACTCTGTCATGAATAGGAATGAAAATGGTCTTTCACACGCGTACATGTACAGGAGACTCGGTGTAAATAAAAGCTCATGGTTTGAAATCTCATGTACAGTAGAACAGACCGAATGATCTGACTGGTTTGAGATTTCTTTTTTTTTCTATGCTTTGAACTTCTCCAGCGAGCCTTAACCTGATTACAAATAAGAATGAGTTGAACAAACTACATCTATTAAGTTACAAGTCCAATTAATGGAACTGGTTGGATTTTCTTGACTTTCAAAGCCGATGTTTGGCCTCAAAACATGTGGCTCCTTCAAAAGGCTGGATCCAGCAGTGGGCGGGTCATGTACACATGACGGTGCACAGGTGTTTGAAACTTGATCTCCATTCATTGGACTTGTGATTATAATACCAGGATGGTTTAGCTCTGTGAAGTTAGGTCTAGCATACTAGGAGGCGTGGCCTAGCGACGGGGGAGGGAAATCATTATTTTTCTGTTGGACAATAAGCATATTCAGCTCACACAAAAGTCTGGGTCATTATGAATGTTTTTAAAGAGCAGATTGTCCACTAGAATGAAAATAAACACACTCGAAGTTAACCTACAGCATTATGGTTAGCATTTTAGTTTTTTATGTATCTACTTTCTCCATGTCTTTATCTGTTGTTAAATAAACCCATAATTCAACATTTGTTGAAGGAATTGTAGAGTAATAATTCCCCCCTCGTCTGTGGCCATGTGGGCGTTCCTGTATTTGTTAGCTTAGCCACTTTTGCGCTAATAAGATTGAACTATGAATTGCAAAACTATGCACATGATAAACCTCTGTGTGGCCTGAGTTCTGCCAAAGCTGTCCATGTTTTGAGCTATACTGTGTAACTTTTCACCCATTAAACAAAATGCAAGCAATTATTTCAACGCAAATGTTTTTATTTGGAGGAAAAGGTGTATTTTTTTGGGTGAGTGTTGAGCAACTAATTTAATTTTGATAGTAGAAGGATTTTCACATGACGTCTTGGGTCATAAGGCATTCAGAATCAGACCATACTGTACCAATGGGACAATCTCATAGTTTTCTACTTTTTTTTCTAAATATTGCCTCTTCATTGGCATGAAAAAGCATTTTCCCAAAGTAATGTGTAGAAAACGCAAAACCTGCCACAAAAAAGACATCCAGAGAGTCATGACGACGTTGATTTGAAATGCTCTCAGATCTCCAGCAAAAACAACAGAGACAGATCATCCTTTGTTTTCACTTTTTTTCTATATTTTATTTGAAATGAAACATTAACATGAACACTTTCAATTGCACTTCTTTTTTACCTGGACAAACATTTGGCCGCAGCGGTGGTATTTATGGTGCTAAGGGAACCCTGACTTTGATAAGACTACTAACCGCTGTCCTGCTGGATATGTTCTGTTGAAATATAGTGAATGAAATCACTGCTTGTATTCAGGACCTTGTCCTTGTCCTGCAGCTGCTCATGCTCTGAGTTCACGGTTCATGTGGTGAAAAAGGGTCGTCCCGCGATGCGCTGCACGCGGTACGTGTTGAGTCCTGGGGAGTCGAAGCCTGGAGACAGGCCCTTCTTATTGAACATGTAAAAGTTAAATAACTGTCTGTCCTGAGTCTCCAGAGACACAGAGGAGCTGTGCACCTTGAGTTTACAGGGGTACGGAGTGTCAAACACCACCCGGAACACCCGCTGGTCCAGGTAGTCCAGCCGGATGCGCAGGTATTTAGCCGGCACCGAGGCATTGACCTGCGGGCCAAACTGCTGCATGACCAGCACCCCCACAGAGTCAGCCTTGATCTCATAGAAGGTCATGTTCCTGTAGGTGAAGAAGCCCAGGTAGGGCAGAGGGTCCGGGGGGCCCCGGAGTGTTCGTGGGGCCTCTCTGAAGGCGTTCTCGATGGCAGGGATGAGGTAGGAGTAGGCCTGCCTCACCAGGTCCTCCGTGGGCCGTACCCCCGCCATGAGCAGCACTAGGCCCAGATTCAGCCGTGGCACCAGGGACAGAGTGGCCGCGTACCCGTCCAGGTCTCCATCCTTCCGCACCACGTCGTACCCCAGCTGTTGGTTGACCTCCCAGGGCGTGCCGGTGGCGTTGGCGAAGTAGCCGGTGTGGCAGCGGAACAGCGGGGTCAGCATGGTGGTCAGGGTGTCCCGCCTCAGCAGACTGGCCCCCGGGACCCCCAGCAGAGCCATGGTGAGCTTAGCCATGTCCGCAGTGGTGGAGTACATCTGTCCCGCTGGGCGGTACCAGCCCAGGTCATACAGGGGGGCGGGCTGACCACTGCTGTACACGCCCACTGCCAGCGGTCGTCCTGACGACGGGCCCCACTGGAAGCTGGTGTCCTCCATGTTGAGCTTCTGCAGGATGTTCTCAGACACCCAGCTCTCAAAGTCCTGCCGGGCCACCCGCTCCCCCAGCACCCGCCCCAGCAGCGAGAAGGCCACGTTACTGTAGTGGCACCTGGAGGCACAGAGGTCAGAGGTCAGGACATTCATGTTCCATCTATTCAGCGCCACATAGTGCTCAAAGCATGCCTTATGCTGCGCTACACAATTTCACCTGGAGCCCACACTAGCCCGTAAATCTGACCCGGACACTGGGGACAGAATCACCATACATCATACATACTCAGAGCTCATTCCCTTCAGTCCCATGAGGTAAAAACAAACCACCAGGCAAGAGGAGTACGACAAAACTTGTATCACATGACAATAGTACAAACATACAACAAACACTCACTTGCTAAACACTAAAGTACAACACATTATTCTACTGTGTATGTACTACATGGTACAGGTTACGACACATTGTTCCATAGCACATTAACGTCTCAACTCAAGCTTCAAACATGAAACTACAGCTGAAATATCACTGGAGTTTGTGCCTCCGCGTATTTAGTCCCTCCTCACGTCGTTTAGTCCATGAAGTCCTTGACTTGTTCTGATTACTTCAGCACTGAAATTGCCTGCACTAAGCATTTGAGCCACTTCAGCAGGAGTGCAGATTGAAACGGTGTCTCTGCTTTAGTGAACAGGACAGGTCTGCAAATGATAATACAAGGCTGAGTCGTCCAAAGGTTTTAAAAGTCAGTTAGGCCCATGAAATCTTTCTTTCAGTGCCATTCAGTCACAAACACATGGATTTACTGCAATAAACTAGGGCTGTATTATATTTTGGTATTCGAAAGCTTGACCGTATTATTGTAATATTTTACTAAACCAAGTAAACACAACTGAACACAGTAAGTAAATTCCACTGAAACCAAAAAACTGGAATAAAACATTGGCATTCAGTTGAAGTAACCAGCCATTTTTGACTCAGCAGTCCCAGGCCTGGGCTCTCACCTGGTCCCGGGGTCAGCCACCAGCACGTCGTCCTGCAGCAGCCGCAGCGCCTCGTCAGTGTCTCCGCCCCACAGCAGATTAGTGGAGCGTAATCTGCGAGGTAAACCTGCCAAAGGATTACACAAGTCCTTTAAACCGGTGATGCTAATGCTGCGAGCAGAAAACATCACACAGTGGAGACGCCGTATACCGGAGAGCTGGCTGGCCATCCTGCGCAGGGTGAGAGCGGCTGGGGGGCCGTTCCCGTTGCTCTTGCTTCCACCACCCAAGGGGTTCTTTATGTTGAACTCTGGCACATACTTGTCCAGAGGGTCATCCAGGGAGCGCAGGGAGCCCTCCTCCCACAGCTTGTACAGCATGAGCGTGGGGAAGATCTTTGACACGCTGGCAATTCTGGAACAAACCACAATGTTACACAGAATTCATTACAAATAATGAACAAGAAAAGCATCGAAAGCAGGAGCTGATAAAAGACTATAGAGACAGTTGTGTTTGTGGTTGTTTCAGCTCAAATAAATGATGCAAATGTAAAAGAAATACTAACATTATTGTTCTGTTTTATGGTTCAGATGATAAATATTTTAGTAGTAACCCTAACCCCAGGTATCGAAAAGAGTATCGTCCAGGAATCGGTATCGTAAACCAAGCATTGAGAAGAAGAAAAAAGTACCCAGGTCATTTTCTTATCCCACGTCTTCACAGAAATGAGTTTATGAACATGTTTCAGGGAGCAAAGCGGAGCTTTACTGCCATGCCCCTGCACTAGCACCACAGCAATGCTAACAATGTATGATCCATAAAAACACTTTAGAATCACATGCACAGAGCTGTGCACAACTGTCGGCTATAGTTTTACTATGTTTGTGATTAAGTGTACAGATGTAACTTGTGTGTGAAGTTGTTCCTCTGCATCTTGGCCAGGACATTCTTGAAAAAGAGATTTTTAATCTCAATGAGTTTTATCCTGGATAAATAAAGGACAATTGATCCCAGCAATAATATATAGTATGTAAGCCATGCTGAAGTGGTCAGCCCCAGGGCAGGTCGGTGGTATTTATAAGTTTTCTGTTAAGTATAACAAACGATCAGGATTGCAGAGTGCAGTGCATTTCAGGGACGTGCACAGATAGAGCCCAGGTGGAGTTCAAGCATTACAATAATCCACACGAGGTTACAAGTGCATAGATGGGTTTTATTTTGGTGAGAGTCCTCAGCTGGACTTGGTGACAGACCGTCCTCCAATCAACAATGGTCTGGTAAATGTACAACAATACAAAGTCTTTCAGCCCATATTACTGAGCCTCAGGTGACAGTCAGGACAATAGGCTAATAAAACAGCAGCAGTTAAGTCTGGCCTAGGTCTGTATCTCAGACTGTGGAGTGGTCAGAGCTCAGAAAAACGCCTTCACTTCATAGACAACTCGGTCCAGATGACCATCTGTTATAGCCTTTAGCTGGAATGAAAAATTCCTGGACAACTAAGAGCTTGCACAAACACCCTCACAGCAGAATGCAGTGTGTGATGGTGTAATGTGTCCTGTTTATCCTCTGCACGTAATCATCTTTATTGTTAGGTGCTTAGGAGACATGATCTCTTTTAATCAAGCTAAGAGCCGAGATCACAAAGGCTTTAGTCCTGCTGGGTCGGAGCCCACTTGCTCATTTCGAAGGAACAGTCTAAGCTGTGTGGTGACCATGTATTACCAGTCCAGAGCAGGATTCCAACCACTAACCCTCCCAGTGATGTAGACTACCACTCTAGTCAAGTGTGAGGTGAGTCCAAATAATAAAGTCTTATTCCAAACCGCTTCTGGGAGAGTTTTATACTTAAAGGGACTAAATAGAGTTTAAAAATGTTAAAAGTAAAATGAGTGTAGAATGAGCTCAGACCTGTTCACCACAACTGCCTCTGAAATCCTGCACTGTCACTCAGAAAGTTTTACTTCGAGTCCGAATATACGAGTGATCGCTGTTATTGTTTACTTCCACAATTTTCGCCGGATGTGTTGGTGAATGGTCGGCAGCAGCTGATGCATACAGGCCTCTAACTCGGTTTTATAAAATGATAGATCTGTTCCAGCGCAAGAGAAGCAATGCACTGTTTATGAACATTGTTTTTGCTGATTATAGGATTTTAATAAAATGTTTATAAAATATGTAAATGTAAAATGCCGACCACGGCCAACGGATGTGACGACATCGTGATCGCTCGTATTGACCTGTCGCAAAACCACGCCCCAAAACGGCTATTGTCCAATCAGACATCCTAGCAACCGTTACAATGAAGCCAGGTCCGTCATGCCACCCTCCCATGCAAAACAATGGGACATAACAGCAATGAACACGGAACTTTTTTTTTTACTGCTAACCACCAAAAACCACCAGACAAAGAAGAAAAAGCAAAATGGTGAAGCATCTGCCTGTGGAGGATGTAAATCAGACACTAGGGACCACAAGAGTGTGTCAGGGGAGTCCAGTTATTTTTATTCCCAAAGCCGAAAACACGACCTGAAGACTGCCTACAATGGATCAAACATGTGGACGGCCTACGCCCAGATAAATGTCTCCAAATAAACAAGCATACGTCTGCTCTAAGCTAAGGCTAGGGCCTCGCCACTCGGCTAACACCTTAGCATGCTAACACCTTAGAATGCTAACACCTTAGCATGCTAACATCTAGCTACTGACAATGGCCGCTGGCTGCCCTGCTTTTTGACCACAAACGTGGGGGCCGCCATTGCTCCGCCGTTGCTGTAGTACCTCCATATCGCCGCTAGGCCCCCATTGAAAAGCATTGGACTTTAGACACGTTAAAAACTACTTTAAATCCTGGTTTCAATTGTTTCAACACTAGACGAGGCTAGATCTTCCTCCTGAGATAACGCTGGGTTAATAACAATATATGAAACCAGGCTGGTTTTCGTAATATGATTTTTTGAAATCTCGTACTTAATGAGGCTCGGACTGTTAGCATTGGAGCAGCGCGAGCTACACGTCACGCAAGGGCCGAGTCTACGGTGAAAATCCCGCCCGTATGTCCTTTTTAGGAACATGCGTCGTCAGAGCTGGGGAGGGGGAGCCTGTAAATCCGCCATGAATTGCCCCACGGCCGTGGTCATTCTGGTAAACGGGGAGGAGTGAGCATAAGACGTCCATTTTTTCTACAGTCTTTGGCTACTGACAGTCACATAACGTTACACAAGCTGACACTGGAGCTGTAACTTTAACTGCGGCGGTGAACTTTTACAAGCCTACAGTCTAGACATATAGGTGACACTGGAAGCGTTTTTCAAAACAGTCTTGTATTATTGTTATTGCTAATGTAACAACATGTTTATGTTCACAGCAATATTTTGCAAAGCTCTCAGAACTTTTACTCTGCTCACAAGCCTCACAATAAACCCAATAGTTCACTTCAGCTGAACTACATGTCTGCAAGATCGTGACGGTTACACTTTGGAAAGTCTTTCATAACATCTGGACCGCATGGACGGCGAGCTCCGTTTATTGTTTCGCATGGATGACCGATCAACCAAACCTTATCTGTACTTCGAGTTCCAGGTGATGCTTAATTGTTTTGGCCATGTTGCAGCAAGCAAACATAAATGTTAGACACATTATATTGTGCACAGTGAGCAAACTTGTTTAGGATAAATTTGTCTGGTTTTCAAGCTAGTTGAAGGCCTAAACAGTAAACCCTAGCAAAAAGCTATTCCTAAATAACTATTAACTTCTTAACCCCCACTTGAACCAAGCACATTTTCTCTAGGCTTTACCCACATCTTAAAGCTTCTTGAAAGACAAGCGTCAAATCAGCGAAGCAAAGCAACAGAAGAGCAACAAAAACGTGCTGGAAAAGCAACTAGAACACAATAAAAAAGCACAGAAATCCAATACAAAAGTAAAAAAGCAATGAAGAAAGGTCCCACTCGGTCAGCGGGTGAGCACAACAGACTTCAAACTTTCCAGTCTTGGACTTAACAATATTTTGAAGGATTTTTTAGAATGATATTTTAATATCTAATTCCAAGCCTGATTTATTTAGCTTTGAACCCAAAAAAACAGGCAGAATTTGAGTTTTTATAGATCTTTTCACTTGTGATTAGTTCATTGAAACCAATGGCCGCTGGCTGCTCTGCTTTATGACCAAGACACTGGGGGCCGCCATTGCTCCGCCATTGCTGTAGTACCTCCATATCGCCACTAGGCCCCCATTGAAAAGCATTGGAGTTTAGACACCTTAAAAACAACTTAAACGCCTGGTTTCAATTTTTTTAACACTAGACTAGGCTAGATATTCCTCCTGAGATAACGCTGGGTTAATCACAATATATGAAACCAGGCTGGTTTTCGTAGTTTAAATTTTTGAAATCTCGTACTTAATGCGGCACGGACAGTCAGCATTGGAGCAGCGCGAGCTACACGTTACGCAAGGGCGGAAAATCCCGCCCTTATGTCCTTTTTAGGAACATGCTTCGTCAGAGCTGGGGAGGGGGAGTCTGTAAATCCGCCATGAATTCCCCCACGACCGTGGTCATTTTGGTAAACGGGGAGGAGTGAGCATAAGACGTCCATTTTTTTTTACAGTCTATGATTGAAACACTATAACAGTAACAGTATATCCTAAATCCCCTCTGAAAAAATCTTAGTTACTAATATGCCAATAAAATAAAACCATACATTTTAATCTGGCTCAATCCATTATTCAGATTTTGTTGCAATTTTGGCAATTTTGGCCAATAATTGTGACCTGCCGCAGTGTCACCTATGTCATAATGGTAAAACTTCAGTGACCTTGGGGGACCTCTAAATGTTGCCCAAATTAGCTACAATTTGGTGTGTAGTTTCATGGAGTCGTAGTGAACCTTTATGGGTGGACTGCATTGCAATATTACAATTTTAAAAATTTCACTGTATAGCCTAAGGCACAAACACTCCCTGATAAAAGTACTGTGTATTTTGTCTGTGTCCTGATAACTGGCTGTAGCTGATTGTCATTGTGGCACCAGTAGGTTTAGCTAGCGTTAGCTAACTTTAGCGCACCGGAGAAATGTTCCTATTTTTAGACATACTAAACACGTCAGAGGAGCACGACTCGTCCACAAGGCGGCGCTGTTGCATTTAAGGAAGAGATCATAAGGTTTCTTTGACTTTGCTGCAGACCAGTCTGTTTGCTGTAGTGTCAATAGTCCTTTATCCTTCGTGGGATAGTTTAATATCTTAATATCTCCCTCTGCTGCAGACTGTGACCCCTTTTGCCTCGATCTGGAGGCGCATTTATTGCTTCAATTAGAGTCACTTACACGAGTCACTTTCGAAGCTGCATCAGAAAGTTTGACGGACATAGCAACAGTAACTAAGTGGGCGGGGCTGACGCTGCAGTTACACATGTGACCTGAGGCGGCAGTAGTGAGTATAAAATGGCTAACTTGCATGTAGCCCCTTTAAGCCATGATTGGTATAAAGTGATTTCAATATCTGTTTGCTATAATGTAGTTACAGTATAGCATCCCAGGCGCTCCCTGAGACACTTTTTCTCTGTTTGAATTGTGGTGGTCAGGTGCGTCAGATGGAATAACTGGTCAGTGTGGTCAGGTAGCAGAGGGCGTACCTGTAGACGGTGTACTCGTTGGGTGGCGGTGAGGAGGGGTCACTGGTGTTGCGTTTGCCGAAGTGAGCGTTCCACAGCACCGAGTCGTTGAGGAGCACCACGGCGGACATGGCTGGGAGTCGGCTGCCGACACGAGAGCGCAACAGCACGTCCATCTGTGGACCGGGTACAGCGAGTGTTACAGACACAGAGCACTTTCTAATATACTGCAAGGACTTTTACAAACTATAGGAACAATGCCCTCTTCTGGCAAACAGTAAATGGGACTTCTACTTCAATACTTCAACAATATATTTCTAAGATTAAACTTTTCTGCATTTAACATCACTTTTAACCAAAGAGACTCTGGGCCTGGGAGTAAGAAAATATTTAAAATAGACGTTATTTTAAATAGTTCATCTAATCATGTGCGCCCCCTCCCCTCTCGTCTCCGCCACTCAGCTGTGGACAGTGGGCGGAGCTAACAGGCACCGCTCTGACTCTGATTAAATAGAGAACGAGAATCATACCCACAGAGGCTTTTTTTTGTTTTAAGGGCTTCACGTCAGTTTTCCAGATGGAATGTACTGTATGTGTGACCATGGAGATGGTTCCATAAGCAGTGAGGACCTGAAACCCTAAACAACATTTGATCCGAGAGCATCCTAGAGGCCACCGGGATCGACCAGTGACCTCCCATTCAGCCACTGGGTCACTGAACATGCATAAAAGCTTCATAATGTACCTTTAATACGTTACGTCAAACTGAAGCCCCAAGCACTCAATCATACACAATCTATTAGATTTGTCAAACATTTAAACTTACAGACTGTCACTTTAAAGTGCATATGACACATTCGACACATTTTAGTTAAAACATGCTGTAGCTAACACAATTCTATTTAAGATTAAAGATGTTCCCCAGTTTTCTTTAGTTTGCCCATTTAGTGAGGTTTATAGTTTTACTTCCTTATTGGACACTGACAGGAAGTGACACAGATAGAGGCCAACAATTTGAAACTGTTGCCGTGCCAACCATGTTATGTCAATGGGAAATGAGTCAAACTGCTCTGGAACTTTACCTCTATCTATGTCACTTCCTGTCAGCAGCTTAAACATGCAAACAGAAATAACTTCCCGACATTTCTTCTTTAAACTTGCTGCTTCACTGAAATAAAATTTATATATTAAATAGAATATTTTTGACTTAGCTACAACAGATAAATAAGTCATATTTTCAAAAGCCAAATGACCCAGCAGAGCACAGACCTTCTCCAGGGCCACTCTCAGGGAGGTGATGGGATGGGTGAGGGGCACCGGCTCCGGGAAGCGGGGGCACATCTCCACGGGCTCCGGCCTCTTCAGCACCACCACTGCACGGGACAGGGACGACAGTCAGACAAAAAACATTCCCCAAATAGTGAACTTTTCCATCTGTTTTGTAACCAGTCGCCCCGGTTTGTTTCACTCGTCTGCTTCTCACCAGCTCAAAGCACAGCCCCACCTGCTGATGTCATGAGGTGGTTCAACTCTGTGTTTTTAAAGTGTAAAGCAGCTTCACCAGACTCATTCTAGCCATTTCCCTAATGTGATCCTGGCTAATGCCTTCAAAACTATTGATTTCAGTTCCTCTCAGTACCAACATTGTTAGTTTTATTTCAATCTTATATACATTTTAAGGTCTCCATTCTTCACCTGCGCCACTAGCAGGAAACTAAAGCGTAGAAAACCAAATCTACACAACAAGTTTTATTATTACAATTTCCAATATATATTTTTCTTTCATGTTGGTTCCCACATAGATCTTGTCAATCACTGGAGATGTGGGTGGAGACATTGGTGGCCAAGACCCCCGAAACGTCTGACAGGCTATAAAAGTTCATCCTGACTAGGAGTGCTGTCCTTTGTTTCATTTATACATTATCACTAGGAATTAGCACCCAGTCAGAGAATACGTTGTGAGTTGAGCGCGTTTTTGCCCGTCATTTATTCATTATTACAATTTCCACCATAGATTTATGTAATTTGTGGTTGCTATATAAACTTAAAGGAACAGGCCACCATTTTAACATGCTGAGATATGTTCTTACCTGAGCTTAGATGAGTTGATGCGTACCTGTCTGGTCTTTGTGTGTCCCGTCAGTCAAGCAAAATGACCAAAGATGTTGTTTGCATTTGGGCACTCCCAATGTTTTCCTATAGCTCCAAACGGGGGAGAACCACACTCTTCCACAAGCACAAAGACCAGACAGGTACATATCAACTCATCTAAGCTCAGGCAAGAACATATCTCAGTATGTTTGTTAGAGAAGCAACAATGGTGTTGGAGAGGATGGATGAACAGGCAGCAGTCTGGATGTCTTTTACAGGAGAAGTTTATTTACCATCGGTGCGGGACCCGGTACATGAACTCGAGACATTGAGCCAGTCCTACCATTCAAGTCTGTCTGTGCTTCCACAGAAGAGGGATAAATACTCTCTCAGAGCGTCAGACTGATACACAAGCAAACATTCAGTGGCTGAGAGTCTGAGCTCCACAGTCAAGGCTGTGACAGAGACAGTACGACTGTACAGCCTGACCCAGTATGATAAATAGTGATTTAATGTTATCCTCTAACAATGTTAAAACGGTGGCCTGTTCCTTTAATCAGATTACACAGGTTTTTTGTTTGCAAAAAAAAAGAAGTAAAGTCATCAAGTGAACGTAAGGCAAACTGAGGATTATTCCTGAGCTTCAGACAAGGATCCACAAGAAAGTTCTGATCCAAAGACCTCAGCCTCCGAGGGTGGGTATAGGAACATAACATGTCTCTGATGTAGGCTTTGAAAGTCAGCACCAGGATTTTAAAATGGAAACGAAAAGTGACTGGGAGTCTTGAGATTGGGGTTATGAGCCGTACAGTTGGTGGGGGGGCAAACGTGCTGGTGTTTTGATCACGTTTCTGCCGCGTGTAGAGCCCTGCACGGCGCTCTTCAATCCCAGAGCCTGCGGTGTGTTCTCTTTCTTTCGGGACACGGCCCATTTTTAACTCACAGTGGATTATGTCAATGTCAATGTCAATTTTATTTATTAAGTAAGGGATAATGTATAGAACGCTGGTCATTATCGGGAAAATAAGCACCGACAGGGCGAACCGGACCGGTCTTGTTTCGCCCTGAAGGTGCTTATTTTCCCGATAATGACCAGCGTTCTATACATTATCCCGCTTATTATACGGCCATTTGCCAACTGAACACACACAACATAAACGTCGTACACTTTTATGAAGGTCGAAAGGTTTATTTAATGACTTCCGCGACAAATAGTTCCCAAAAGTTTGCGCGTTGCTCGGCAACGTTTGGCTAGGCTAGAAGCAGCAAGGCTAGTAGCTAGCCTAGCTACTTAGTTGAAGGTGCAGTTGGAGAGGAGGAATAGTGGTGAATCTCTTGGTAAGTTGAAAGTCAGACTCACGCTAACTTCACGAGCAATTCCCCCAACTTCTCTCGCAGTGACGGGGACAGAGATAGTGTCCGCTACTACGTACGCGCGGAGTGATATGAAAGCACGAACTCCGTTGCCATTGGCAGCGGTCATTATTTTTTTCAGAGGTCCTTTATCAGAAAATAATGACCGGTAGAACGTTGGGAAATCCCATTCAAATCAACGGAGCGTTCTACTTACGTTGTGAAGAGCCGTATAATAAGCACATTTAAAAAACACCTCAGGCAACCAAAGTGCTGTACAAGAACAGTAACAATATCTACAATAAACACAATAAAACTTTAAACATGTAATATACAAAGGCACAAACTGTGTCTGGTCCACATGGAACCGAAGGCCAAAGCAAAAAGGTGAGTTTTTCATTTGGTTTTAAACTCCTCTACAGACTGAGCCGAGCGCACATGTAGAGGAGGCTGTTCCAAAGTTTAGGGGCCACTGAGAAGGCTCGGTCACCTCTGGACACACGCTTGGATTTAGGAACAGACAGAAGGAGCTGGTCTGCAGACCTCAGAGCTCTGGAGAGACAGTAGAGCTGCAGCAGTTCTGACAGATACTTAGGTGCCAGCAAATTTAGGCATTCAAAAACAATCAGCAGAATTTTTTTACTGATTCGAAAGGGAACTGGTAGCCAATGTAAAGCGGACAGAATGGGAGTAATGTGCTCCCATTTTCTTGTGCATTTTGGACTCCCTGCAGGCGCAGGCTTCAGGTCCAGCCCTGTGTAAAGGGAGTTACAATAATCCAACCTTGAAGTGATGAAGGTGTGGATCGCTTTCTCTAAATTCTCTAAAGGCAAGTAGGCCTTCAGTCTCAATTGGAAGTAGCTGGCTTTTACAACAGATCCATTGTGTTTTTCAAATTTGAAACCAGTATCAAAAGTCCGCCCCACTGTTAAAGGAAACAAGAGGCCCAATAACACTGTCAGTATTTAGGTTTGACAGGGGGTTACAGCCTGCGAATACAGCTACCTCTGTTTTGGCTTTGTTCAAAGACAGGAAATTTGAATTTAGCCAAGACTGGACGTCACTCAGGCAGTTTGTCAAGGTCAAGGACGTTTTACTGGAATAAAGTTTGTTGTCTGTCCTGTAAATGATGCAGCCTCAGTGCTGAAGGAAGTACATGAGGCAGCACGAGCGGCGTTAATGTAAAGATGAGCAGAGAAAAGGGGAACACGCCTCAGTCATGCCTTGGCCACGGGAGCACAGGAGCACCAGTTGTTTGAACGCAAGATGTCACTCTCCTCTGCGGTAACGCTGTTGTTGCGCCAGATAAAGATAGAGCTTTCTAAAGCCCAAATACTGCTGGATCCCCGGAATGGCATCATCACCAGCACCTCAATTTTGGATTTAGTTGCTAGGAATCAAGTTGCTGGGAATTTGAATCCCAGAGGTCTTAACAGAGCAGCAAATGAATGTTAGGAAACATTGTCAAAACTCTGGATATTTTTTCCTAAGGGGAGGACATAGAGTAAAAACAAAATCAGGCCCTGGGGGCCCTGGGGTACCCACACAACAAATCAGCAACGTTAGACAGGATCTGGTTTGCCGAGGAGAATCACGCCAAGACTGTTCCTCAACAAGCTTCTGTAATGTTACATATTTTGGCCAGGCAGTGTACATGAAACTAAAATGATAGAAAACGTGAAAACCTGTTTTTCTTGCCCTCACCCCAAGGACCCCCATATGCTCCAAGTGTCTGCAGTGCTCTTTCTTCTCCTCCTGCTGCTGCCGCTTAACAAGTGCTAATCCTGTTTTACTATTTCCTCTCTAATCCCAGCCCGCGTTACATCACCTGGCTTCAGTTTGGGTATCCGGTACTGCCAAATAAAGCCGAACGTCATGAGCACCGAGACCAGGAAGAAGAAGACGGTCCCCACCACGGACAGCTGCATCTTCATCGCCAGAACTCTGTGACGAACGAGCAAAAATGAGGTTTAGGAGATACATTTCACAGGTCGCTTTCACGAGAGATCACAACACCCTCATGTTGACACTCAGTTGGCTTCTATTGCCGTGCTGTGACACGACTGGCATACCCACAGTTGAATATTAAGGCGGAGGACAATGTTCCATGGTAGAGTTTGCCTTCGAACTATGAAAATACAGACGTTAGGACCTGGTTTATGGTTCATATCTCTGGAATCACTGGGTCTGTCCACTATATGAGTCTAGTTTCTCCCACACCTTACTTTGGGCTTAAATTGTCAGGTTCGGCCCTTGGTCTTTTTAAAATGAAGAAAACTGTCCCTCCACTAACAAAACATGCCTCCCCCTGACGTCGTGTGCAGCAGATAGTCGGGTGGTAAAGGCTGCTGCACGTGTGGCAGAACACTGCTTGGTCCTCAGTGTATGACCTGGTTCTGCAGATGGGCCTGACTGAAGGGAGGGAGTGGAGAGAGAGTTCAGTAACTCTAAAAATCCAAATCCAAAGGTAGAAGCCGGAGTTTTGGATGATCGGGTGAACCCATCAGATCTGATTGGGTTGACCGTGTAAACCAAGCCAAGGTATCGACCTGAGCCATGTGTCGACTCACCACAGTCGCTCTCCGATGTTCACCGTGGTTGGCTCATCTCGGCCCAGACCGGACCTGTTGCTGTGGTCCTGGTTTGCGAAGGTCCCTGGCTCTTGGACTGGTCTTGGGATAGCCCTGAGAGAGTCGAGACGTTGGTCAGGTTTGGTCCTGAGATATTCCTTGGACAGTTCCTGGTAAGATCTTGGAACAGTCCTGGGATGCTTCTGGTCTGGAATGGTTTGGTGTTTGAGATGGTCCAGCACGGTTTGGTCCTGGGAAAGCCCTTAATCCCGGTGTGGTCCTGGGACAGTGCTGGTCTGCATGTGGTCAGCAGAGCTCCTACTACTGCACTTAATCCAGGTCTGACCACGCCCACTGCCAGCTCATAATCTCATCCAGCAAGTGCCTTCACGAGGACCTTCTCCTGTCACAGAGCCGGGCGGACCTTTCCACCCGCTCCAGGTTCAGACTGACTGCAACTCACTGACTGCACTCACAATGGTGGAGGAAGTACTGACTTAAGTAAAAGTACAGATACAGGAGCTACAAAGTAACTTCATGTAAAAAAAAAAAAGAATTTCAAATTCTATTTAAGTCAAAGTGTAAAAATGTTCATTTTCACACAAATGTTAACTATTTCTATTGATACAATTATTTTCCAAAATGTAAAGACACTTATTTCATATAGTTTCGCTTCAATATTCTGTTCAATCTGTTCAAACAGAGATGGATCACGTATTCTTACTGAAATTCCCGCCGTCACACGTCCTTAAAGGTAGTGATGGGATTTACGGCTCTTCTCCGGGAGCCCAGTCTTTGGGATCCGTTCATTTGAAAGAGCCATTCAAAAGACTGGCTCTTTTTAATATAACATTTGAATAACGCCAGCCAGAAAACTCAACAATATTTGACACAATCAACCAAACATACTTTTTTGATGTAAATAATCACAATGTACTTACAGTATATTCACAGTGAAAGACACACACTAAGTGACACACAATCGTGAAGTGAAATGAAATTTATACATGATTTTGAACTTTTTTTTATGAATAAAATCTGAAAAGTGGGGTTTGCAAAAGCATCTCTTTGTTCAAGCTCTGGCCTGGAGCATTACATTAAATATAATGTAGTGAAAAGTTTGGTTTTGATCTGTAGAACCAAGGAGGATAAAAATACACCATTTCCTGATCTTTATTTGTCTAATGTAACACTTTATGTCACAAACAAAATAAAATATCTTGGGCATATACTGACAGAGGACTTGTCTGATGATGCCGACATAAACAGACCATGTAGAGCGTTGTCGGCCCAGGCGAAACACGCTGGCAAAGTCAATTTGTTTTTTGAAGTGAAAATAATGTTGTTGAGATCATACTGTACACCTGTGTACACAGAAGAAGAGGAAGATCTTTATTTATATAGCGCCTTTCACAGACATGGTCACAAAGCGCTTTACATGAGACAGTTGTACATTCACTCCATACTCGGTGGTGGTAAACTACGTTTGTAGCTTCAGTTCCCCTGGGGGAGACTGACAGAAGCGCTTTCGCGACTACACACGTCTGCGCCAACGGACCCTCTGACCACCACCATACATTCACTCACACACATCATTCATCCTGGCCTATTGTGCATGTTTTTAGTGGTAGGGGAAACCTGAGTACCCAGAGGAAACCTACGCAGACACGGGGAGAACAGTGCAGTGAAGCGAGAGCACTAACCGCTGCGCTACCGTGCCGCAGCGCACCTGTTCTGGTCGAACTACAAAAAAGGAACTTTGCAAAGGCTGCAGGTGACCTATAATGACCTCTGCATTAGCTTCTCAGGAGGCCGACATGGACCAGTGTGAGTGAGATGTTTGTCACTGCTGGAATAAACACGCTGCAGCCACACTGCGGATGCTTATGTACATGTTTAGATGCCGTTTGAATAAGTCTGTAAATACAGTCATTGATTCAATGGTTGATGTCGCCTGTAGTCACATTCACTATCAGAGAATGTGGAGGTACTGGTAAAGTCTTTTTAAAGTGACTGTGTATTTTTGGTGTTGTTTGTTTGTGATGTCACTCTGTCTCTTTGGACCTCGAGTCCGTAATAAAGTTGAATTGAAATGGAAACATCTGTGCCCATTTCCTTTTAGTGCAACCAGCTGCCTTAACTAAACCGAGTCTACCTGTGTGTTTCTAATGTCCGTTCAAATACAGCTGCTCTGTGATGGTCTCAGAGGTCTGTTAAAGACTATTGTGGAGCAGAAGCATCATGAAGTCCAACAACACACCAGGCAGGTCCACGATAAAGTTATTGAGAAGTATAAAGCTGGGTTAGGTTATAAAAAGCTTTACAAAGCTTTGAACATCTTTCAAAGTACAGTTAAATACACCATCCAGGAATGGAAAGAGTCTGACATCACTGCAAACCTACCAAGACCCGGCCGTCCTCCTAAACTTACTGACCGAACAAGGACAGCACTGACCACAGCTGTTACCAAGAAGCCTGTGATGACCCTGGATGAACAGCAGAGAGCTACAGCTCAGGTGGGGGAAACTGTCCACAGGACAAATATTAGTCGTACACTGCACACATCTGACCTCATGACAGTGGCATTTTTAAAAGAAAACCATAAGAAATCCTGCTTTCTGTTTGCCAGAAGCCACATATTATTCCATAGTGTATCTAATCCATAGGTACAAGTTATTAAGTTGTTACAGAGCACATTACATTGTACTAATTATAATTAGGTACAATGCATCAAGGGTAAAATAAAGTGTTTCCCGAAATACAAATGTGTTTGTGCTGCACATAAAACTGGTGCTGCTTTTATTATTTAGTTATTATTTAGTTTAGTTTAGTTTTGTTTATTTTTGTTGTTGTATAAGACATAATGATGAAAAGAACAAACAAGAAACAGCCCAGGTACAGAAGGACTTTAAGGAAAGATGTTCTAATCAAACATGCCAGTGAACCAAGTTCTTTAATGTGTTTTAAAAATATGACAACTGTTGATAATATCTTATTGTCTTTTTGCTCCTTTTCAGTCATTATATTTGCTGAACTCTGATGCATTTGTCTTTTCAATAACAAAATGAAATGTTTTGATGATGAAATGGAAACTGTGTCTACTCCAGGTCAGAAACTGGAGGAGCCGCTGGAGTTTTCAGACTTCATTATTGTGATGGTTCTGATCAGAACAGTTTTACAGTCAGAGGAGTTTTGTCCCCTTGTGTTTGTCCTTTGTCTCTGTCAGCCCTGGTTTCTTTGAGTCTTTGTTCCTTCAGTTCTTGTCTCTGTATCATGTTGTTGTTTTGGATTTGTTGAGTTTTAAACATCATCCATGACACTGAGGTCACAGAGAGCTCACTGGGAAAATACATGTCATAATCAAATAAAAGTCATCATATCAGAGTCTGGTCCCACATCTGACTCACCTGCTTATACAGAGAGGGGACGGCTTCAGAGTGGACACAGATGTTTGTGACCATCCTGTGATGTAGCCTAAGCCCGGGACATCATGGTGCTTCATAATAATAATAATGTACTCATTCAATTTTATTATTATTTTACAGCTAGAATGACATAAGAAACATGTAGCAATGACTGCAGGTTATATACTGATTTAAAGTACTACATTTAAGCAAATACATGTCATTTTGTTTTAATATACTGTATATATTTTCCCAATGCATTTTGTTTGGCAGACAGGCTTTGGAAAAAGGTAGTTCTACGTTATGGCCATCAGCGGGTCGTCTCATGATCGGAAGGTTGTGGAAGGTAGGGTTGTGCCGATGGATGAGCAACATCACGATGGAGAGCCACCATCGTGATGTCCCTCTCTCTCTCTGTCTCTGTCTCTGTCTCTGTCTCTGTCTCTCTCTCTCTCTCTCTCTCTGCAGCTCCTGGTTTTACTTTGCTTTGCTTCGGACGGAAACTTGAACCATTTTAAATTGACGAGATGGCTCTCACATCGGAGCTAGCAGAGCGTGCATGGGTGTGGATTATTCTGACGAAGAACCGAGAGAGGAAGGAGAGAGGAGAGAAAGAGGCGGTGCAGGAGGTACGAGGCTTCAAAAATGTAGCTACGACGCAAACTTCTAATTATTGTCCCGTTCACCCACTGTTTCTTAACATTACGTTAAAATTGAGCAAATGCAAATAATACGCTCCGATTTATTTGTATTAATGTGATAAGAGCCTTGGTATTGAGGAGGAGTTCACGCTCTGAATAAGTCGTTCTCTCCTCAGACTTTACGCACGAGTTTTAACACATTTCTTTTGCAAAAGTCGTGTTCCGTGACTCTGTTCAGATCATGTTTGTTTAGATCCATTTATCCTGCACTCTCACATTTTCCTAACATACATAGTAATATGCAGCATATATATAGGCTATGGAAATGTCTTTAAAAAAAATGCTTATATTGAGAAATGGACGATTTCATCGTCCATCACGATGGTTCACTGTAAACATCGTCAATGGCCAATTAAGGGGACATCGCCCAACCCTAGTGGAAGGGGTTCGAATCCCACTTTCTGAATGTACACACTGTTGTCGTGTCCTTGGGCAAGACACCGTCCTTGCCTTTAGTGTCTGCGTACACTGGTGTCTGAATACAATCGCTCCAAAAAACACGTTGCTACATCACAATGTGTTCTCTCTTTTTCTTCCTCAACAAATGTACTTAAATCATTAGTATGAATATGATTAAATAAAGTCCGGTCCCTGCTGGGCCGGAGGTAAAAATACTTTTTGTTATTTCCACAATGCTTTGTAATTAGATGCACAGTGTTTCCCCCGAAATGTCTGACTTTAAAATATACTAAAGGAGGACAACAACAACATGTGTTCCACAACAACAAAAAGTCAGGTATAGTGACTTTAAGTACATGAACTACAATAACTTTTTAATAAACTACTTGTAAAGTAGTTATATCATATTTTTCAAACTGCTACGCTGAGTTATCAGACTTTTACACTCAAACAGTTACTCAGAACTGGCCGATAAAAGCAGTACTTTTCACATACTTTTCAACTACTTCTTATATAATAATTCTTCAGATGATTATGTTGTACTACTACTTCAGAAAAAATGGTTTAAAGTAACTGAATACAACTAATATATGACTTTAACAACGAACTCCGTCAGTCACACTTATGAACTTGGCTCAGGGGAAATCCCTGTTGTGAGCTTTTACTGCCACCTACTGGACGTAGATGAGAAATACACCTGTCCTTTTCTGTGTCACTCAGGATGTGGTAATTAAAGGCAAATTATTAAAAGAAGTCATTTGTAAAGATGACTTAAAGATGATTTCTACACCAAGTAGTTCACAGCGCTTTACAGAACAAAAACAATGTGCCATAAAAGCTCATGAAATAAATTAAAATACATAAAATAATCGCTTTTCACACTTGAAAATCACAAAGAGTTTTACAGTAACACGAGTGAAACAAAACAACCTCATCACAGACACAAAAAAGACACAACAAACCTGAACATCGAGAAGGAAACTCTACCTGAGGTTCTCTGTGTTTAGTCCTGACTCTGGGACAGACCTCTCTCTGAGGTTCTCTCTGTGTTTAGTCCTGACTCTGGGACAGACCTCTCCCTGAGGTTCTCTGTGTTTAGTCCTGACTCTGGGACAGACCTCTCTCTGAGGTTCTCTGTGTTTAGTCCTGACTCTGGGACAGACCTCTCCCTGAGGTTCTCTGTGTTTAGTCCTGACTCTGGGACAGACCTCTCTCTGAGGTTCTCTGTGTTTAGTCCTGACTCTGGGACAGACCTCTCCCTGAGGTTCAGACTTCAGATAGCTCATGTGGCTGTAACAATACTACAGGAATGTGCTTTGGTGCTGTAGAACATAAACAATCAGGGCTGTTCTAAAGTCTGTTCTCTGAGCGACTGAAGCCAGTGCAGAGACCGGAGCACTGGACTAATATGGTGCTATTTATTGGTTCTAGTCATGACTGGAGTCATGACCTTGATTACGTTTCTCTAAATCTGGTTTAGACGCAGTCATCATCATCATTCTTTATTCAGACTCTAGGTCCAACACATATAGTACATACAAACATACAACCACCCAAAGACAAAATTCACATTAAAAAAAAATACATACAAGATTATAAAAGACTTTAATACCAATGTTTCCATAGAGGAGACTGGTACTGTGCATCACAGGACCTGGGGTTCACCAGAGCCACCAAAGAGTTCACAGTGTCGTTGAAGTGACAAAAGAATTTAAAATACAACATTCTCCTCAGTGCCTGAAAGCTGTTGACACGAGCCTGGCAGAGCAGCAGACCTGGGCTTGTTTAACAGCGTCCTGAAAGCATCATTATCTGACACTTTGAGCTTCTGTAGCGTTTTTATATTTACACCACAGAGGAGCGGTGCAGAGGTGTGATTCATTTCACACTGTCAGAGCACATGTGACATTTATTCATCATATCATCATCATCACACAGGCGCTCTGTAATGAAGTGACCCAAGTATTTTGTCCTGTTGCACTGTATGTAGTGATGGGACAATAATGAATTTTTCGGGCAATTTTCTTGGCCAAAATAATTGCAATTAATGATCTTATCATGATATTTGCTAATGGTTCAAAATTGTACTGAAAGTGCGCTTGGGTAAAGGAATATTCCTGTTCATTGTCAAATTTCATATTAAGTGTGACCTACATAAAGTATTTCAACAAATTCAACTGAAAACTCAAAACAGTTTTCTTTTTTTTTGTAGTATTACTACAAAAAAAGTACTTAAGTACTTACTTAGTAAGTACTTATTTACTTAGTAAGTATAGAGCAAAAACATGCTGTTCTTTTCATGGCTGCAGTTGGGAGTGAATGAGGCAGCCCTTTATGAACCAATAAGAACCACTTAACATTCACAAATAATTTGAGGCTGGGTCGTGTCAGCAGCACGTTGGTATAATTATTCAACCCAGTCGCACCAAATGCGTACCTATTACACGATAATACATTTCAGAATATTCACGTTAATGTAATTCAAAGCCAGTGCCCTTCGGGCCAAATCGGAATAGTCCGAAGTCTCACGAAGGTTTCCCCACACTATTTTCCCACAAAAACCGTCTTAAAATGAAGGCGTTGTTTTTTTAATTCAAATATTTATTCAGTTTTGTCTTTTATAACAAACAAACACACAAACAAACAAAAAAAACAAAAAAAACAGTGAGGTACATTATTAATTTTGGTGACACTCCACCCCACCTCCGACACACCGCACCCAACCAAACCCAGCCAGGCGCAATGTATCAAGGCAGTGCAGAACAAAGCGACATCCTAATCTTTGTAATCAGCTGATGTCCAAATTATATTGTAGACATGTAGGTGCAGAAATTGTCCCATTGTTCCTTCATGGTTTCATTCGTACAGTGAAGTCTTCCCAGCATCTTTTCGCACGCAACATTTTCAGTCATTCTTTCTTTCCACATTCTAAGTGTTGGGGCATGAGAGTCCTTCCAAAATTTCAAAATGAGTCGGGAACATGTTACCAAAGCAGTATTTAACACTCGAAATGTATGTTTGTTTAACATTGGCACCTCTCTTTTATCTCCAAGCAGACACAGTCTAGGTGATTTGGGTAGATTGCAGGATAACCAACCTTGCATGTAACTTAAAACGCTGCTCCAAAAAAGAGAGATCACCGGACATTCCCAAAGGGCATGCATCAAAGTACCTTTAGCTATTTGGCATTTCCAACAAAGATCGTTTCTGCCAATACCCATTTTATAAAGCCTTGAAGGAGTATAATAATATCTATTAAGAATTTTGTATTGAGTAAACTTGCCCCTAGCTTCTCTAATGTGTAACCCACTATTAGACAAAATTGAATCCCATGCATCTTCATCCATTGTACAATTTAAATCTCTTTCCCATATTACTTTTAGACTTTTACTTGTATTGTTTTTAACCCAGGGGCAGATCTTATACCATTTTGAGGCCTTACATAATAGTGGAGGTAGTAGCAGAAAGGTCTTTATAGGGTTTTTCCCATTTATTAACTTTACATTTCCTTTTAAACAATCTCTGATTTGCAAATACTTCCAAAAGTGGCCATAACCCTCCAAGTTAAATTTACTTTTGACATCATCATATGAAATGAATGTGTCCCCCTCCAGTAGATCAGTTCTAATTCCTTTTCTTAGCCATTGTGCCCAGTAAATAGTCTGTTTATTAATTTTAATTTTTGGGTTATGCCACAAGGGGGCGTACTTTTTCACATATGTAACAAGCATGGAATTTTTTATGTACCACAAACCATACCATTTTAGAGAATTTCAAGATAGGATTTTGCAATTTATACACTTCTTTTGACTTTTGCGACTTTTGTGATAAAATATCAATTGGTGTGAATGGAGAGGCAAGCTCTCGTTCTATTAAAATCCAGTCTAGGTTGGTTTTCCCTGCCCAATGTTTGGCCAATCTAGCCATTTCAAAAGAAATACTGTAATGTTCTATATTGGGCAGGGCTAACCCCCCTTCTTTTCTTGGTTGGCAGAGCCGATAAATATTAATACGAGGTTTACCACCATTCCAAAGAAAGTGCTTTTTCATGTTATTGTAACTTATTAGTATAGGTCGTGGTATGCACATAGGCAACATTCCAGTATAATAACTGATAAGAGGAGCTATGACCATTTTCACTGTGTTTACTTTCCCCCATAATGTTAAATTTAACTTGCTCCATTTATCCAAATTAGTCTTAATCTTGTTGAGCATTTTCCCCATATTGACAGCCATAATATCATCTATATTTGGGTTCAATTCAATTCCAAGATATTTCATTCCTTTATCCAACCACCTAAAATTGAAACCAGTTAATAAACTCTGAGTACAAGCTTGTGAGACAGGCATCGCCTCAGATTTATGCCAATTAATTTTGTATCCAGAGAACAACGAATAGTTATCAATAACTTCAAGTAAGATTGTGATAGAATTAGTGGGGTCTTGACTCAATACCAAAATGTCATCTGCGTACAAGAACAATTTGTGTTCCCTGCCCCCAGCAAATACACCTTTAATTCTTGCGTTTTCTCTCATTTGAATTGCCAATGGCTCTAAAAAAAAATGGTGAACAACAGTGGACTTAAACTACACCCTTGGCGAGTTGATCTGGAAATATTAAAAAATTGAGATAGTACCCCATTTGTTAATACAGCTGCCGTTGGTCCCGAATACAAGGTTCTAATCCATCTGTTAAATTTCTCACCTAAACCGAATTTCGCCAGGGCAGTGAACAAAAAACTCCATTCTACCCTGTCGAAAGCTTTCTGGGCATCCAAAGATACAGCTAACACAGGATTTACATTGTTTCTATTCATCCATAAGAGATGCAATAATCTTCTTATGTTATCAGACGCAGATCTGTTCTTGATGAAACCTACTTGATCTTTATGCATAATTTGTGGCAATACAGACTCTAATCTTGTTGCCAATACCTTGGATAATATTTTACAGTCGACATTTATTAAACTTATTGGTCTATAATTGACTGGGTCAGTTAAATCTTTATCGCCTTTTGGAATTAGAGATATTACTGCCTGGTTAAAACTTTCAGGAAGTGATCCATATTCAAACGCTTCATGAAATACTTCAGTCAGAAATTAGCAGAGTATATCTATAAATTTTTGGTAGAATTCGGCTGGAAAGCCATCTATCCCAGGTGACTTTCCAGTCTTCATTGCACCAATGGCTTTATTTACTTCAACCTCTGTTAAAGGAGTTTCCAACCTATCCTTATCATTTTGTGTGATCTTTGGTATTGTCATTTTGTCAAAAAATGCATCAATTTCATTCTTACTAACCCTGTTTTCAGATGTATACAAGTCTTGATAAAACTTTTTGGAAGCCATGTTAATATCTGAGGAAGATGTAACCAATGCATCATCCTTTTTATTGCAGTAATTACATTCTGATTATTTATTTTTTTAAGTTGTCTTGCCAATAACCTTCCTGTTTTTTCCCCGTTCTCATAGAAGTTCGTTTTGAGCCGGAAAAGAGCATACTCTGCCTTCTTGTTATAGATTTCATGGAGATTAAATTTAAGCTGACAAATCTTTTTAAATTTATCGTTATCAAATTGCCCTGCTATTTGTTTTTCCAAAGTACCTATTTGTTTCTCCAAAATGTGGATCTTTGCCTTATTTTCTTTAACTTTTTTAGAGCTAAAAGCTAAACATTTACCACGAACAAATGCTTTCAGAGCATCCCACACTGTAGCCAACCTGTTAGTAGACCCAACATTTATTTCTAGAAAATATTTGATGTCTTCCTTCAATGTAGACACAAATTGTTCATCCTGCAATATGCTTGAATTTAGTCTCCATCTTCCTTTACAGTTTTTCTCAACCTTTAAATTTATATGTAGTTCCACAGGTGCATGATCCGTTAAGGCAATAACACCTATTTTACAGTTCGATACCAAGTCCAGGCATGAATTAGAGATCAGAAAATAGTCTATTCGGGAATACGTTTTGTGACGGTGAGAATAAAAGGTGTACTCCCTTTCCAAAGGATGTACAAGTCTCCAGATGTCCACTAACCCAACATCTTCTTTTAGAGAACTTAATGCCAATCCTGTTTTAGTGATTGAAGTTATATTATTGGCACTCCTATCAATATATTCATCGGAAACATTATTAAAATCTCCACCTAGTAAAACATGTCCCTGCATGCTTCCCAACATCTTATTAATCTCATGTATATAAAATTCATCCCTGTTTGGAGCATAAATGTTGCACAAAATGACCTGAACACCATTAATAAGTGTCTGGAGGCATAAGTATCGTCCAGTTTTGTCCTTAAATTGCTGTAATAAAACAAAATTTGAGCCTTTTATTAACAAGTATCACAACACCACGGCTTTTACTTGATACTGAATTATGAAATACTTTTCCAACCCAATCTCTTTTTAGCTTCAAGGCTTCATTTTCATTCTCAAAGTGTGTTTCTTGAATATATGCAACATCAGTGTTATGAGACTTAAGATAACTAAGTATTTTTTTCCTCTTGATTGGCGTGCTGCATCCATTTATGTTCCATGATACAATATTAACATCTCTATTGCCCATTATTACACCATGGCAAGTTATATATAAGCCCTATATCTTCCAGTCTACAACAATTAAACAAATAGGCCTACTGACAGCTGTGTGTGAACCAAAATGTAAATAAGAGTACCTCACTTTGAAAACCATTACTGGAACAAACAGAAAACAAAACTAGCACTGTCCTAAAAACAAACATGACAGTGCAAAAGCCCTCCAGGCAAAGTTAAAGTTATCTCTGGTCCGTGTGGGTCCCGCAGACAGCAAGCTCCGCTCCTCCGGCTGTCCAGGTGATGCCCCAGCAATCCCGCCCCCGTCTTCTGAAAAAACTTGTTATCAACTCTCCCTTTAAACCTGCTGATCGATCACTCCATCTCGCCTTGGATGTTGCCACGTATAAATTTCTCTGCCTCCTCCACGTCGTCAAAGCTCTTCCGTTCATCTTTCCATGTAAATAGTAGCGTTGCTGGATGTGCAAGTGTGTGCTTCATTTGAAGTTGCCACAGCGTTTTCATTACCGGGGAGAATAGCTTCCATTGCGCAGAGCGCTCGGAAGTCAAGTCCTCATAGAATGAAATGTGACGATTCTCCCACATTATGCCTTTTTTCTGTTTTGCGGCGGCCAGAACTTTCTGTCGTGCAGAGTAACGAAGGAATCTCACCAGAATAATCCGAGGAGGCTGTCCGGGGTCCAGGCGAGGTCTCAAACTACGGTGGCATCTTTCAATTTCAAACTTGTCACCGCGCAGCCCCAGGCCATTAGCGAGTATCTTCTTCACAAAATCACTCATAGTACCACCTGCAAAATTTTTGTAGGTCTTAGCTTTCAAATGAGGCGTTACATTGTTGATCTCCAGTCGAGAAGCTTTTAGATTTGGGTCAAGCCCAGCATAAAAAAACTTGAATCTAAAAGGAACTCGTGGAGTATGGTGTGCCACAAGGTTCAATTTTGGGACCATTATTATTTATTATTTATATTAATGATGTTGCTTCTGTTTCTACGACCACCTTTCCCGTTCTTTTTGCTGATGATACCAATCAAAAAAATAATAATAAAAAGCTGAACTGGGGAAAATGCACTCGTTAATGTTAAGGCGGATGGTAAGAGGTTAAAATATGTATTTGTGGAAGTGCACAATTACGCTAATTTGGGCCAGGCTGGTCAGAGTCCAGGGCTGTTTTTCAGTCCCAGTCCGCCCCTGCCTGTGGGCGATGGTAGCAAGCTAACCGGGATAACCTAGCCTAGCCCCTTGCCACCGGCCCAAATAATGTCCCTCCGCGTGTGGGTTGGATATACGCCTAACGATTGGGGGGATCCTGGCGTAGACCATGAGGGTATAGTTAAAGATCCACATGGCAGCAGCAAAAAGGGAGTTAGACCCAAACCAGCTGTTATTCTTCCAAGATGCGACTATCTTTCAGTACACACTCTGAGCTGACGCGCCTCCAGAGCATCTGGACCCTCGGTGACATTGTGACAAGCGTCTGACTTCCATAAGCAGAAGCGTCCAGGGGCTTTGGCCGCGTTTTTGACGCCCGAAAAGCGTGCGGCCTGGACACAGCGTTATACTTTCCTCAGAGTCATGGTTTAGTGAAATGTTTGAGTCTGCCTGACAGAGTGGCTGTTTCACATCCTGTCATATTGTCATTATTATCACCAATAGTTACTTCAGGAAGAGTCACCGTCAGAGGTGGAATGTAAACGCTCTCCGGACCAGGCCTGTCTGTGGGATTTGCATGATCCTCCTGATGATTTGAACAGGGTGCACTACAAAAACATGTTCAATAGGGTCCCTGTAGGGCCTGGACTCTCTCTTTCTGATAGGAGATAAGTTAATACAGTATCAGTATCTTTCATAGATCTCTCTGCGAAAGTTTAGTGATCGTGAAGTTACCAAAGATGCTCTTCTCTCGGCTGCTTTTCATTCAAGCTTCACTGACTTAGCAGTTTTGTTGTATATATGTTAATGTCACTTTGAATGGAATAAATAAATCAAATGAAAAGATGATGATGAATAATATAGAGCTTTTTTGTCACATTTTTGTCGCTCTTCGTGGCTTTTATGTTGCTTAATTGAAGAATGATTTATATATCTGTCTTCTTGTCATGTTAAGCTGCTAAAACACAATGGCCTTATTGTGTTCGCATTGTGCTCTTGTAAGTCAACCACAGCAGGACAAAAGTACAAGTGACAGTTGGCCTGTTACTTCTCCAATCATTTGGCTGCTTTCCCTTTGAGGTCCACGCGGGGCCCACGGGGGCTCACGGAGGTTCGGGGCATGTGTTGGAAGTGTCCACGCCGTCGCTGAAGCTGTGAGGAGTCCTGCCCTAGTGCCCTCCTCCTCCGACGCCCCGCTGTGCTCCACCAAGTCACGTTAGAGCGCTGCATCCTGCACTGGCACGCTATCACCGAGCGGCGCTGATCCCTGCGTGGCGTGCGCGTGCGTGTGGGTGCGATGTGGGGGATGGAGGGGTGAGGCAGGGTGAGGCAGGGTGAGGCAGGGTGAGGGAGCCGCACACGGAGACAGAGAGAGCCACCATCCCGGGCCCGGGCTACACTCGCTGACCCCTCGGCTCTGATTGGACGGCACGATGGCGTCTGACCTACAATCTGCCGCCGTCCGTCCGTCTCCCGGGCCGGCGTCTCCATGGCAACGGGCCCCGGGGCGGCGCTAATCTGTTGTTCATGTGGGCCACACGCGCATTCTTCTGCTCTATTTCCCAGCTGCGGCGCGCTCCCTCCGTTTTCTCCTCCTCCTCCTCCGTCTCCTCCTCACGCTCTGGACAGACACTCGGCCCGGGTGCTGGGGACGGGACGGGAGGGTGTGAGGGACATTTTGACATTAACGATTAACCCTTCGTCCGAGGAGTGAGAGGCCACAGTGCCCAGTTACTTAAACCATATGGCTTTGGCAGGTCAGGCGTCTAATAGGGTCAAGTGTCCTAAAAGCTGGGGCACCTGATTTTTCCTCTTCAAACTGGGACATTTTGAGTTTTGGCCAGAACTCGTTTGTAGCATTTAGAGTGTGTTAAGAGAGTTTACATCCGCTCAATAACATTTCAACTTTAATAGACAGCATTCTATTTTATTAATTTGTTTACTTATTTAGCTTGTTTTTTATTAACTAATCTTTGAAAAGATTAGTTTTAAAGTTTGATGGGTGCCACAGTGGCACAGTTAGTACTTGTGCTTCATGGCGTGAAGGTCCCGGGTTCGATTCCCACCTGGACGGGGATTTATTTTTATTTTATTTTTTATTGACCTTTATTTAATCAGGATAGACCCACTGAGATTAAGAATCTCTTTTTCAGGGAAGTCCTGGCCCCAGATGGAATCTATTGTACATGTTTTTAGTGGTAGGGGAAACTAGAGTACCCGGAGGAAACCTACACAGACACGGGGAGAACATGCAAACTCCACACAGAAAGGCCCCGTCCAGGTGGGAATCGAACCCCCGGACCTTCTAGCTGTGAGGCGTTAGTGGAGAGTCCTTACCTCAAGTGGGGGAGTTCAAGTATCTCGGGGTCTTGTTCACGAGTGAGGGACGGATGCAGTGTGAGATCGATAGACGGATCGGTGCGGCGTCAGCAGTGATGTGGTCGTTCTATCGGTCTGTCGGCAATACCAAGCGACTTCAACATCAGGAAAAAGGAACACGAGAAACTAGAAAAATACCAGGGGCTCAGAGAAGAGCTGGAGAAAACCTGGAGGGTGAAGGCATCAGTGATGCCCGTGGTTATTGGGGCACTTGGGGCAGTGACCCCCAAACTGGAGGAGTGGCTCCAGCAGATCCCAGGAAATACATCAGACATCTCGGTCCAGAAAATACTATGCAATACCCTCAAGCTCCCAGGCCGACGGTAGAGGACCCGAGCATGGAGCAAAAAAGAGACCACCCGCAGAGCGTGGTCTCTTTTATGGATCTTTTAGAGACAAGCTTTTACACATGATGAATTGCTCTCTTCAGACGGGGGTCTTCCCTGCTGCGTTTAAAGGGGCGGTGGTGAGGCCCCTGTTGAAGAAGAGCAATTTGGACTGTAATGATTTTAACGATTTCAGACCAGTATCCAATTTTTAAGCAAAATCTTACAAAAAAACTTGTCTTTATCCAACTTAATGATTTTATTACTGCACATAATGTCCTTGAGAAATTCCAGTCTGGCTTTAGGGTAAACCACAGCACAGAGACCGCCCTCTTAAAGATTTTAAATGACTCACAGAAGGTCACAGTGTTGGTTCTCCTGGATTTGAGCGCTGCCTTTGATACAGTCGACCACACTATTCTTTTAACTCGTTTAAAACACTGGCCTCTCTGGTGCTGTACACAAATGGTTTACTTCCTACCTCACAGACAGGACATTTATGGAAAGTGTGGATACCTGCTCCTCTAAGGTCCATAAAATCCCATGTGGTGTGCCCCAGGGTTCGATTTTAGGCCCAGTGCTTTTTAACCTGTATATGCTCCCTCTTGGTGATGTCATCAGGAGACATGGAGTCAATTTTCACAGTTATGCTGATGATACACAGTTATACATCTCCATGTCTCCTGATGACACCAGGCCAATAGATGCACTTTTTAACTGCATTTTAGATATAAAATTTTGGATGGCATAAAACTTTCTCCAGCTTAACCAGGACAAAACTGAAATTTTAGTCATCGGTCCTGAGGCCCAGAGAGAGACTTTTACCCAAACTACAGTCACTGTCTATTAATCCTTCCTCACAGGTGAAGAACCTGGGTGTGATCTTTGACTCTGAGCTGGCGTTTATTCGACACATTAAAAATATCACAAAGATAGGTTTTTACCATCTAAAGAACATAGCCAGAGTCCGCCCCATTCTCTCTCGGGCCAACACGGAGACGCTAATGCATGCTTTTATCACCAGTCGTATCGACTACTGTAATGCCCTGCTTTCTGGTCTTCCCAAAAAGAGGATCTCAGGTTTACAACTTTTACAAAATTCAGCAGCTCGTGTCCTGACGAAGACCAGGAGGCGGGACCACATTACACCGGTTTTAGAATCGCTGCATTGGCTCCCCGTGTGTTTCAGGATCGATTTTAAAGTTCTTTTAATGGTTTTTAAACCGGCAGGGGTCTCCTAGTTATTCCTAAAGTCAACAAAAAGACTCAATATTACGGCCCTCGCCTCTGGAACCACCTGAGGAGGAGCTCAGGGCTGCAGAGAACGAAAATGTTTTTAAGAGCAGGCTCAAGACCCACCTTTTTAGCTTAGCTTTTAACTGATTTATCTATTTATTTAATCCTAATATATAATAATCTGTAAAGCACTTTGTGATACCTTTCGATATGAAAATCGCTTTATAAATAAAGTTTGATTGATTGATTGATTTTTATTTGTAGCAGCTCCATGAAACACAAACTACATCTGTTTTATGTGTCACATGAAGCTTTTGCTGCTGAAAGAGTTACGAGGTCAGATACTTCATTATGATATTACTCAAGTAGAAGTAAAAAGTATCATGTGGTAAAATTACCCTAAAAAGTGCAATCACTTCAAAAAGTAACTGTAACCGAGTACGACCCGCCTCTGAAACTGACACACACAGACGTGCACAAAAGAGATGATTACAATATGATGATGATAATAACTGTAGTGTTAAAAAAGAAAGAAGAAGTTTGTTCTGGTCAGAAGACCTTCAGGTAACGTGGGACACTGTGTGTACAGTATGTTACTAAAGAAACAATAATGTCAAGTGTGAGGGAGGTCCTGAATGGACTGATGTGACCAAAAAACAACGACGGTGCAGATCAGGGACAATGAGGAGAAAGAAACACAACAAATCATTTTAACCCAAAATACCTGTGCCCGCTCTGTAAGAGCTGCTGTGTCCAGAGACAGAATAGTGTCCCTGCATTTAGTGTGAAAATACCTACTCTCACTGTGGATGAACGGTCTGGGTCATGTGAAAGTAAAATGTGAAATGTATACATTTCTGTCTTAGACCTCCTGTCTCTGATCCAAAACAGCCTGGTCGTGTCCAGCTCCTTGGGTCCAGGAGAAATGTCCTAAAGTCTAAATGCAGCCTTCCGTCCTTTTTTTTTTTACATGAATCAGTACTCGCAGTACTGAAGTAACATTTACTTCAAGTGCTTTTTTTTACTCTTACTTGAGAAAATATTTGAGTGCCCTACTTTCTATTCCTTTTTGAGTAAAATGATTTTAAAGTAACGTTACTCTTACTTGAGTACATATTTTGGTCACTCTACCCACCTCTGCTCATTACTCAAATAGATAGAGGCTATAAGTTACTCGAGTACACGGAATGTACTCCGTTCCCAGGGCTCCGTTTGGCGCCCCCTGTCGCCCTCACTCCGCACTGCCCTCTCCGGTCCCGCGGCTGATGCGCCCTGTGATGCGCGCTGTGATGCGCGCTGTGAGCCTGTGACGGAGAGAGCTGTCCATGGCCGCGGCATCATGAAGACTCCCCTCCTGCCCTGGATTATCCTTCTCTCCGTGATGGACGCGCTGCTTCTGCTGTGGATGGTACCGACCGTTTACGCGCTGGAAGGTAACGCTTTTGGACGAAACAAAACGAGTGAATCCGCGGTGGAGAGGGAGAGGGGGGGTCGGGGTCTGGACTGGAGAGGAGACAGTACCGCTCCATCACTGAAGCAGGTGGCTGGGGGGACACTTTACCCTGAACTGCAAAGTCCGGACGGGCGCTTTTGTCCGCTTTTCTCGGGAGTTGGGGAGGCGAGCGTCGCTTTTACGCACGGGGACCGTCGTGGCGCGAGTGCAGCTCCGTTTAAGGCGCCGCTTTCACTTTTGGGTCGCCTGATATGCGCGTGGATTGACAGTTGTGGGGGTGAGGGGGGTGTTCAAGGCTCAGAAGTGCCTGGGGACGCTGCGTGTGCCCTGCCCTGTTTTTTTTGTTTTGTTTAGTTTTGTTTTACTGTCTGTGCGTCTGGGTTTGGCCAAAGGGGAACGCAGTATGAGGGAGAACCGAGAGCGTGTCATGGCAGCCCACTTTTTTGTCTGGAGATGGAGGCAGGAGAGGCGACGAATTACTTTTTCAAAACATCCATTGGCAGATTAACAAAAGGCATACGATTATGGAACGCGTTTGGTAATCCCACACATGCATAGGGGAGAGTGGGGTACAGTGAGACACTTTTTACTTTGGTGGTTATTGTGAAAACTGTATCACAGACAGACACCATTTTACTGTTCACACACATTTTGGGATGTTTACTACTTGTTTGCATCTTCAAAACTCGTCTGGAAAATATGGCTTTAAAAATGTTGGTCTGAAAAAGAAAAGTGTCTTTGTGGCTCATTGCACCCCTAGAGAGGGGGTCAGCCGAACCACATTTGAGTGTTTCCCAGATGATAATCCATATTCCTCTTTTCATTTGCACCATCTGTGGACTATGCAATTCTGTCTCGAAAAAGAAATGTTCTAGTTTGTTATGTTTCTTATGGACCAGAGGCGGCTTTTTACCCCGACACGAGGGGCAAATTGCCTCTGGCTCCACTCTCCCCTATATAACACCGTTCACTCTTGATTCCAAATGATTTTTGGGGAAGGTTTACCCAGGTGTAGCTCTGTTTCAGTTTAGATCCACTTGTTTAAGTAACATTGTCAGGGTTGGTTTTTGAGAGCATCCGAAGTGGACAGCTCTGCCAAGCAGTCAAAGTTTCTTTCTCATAAACTATCGTCTGTACTGGGTTGTTTTAGTGTTGAGGATATTTCACCTCCTGTCTCAAGTGGCTTCGTCAGCAACTAATGATAAGGCAAATGAACAAGCTGAAAATAACCATTTGGATTAAGGCAAGGAGCTGCAGGTGAAAAAGGGGAAAAACACTGTCCATCCAATTACAAAGCATTTGTATCAGTTTCATGAACTATCAGTGAAAGTAAGTGAGTAAGTGAGTGAGTGCTTTATTGTCATTGTACAAGCGTACAACAAAATCGTGTTCAGTGTCAGTCCTGAGCCGCTGCCACTGTGTGTCAACCTGACCTGCATGACCATGACCAAGAAACCTGGTTAGCTGCTCTCAGTCTCCTCTGACCCTCTGAAACGGTGCAGCGCCTCCTGGGTTTGTCCCTGTTTCAGAGCGTGGTGTCCTGCACTGGTCAGCTCCAGCTCCTCCTTCCTCTTCCTCCTGCACAGCTCCCTCCGCGCCACAACAGTCTTTCACCATCTCCTTGTTTGTTTGTCCTCTTTTTGTTTCCTGTAGCTCCTCTTGTGATGCCTCCCCTGTGCTGCAGGGGGGGCTCTTGGTGCCTCTTCAGTGTTTCAGAAGAAGAAATTTGTTGTTCTCAAAGCTTACCTTTAAAAAGCTGCTTTCTTCAGGACCATTTTAGACTCTCGAAATAAACAAATCCACCAAACCTCCACAAAAACACAGCAAAGATGTACAAAAGTATCCAGTAAAACAATGAGGAACAGAAAACACAAATGCAGTTCGTAGAAAAAGGTAAAAAAAAAATGGGGCTGTACCAGGAGAGAGGGAGGTCGCTTACTGTTTTCACATCGCCATGACCAGGCAAGTTCTGAAATGTTCCAATAAACTCTGTGAAGAATCAGGATATTACAAATATGTTAGAAAAGTTAGGAATGAGTTTGGACCAAACACATACATAGAGGCTTGTCTTATGTGCTCAAAGCTCAATCAATCTGTTAGGAAATAGATGTGTAAAAATCCGTGTGAAAAATCTTGTGTAAAAAAAAATGTTTTTGTGTGGAGTCTGTGAAGTGTGGAGTCTTATGGAGCGACTAAAGGTCAAATGATGAAAACGGCCCTAAAGTTTAGTCCCTTTGTCTGCACATGCGCCCTGTGTATATTTCTCCCACAAAGGAAATGACCATATTTGGATTCAAAATATGTCAATATTTGTGATTGAATATGTGTGGGAATCCGCTCGTTGCAGTGAGATGTTGTTGTTACTTCCTGGAAATCTCTGGCTCTGGCAAAACTCCATAAAATAAGCATGGTAAAGGAAGAGAACCTTTGTCTTACAATAGCAGTAATACAAATCTTTTTTAGGTGAAAAAGATTGGCTCAAAGTCAAAGTAGGGTGAATATGGGTAAAGTGGGACAATGGGTAAAGTGGGACACTTAACTTTAATCATGATTATTTTTTAATGTGTCATATTTTATTACTAAAAATACATACACACTGAATAATTAGAATGTGCAGGATAAGAAAATAATGGTTTTGTGGATATTAATTCACTTCATATGTGGTGGCAAACCGTAATCTACCACCAAGTAGTAAAAAGGCGAAGGTATGTCCAATGACATAGCATTTATGGATTTATGATCTTAAGGTTATAACTTTTTAAAACTAACAGACATGCAGATTTTGTTGATACATTATATAATGGAATGCATCTGCAAACAAAACATCTCAAAATCACATATTTATTCTTTATACTTTTATTTTTATAACAGATTTTATCACTGTCCCACTTTACCAATGTGCTATTGGTAAAGTGGGACAGCCTCATATTGGCAAAGTGGGACAGTATATTTTTGTGGAAAATCCTGGGTATTAGGTGTTTCTTGTATTCACACATCTTCAAATTAGATCAATTTAACTCTATATTTGTTGTTTTGATTAAGTTTTCTGATGATCACATTTCTGATTGAAGTTTTAACTGTAGCTCTTGTTCACTACGAACTGTTGATTGCCGTTTAGCAACATTTCAACATTAAGTTGTTATTTGAGGTTTCTAAGTTCTTTAATTGTAGATTTTTTTTTTTTTAATACCGGCTATATATATATATTTCTTTTCAAATCTTTAAAACATGCTTGTTCCTGTATACTTCACCATTTAAAGGCGGCCTGAGTTCACAGATTAACATGTGTTTTTTTGGGCATGTCCTTCAGATTATTCCTCACTCATTTATAAACAAAAACAAATCTGATGAAGGCACTTTACTGTATTATACTTCCATTGTTCTGTCACTTTTGTTTTTAGTGTATACCAAAGGTCCCGGTTAGTTATTCCACACTGTAACATGTCTGACAGCTCCTTCGCACCAACAGCACAGGCTGCACATCAGACACATGTCCATCATGGTCATGTGTCTCACACACCAGTTAGAATAACCATTAGAATGGTTATTATTATTCATAACCTCTTCACATATTCATAAAAGTAGTTGCTACAATAATATTAATTATTTTGAATACAAAAATTACCATGTTAATAGTGTCCCACTTTACCAATTACAAGTGTCCCACTTTACCAATAGCACCTCGAAAAATTTCTCATTGGACCAACCTGTGTTTGAGGCAAAATTATAGCTTCTGTGTTAAACATTTGACTTTTTTTCCTCCACTGGTGTAAAATAGACATCTAAAGCTTTTTAAAAAATATATAACATTGAAGACTTTGGCATTTAATTCCAAACAAAAAATGAGGTGGAAACTGAATTTTCAAAAAGTGTCCCACTTTACCCATATTCACCCTACATATGTTTTGTTCAGTTTTTTTAAATCAATTCTGGCACTAAGGTGAAAGTATCAGTTAACATCACGGCTCTAGATCAGGCATGGGCAAACTAAGGCTGGATTCGGCCTGCCTAGCCCCTCAGTCCAGCCCTCTAAACATGACCAGTTCTGATATACATTGCCTATTAAAGGTATATTTCAGGATTTTTGACATAGGGCCTCATTTCCTAGTTATCCAGAGTGTTGCTGATATCTGGAGATATTCTTTTTTGTAATTTATGCAGTTCTTCTGTTTGAAGAGTAACGTGGCGCTAGGCTAATGCAAAGCTAGCACATTTCTACGATATCAGCTAGCCTGCATTAAAAACAGTCTGACCCGCTCCACAGAGCACCTGAGGCAAATCACTTATAACACCAGACTAACCATATAAATGTCTGTGTCCATAGAGTATTTTTTGGAATATAACTGACCTTGCATCACATGAAAGATCTTGAAAGATTTTGAGGGACTATTTTCAAGCAGATCACTCCGCCGCTGCATAGCTTATACAACCAAGAAGCTGATGCTGCTCAAATATAAGTTATTTTAGATGCAAAATGGTTAAAATGACTCTATGGACACAGACATTTATATGGTTAGTCTGGTGTTATAAGTGATTTGCCTCAGGTGCACTGTGGAGCGGGTCACACTGTTTTTAATGCAGTCTAGCTGATATCGTAAAAATGCGCTAGCCTTGCATTTGCCTAGTGCCACGAAACTCTTCAAACAGAAGAACTGCATAAATTACAAAAAAAATATCTCCAGAAATTAGCAAAACTCTGGATAACTAGGAAATGACGCCCTATGTTAAAATCCTGAAATATCCCTTTAAGGGGGAAAAACACCACTGTTTCCAAAGTGGCCCCCTCATCTGCTCTAGATTCTTCCTTCTGCCTCCAGTGTGTTCAAACGGTTTGGTCGTGTTTCCTTAAAGGAATAGGCCACCGTTTTTACATACTGAGATATGCTCTTACCTCACTTTAGCCGAGTTAATATATCCCTGTCTGGTCTTTGTCCGTGCGCTCTGTCACGCAAACGGAGCACATACGCAGCCTCTCCCACATGTCACATAGCTCCAAAATAGCTCACGATAGAAGCTACCAAGCTCTTCCACGTGTTCCCTATTTAAATAAAGTTACGTGAAGTGTTTTCATGCGAAGTATATTTACACAGAAATGTAGCATGTCGATTTTATAAGCAAATAAAAAGGGGGACTTCCGTCAATAACCTTTAGGAGTTACTGCGCGGACGTTTTGCTCCTCGTATCATTACGCCTCACAATATAGTCCCCCTTTTTATCTGCTTATAAAATCGACACGTTACATTTCTGTGTAAGTATACTTCGCATGAAAACACTTCACTTAAAGGGGGGGTATTATGCAAAAATGACTTTTTCAAGCTTTACATCATGTTATTAAGTCATTCCCTCATTAAAACCATGCCTGAAGTGTTGCCTGGGCACATTCACGTATTTTCGAGTAATCTGTAGAAACTCTGATGGCGGCCATTTTAGGGATAAAACGCCTGATTCCTTCAGGAAACGCCCTCGACCTCCAGGATACGCCTCCGACCTTTCGTCACCAGCCGAGTAACCAACCACTGCCCCTCAGCAGAACCCCCTCCCCGCAGTGTCTAGCCCTAAGATGTAAACAGAGTCATCATGGAGGATTAGCTTCATGTGTTGTGAACCGGAGCCACAGCAGACTTTTACAAAAACACACATCAGTGTTTCTGTTACCGAAACACCCAGGATTAAAACCGGTGACAAGAACGCTTATTTCAGTGTCTGGTTCTGCGCTGGGCCTTGATGATGCACAGAGCCTCCGGAGAAAGCTAATGCTAAGCTAAACCTCGAGTCATCACGTGAAAACGAGAAATATGCACAAATAAAGTCAATAAAACCACCACACACATAAAGAACCGTTTAACAATGATCACACACGGAGCCTGGCTTGTTGATTTGGAAGTTTATTGCTCACATTTCATCTACAATGGGTCATAGACGAGTGGCTTTCTCCCGGAGCTAACAAGCTAGCCGCGACAAGCTAACGGGAAAATTCACTGAATACAAGCAGCATATTATGCATTGAAAACGTCACTAAAACAGGCAACTGCTTGAAGCAGCCTTTATGGTGATCACACACGGAGCCTGGCTTGTTGAGTTTGTAGTTTATTGCTCACATTTCATCTACAGTGAGTCGTGGCCGAGTGGTTTTCTCCCGGAGCTAAGGCACTATTAGCCGCGACAGGCTAACAACCTTCACCTTCACAACATTCATTGAAAACAGGCAGCATACTGTGCACAAATAACGTCAATAAAGCAGCAACTACTCGAAGCAGCCTTTACGATTATTACACAATGAGCCTGGCTTTACACATTTATGGTTTATTGCAGACTTTTCATCAACAATGAGCTGTAGTCGATTATAACAAGCTAACGGGTAACCTCGAAAAACCATTGTCCACCTGCGGAGATAATGTCCGTCTTTTGAATCGTATGGGCTCCTGCAGATCCTGGTGTCGTCCATGGGGGTATAGTTAGAGATCCATAGGGCATGGCAGATGCAAAGAGATAGCCTCCAAACAGCAGTTATTTGTCAGGCAAGAGCCCCTTCCAAGCGTCCGGTGTGGAAGGTTCGTCTCCAAATAATATCCTGTGTGGCCATTGTTCACAAAGTGATAAACAGTAGCTCCTTTCCAACAATAAAAATTAAAATGCACCGATCGTAGTTTCAATACTTGAGACAACGAGCGCAGTGTTGTTGTGATGCCACAGACAGCGTGTGGAGGGGGCGTGTCGGAAAGGGTCAGAGGTTCTTAAAGAGACAGAGGCCTATTTCAAGTCATCCGCTACCGCCATTTTGAAAGAGCAATTTTATACAAGGTAGTTATTCTAATTTACTGCATTGACAGACCAACAGAAGGTTTCGTCATGATTGTAGTGTGCTATAGACTGGTGCTATGTGGCTGAAAAAAGCATAATACCCCCTCTTTAACTTTATTTAATTAGGGAACACGTGGAAGAGCTTGGTAGCTTCTATCGTGAGCTTTTTTGGAGCTATGTGACATGTGGGAGAGGCTGCGTATGTGCTCCGTTTGCGTGACAGAGCGCACGGACAAAGACCAGACGGGGATATATTAACTCGGCTAAAGTGAGGTAAGAGCATATCTCAGTATGTAGAAACGGTGGCCTATTCCTTTAAGGATTCAGGTCACGAGTGAGGATGGCAGGGGTCAGAATCTTGATTTTAAAATGGTTGCCTCTTTTTTTGTAATGTTTGTAATCTAAACAAGTGAGAAGGGTCTGAACGCAGACGATGTGTTGATATGATATGATATGATGTGACCTAGCCGGTGTAAATATTAGGAGTGGCCGCTGGTTGGTGGCTGCGCTGACAGTTTGATGGCTGTCGTGTGTCGTGTGTGAGTACGTCCCTTCTCAAGATCACTGTCATAGAAATGCTAGATATCTAACCTTTAAGTTCAAGAAATTGATACAAATGCTTTCAATCCGATGCACAATATTATTTCCACAGTTTACAATAAAGGAGGACTAAACAAATTTCATTCCGCTAAAACAATCAGGTCTAGGGCCTTTAACATGCTGTTTAGTGACCATTGAGTGTGTATCTGGCATCACAAAAAGCAGAAACTGCATTTGAGTTAGCGATACTTTTAGACGCTAATTTGAGTCTTAAGTAAAATCTCCGGAGGTCTGTACATTCATTAAGGATTTCTCTTGAGGCTCTGACCTAAATGTGGTGGATGGGTTGACAACAGCTGAAAACATCTGGATTGTTCATAATTTGCAATGTTTGGTGGCTAAAGCTAACGGCTATAGAGGCTATGCAGATTCTATTTCTATTTAAATCTAAATAGAAGTAGAGATATCCACTCAATATTCTCATGACATCACACGCATAAGCTCTATAGGAAAAAAAAATCATTGATCAGGCGAACAGACTCTGAAAAGTCTAGCTGACTTGCTAACTCTCCGCATACGTTATCGAACGCCGCTTCTCCTTTTATTTCTGTGGTTGCAGACGTTGTGTCTTTGAGGTCAAAATGGTGCATTCCAGGAAACTGGTATTACGCCAGCTGAATAAACACATACGGCTAATGCTACAACAGTTAGCTCATAAGATGCTAATGCTACATAAATGTTTTTCCACAAACATGTCATTTAAAGGAACAGGCCACCGTTTTTACATACTCTTCTTACCTTAGCTTAGACGAGTTCATTTGTACCTGTCTGGTCTTCACGCTAGTTCGGCGTCCGCACAGTGAAGTGAAGATATTACTGCACGGTTGTCGAACTACTCCTGGTATTATTACGCCTTACAATATAGTTCCCCTTTTTATCCGCTTAGAAAATCCACATTGTTTAATTTTGTGTAATTTTACGTTATAGTTTAACACTTCATGCAACCATATTTAAATAGGGAAAATGCTTGGTAGCTTCTATCTTTTTTTTATTTTTTATATATATATATTTAGAGGCTAAATGCTAACACCCTCTGTGCTGTGTTTACGTGGCTGAGGGCATGCATGAAGACCAGGCAGGTACACATGAACTCGTCTAAACTCAAGTAAGAACATGTCTCAGTATGTAAAAACGGTGGCCTGTTCCTTTAAAACATGCTACATACATACATACGTACATACTATACTGAAGGCTATGACCAAAAGTAATGTTCACTTCACTGGTGCAGTGGTTTTGTTAAAGTTTTATCATTAGCTGCACTCCTCCACTGGGGGGCGCTCCATTACTGTCTTCATCTCGTACTTGAACTTGGAGCAGTCTGGACATTTCCGAGTTGTAACTATGAATTCGGGCAGAGTTCCAGGGCAGAGTTCCAAGTGGGATGTTGAAAATTGACCATCTGCCTGGAACGTAGAATTAAAAAAACATGTTCTTTCAAAATCAAGCAGCTCTACTGAGGCACTTCCTGGTTTCAGTGGCTTATGTTGTGCTTTTTTACATGGATCAGTGAGTTGACGTCATCAAACATGCATGAATGAAGAAAAACACAGCTCCAGGTCTGTTGTTGATAAGGGGATGACATTAAAACGTGGTTCAAAACGCAACAATGATATTTAGTCCTGTCTGGAATCAGTGGCTGATTCAAACAGATAAAGAAGGTGGTCCTGGGTTCGATTCCAAAGCCTTTGAACTGAAAATGTATATTGATCAATATAAGGAAAAATTTCCAAATTTTATGTTTTCATTTTTATTTATTTATTTGTCTCAACTTCGGATAATTTCTGAGCCTATTCACATGAAACAGGGCAAATGAACAAAGGGAGAACATTTGTCCCTACCCTGTTCCCAGACTACACTGCGGCGCCGGCGTGATGTCACATATCTATTTTTAGTAACCACACAGAACACTATATTGACAGCCACACTTTTGCCTCAGGGCAGTTGTGGCCACAGTGTGATGGGGGAGGAGAAGCTGGTGTCTGGGAAAGACTGATAAAATCTCTATAAACAACATTATTATTATTATTATTATTATTATTATTATTATTATTATTATTATTATTATTATTATTATTATTATTGAATGTAAATGTAGGGCTTGAAAATGACAATAAAGATTAGTTCTAAATGGACCTAATCACATCTCAGACAACACACTTTTTTTTACATTGGGCTTCAATAATAATGAGGCAGCAAAGAAATTTGCAAAAAGTAAATTTCTTAAATATTGATATGTCATCTGGCCCCTGTCCATCTTAAATTTTAGTCTACATCTGCAACATATGTGTGAAATGTAGCGGCTGTGTCTGACCCACTTGGTAGTCCGCCTGGCTGGGAGTGAGGCAGGAGATTTTTGAGGGACATTCATGACCCACTTCTGTCAGGGGCAGGAGCATCTGCAACGCACTCTTCAGTTTGAGATGCTTCTACCTTTCTGTTGTGGAACTAGCACAACAAATACAATTCTACCAGAATATAATACACAACATTAAAACGCTGATGTTCAGTGGCAGCATGAATGCCGTGGTAAAACAGGAGTAATAGTATAGATTTTGGGTTCTTCTTATTCTCATTATCAAAATGTCAGACTGAACCTAGAGGTCTATTTAATGCGATCGCTGCAGACGAACAGGGAAACGTTTTAAATTTAGGGATATCAATTTGAAACTTTTGACATAAATGTGAGGAAAAATTGCATTGCAAGTTTTCTGTAATTTTATGTTTTCGTATAAAATGATTAAGCCAGGTGTAAATGTATTGTTTTTGTTGACATATTATGTTACAGACTTTTTCAGAGGGGATTTTGGATTTAAAATAAGCTGCTTTTAGTAGAAAAATGTGTAAAAATTAAATTTGGCCTTGCTCATCGGCAAGGCAAGGCAACTTTATTTATACCGTGCATTTCGTACACAGGGCAACTCAATGCAGGTTGAAATGTAAAAAATCAACATTGACAGTTGAAAACACAAAACATTGAACCAGTGCAATAATTAAACATGTTATTGTCATGATTATTGTTTTGTGTCTATGCGTCATCTCTATGTGAAGAGACCAATATGCCTAAAACTGCCAAAACCTGTTAATTGCACACACAAAAAAAGAGTTTTACCTGTAGTGTCTCCGCTTAAAGGGGCTATACAGAGTTTAAACATGGTCTACGCTCAGCCCTGACTTAGTCTGAATAATACAGCTCATTTTCAGAACATTTTATAGCGCGACCAAACAGAACCGCTAATGTTACCGACTTCTTATCGCTGACTTTGTCCGGACGGTCTCGACACGCGCGGCGCTGACGTCCTCGCCCTGTCGGCCCTTTCGTTTCCATTCAACTTATGAATCCAGTCATGTCGCGCTGGCTCGTTCATAAAGTTATCGAATTGACTTTGTTTAAACACGGGGACAGCACAGCTGCCCTTCTGTGATCAGGAGCCCGTTAGAGCTGCCGCGGCTCGAGAGGCAGAGGAGGAAAGAAGCGCATTTTGAAGTTGTTGAGCATTAAAACTGTAATTCCAGCACATGTTGGCTTAGTAAGGCAAATATCTAAGAACAATAAAAGAAATAATACTTAATATTGGGGAGAAAGAAAACAGGGCGTGAGAAGGGCACAGGGCAAAGGGGCAGGTGCTTGAGCACCACCTGGGCTCTATCTGTGCACGTCCCTGCTGTCACTCAAAAACACTGCACATGTTTACTATAGACACTGCAGTTACGCGTAAGACCTGAGGTGGCAGTAGTGAGTATAAAAGTGCCCAGCTTGCATCTAGTCCCTTTAACTCTGCCCGCTCCTGAGGGAAGAGGTTAGGATTGTCATAACTACCTACTTTCAGCCCTTTCTGCAGAGGGACTCCCATCAGCCCTGGGTCTCTGCACGTTTCCATCTGCTCCTGACCGCTCATTTGGACACTGCATTTGCTTGGACATCATATTGGTTATTTGTTTCACTGTTTGTTTCACTGTTTGGTGCATTCTTGTTGTGAAATTGGGTTTCATGACAAAAACTTGATTTGATTATACTCGTGCTTGAGCTGGGCTGGTGAAGAGCTATGGCTGTCCTGACCCCTCCCCCAGGACTGGCTATAGACCTTTAGTTTGTGTTTTGTTTTACCAATCTGACGTTTTGACTCTAAGAAGAAGCTTCTGATGATCAACTCAACCCAGTTCACTTGACCATCTTTGAAAATCTCTACTACAATGGATAATCACTGGACCACTGAGAGCCACACAGAGAGTTAGTGCCATACTTAGCAGCAGACTGACGGTCTTGTTAATAGAGTGTGTTAAATCCATAACCTAAAAACCTAATTAGTACGCACAGATGGTTTCACTGTTACACACCATTTATCAGCTGCTAAATCAGTGATTTACAACCTTTTACGTCTCGCAGGGAAGCGATCAACTTTTACAACATATTCACTTTTAGATATCTTTCCAGTAAAATAATATGGGCCTATTAATGTACGGTGATATTCAAAAAGTGCTCAGTTTGATCTTTATTAACCTAATTCCAAGTACTCCCTTCTAAGTCCCCAGGTTGTGGACTAGATAAACAACGCTTTATGCTCGACCCATATAAATCATAGAAACGCCTTTACCTATCTGTGCCTGTTCCTGCAAATGCGTACTTCATGTGTTTGCCAATGCTTCTCAGGCCTGTTTTAATTGAGTGTTATATCCCCATGCAAATGAATGGAGAAGCCAGGCCTGTATTAACGGAACAGGGATAGGTCCTTACCTGAGCTTGGACGTGTTGATACGTACTTGTCTGGTCTTTGTGTGTGCGCTTGGAAGAGCTTGGTCGCTTCCAACTTCACCCCCGTTTGGAGCTATAGGAATACTGGGACAGGCCAAATGCTAACAACATCTTTGGTCGTTTTGCGTGACTGAGCGCACGCACAAAGACCAGACAGTGAAGCATCAACTCGTCTAAGCTCATGTAAGAACATATCTTAGTATGTAAAAACGGTGGCCTGTTCCTTTAAGTACATTTCCGTTTCATGACATTAATATTAAAAAGGTTTCCTAACACTTTAGAAGATGATGTTTAGTGGCCATTGGTTGTGTTTCTGACTGCCAAAAAAGTAAAAATGCAATGGAAAATGATTTAGCATTTAGCTCAGATGCCACTTTAATACGCTAATTCATATCTAAAGTAGCATCTCCAAAGGTCAGTTCATTCAGTGATGATTTCTAACGAGGCTTTGACCTAAATGCGACTCAACACTTGTGTCTAGAGGCAGCAGTTGCTCCGATTAGCATTCGCACAAACCCAAACATTTTGTCTTTTGTTTCCTGCATATCATCCCTTTCTGCGCTCAATGCCGGCCCATGAAGGTTCTTAGAGATTTAAAGTTCAGACACTTTCACCAAACATTCTCTGAACTTCCGTCTTTGTCACAGACTAGCATGTTTGCTGGTTGACATTGTTGACAATTTTTTCAATTTGAATCACTTCCTTTTCGTGAAAGCAGCAGGCGTTATATGTTATTATAGTTATGGGCCCAGGCGCGATACTAGCGGACGGTGGCAAAGGTTGGTGTTTAGCGGAGATGACTATGAACCTTTTGGTTAATAAAATTACTCGGCCATTTACGTATCATGGGCATGAAGGATACTATACTTTCAACCACCAATCCCAATGCCATCAAAAATGCTGATTGCTATGCAGAACTTATACAATTCCTCGACGATAAAAGCCTATCCCTGATCATGCGGGATGCAGCTGATGATGGCAGAAAAGCCCTGAAGATTTTACGAGATCACTACGCCAGTCAAGGTAAACCCAGGATCATCGCGTTGTAACCTACATCCCTGCAAAAGAGACCAGCTGAACCAATGACGGACTACATTATTCGTGCAGAGAAAGCAGTAACTTCCTTGAAAAATGCAAAAGAAGTCATTAGCGATGGCCTCATTATCGTTATGATTTTAAAGGGACTTCCAGAAACGTACAAACCTTTCGCCATTCACACTCAAAGCAAAGAAGACATAACATTCACGCAGTTTAAGAGTAACCTACGAAGCTATGAAGAGACTGAGAGATTCGAAGATAAAAATAACCCGAAAGCAGACAATGTGATGAAAGTTGACCTTAAAACAGTCACATGTTACGGATATGGGAACAAAGTGGCGTACTTATCACAGAAGTTCTACGCACAGTGACGGGACATACAGAAGGAAAAATAAACACAAAAAAGAAGAACAAACCTTTGTGTTTAGAGTCAGCCACAGACTTTAACCAACTGACATAATGGATGAAAGATGAATGGTTGATTGTGGAGCTACCTCACACATTATAACAGAGAAAAGTAAGTTTACGCACTTTGACAAGACCTTTGACCCAAGAAAACACTTCATGGAACCCAGAGCATACTCTCAGTGAAGGCAGCAACAGCAAATGGAGCCCAGGTGATCTTCAAGGACACAATGAACATCATCCACAAAGAGTGAATGTGAGTGATGTGCTAAAATTACCTGAAGTTGTGGATGAAAATCTCAGGAAATACAAAACTAGAATGTGAAGTATGTAGTGAAGGGAAATTCACAAACCGCAGAAACAGAAAAAGTGACCCAAAAGCCACTAAGCCCCTTGAATTGGTACATACAGATTTGACAGGCCCCATTGAGCCAACTAGCCAAAGTGGCCATAGGTATGCTATATCATTCACAGATGATTTTTCAGGGGCGGTGTCAATCTATTTTCTCAAACACAAAAATGAAGCCACATTGGCAACAGAAAAGTTTCTCACAGACAGTGCACCTTACGGTGATGTTAAGTGCATTAGATCAGATAATAATGGAACTGAATTCACAAGCAGCTCCTTTCAGACACTTTCAAAGGAAAAAGGTATAAAACACGAAACATCGGCGCCATATTCCCCTCATCAGAATGGCACAGCTGAGAGACAATGGAGAACTCTTTTTGAAATGGGTAGGTGCCTGTTGTTGGAAAAGAGACTACCTAAAGCACTCTGGCCTTATGCCATTCAAAATGCTGCTCACATTCGCAACAGGTGCTTCAACAACAGAACTAAAAGTACACCCTATCAGATGTTGACAGGTAAAAGACCAGATCTATCAAAATTATGGATATTTGGATCTGAGTGTTACGTTTACATTCACGATCACTAGAAGCTTGACCCCAGGTGTGAAAAAGCGATATTTGTGGGTTATAGTAAAAATAGCCCAGCATACCTGGTTTATAACCCTCACACAGGAAAAGTGTCAAAGCATAGACTGGTAAAGTTTATCAAACAGAGCACAGCTGAACAGACTGAACAACAAACACAGACTGCAGAGTGTGACTCAAAAATACAAATGTACAACTACAAATTACCCAGTGAACAAAATGAAAAAGCTACTGAGGATGAAAATACAGGACTTTGAGGGAGAGACAGATGAAACAAAATATGACACAGTAGAATCAACACAAACTGAGCAAGAAGGTCAACAGGAACGTTATCCAAAAAGGGAAACAAAACCTCCAAAATACCTCTGTATGGATGAACCAAATGTAACCTCTATGGGTGTTGATTATTATTATAGGTTTGGGATCCCCAAACCTATAGAGAAGCCTTGATGTCACCAGAGGCATCCAAGTGGGAACAAGCTATGGCAGAAGAGATGACCTCCCTAAAACAAAATGAGACATTTGAACTAACTACACTACCTGAAGGTAGAACCAATGTAGGTGGAAAATGAGTGTACGCACTTAAAGAAACGACCATGGAAAAATGTCTAAAGCTAGATTTGTAACAAAGGATATAGCCAAACAGAAGGAATAGACTACCATGAAACATTTACACCAACAGCTAACATTACATCTGTACATGCTCTTATGCAGAAAGCGGCTCAGAACGATCTTGTTGTTCATCAAATGGACGTCAAGACGGCATATTTACATGCCCCCATAGAGGAAGAAATATTCACGGACCAACCTGAAGGTTTTGAACAAACAGGGTCACAAGAAAAATTGGTGTACAAGTTAAAGAAATCTCCTTATGGCTTGAAACAATCTGGTCGTAACTGGTACAAACTCTTAAAAGATTACCTCGAACAAAATGACAGAAACCCCTCAGACCATTGTGTGTACAGGAAATGTGTTGAGAATGAAACTTTAATCATCAACCATTTGGGTTGATGATTTAATCATCGCTGCTAGTAACCTTGAACTACTTAACGCATTTTAAGAAACAATGAGATCGAAATTTAACATGAAAGACTTGGGGAGAATATCCTACTTTCTCGGGATACAGTTTGAACAAAGAGAGAATGAAATCACAATGAACCAGATAAAGTATATTGAAAGAATGCTAGAACGTTTTGGCATGTCTGAGTGCAGACCCAGGTCTACCCCTGAAAACGGACACTACCAATAGTGAAGAAAATGACAAACATGAGACTGTAAATCCCAGAGAGTACCAGGAAATTGTGGGCAGTCTTATATACGCCATAACTTGCACACAACCAGATATAAGCTGGGTTGTAAGTAAACTTTCACAAACTTTAGCACAACCAAAAAGGGAAGATTTAGTGACTGCAAAGCATGTCCTCAGATATCTTAAAGGCACAAATAACTATGAGTTAGTTTTAAGAAAAGCAGTGAAGAACTAAATCTTGTGGCATTGAGCGACTCTGACTGGGCATCTTCGGTAGAAGACAGACGTAGTACAACAGCGTATTGTTTTGCTCTTACAAAACAAGGTCCAGCGATATCTTGGAAAACAAGGAAGCAACCAACTGTGGCTTTATCGACTTGTGAAGCCGAGTACATAAGGCTCACAGCCACTACACAGGAAAGCTTGTACTTAACCCAACTGTTAAAGGGGATGGACAATAAAATGTACTCTTGTACCACCATATCTGGAGACAATCAAGGAGCAATTGCTCTGACCAAAAATCCAGTGAACAGACAGAGGTCAAAGCATATTGATGTAAAGTATTGTAGTATTTCTTCGAGAAGCTTTAAAAGATGGACAGATCAATATTGTGTACAGTCCATCAGAGGATTTGACAGCTGACATATTAACAAAACCTGTAACGAGCAAGAGAAAAGTTTCAAAAATGGTTCTTTGGAGAGCTTTAAAGGGATATTTCAGGATTTTTGACATAGGGCCTCATTTCCTAGTTATCCAGAGTATTGTTGATTTCTGGAGACATTTTTTTGTTGTAATTCATGCAGTTCTTATGTTTGAAGAGTTACGTGGCGCTAGGCTAGTGCAAGGCTAGTGCATTTCTATGGTATCAGCTAGCCTGCATTAAAAACAGTCTGACCCGCTCAACAGTGCACCTGAGGAGTGGTGAAAAGATCTCATGACTACAAATACTTGGTTTAAACAACCACCAAGAAGGAAGTACACTTCAAAAAGCCCAGCACACAGAACAAGGAACCAATCTGATTTCATCATCATCAATAAAAGATCCAGAAACTCAGTCAAGAACATTTTCCAATAAGCCATTGTGGAAAGCGCCAAGGAAGTAATTCCACAAAACAAGAAACAAAACAAACAGTAATGGATGACACAAGATATCTTAGATATGATGGCAAAAATGGCAATGGATACAAGGAGGTGGACAAAGTTATCAAAAAATGTGTGAAGAGGCAAAAGAAAGAAAGAGGCATCAACAAAAGATGCGAGGAAAAAGAGAAACAAAAGCATTTATGTCCTAGGGAAATGCACATAAATATAAAGGAAGTATGTAGGAAGAAGCCATGTACCTCAGCTGAAAGCATAAAGTCAAAGGAAGGTGAAGTCATTGTTGAGCAGGACCAAATCCTCAAAAGATGGATCAAAATTGCAATGCGGTTTTGTACAGGATAGTGGTACAAGAAATGCAATTTTTACGCGGCTAATGTTATCAGAAAGATGAAACAATATATATATTTATGTTTTAGTGATTATACCAAGGCATTTGACTCAGTGAAGCACTGGTCTCGTGTGAAAGTGCGTGGTAGCTTCCAACGTCACCCCCAATACAATGGGAGAGGCCAAATGCTGACACCATCTTTGGTCATTTTGCATGACTGAGGGCACGCACAAAGACACATCAACTCGGAAAATGTGACAAAGAAATCCTGAAGAGAATTTCAACAACTAGACTTCCTGGTTCCTATAAGGAAGGAAGGGTTGGAATGGGTTTTCCTCACAGGTAAAATCAATGGGAAGTGAGACAGAGGGCGGCAGAGAACAACTTTCCTCCTGGGTATCGCTGCCTGGACAGGACTGGACAGCATTAAAATGTTGAGACTGGCATTCCATGGTCACCTACGTCACATGATGTGGCACTGCGAGAGAGAGATAGGTCATGCTTCAAAAATGTCAAAGGTCAGATGTCCTTAAGTCATTTTGTGTGAGCGGCTCGCCTCTCCTCAGACCTGACTGTAAACTTTACTGAGAGCAGGACGTCTCCAGCTCGTCTCCATGGAGATGTCGACTAAAGGCAGTCACATGTGAGATTTATTTTAGATCCTCATCCAAATCCGTTCTTTGATTGCCCAATACAAAAAGAGCATTATCTGTGTTAGTAGTCACAAAACTTATGGAGATCACACGTGACTTCAGAGTAAACAAACACAGTGGACGATGAAGAGGGTGTGGCGCCACCTCGTCACCTCGCTTTCTGTTTGGCTACACGTCACAGTCAACAGGCTGCGGCAACCAATTTGAGATCAGAGCGGTCCCAACGTCATCCCAAGCAGACGCACGCCACCACGCGGCAGGGATATCTGATCAGATTATATTCGGGGCGTCCTTAAGATTGTCGGAAGGGGAGAATTGGCCTAATTATCCTGCTGTGTGAACCAGGCTTGGGAATCTCTGGTACTGCTCTAAACTGGTTCAAATCCTATGTCGAGGACAGGACGTACAGTCCCCCAGGGGTCAATTTTGGGACCCCTCTTATTCAACTTGTACATGCTAATAAACAGCAACAATGTGTCGTACCAGAACTATGCAGATGATACTCAGATCTACATGTCACTGACCGCTGGTGAACATGGGCCTGTAAATACTCTCTGTCATTGATACAGGTGAACATGGGCCTGTAGATACTCTCTGTCACTGATACAGGTGAACATGGGCCTGTAGATACTCTCTGTCATTGATACAGGTGAGCATGGGCCTGTAGATACTCTCTGTCACTGATACAGGTGAACATGGGTCTGTAGATACTCTCTGCCACTGATACAGGTGAACATGGGCCTGTAGATACTCTCTGTCACTGATACAGGTGAACATGGGTCTGTAGATACTCTCTGTCACTGATACAGGTGAACATGGGTCTGTAGATACTCTCTGTCACTGATACAGGTGAACATAGGTCTGTAGATACTCTCTGTCACTGTTACAGATGAACATGGGACAAAGACAAAGGGTTATGAACGCTGTTGCTCGAGTCCTGACAAGAACCAGGAAATATGACCATATTAGTCCAGTGCTCCAGTCTCTCTGGGACCTTAACCTGAAAAAAGGATAAAACCCCCTGATTTATGCAGTGTTGTATTGTGCCACTTTCACGCATTATCTAAAATACAAAATCATAAACTATCCGTACACTCATCAATAATTTCTAACCAGATTGTGACATCAGGTATATGTGGTTAGTGAGAAGATCTTAATCACTTACAATTTACGACTGATGAAACATCAAACATGCTATACAATTCTGAAAGGTTTCTTTGAGCAGCCGCATTTCTTTGTATATTTCAGTGGTAGGATGTTTAGCTATGAACCTTCATTATATAACAGCGATCCCGTGCTCTTTTGAAATGCTTGTTGAAATGGATGCTAGCAAAATGGAGGTTAGCCATAATATTAGCTACGTCTTCCTTTGTTGAGGTTTGCCGGGGCTGCGTTGCCCTGAGAGAACGTTTGAACACTGTTGTGGCCGTTTTTGTCGATGTTGCGGTGTGAGCCAGCTAAATAAAGGCCCATTCTTATGAAATATTAGTGAGGCTTCTTCCTATAGAGCTCGCAGATTGTGATCTAGTGGCTGGTGTGTCCCAGTGGGTTTAATCCAGCGTGCACAGATTATGCGTGTGGGGAGGGCCACCATCCTCTGTGGCCTACTTTCTCTCAAACATACAGAGGAAGGCCCAGGAGGAGTGGTGACGGGCAGATGGGATTATGGACACGACAGGCCTCCGACATATGTATGATCCAGATATGACAACAGATTTCACTAAGGGATATAGGCATATAGCGGAATATAATGCAGAAAATGACTTGTGTTCATACAGTGTAACATAGTTCTTCACAGAGGCTAATTGATTTGATTTAGGGATAACAAGGTCTTTTGTCCCTGCTCCAAATACGGCCTTCAAGTGATAAAAGGTATTTCTATGGCACTGGAGAAGAAAACATTATTTCATTCATTAGCTGCAAAAAAGTACCATAATAATAATTTATTAAAAGTGGTTACAAAGTAGTGTCTGAGTCACAGTTGTGTTGTGTAAATGGCCAAGGTTAGCAAACACCACAGTAGATAGTTGCTAACCTTTCTTGCAAGCTGAATTCTCTGGACTCTTTCTTCACAATGACATGAGCAGGGTTGCCAGGTCCGCGATTAAACCTTGAAATTGGGAGGTTTTTTAAGCCTTTCCGGGGGGTGAATAAACTGTCTGTTTTCTATGTCCTCTGATTTTGGGTTATTTTCAAGATATTTTTTATGGGTTTGGCTTCTTAGCTCTGGCAACCCTGGACACGAGAATCCATCTTGTGCGGCACCTACTGATCTATTTGAATCGGCAGAAACGAGTTGGCAGCAGAGTCTTGTCCAAATAAATAACTATCTCAGATAACAAGGCCGGCAGTGAGTTTGTGATGGACAGTCACGAGCATCATGTTAAAAACATCACATCAGGAGCAAAGGCTTCTCTGGAGGAAACTGTTCACCACTATAGATGTTTGTATCTCGAAGCTAACGGCTAACGCAAAATTAAAATAGCACAAAGATTTTGAACGAGACACTTCAAACAAAAAAACAAATCAGTTTAGTAGTTTTGTGTTGTTTTTAGCCGTTAGTGACAGCAACTGCTCCACTAAATGGAGCTAGCTTTTCCGTATTGATGGTAGCCTACAGAGCTAATAATCACTCTGTATCATCAATGTTGCTCTTGCCAGGTCTGGTTTCTGGTCTCTTTACTGTCTACATTTGGGCAGGCATGGGGTTGTCATGGTTTGTGTTCATGGCTACGTAGCAATGTACAGAATCTCTGTGTCCATGTCTGTGAAAGGTACTATAGAAATATTGCCTTCTATGTTTGTATAGCATTATGGGATTAGCAGCAATTGTAAACTAATGGAGATTGTAATAGTTAAAATACTGTAGTTATTGTTCACATTAAAACACTTGGACACCACAGTGTGTATGTGGATGTATTTACCAGCAGTAACTCAGCAGCTAACGGAGTTGTTCCACAGATTCTTTTCTCCACTTTTTATACTGTTTTTAGCTAATGTTAGTCAAAGGAAATGTATGCTAACAGCTGCAAAGATGGCCGATCTCCATGGTAACTGGAATTTCCCGAACTCAATTCCTTCCTTCCGACTGCACTTCATGTTTACAGTTTTTACTATTCAAGTTAATACCAAGACAATTCAAAGAAATAAATGCAAGTGGCCGGATCTGTAGATTAAAGGGATATTTCAGGATTTTTGACATAGGGCCTCATTTCCTAGTTATCCAGAGTGTTGCTGATATCTGGAGATATATATTTTGTGGCGCTAGGCTAGTGCAAGGCTAGCGCATTATGGTATCAGCTACACTGCATTAAAAACAGTGTGACCCGCTCCACAGTGCACCTGAGGCAAATCACTTATAACACCAGACTAACCATATGAATGTCTGTGTCGATAGAATAATGTTTGGAATATAACTGACCTAGCATCACATGAATGATCGCATTTTGAGTGACTATTTTCTAGCAGACCACTCAGCCGCTTGGCTTATACACCCATGAAGCTGATGCTGCTCAAATATAAGATTTTAAATGCAAAATGGTTAAAATTACTCTATCGACACAGACATTTATATGGTTAGTCTGGTGTTATAAGTGATTTGCCTCAGGTGCACTGTGGAGCGGGTCAGACTTTTTAATGCAGGGTAGCTGATGCGCTAGCCTTGCACTAGCCTAGCACCACGAAACTCTTCAAATATAAGAACTGCATGAATTACCAAAAAAATATCTCCACAAATCAGCAACACTCTGGATAACTAGGAAATGAGGCCCTATGTCAAACATCCTGAAATATCCCTTTAACCTCTTGACTTTTCTTGAGGCTTCTTTGTTTATTGTATGTTGCCTCGTTGAATGTTTATTGTTCTTATACCTGCCTCCTTTACCTGCCCCATTATGCTGTTCCCGACATATTAACATTGATGCTATTCTGCTGACATGTTGATTTAATACATGTAAATAGACCGGTTTTAAAGGGGGGGTATTATGCAAAATCGACTTTTTCAAGCTTTACATCATGTTATTAAGTCATTCCCTCATTAAAACCATGCCTGAAGTGTTGCCTTGGCACATTCACGTATTTTCGAGTAATCTGTAGAAACTCTGATGGCGGCCATTTTAGGGATAAAACGCCTGATTCCTTCAGGAAACGCCCTCGACCTCCAGGATACGCCTCCGACCTTTCGTCACCAGCCGAGTAACCAACCACTGCTCCTCAGCAGAACCCCCTCCCCGCAGTGTCTAGCCCTAAGATGTAAACAGCGTCATCATGGAGGATTAGCTTCGTGTGTTGTGAACCGGAGCCACAGCAGACTTTTACAAAGACACACATCAGTGTTTCTGTTACCTAAACACCCAGGATTAAAACCGGTGACAAGAACACTTATTTCAGCGGCTGGTTCTGCGCTGGGCCTTGATGATGCACAGAGCCTCCGGAGAAAGCTAATGCTAAGCTAAACCTCGAGTCATCACGTGAAAACGAGAAATAT